>NC_092686.1:12287430-12914930 GCF_964275005.1 Diadema setosum | reverse complement strand
AAGACTCCTTATAATTTAGAGGTTTTGTCTGTCTCTCGACCACCCCCCATCTCGAGAATTGTGTGATCCAGGGGGCCCGAGGTGGAGAACAGTGATAATTGTGCAAATCACCCAAACGATAATGTAAATAGAAGATATGATAAAATTTGACTATGTATTAAAAAAAAAAGAAGAAGACAAAAATAAATAATCTAGGCTCCAATTTGGACCCCCTCAAGGGGGCTCAAGATGGGGGCACCCCTGGATACGCCATGAATACACTTGAATTGAATTAAAATACAGTAAGCAATGCCCATGGAAGTACGGTGCGCATTTAAACATATTAGATCCTATCCCCTACAGGGATGCTGCCTGCCAAGTTTGGAGGAAATTCACCATGGGGCTTTCAAGAACAAGATGAAAACGTATAGCATAGGTCCCCATTTGGACCCCAAACCCAACCTGGATCCGCCATGAACCATCTTGAAACTACAGTCGTTACTGTATACTTTACAATACTCATCATGGCATCAACTTAGCTCTATGCTCACTTCTGGTTCTCTAGAAGATCTTAAAAGATTCCATAATGAGGGGGGGGCATGGCGCCAATTTGAACAAACTGAAATCCTATCCCCCTATAGGGGTGCTACCTGCCAAGTTTGTTAAAAATCGGACTCGGGGTTTTCAAGAAGAAGAAGTAAATGCAAAAAGTTTAGGCACGACGCACGCCGGACGCCGGACGATGAGTGATCGCAGTAGCTCGCTTGAACCTTCGGCTCAGGTGAGTTAATGATAAGCCAATAAATTCAATCTTGAAATGACGGGCTGATGACGCCGTTGAATCGAATGAAACTACAGTTTGCTTCTCTTTTTTTAATGCAGCACCCCGAAAATGGCAAAGTTCGTCAATACAATCAGCTTTGAAAATCTCAGGAGATTACAAATTAGCCTCCACTATGTGAAATCCTTCCTGATACCCAGACAGCACGAATTCAGGAGCTGTAGTCTTCTGAATGAACCAGGTGGCACGATAATGACCAAAGTCCCACGTTCACATCGACTGATATAAAGCATTAGCACACAGACACAGGTACAGACACACACACACACACACACACACACACACACACACACGCACACACTTACACTCACACACACACACATTACATGTACATAGCACAAAGAGAAAAAAAAATGTATATTTGCGACAAGCTTCGTTGATTCTTTGACGTTGATCTCGATCGCGGAACGCCTCATATGTTTCTTTCACATACGTGACAATGACAACTACTACTGCGTTTGCAGTCGAATTTTATGCGAAAAAAAAATCGCAGAAATGCTTCCTAACATTCAGACATTCCGCAGGAATGTGATCAAAAGGATACAGCCAGATGATTGTCCTGTACTGTGCATTAATCAAAATTTGATCTTGATAGAGGCAAAGAAAAAAAAAAAAGCAGTCAGCGGCATAAGAGAGCCCTCCTTTTTGTTTCCGAAACTTTCCTGCAAAGATTGTGACTCGTTTTATTTTTTCTTCTTTTCTAATTCCAAATTGGTTGCTGTGATCAAAATATGATCAAAATTTGTGCTATATATAATCATTTGATGAATAAATTGTGCTATATTTGATCTAAATTTGATCAAATATAGCACAAATATTTGTCTTGGCTATACAGCTGTATACGGTTCTACCTCCATGGTATAATATACCTCTTTGGTCACATTTCTCCGGCCAATGATATTCTTATGTCAGCGTTCTTACTTACGTTGAAAGGCGAAAATGTATTTAAGCTCAGCTCTCTGATGATTATGCAGTTAAGAAAATTCGCTTGTTTTAAATACTTACATTATTCTCAATGGCAGACGAGCAAAGTGTAAGTTGATGCAAAGAGCAATGCCTATTCCAAGCGGCACGGTCCATGGCCAAGGACGTTAGTTCTTGTTAACATAATAGAAAATCTATCAGCCGTATAAACGTAGAGTCACAGTTTGATAGAATTATAATAATCCACTTGCTACCGAATGGATCCCCGTGGTTTCATACTCAAACGGTTTGTGGAATAGTTCAAGTATATTTGGTTAAGACATACTTAATGTCAGATGACCGTTGTGAGTGCTGTGCCCACTGCAACGCAAGAGACCGGATATCTATAAGCGAGAAGCGATCACGCCATTGTAACGGTGCAGATCACCATCCATTGTAGTTGTCGCATTGAAAGAACCGAATTCAATTAGTGTACTACGGCATTTTCTGACATATATATATATATATATATATATATATATATATATATACTTTATATATATATATATATATATATATATATATATATATATATATATATATATATATATAATGTACTTCTTTTGCAAAGTAAGCATGATCCTAAGAAGGATCGATGTAGACCCACGATCAATGCTCTTTTACACTAGTTATTGTATGTATAACATGCAAAAATGATTTATGTCCTAACAGCTTCCGTGTCCTCTGTAATACCCATTGCTATTATGCTTACTCTGTATGAGCTGTTATTTTCACGAGGGTTTGATTTTCGCGAATTTCGGGAATCACAGTATTGGATCGCGGATTAAACAACACGCGAAAATGTCTCGACGCGCTTGGGTGATAGTGCATTTAGGTTAGCGTCGGCGTCAATTCGCGAAAACATCTCACGAAAATGTATGACCTCCTCATTCGCGAAAATATCTGTTACGTGAAAATAACAGCGTATACAGAGAAAGTATACTGTCATCGCTACGCGCAATTACTTGACCCCGTGTTGTGAGAAATGATACAATACACTGAATAATGCATATGTCCTACAGTTGGCCTACAATGTATGGCAGCAATAACAGCGGGCGTGCTAGACTGCTAGCACCCAACAATTCAGGGTGATCACAAAAGCTGGGGTCACACTGTCCCGAAATTGACACGGGATGGCCATACGAACGTGGAAATTTCAATTCGCGCAAAGTTGGTTCCGGACTGTTGGTTATCACAAAAGCATATCAATAGCAAAAGTAAACTAGACTCGGAATTTGTCAAGACTGACAAATTAGGTGATCCGATTTTTTTTTTTATTCAATGATTCGAGTCCTGATCGCAATAGGCATGACCATATAGGTTTCATCTGTGTTTAGAGACATTGGCCGTGTGATATTTGGGTTCTCATTTAGAAAAGAGAGTCAGGTCTGCCATCTTGGGTACCAAATTCGGTATACACTATAACGAAGATACAGAATGAAGTATATTTGACCATTGGCCCAACTTTGCACAGCCAAGATAGCATCTGAGCAAAAAGTGGTTATTTTGTGAAATGATTCTTGTAACATGGTCTTTGCGTGTGCAAAATATGGGAAAGATAGGACATGTATTCACCAAGATACAGGTTGAAACATTTATGACCTTTGACCCTAATTTACATACCCAAAATGGCGTCTGATTAAGTAGTTGTTATTTTATGAAATAATGTACGTGACATGAACTAAACATGTGCAAAATATGGGGATGATAGAGGCTGTTTTTCTTGAGTTATTGTAAAGAAAGTTGCAGAAAAAAAGAAATATCTCAATACATCGAAGATAAGTTTGATTTCAACCAAGTTTTTTGACGTGATCTCGGCGTCGTGTAAAAAGATGGAGCAATACCGACGATAGCCCAAAGTCTCAGCTACAACATATTAAAATCTGGGAGAAATTCACCGAAGAGTAAATGAGCTAGTGCTCGATAAAGACCGTCATGTCAATTTTAATTTCCAGAAAAATTCCCTCCCATAGAGATAACACGTAAACTGGTTAAATTTGACACGGTTACATTATATCCATTTTCACGAGGTGAAGGCATCATCCGATTAAAACTTTGATCGAACAAAACTTAAAGAGTATTAAATTTGCTACAACATACTAAAATCTGGAAGAAATTCACCAAAGGGTAAATGAGCTAGTCGTCGATAAAGACAATCAGGTCAATTTTCACATCTAGAAAAATTCCCTCCCATAGAGATAACACGTCATAACGTAGATACAGGAAAAAGTACATATGACCTTTGACCCCACTTTGCATAGACAAGATGGCCTCTTAGCCAAAAATGGTTATTTTGTGAAATGATCCTTGTAACATGGTCTTTACGTGTGCAAAATATGGGAAAGATAGGACATGTATTAACCAAGATACAGGATAAAACATTTATGACCTTTGACCCTAATTTACATACCCAAGATGGTGTCTGATCAAGTAGTTGTTATTCTGTGAAATGATGTACGTGACATTAACTAAACATGTGCAAAATATGGTGGTGATAGGAGATGTTTGTCTTGAGTTATTGCAAAGAAAGTTGCAGAAAGGAAGAAATATTTCAATACATCGAAGATAAGCTTTAATTTCAACCAAGTTTTTGGATGTGATGCCGACTCCGTATGAAAAAACGAAGGGCACATTCACGACAGCCCAAAGTCTCAGCTACAACATACTAAAATCTGGGAGAAATTCACCGAAGCATAAGTGAGCTAGTGCTCGATAAATATAGTCATGTCAGTTTTCATTTCCAGAAAAACTGCACTCCCATAGAGATAACACGTAAACTGGTCAAATTTGACAATGTTACTTTTAATCCATTTTTACGAGGTGATGCCGTCATCCAGTCAAAATGTTGTTACATATGACTGAAAGACCATTTATTAAGCTACAACATATTGAAATTTGGACGAAAATCAACAAAGAATAAGTGAGATACGCTTGACTAAACTTAAAATTTGATGACGTCATTTTGAAAATTTGTTTTTTTTTACTTTATTAAGAAATTTGATATCCTTTCATCATATTTGCAGCATCGCCAACCCATGAAATAACATGTACAACTCATCAGCTTTCAGAATATGTAAAGAAAATGGGGGGTCACCGTCCATCCTGACGAGTAAATTCGGATTTAAAATTGGCGGTTTTTTGGCATTGTTGCACTGTATATCGCCATTGACGCGCGCGCGGAATTCCAACTTTGACGGGCCCGTATGACGTCATATTGAGTCGGATTGACTTGAAACTTGGTAGAAATATTCCTTGACATTTCAGACATCCGATCCGTGTGAAAAAATTGGAAATTTCTATTGCATATGAGCTGTACGTGCGTATATGCGTGCGCGCGTACGCGTCCGTCCTATTTTTCGAATTTTTCAAAAAATGCTCCAAATGGTCTGAAACGTGTGCAAAAAAATTCAGCTCGATTTGAGCATACAAATATTTCAACGCGCGCGTACGCGCACGTTTTAAGAGAAAATATGAATTTTGATAATATGAGTAGAATGCGCATATATTGAAATATATGTGTCGTAAATTTCATTGAAAAATTCCATTCCATTAATGAGATATGAATGAAAATGTGTTTTCATATAATGACGTCATAGTGACGTCACGGTCGACTGATCACTATGATTTTATTTGACCCGTCGTCTTTGGGACATGATACATTGATGGTATAATTTTGACGTTGATAGAAAGAACACTTTCTGGGCTAATCGATACACAAATTTTGTCCAGAAATAAAGAAAGAAGAACCAACAAAGAATCCGTACAGATACAGAAGGTGATCCGAGAGGATACTCGGATCACCTAATAATGACCTTTTATGTTACAGCCTGAGCTAATCCATCGGCGGTTATACGATGTCTATCAGATGTTGCTCCGATCAGAGCTAGCCGAATCAAAAACATTTCCTTTATCGTGTCCATCTTTGCTCAACTTCGGGGCAAGTGACGCCATCTGTGTACATGAATGCGCCGACACAATTGAGTGATTCTTAACATTTCGTTTCCATCACTTTATTTACACTGCGCCTTACTAACCTATAAAAGTAGTGCAGTATTGTATACGATAAATCTTGATCCCCAAAGACGCTGTTAGCATCCAGTATCGATGACCCCCCCCCCCTCCCCCCCCCCCAAAAAAAAAAGAAGGTCAGAGCCATATCTCGATAAATTAAGTTGGAGAAGGAATCTTAAATTTCGTCAGTCGACATGGTCGAGCCGTCAAAGAAATCAATCAAACTGAACATAATCGTTAAAGCAAGTAAAGACGAGCTCTATCATGTCTATGAATCTGATCGCTGCAGCATTGACGCCCAGTCAAAGGATGATGCAGTTTCATAAAAAGACCTTGAATTCTCCTGCTAACGGCTCTTTCACCGATACTACGACAAAACCTTGTGTATTACGATTCACACTATTTTGCTTGATAAACTGTCAAAGTATGGCTTGAATGAGATTGCGCTCTCATGGTTCACCAGTTACTTTACCGGGAGGGAACAATGCGTGTCTGTCGATGAGGTAATGTCGGATTTTAAGTCTGTTCAAACAGGTGTAACACAGGGGTCACTTCTGGGCCCGTTGTTGTTTTCATTGACGCCCAGTCAAAGGATGATGCAGTTTCATAAAAAGACCTTGAATTCTCCTGCTAACGGCTCTTTCACCGATACTACGACAAAACCTTGTGTATTACGATTCACACTATTTTGCTTGATAAACTGTCAAAGTATGGCTTGAATGAGATTGCGCTCTCATGGTTCACCAGTTACTTTACCGGGAGGGAACAATGCGTGTCTGTCGATGAGGTAATGTCGGATTTTAAGTCTGTTCAAACAGGTGTAACACAGGGGTCACTTCTGGGCCCGTTGTTGTTTTCATTGACGCCCAGTCAAAGGATGATGCAGTTTCATAAAAAGACCTTGAATTCTCCTGCTAACGGCTCTTTCACCGATACTACGACAAAACCTTGTGTAGTACGATTCACACTATTTTGCTTGATAAACTGTCAAAGTATGGCTTGAATGAGATTGCGCTCTCATGGTTCACCAGTTACTTTACCGGAAGGGAACAATGCGTGTCTGTCGATGGGGTAATGTCGGATTTTAAGTCTGTTCAAACAGTTGTAACACAGGGGTCACTTCTGGGCCCGTTGTTGTTTTTCCGTTTTCATTAACGACACATTGGCCCGAATTCACGAAGGTGGTACAAATGAAACCATGGTTTAAACCATGGACAAAAACCATGGAGCGCCAAGTGTCGCATGGGATATTTCGTTACGAAATCAGTCATTTCGTAGATGAAATGATTATTTTGTAACGAAATAACAACATTTTGTAACTAAATGAACATTTCGTCCACAAAACTATAATTTCGTTAACGAGACGGTCACTTTGTCGACGAAATGACCAATTTCGTAACAAAATATTCCATGCGACACTTGGCGCTCCATGGTTTTTGTCCATATTATGGTTTCATTAGTACCATCACCTTCGTGAATTCGGGCCATTGTGTCAATTGCCTTATGACTGTAATACCAAAGTATGTCTGTACCATGTGGACGACACAGCCATGTTTATCCTCTCGAAGAAGGCATTGTTTTCTCAGAGCTGCTTAAAACAGAAATGAGGAAACTCTACAAGTGGTTGAACAAAAATACTATTATTAATATAATATCTATATTGATAGACTCCAAACGGAAAACTAAGGCCATTTCTCTTTCAGTGAAGCATGGAATCGAACCGATCAAGCAAGTGAACGATTTTAAGTAACCTTGGTGTGAGAACAGACAGTCACTTGCAATGGGCCAACGGCACTGACCACACTGTGCAGAGAATTTCTAGGACGATTGTTACCTTGACTCGGTTAAAATACTTAAAGGGTTAGTACAGTATTGGTGGAGATTAGAATTGGGCTTTTAGCTTTTTGCGATATACCAAGAAAACACTCATGATAAAGTACAGAGCGTACCATTTTAAGAAGAATTCAAAGTTTATTTGATGAAAATCGGGTTTGAAATGACTGAAACATCCAAAAACAAAGTAAAACAAAGCGATCGTAATAAAGTGTGGGTCCCACACTTTATCAGAATCGCTCTTTTTTGGATATAGAATCGCTCTTTTTTGGATATCTCAGCCATTTCAAAACCAATTTTTATCAAGTAAATGTTGAATTCCTCATAGAATTGCATGCTTTGTCATATTTCATAAGAGGTTTCTTATTATCTCACCAAAAAAAAATGTTAGAAACCTGAAATTAGGTCTCACCAAAACTGTACGATCCCTTTAAAATGTGATAGTTTAGTATGATTTTACCCCATTTCTGTGAATGATGTGGGGAAAACGCAGCCAGCAAGGTTACAGATGCTCAAAAACAGATGCGTTCGATTAATTCTTAATGCAGATTTTCTAACCCCACACAAAATAGCTTAACCCTAAAAGGGCCGGGGGGCGGAATCCGCCCCCCCCCCCCCCTCGACGTTTCGCGCTATAATTCTGTAACGCGAGAGGGCCTCGTCGCGAGGCTTCTTGACTTTCTTCGTTCAAGTCTCGCGCAACTTTTGAGACCAAATTTGCAACGTCCGCGCATACTTTTGCGAAGCCACGCCCATTTTTGTAATGGAATGTCGCCCCAAAACGGGCACAATTTTGTGATTTTGTGTACATTTCCTATGGAAAACAGTGCTCTGTCATGAAAGTCATAAAAACCTGATCATTTTTACAATTAATCACTTTCATTGATTAATTTTGTGCTAATTATGGTAGACAAGTGGTCAGTGACAATTTCCAATGAAAAAACAAAGAAAAAACAAAAGTTGAAAAACAAAGAAATACATAAGAAATTCTAAAAACAATAAAATACATAAGAATTGAAATGAGTTTTGGAATTTTTTGTGATGTACAATTGTTGAATATGCTAAAACAGATTTACAGATCAAAAATTAGACTCTCAATGCTTTTAATTAGGCTAAAATATCATCTTGAGCTTAATTTGCATAATTAATTAAAATTAGAAATTGATTGTTTCAAAAAATCTTATGACACAATCTTGTAGATTATGACGCGGGTCTCACGGGGGGGGGGGGCGGAATCCATCCCCCCCCCCCCCCCCGGTCTGAGCATAGCCAAAAAAGCCCGGCCCCTTTAGGGTTAAGAGATGAAAATGGCAATCAGTGACGTAAAGAATCCAGTTCCAATATTGCGTTCTTTTATACAAAATTGTAAATGGACTAACCCCAACTTTTCATTATCATGGATCTAAAATTTGGAACGATCTACCTGATTTCACTCGAAACGGTACATCTGTAAACTCATTCAAATGTCATTGCAAAAGGTTGACAGACTGTAGATATCAGTCATATGTGTGTTTGTGTGTAAGTTTGTGTGTGTGTGTGTGTGTGTGTGTGTGCGTGTGTGTGCGCGTTTGTGTGCGCGTTTGTGTGTGCGTATGTGTGTGGGGGAGGGCATTTCGTAGAATCTTTGAATGAAGCTTATTCTAGAGGAAGTTTATCAATATCTCAGATGTAGAGAGTAATCACATTGATAGAACAGGAGGGTAGAGATCCTTTGAATCTTATAAATTATAGACCAATTACACTTTTGACTGTTGATTATAAGATTCTCTCAAAAGTAGTAGCAAAAAGAATGAAAAAAAGTTTTGATTGAAATAACATATGGATCAAATGGGATATATAGAAAAAAAAAATTGAAGAGGCAACACGATTAATAGATGATAATATGATTTTTCATTGTTTGACATATGATATTTGATATTTGATATTTCATTTGATAGCTGTAGATTTTGAGAAAGCATTAATTGATTTGGTGTCGTACTCATTTTTATTTACTGCATTAAAACGGTTTGGATTGGGCCTTCATTTTGCTCTTGGATATAGATTATGTATACAGATATAAGCAGTTGTGTAATGAATGGGGGTCCTCCACGGGATATTTTAAAATAGGACGTGGAGTTCATCAAGGTGACCCACTTTCGCCCTATTTATTTTTACTTGTTATTGAAATTTTAGCACATGCTTTGAGAAGAGAGAAAACTTTGAAAGGATTTTTGGGTGATTTTGAGGTACAGCAAATACTAAATGCTGATGATATGACAATCTTTTTGAGAGATAAAATCTCAAGAGGGGTGATGAAAGTTATATTTCAAGCTTTCTTTGTCGCAAGTCGTTTAAAGATCAATATAGATAAAACAAAGATTTTGTTGATTGGTAAGAATATGGAGGATATAGGACAATTTAACTTGGAAATGTAGCTAAAGAAATACAGATTGTAGGGATTGTTTTTTCATTGGATAGGAAAAAAAGTGATTATGAGAAAAGAAGTAATTATGAGGAAATATTGGGTAAAATTTAAAGATCAGTGGGGTGGTGGAAATAAAGAGACTTTACTATCATGGGAAAAATACATTTACAAAACATATGCATTATCTAAACTGAATTATGTATATAGTTTCGGCAATTGTAGTCCCAAAATGGCTCTTTGCTGAAATTTATTTTGATTTTGTTTGGAAATGATCGGGTTAAAAGGGTTATTATGTATCAGGATTAAAGATGGTAGTTTGAGGATGGTGAATTTTGAATTGTTTGTAAAACTCAGAGAGTAACGGTGAAAGACTCTTGTTTAGAGAACGAAACATGGGTTGGAAAGTATATTTTACTACAGTTTTAGGTCAGTAGGAGGTAGAAGCATTTCCCTGTGCAATTATGAGGCAAAAAAAAAAACAATATCAAGACATCTTTGTTTTATTTAGAAATGTTACACGCTTGACAGGATCTGCACAACTGCTCCCTACTTAAATATTACTTATATACACAAATATCAGTAAGGATACAGCAGATTTTACAATAACCCAATTCCATGTCTTATATCGGTCGAATGGCTAGAGATATTATGCAATACAAATCTTCCCTTTTTTCGGCAAACGATTTTCACTATCAAATAGAAGCATCGATACACACCGAAGTTAACTGGGAAGACATAATAGACCGCGTTTTCACATAGTCGGACTCACACTTGTAAAACGGCACTCAGTAGTCTTATTTGTTTGATGATAATACAAATATATCATACACTCAGTGTTTTCGAGAAAAGAAAATTAACAGTCCATTCGCAGAGTGCAACTACAGGCTATCAGTGACGCCACTCCTTGCTTAAATCAGCACGTGTGGAGGATTCTTCTCACAGGAGAATCATGTGGAACCTTTTCTTCTCTAAGGTCACTGGCGTGCATCACCTAAATCTGATTCAGGAAATCTCCTCTCAATCAGAAAATTCGTCATGTGGGACTGCTAAAAACTGCTAAAAGCAGAATAGGAGGCCAAAGATTGGCGCGCTGTGTACGGAGCATGGACGTGATGGAGGCGGGGGTGTCGCGCTCCATATTATGACTTGCTACGCACTCACGTCGAAAATCACCACTCTTTGTTGTGGATTAAATTCAATCAAATCCGATATCTTTTATCCTGTATTCTTTCTTGTTAAATGGGAGAGTGTGGATTTGTTGATGTTTACCAATTATTGTGAAAAGCATTTATTCAAACTTGGTAAATCGGACTTGATAAAATAACGGGAAAAAATATGTCATTCTAGAGTAGCGACGCCCCGCCGCGACGCCGTGTAGGGCACATGTTTGTATACATGTACATGAGAAATATGAAATAACTTGAAAATTGACAAAAATGAATTAAATACTTTAATACAGTCCTTTTCAGAACTATATGCCTGTTTATACGACACCTAGCCTACATTTGTGATGTTTAGGTCCCGTTTAAGATAAATTGCAATGAATAGTTTGTTTGTTTTTTTTCATTGTCTATTTGGAATTTAGCGTTGCCATACTGAGGATTGTCACGTTATGTTTTTTGCAGTCTCTCAGTGCGTGTATATCACACCCTCTTTAGCACCGATTCATTTTTGGTGTATCATAGGATTGCGAATTTGCATGTATCATACATGCCTAAATGAATACAAGCGACATTTTTTTCTGTGTGTGTGTGTGTGTGCGTAATTGCTCTTTTTTATACTAAGAGGATCAGTTTACTGTCTCACTGGCATTACAGAATTGTATTTTATGGTGTAGAATCTTGAGCAGGAAAGATGGCATTAAAGACATTGGGCCTACCAAGCAAAATCAACGACACAAACACACGCACGCGCACACACACACACACACACACACACACACATGCAGGAGCATGTTATGCCCTTTCAGCCCTCTTCCACTCTTCAAACACAAGGCGATAGGTTGAAGCTCTTCAAACCTGCTCTCTATATTTCAATATTTGTTTGTTGTTTTAAAATCAATGAAACCCCAGTCATCTTTTTTTTTGCATAACATGAATTCCGAAACTGATCATTAGCTTCTAAAACTTTTGTTGATTTTGTCGTGGACAGAATGACTTGACTCGCTGATATCTTAGAAGAAGTTAACCCCCATAACGCGCGACCCTGACATGTGCTTCAATATTGTCTATTGTAACTGGTGTAATGTAGATTGCACTATACCCACGTATGAGTCCACAATTGGATTAACGCATCTGGGTTCAGAGTGGCGGACTACGGGCGGGAAAAATCATACCAATTATAAAAATGATAAACAAGCACACAAACAATCGACACAAACAATCATGGTGTCCTACTTTTCATGTCTACATGAACTTGGAATGTGAGCAAAGATATTATGCTATCGTCAACAAAATAATGTACACCTCTTTGGCCAAATAGAGAGCTATGATTGATTCATATATATGCGATTCCAGCATGTGATGCTGGGAACTTCGGATGCTTTGAAAAAAAAAAAAAATGTTCTCCATTCATGACAGAGATTAAATTCTGAATCACAATCATAAACCATAATCCTGATGACAGTCATCATTTTGTTCAGAGTATGATTACCTGGTGTTTCTGGTGAGGTGAAGCATATTGTGTCTGCCACCCATACAGGTATGGCAATCAGGATGTCACGATACATTTTTTTTTTTCTTTCTAAAAGTTCTAATTTCTACATGCAAAATCGTCAAATACAGAGGGCAGGAAATTATGCAAGCTGAAAATCATTACTGCTAATGCTCTTTATTCAAACTAGATACTGTACGGGATAATTATTGACATGAGCCTGTTTTAGCCAGAAAACGATAAATACAATTTGTTGGCATTTCAGGCCCAACAACTGACAAGTAGACAAGGTAAAAGGGTTTCCTCCTCTCGTAATAGGACATTATTTTAATTAAAATGTATTTGTCTACAGCACCAATGACATCTTAGGCTACCAGATTTCATCACATATTAGCCCGGTCCATACTGAATTCTGAAAATCCCCATAGACTCAATGCACAAACTAACAAGTTCCCTTATGGAATAGGTTACAAATCTGCTGGTCTCCAGTGGCAGTTTCCATGTGTTTGTGTGCGTGCTGTAAAGTTATGATTCGAAACAACCCAGTTGGTAACAGTTGGTTGGTGTGTTTCTGTGTGTGTGTGTGTGGGGGGGGGGGGGTGTTTAATAAAAGAGCAGCAAGTCAAAGTGCATAACCAATGGAGGATGAATCCTTTGATTTTGAGTCAAGCAAGTCATTTGACAAGCTACAATTGTACCACTCCCTAGCATCTAAACACTTGATCATACACACACACACACACACACACGCACACACATACACACACACACACACACACAAAATTCTAGCTCATGTGTGGATGTGATTTTAGCTCTTACAAAAAGTCATTGAAAAGGACTGTTGCATAAGCTTTGTGACTAATAAGTACGTTGGTGAACAGAGAACTTTGGTGTGAAAAGGCCATCAGTGGCATACAGATATTAAAAAAAAAATAGAAATCAATGCAGGTCATCAAAGAGGTGTTGAAGAAAAAAAAGGATGACTGAAAACGCAATATGCACTCCGCTGAACATCACGCTTCAACGAACGTTATCATGCATTGTCGTTCACTGCTGGCTGCCTTTTCATTCAAGGACAAAGGTACTGTATTTCTGTGCATTGCTCTTTATATTTTCTTGTGACTGACTTTTCACAATGTGTGCCTTTTCTTACATAAGGACAAGTGGAGAATATTAGAAATATGAGAAACGTACGACCCGTCACTCACCCCCACATACTCAGTACAACATACATTGCTCACATGCAGTGCACATATGCTCATAAATGCTAGACAGAGATTGAAGACGTTACGGAAGACTGGCTCACTTTATATAGGGAATCATCAGTGCATTATAGAATGAATCTACATGAAGTTACAATGGACCATACAACAGCACGATAATTAATTATTTATAGAAGAAGAAGGAACAAGATATTCTGTGATACAAATACACTGATAACAATCCTTGCCACCAAACAATGCAAAATAAAAACATAAATGATTAGTGGAAAGATACCCATCAAAAAGGGCAACGTTTTGAATTGTCATATATAGGTCTTATATTTTCATTGCAAGTTTCAGCTCCTTTGAGAAACAATGCCCGGTGGCACCCAATGAACAAGCTTTCTTATTACAACATAACTACCATATCATCAACAGACGTCTGGTGTCACAAGCAACATATGTGTTTAAATTTCAGCAAACTGTAGCCCAGTTTTGGTAAATTGGTACATGTATATGCAGGTATCTTTGCACCTCCCTGGTGTATATATACATGTTTTGACATACACTCTGTATATCACTGTGGTTACTCTTTTAAGGGATGGTATAGCTTTGGTTGAGATTAGGATTCAGGTTTCCAGCTATTTTTGTGTGCGAGATAATGAAAAACTTCTTGTGAAGTCTCTTTTGAAATTTGAAAGAGCATACAACTCTAACAGGAATCCAAAGTTTACTTGATGAAACTAGGTTCTGAAATGGCTGTGATATCCAAAAATAAAGAGGTCCTAGTAAGAGGTGGGACCCATCTTTTATTAGGACCACTTTGTTTTACAATGTACTTTGTATTTGGATATGTCAGCCATTTCAAAAACGATTTTCATCAAATAAACTTTGAATTCCTCTTAGACTTGTAAGCTTTGTCATATATCGTGAGTGGTTGCTAATTATCTCGCAGAAAGTTAAAATCTGAATCCCCATCACAACCAAAATGATACTAATCCTTTTAAGCCTTGTGAATGCCTATTGGCAAATTTATGTTGTCGGAATAATTTGGAATGGTTACCATTTGTGTAGATACTTCTCAGTGAACTTCCACACAGAACCCTCCAAGCTTCAAGAATGGAGGCTACAATATTTTCATCTAAACTGTGACATACCATAGTGTAAGCTTAGTCCATTATCTACACACAAACCCAGGTTTGGTGCAGAATGGTATAAACTATATAATATGCAGGGAGGAGAACCTTCCCACCTCCCTGGTATATCATGCTTCAATGCAATGTTTGGATTACTCTTGCTTATAGCTCGTAAATGCTTGAGGGCACATGTAAAATATAATTACAGGAATAACATTTTTGTAGATGCTTCTAAGTATGTCCCCTTCAACATCTTCCATCTTGAATAATCAAGGCTACATTTATCATTTGTTGTCTTTTTATCTGATTTTTACATATCAATTTCATTTTGTGCATCAGAACATGGGTGAATGACATTCTGTCAATAGAACTGTAGCTGTAACAGGTGGGTAACTATTCAGTGGAGGTCTTTCTTTTTTCATGTAGGGCAGATGAATATTAATTGGTACAAATTCTTTTACTAGTAATTGATGTAGACTTATCTTTTACCATTACTATAAAAAAACAAACAAACAAATAACTGTGAAAACATGTGACAAGGTACATAGGCCTTAGAAGTGGCTGGTTACAAGGTTTTAGTACACACTTATCAAATAAATAGGGTACAGGAAAGCATCGAAGCATATTAAGAGAAACTTGCACACACATACCTATCAGTCTGGTTGTCAAATATACATGTCGTGCCACATATGTCCTTATGTTTGTTCAAACTGTTAAAAAGAGACTGGATGACAGACACCACTACTTGAAGAGAATACTGGAGTGATATTGAAAGGAAATATTATCATGTTGTCGTGAGACTACCACTTTCACACAAGTGGACTGTTGGATGCCTTTACGAATCAGAAGAAGCATAAACTGGACAAACCAAACTAATCCAGAAGTGAGGTCAAGAACACACAATACTTTTATATCAGAGCCCACTGCAATTGCCATCACTTGCAACATGATTTTGATGCATGTAGAACTTCGAGAAATGCCATCTTGGAAACCAAATTTTCACAAGGGTGAGCAGAAAACCGTGTACGAGTTTGCCCATTTGCAATACGAACGACTGTCTCTCATATAAGTCAAAATATTTAAGTCTCTCTGGCTGGACGATGACTTATTTCCATCCATTCGTCCTCTCTGCATTATGGCTTTCCTGCGTCAACACCGGCACTTCGTCTGTGTCGAGTTGTGCTGAAATGAAAGAGAATAATGGACAGAAATGGAGCAAGGGTTGGCTATGCACCTCTTCACCATGCATCATCATCTCATATTTCATAAAACTTACATTCATCTTTCAACAGAATGGGAATTAACATTCGCCTGAACAAAATGCAATTCTGGAAGCTGGTGTATATATAAGTCATATGATATTGTTGGTTCAGAAATGAAGTGAATCACGGCTGTCGTGGGCATGATCAAGCAAATGGCTAGTCAAATCATATCTGTTCTACCTCATTGAATTGAGCGCCCAACAGTGATGAGTTACATAAATCACAAGTTCAGGAGGAAAACTAGGCGAGATTTAGCTGTTGCAGTTGTTGAAAATTCAATTTAATAATTCTCATGATTTCAACGAAATTCAGCGGATATTGATATTTAAAGACAGCATTTCCAGCTATCATATTTTGATTTTGAAAGTAGGAACACAAAATGGGCATAAGTATACCAGTACAGAAAATAAACCTTGAAAAACTACCACAACAATAACAAGATCAACGATAATATACACAACAGGACTTTTAACAGGTACATTGTATTCATGCCTGATTTCATACTCGATTGTGCTGAAGGAGAGGGGTGGGTGGGGAGCTACATAACACGCCTGAGTGCTCAGCGAAAAAAAAAGGCCACAATACAATTTACTGACTTGGCAATAATTCTTCGTTCACATCAATAGCAGGAACATGTTGACATGCTTCAGTAAAAGCACAAAAGGCTTAAAACTCAGCACTGCATACAAAGTTCAGAGGTCACGGAAGTCTTTATATTACAATGTAAATCGCACAAAACAGAGATCTACAAGTCTGAGTTGTCTCTGAGTAAGAATTCTGTGAACACCAAAGGATATCTTTCTGTATTTTTATTTAGTGACATATATTTAATTGGATTTTTTGTTTTGTTTGTTTTAATCGGTTTCCCCAGTTATAGTTGGTCTTAAAAAAACATCCATATTTTAAACTTCCCCTAATCTGATTACTCACGGGACCTGCGGCTGTACAAGCTAATGCTTTTACGCAGGCCCCATCATATTTTTCGCATTATGACCACAATTTAATTCGCATGCATACAGACCTTGTGTTTATACCAAATCAAACTTCTGTACATTCCGATGAAGTCTCATCTAAATCATGTTTTGTATAATTTTCGTATTTATATACTTTATTGTGATATATGTGAGAAATATGAAAATAAATTGAAAATGAAACTAGAAATGTTGCTACGGCGACTGGTGTATGCCTCCGCCATAATGCATGCTTCTCATAATAGGTCTATAGTACAATGTCTTGACAATGTGTGATGAAAGTACAATGTCTTGACAATGTGTGATGAAAGTTTCACACAATTGGCAAAATATTAAAATGACAGGTTTGCCACAAATGTGCTGAATGTTCACTTTCATAGAACTAGGTTCAATTGGATGAATGATTGAACGTCAGAGTGCAGGTATTTGGGGGAACTTTTATAAGTTTATGCATTGAGTAATTTTCAAGGTATTGAAAAAAAGTATAATTTCAGTATCAAATGGTAAAATAGTATTATCTAAACCTGGCCTTTGACCTTTGACCTGACAGTTCCAAAGAGAATCACTGTTAGGTAGAACATGCATAAATATGTAAGTTTCATGACAATACCTTGAGTTACTTTTGAGATATGGAGGAAGAAGTGCAATTTAGCACTTTCACTTGACCTTTGACCTTTTGACCTTTGACCTTTTGGCAAGAAACTTCCCACAGAATATATATTGGGTTATACATGCATACATCAAGTTAAAAAAAATCCTTCAGGCATTGCATAAATATAAGGAAAGCAGTGATATTTTGAGGAGTTGACCTTGACCTTTGAGCCCTGACCTTTGACCCATGACCCCCAACTTCCCTAGATAATCACTTCCCATCAGTACATGCATATATACTAAGTTCCATGGAGATACCTTGAACCATTTGCGAGATATGGAGAAAAACATGAAATTTCAACCTGTTTTTCACAAAATAACCTGTGACCTTTGACCTTTGACCCCGTGACCCTAAAATCCAAACAAAGTATTATCCTCCCAGGATATACCCTCATACCAAGTTTGATGCAAAACTACCTCACGGTTCTTGAGATATCGACAAAAACAAAACGGGACGGACGTACGGACGACCCGAAAACATAATGTCTCCGGCCACTTCATTGGCGGAGGCATAAAAAATGAAATGAAATCTCACCCGACAAGCTCCACGTTGTCCAGTGCCCATTGGTCGTGGTTCTCTCCATCGTGGCGAGGCTGCCACCACCGGAAGCGGATGCCAAGGCCGCGGGCCTCTTCGGGCAGGTCATAGGTCACTCTCGTGGGCTGGCCGTAGTCCTCCGGCTCATGGGCCTGGACTAGGTTCCAGTGGACCCCGTTGTCTGGACTGAACTGGAGGAGGACCGACTTGGCCCGAAGGTTGGGTGAGGCCCAGTTGATGTGACAGGCAGAGTTATTAGGATCAAGACTGCCTATCTGCAGGACATATCCAATCTCACTATAAGAGGAACAGGGGGAAGAATTCAAAGAAAGAACTTTTCTCACCGAAGAGAAACAATTCACAAAACTGTCTTAATTTCAAATTGACAGGCACATATCTCACACAATCTTCAGAACAAGGATTCCTAGTTACATTCAATAGAATGATGTGCAATTTGCCAAGGCTCGATTTGCAGCCACAGAATATCGTGCTAACAAGGTTTACACTAATTAAAGGGATTAATCTCTCCCAGACACATGTACACGTATACGACCAGCATAATGTTCGCACAACATATGTCATCTCAATAATGGCAGCTTTCATTAATGAATGACCAAATATTGTATTTAACTGGATGAACCCTACATTGTCTTTCATCGTACATTGTATCTGTGTTTTCAACTGGGTGTCTAGCCTCTCTTTTTACGCAATAAAAAAGGAAAAAAAAATATAAAAGACAATCAAAATATTACATACTGTTGTCATGGAAACTTGCCCAAAACTGCCTGTCCATTTTATGCTTCACCATTTTTTTTTTGTGCATTTTCATATAGAATATATACTTAAGTAAATGAAAAAGGTCAAAGGTCAACATATGTAAGTCAGAATTACCTTTGTGACACACCATTCCCTTGGTAAATCCTAGACTGTCAAATAAACATAACTCATGATAGACAAAACAACACATAACTAACAATAGACATAGACAAACAAGCAGTGAGCTACTTTATACGATTTAGAATATTGTCGAAAGGAGAGCATTATTGCTGTACGGCCTTCCAGTGAGCCATAGGCCATTATGTTCATACAGAATCTTCAGTAGCTAAAAAGATTATAGTACTCATTTCTCAAGTCCTTGGTTGCCAGTTAATCAGATCACAACACCTGTTTATCCCACTCACATTATCCGTCTGGTATCCAGCTCCATGGTAACGGCCTGCCTCAAGCCACACCCACTGAAATAGAGGGACATCCCGTGGGCGTGGGGAAGGAGCGGGCTGCATCCTTGACCCTCCTGCCCTCCGTCCATCACCTTCCAGGGGTTCAGAGACGGAATGAGTCCCTGGTCCACCCCATAGCGGAAGAAGGTCGGTAGTCCAACTGCTGGGTTGCAAGAATCTCCTGTGAAGAGGGGACACAGTAGGTGCAGGTCAGAGATTTTGTTTTATTGTACATAAAAATGAAAAAAACTGCAAAAAGGCTTTCCTCATCTTCAAAATTGTTACAAAACTGCATAATCCCCATGCATTGTAGCCACCTTATTATTTTCAGTAAGATATACTCATTCCATGATATTTCACTTTCATTTAATTTATTTGTTTCCATACCCAAATAATGCAAAATTATTGCAAAGTAGCATCTACAATTTGTACAAGGAGGTGAAATGTCATGAAGCAAACAGAAATAAAAACAATAGTAAACAAAGGTATAATTCATACAGCTGTACCTACAAATACATATGAATAAACATAAATTGCATAATTTGATCTTCATAACATCACTACATTTGTATGAGTGGAAACAGCCCTAGCTAGTAAGGAATATGGAGGGAACTTAAAAAGCAAACAAACAAACAAACAAACAAACAAAATATTTTGGGTTTTTTGTGTTTGTGTTTTGTTTTGTTTTGTTTTGTTTTGTTTTGTTTTGTTTGCTTTGTTCTGTTTTGTTTTGGGGTGGGGTTTTTGTTTTTTTTTGGGGGGGGGGCAAGTTCAAGCCTGAAAATACATGTACAATATGTACATTGTAAGTACAAGCACCTACAAATAATAGATAACTGGAACTGGAATTTGAAGCATATTTTTTTATGATTTTATTGCAAGAAACTGTGTTCATACTTTGTCTTGCGGTCTACTGGCCATTGTGCAATTAAATGACGACAGATGACTACTTCATCCAATCAATGATAAATACAACAAAACTCACAATCACAATTAAATGCTTTGTAAGTTTCTATAGCTCTTGTGACTATTGTGTATAAGTTGTGCAGCGCCAAGGAATGACATCTCTTTGTTGATGAAAAGAAAGAATCAAATCTTTCTGAAATATATGATTTAAAAAAAGAGAGAGACAGATTTGCCCATTTAATGGGGTCAAGACCGTAACTTCTGCAGCAAAACTCATGAGGTTAATACACTGAAGTCTGCTTTGAACACCTACCTTCATATCCCTGATCACACAAACATCTTTCCCCTTCTGTGCACTGCCCATGACCACTGCACATGTTGGGACACTTCTCTCCAATGTATACATCATCCACTGCCCAAGAGGGCGCCAGACTGGAGGCCTCTCTTTGAATCCAGCGGAACTGGGTTGTGCTACACGTGCAGGGTGAGAAGTAAGGAGAAAACAATTTTTGATGAATTTCCTTGTTCATCTGGCCTCTTTCCTTGTACTACAGTGTACCTCAATAAAAAAAGTCTTGGAAGAAGTGCAATAACATGTTATATCTGAGACTCACTTTAAACAGAGTAATGAAAATACAGTGTGCATTGAAAACAAGTCAGTATAAACATATTGAAAAAAAAAGCAAACAACATTATGCAAAGGATGCCTCATTCAAAGTTTTGGTGTGCTCTTGAAACAACATATTACACGACTTGGTGGGTGGTATTAAAATTGTACCAGCAGCAATGATATGAATATACAATGTACCTCATGATTCTGATTATTATTTCTTTTTTTCTTTTTGATTAGACTATTTTCCTTCAAAACATTTGTTGAAAATCTTTTTTTCCTCAGAGCTCACTTGCCTTCAAATTTCTTCCTATAGACACAGAAGGTCATAAGCTTTCCACTTGGTTTTTTCTTTCTGATATACTACTAGGACATTGCAAGGCTAATGAGGGGTGGGTGAGGGGTAATCCCTAATAAAGCACTGAAGGAGACAGAAAAGGGACCAAGTGGACCCCTCTCAAGATCTCCAATAGTCAGTCAGTGTGTTACCTTGAGATGGCATCCTCGGGAAGTTCCAGGGTCACTCTCTCCCATCGGTGGAACTCGTTCTCCGTGTAGAAGCTGCCGTCGTGGTATTCAAACGGATCGCATCGTGGGTCCTCTCCATCTCCTGGTAGGCACGCAGGTCTCAGGACCCTCCACTCAGTCTGGGAGGGATTGGTGGAGTACTCCAGCACGACCGGGTGGCTCAGGGTGCAGGAGGGGTTGCCTTGGCAACCAACAACAATCTAATACATCAAAGGGAGGGGAAAAAGCCACAAAATGCTTGACATCATAGTGATACATAGTGAATAATATAAAAAGTGAAGACTTGAACTAGAAGTTCATGGTTTCTGAACCGTAGTGATAAGATAAACAAACTACTAAGTTTCTTTTTATCAGTGCAGTTGAATATTCTGATGTCACAGTAATGGGCTTTCTCTTTCTATGAGTCAGGCACAAATGGGACACACTTTTTTTTTTTAATGACAATTTTTGAAAATGAAGCGAGTTGTACAGTCCTTTAATGTAACATATAACATTACATTCATTATGTTGCTCAACATCATTTGGAAAAAAAACAAACAAACAAATAATGCAAGCATGTAATACATGAAAAACAAGTACAAGTAAATCTCTCCATCTAAAAACAGAGTAAAATGCACATATAAACATATTTTACAATCTTTTTGTCTGCAAAGCATCATCTCTCCATATAGTTAAATCCTGCAAGAAAGGAGCAATATGAAGTCCTCACCTTGAACTGAATCATGTAGTTCTTATCGACAATTAACTGTCTCGTGATGGCAGCGCTATCATACGGCGCATTCCTCTCATTTGACCAGTAGAGGGCACTATTGCTCTGACGGCAGACCCCAAACTCTTGGCGGCCGTAGGGATGGAAGTCCCAGAGGAGTTGACTGCTGCCACCATCTTCAAAGGACTCCAGGAGGGTGCTTGGGTTGATCTCAGAACCACCTTTTGTTTTCATCACCATGGCAACAGAGTGAAAATTTAAGTATTAGGTGAGAATACAGATAGAATCAAGAAAAGGGAATAAGAGAGAAGTGATGCAATTTAACAGAATATGATTTAATGAGACAGAAGTGGGATGAGAATAAAGCAGGGCATGCGTGAAAACAACTGAAAAAAATTCACAGAGTCACAGAGAGATAAAGAAAGAGAGATCAGAGAGAAACAGACAGTTAGAAAGAGTGAATGAGACACATAACAAGGATGCTGGGCAAACAGACATGAAAGACATTCATAGAGCATAACACATGCATTCAGGCTCATTGACATTGACTTTTATTAGTAGGCTATGGTGCAGTATGGTTTAAGACACTATGACACAGTAAGAGGTGAAATACAATCAAACATTTATATCAACCTGGCCTTCATCATAATGAAAATACAAGAAAAATTCATGTATTGCAGTCTCAAGTGCAGCACACAGTAAGTATTAAAAAAACAACATTGTACACTTCTACCCTATATATTGTGTTTATCTCGTAAGGCTGCACAGTGTTAAAACAATCATACACAAACATTTAATGATATAGAGTGATATAAAGACATAAAAGAAAACAAAACTCTGACAAGGGGGGATATATTCTGTACCCACCAATGTAAATGTTGTCTAGAGCCCACTGAGCTTGAATGCGACGAGTATCCAGGGGCTGCCACCATCTGATCTGGGTCGCCCAGGTCCTGGCCTCCACTGGTAGAGGGATGTATTCATGCTTGGGGGTGGGATACTGCTGGTAGTCCAACTCCTTCAGCAACCTCCAAGAGATACCTAGGGAAATGAATGGAAGTCCACTTTTATTCTACCAGACATCATAGTACTGTAAGATTCTTTTATTATGAACTAATATGAGAGTTTTGCTAGGTTTGGATGATCTGAGTCCTGAATGCCATATCAATACATAATAGATACATGGTGTATATATACATACACATACAGATATATTCTACTTGCATTATGATCATATCAATCCATATGAAAATGCAGACAATTACAGCTTTTTTCACCATTGGCAGCAGATTTATTGTTTTCCGAGACATGTAACCTTTTCCGAGTACCATTTTAATCTCTCTAAATCAAATTAGCATCCATCTACCACTGCCTCCTAAGATTTTAAATCTGTAATTTTTTCAATCCAATTTGAATGAAATTTTATTTACAATAGCCTGTTTTTGTTGCCAATACAAGTTCAATGAAAACAAAACATACTATGTATTACAACAATATACACATACATAATTCTTATGAAACTGATTGTTTTAAAGAAATTGTGTTATTGGAAAAGAGAGGCTCAATTATACTCCCAACTGATTCTAAAGTCAGAAGCTACAAAGTTTGATAACTGCTTTCTCCTTGTGTAACTCTTAGTTGCAGCAGTTCTCATTACACAAACAAGGAATTAAAAGAGTACAAAAAGAATATTCAGTTTAGTGGATGGTTTGTAAAAATCTGATGAAAAACTTTCGATAAAACAATGAGAGTCTAGACGGAGTGATGGCCTTACCTCCATCGACTGAGAATTGCAGGAGGACCGACTCTGACCTTTCACGTGCTGTAAGACAGGTGGCTAAATTATCCTGGCTGCCAATCACCAAGTAGAACTGGACAAATCTGATGCACAAGAGAACAAGCAAGATGAACATGATTGGCTATTCCCGAATCACAACTTTTCAATATGGATTCAGACATTGGTCGGTTTTTTTTTTTTTTTTTTTTTTTTTTCAAGATGAGGGGGAAAAAATTCAATAAGATAAGTTTTGACTGCTAAATTGTCAATACTGCTTGTAAATGATTATGCAACTCATTAACAAAAACACTTAAATGGCCAAAAGAACGAGACGAACACAGCGGAGTATAAAAGCTTAGATACATTTTTAAATGAGCACATGTTTAACCCGTTGAGGACGGACTGAATTTGCTATAACATGCATTTCCAGTAGACACCTGCCCAAGTATTCTTGGGATTCATCTCCAACAGGTTAAAAGAGAGACAAGTTGTTGATGTCATCTGAGACAAGAAATCATGAGTACTAGTGTACCAAGCCAATCTATATTGTACAAAGGTTAGAACTTTAAAAGCTTTGGATCTAATGACACACAGACTCACCTGGCACTCCTGAGATCCAAGGGGGCGGTCTCCGCGAGTCTGGTACCATTGCCACTAAAGTAGAGGGAGCGCCCCTCCCTCAGCACCCCGCAGGTCTGGGCACTGCTCCCCTTGGTGATTACCCCACCCTGGACCAGAGACCAGTCCTCTCTCTTCATCTCAACACCAACAATCTCATCTCGCAGGAAGGTCTGAAAATCAGGATCAAATTTGATAATAGCTGAAAATTGGAGTCTACGTCCAACAAACATTTATGTGCGATTCATTCATTCATCAACATGCCACAATTTCTGCCCACATTTGGTAGCACTTTACATACACATAATAGTACATGTATGATCTGTTCTCTCAAATCTGTTCTTTTTCTCCTGTTTTTTGTTTTGTTTGTTTGTTTTTTGCAGAGAATTTGAGTTCACATCTTAACAGCTTCCCCAAACTTCAAATATTGGCCGAGAAATTTTTAACGGAAGAGATATCTCAAGACAGTGCAAAAGGCAGTAAATATGCAACAGCTATCATAGCAGTCAGTCTAAATCCATTAGAGTATACTGCTTAAAGATGGTTAAGGACCTGGCTGATATTAAGAGGGATGGTGATATTGAGTCACTAATTCAACAATGTCATCAAATAATGCAAGAGGTTCAAAATACGGTTGTACTTCTTTAAATTGCCAAATACATAGCCTCAAAACTACTACTCACATACACATCATCAAATATATATTGTAAATATTAAATCACAGAGCTTAGACAACAAGGAAGACTTGTTTCTATGTATTAAACAGTCAGAGCATCCTAAAGACCATGGCTGCGTATAACAAGCACAACTTTGGAGCAGCAAATTTAGCTCATACTGTGAACATTGATATTTTTGCGCTGAAAGGCTCAAAAATATATTTGCAGGTTCCTGAATTCGCGCTGCGCTATTGTCAACCCATTCAAAATGTGCACAGAAAATTGTGAAGATATTTTTAGACATTTTAGAATTTTCGCTAACCAGAAGTAGTGTAAAATAAAAATGAATAAAATGTAAAAGTAAAATAAAGATAATGTACTTTGAAAATTTCTGTGTTTAAAGTAATTGAGATGAGAAGGTGAGAGGAAAAATGAGCAATAGTGGCCTGGTCGAGGGAGACTAAACCTACTTGCAGTCCAGAGCTTATCTCGCAGGAATCTCCCGAGAATCCTTGGTCGCAGATGCACACTGGGTAGTCACACGACCCGTGACCGCTGCACATGTTGGCACAGGGTCTGCCAATCCTCACGTCATCCAGAGCCCAACGCTGGGGGCCACTCTGCGTGGAGGAGGCCGCCCTTTGGTACCAGCGGAATCTCAGCGGCCTGGCAACACAGGGATGCATCATGGGAGAAAACTGTCAGTGATCTCTCCTTAATTCAAGAGAATCAATAATTATATCAACATGACTAAAATCCTCCATAGATGTATATCAATGACAATCACCTACCATCTAACCACCTCTATCCTATGTGTGTCATATAAGATCCCATCCCTAATCATTGCTTTGCAGCTTGAAACACAGTTGATTCCATTAGCACTCCTCTATTAAAAGAAACCCAAACCCAAAGAGAAAAGTGGACTGAGTGAAAGCAGCAACATTAGTAGAACACATCAGTGAAAGTTTGGGAAAATTGGACAATAGATGCAAAAGTTATGAATCTTTTAAGTTTTGGTGTTGGAACCACTGGATGAGGAGATTACTAAAGTTATGACGTCATGTGTGGACAACAATATAAAGAAAATATAAAGGGAATTCCACAAAAATGAATTTTTCAAACATAATGAAAGAGCACTTGCCTAACCGCTTTCAGAAAGCCAGGGGAATAATTACTACCCTTAACATACACTGTATGTCCTCATCAAATTGATAGAATGTGTAATTTTCATGAAAAATGATTTTTTTTTTTTTTTTTGGAATTGTTGAAAAGCCTGAAATTCAAGTTAATGCAACTACAAGACAACTGCGAATTCATAAACTTCTAAACCAACTTCTAAACCAATCATGTCTAAGCTACCTGTGTTAACTGCAATACCTTCCTGTCATCCTGCTTGTCAGGGGAATAATGACGCGGCGCCATCCCGGGAAAGAGTAGAAGATACTGGGAGGGGTCACCTCCCCGTCACAGCGGGGATCAGAGGGCAAACACTGCCGGGTGACCAGTGTCCAGCCAATTCCATTGTCAGTGGAGTAGAACAGCTCGACAGGTTGGATGGGGCTGTCCCATGATGCATTGCAGCCCACACTTATCTGCACATAAAAGTATTTTGAACAGAGAAGCATTAAACAAAGTTGTTTGTAAATCCTCTTCTCACGTGAAAAAGACTAGATGTTTTAAATACAGATGCAATCTTTTGACATTTCTACTTCTTTACTTACTCTCTAGTACTCAGTAAGAGAGTATCTACAAATCTCCCACACTTCCTAGCTGAGAGACAATGTAATGCTTTGTGTATCTGTAAATTCTGTGAAAGCATAGGAGCTAAAGGATACTAAAGACTCACATGTTAGAACCATAGTGTCATAATCAACCTATGTAAAGCTCATTATATGACGTATGGCCATAATTTACAAGAGGTAGAGATCAGATCACTGCACTGAGCACTAAGGTTAAACCAGTGGGCAAGACAAAAGAGAAAGGGGGGTAAAAAGGAAGCATGAGGAAGATACATGTAGAGATGGAGCCAAAAAAAAAAAGAGAGACAGACAGATAGAAAGCTACATGTAGGTAGAGATACATGTATATATAAAATAGGTAGATAGATAGATAGATAGATGGAGAGATAGATAGCTGACATATACTGTAGATACATGTAGACAGACAGACAGACAGACAGACAGACAGATAGATAGACAGACTGATAGATAGATAGATGGATGGAGATAGATATATGAAAGATAAGATAAACTCATTTGAAGAGATAGAGTGAGAGAGAGAGAGGAAACATAAGTCACTTATCCTAACCTGAAAAGACCAGTACAAAATGAAAAAGACCTGGAATGACTCACAAAGACAAGATATTAGAAAAATCTCACGATTGCATGGACAAACAAACCTTGAATTCCAGGACATCTCCAGCTTCCAGCACAAGGTCATGGGTCGTCAGAGATGAGCTCTCTGAGGGGTCCATCGATCCGGTCCAGACAAATCCTCCTCCCAGCAAATCTCCTCCTCCCGTTTCCCCTGACGACGCTGCAGACTGGCAGAACCTTCCCACGGCCGCATTATCGGAGAACAGCCAGTGCTCCTGCAGCTGCTCAGTGGCAAACAAGTCCCTCAGGAGGTGTGGCAGGGTGGCGGACCCCCCTACGAAGACATTGTCGATGGCCCAGTCGGCATTGTTCAGTCCCCCGTGAGTGGGCTGCCACCATTTCAGTCGTGTGCCGTTGTATCTTGCCTCCAACGGAAGTGTCAGCGAGACAAAGCTGTTGATTAAGACAATGATTTCCTGCATGTGAAATCAGCTGCTTATTTGGATCTCTGGCAAGTAGTACTGAAATACTCAGAAAGGTAAACACGTACTCACAGCACATGGAACACATGGGCATATCAAGCAAATGAAAGGAAAATGAGAATCAATACAGCAAGATAAATGAGAATCAATACAGCAAGATAAAACTACAATGTACACTTTATTATTTTGCATGGATCCCTCTTGCTTTGGTTGACTATTCACTATAACTAGAATAAGTACCGACTCTTTCCTATCTTCATTGACGAGATATCACTGATATACATTGATTTTCATCTTGGTTAACTGATCACAATCAGACTCTCTTACAGATGTGATATGCTGGCTACTTGGCCACTCTCGTGCATTAGATCTTTCTTACATTGTTTGTCTACTCACACTTGTGCAATGACTTTTCCTTGAATGCTAATTCTCATGCAGTGACTTCTTATTATCATACATTGACTCTTTCTTGCACTTGCTGACTATAAACTCTTATGCAATGACATGCTTTAGGTTGGTTGATTGGTAACTCAAGATCTTACGCATTGACTCTTCCCTACTTCGGGTGACAGTTGACTCTTATGCATTGACTTTTTTCATATTGATTGACTGCTAACTTTTATGCACTGACTATATCTCTTATGTTGGTTGACTGCTGACTCTTATGCATTGAATCTTCCCTTCTGTAGGTGACTATACCAACCCTTATGTTGAACTCTTCCTTACGTTGATTGCTGGTACTGGTGGTGATACAGCTCTGTGATCAGACGCCAAGAAATTCCTCCGTCCACTGAGTACTCCAGAAGAACGCCCTCATCTCTATCACTTGGCGCCCCAAGGCAGCCAAACCGGAAGTAAAATTGTATGTAGTCAGCACTTGTCAGGTCCAGGTCAGATGTAATGAGCTGCCTTGTGCAAGACTTCACCAAAGAAAGAAAAGAATAATACAGCTATTTTATCAACCACATCTGTAATTGTTGAATACTGCAGTCTTGTAGAAAAGATATGTATTTCTGCATTATTTATTCTTTTCTGAGCATGTGATTGTGTAATGTACATGTATACTGAGAAATCTGGCAGTTTTGAAAATGGGAGATACATGCACATGCATATTCTGTATAATCAGAGTATACTGGACTTAGTGTAATATGTCGGTTGGTATGTTTCTGTCAACATAAGCTTTCACATGCTTTTAATTGGAGGACGACATAAAGCAATCTCTTTATTCATGTGTGTTTCTTGTATCGTATCCATCTTGGATCACAACTGGCAAACATATTCTTCTTCTAATTCTTTGTATGGCACAACATGCCTGTTTGATACAGTTTGCCGACTATTGCTATAGTCACCTTTTGCTATGAGGGGTCGTATTATGCCCATATTCTGTGTGGGTATGTGGGTGAGTACACCACTTCACAAAGTTTAGTACCCTGCTCTTTGAGATGAATGAACTACAATAATGTGTAAGTGGGATTTTTTACGAGCATGAATCATGAATAGCCCGTATACATACACGTATGCAGGACCTCCACTGAATGCCCTACCTTCACAGGACAGGCTACTGGGCAAACAATAGCAAATGATGATCATGCATGATGCCATTTATGCATTTGTGTGTTGCTCATATAATATGAGAACAAGCTTTCATTGTTATATTGTTGATGCACTACGCCTTCACTGTAGTGACTGTAATACTACGTCTAGCACTTAATTCTTTGGTTAAATATTTGCTTTGGATTTTCTTTTTCTCAATTTGGTGTTTACATATGTGTGAGAGAGCAAGAGGCCATAAAACTTCACACGGTGGAAAAATATGACGAATAAAAATTCACTTCATTACAGAGATACTACATATCTTGTATTACCTCCCTGAAGTGGAGGTAGGTCCCAGAGGCCACTGGTCCACACAAGTCCGAAATGACCGCTCCATTGACCTTTGACCAATGGTCGGCAAGCGAGATGAGGTTCGTTGAAAATGTGTCGCGGAGAGACTGACCGAGGCGAGACAACGGACGGCGGCAGGACGGTCCTCCCCAGCCCCAGTCACACCTGCATTGCAATGAAAGATTCATTGGTTTTTAATAGGGCAGACTTCTTCAATGGCATACTCACCATGCACTGCACATCTTTCATACATACATTGTATATGCACATTAACATATTCTCGCTGCATGTGATGTACATGTACTGCCATGCTAGTGACTAGAAACTATGCAAATATACATATTTCTCTCTTCTATCTCTATGCTATTTTAAATCTTATACAGCAAAACATAACTGCATATAGCACATATTTACAGATTTTGGATTAAAGAAAAAATACTAGGCAATAGCAGCATAACATATTCAACAATAATACGATGGGAAGGGCATCAAATGATTAAAAAAAAAACAATAAGAAAAATTACAAAAGGAAGAAAACCATTGTTTAATTTTCACAGATTATTTTCCAGATAGGGATAGACTTATCCCCTTGTTTTGGAGATTTCTAGTCATGAAAAGTATTACATATTTAAGCAAAAAAAATAAATGTGATGTGAACACAATATCTTAATTCAGTGCTTTTTTTTTTTTTAACCTTTCACTATGTAACAAAAGTAATCATCTAAATGATAAATGATGCTGAAAGTATCCAGAAGACCAAAAAAAAAAAGAAAAAAAAGAAAGAAGATAACATTTAGTCTTCTATAAATTCTTTTCTATGAAGCTATAATGAATTGGATTTAACCTGTCGGCTAACATCTGGAATTCGACCAATGTACTTACACACAGCTACCAACACTGCATGAACCATGACCCGAACAGAGGTCATTGCACTCTGACCCTATGTAGACGTTGCTGAGAGCCCACACATGACCTGGGTCAAAGCGGGGTGGCTGACTCCATCGGAAGCGAGTACTCTTGGACCTTGCAGGGCAGAAGGGGGATTAAAAATCAAAGCCTGTGAATGAGGAACAGGCAGACGTCAAATGCTGCTTTGAAGTGACATTACATAAATTACATGTGTATTTCCTGAGCCCCTAAAATTAGCATGAATACCATAGAATTAAATGTATATTTAAAGACATTTTAAAGAAAGAAAGATAGTACTTTGATTGATCCACAATAATAAGAAATGCAGAGAACTTTAACTGAATATCACTATTATAACACCATGTACAATGTACATGTACAGGTGTATATACATGTATGTAATGATTTGGATTTATAGCTCCACTCAAATTTTAGACTTGTAGATTCGAAGAAAAGACATATCAGCAGACCTGAAATATATACAAACCTTGTGTACTGAGGCAGTGGTATGGTGACCCTGTTCCATCCGTAGTGGACATCTGCAAGAAAGACACTCCTCAGGCGATAGGAGGAGCACTCAACTTGAGATGGGAAACACTCGGTGTACAGCGGCTCCCAAGTCTTTCCCATGTCCAGTGAATACTCCAGCAACACACCTGTAGCAATTATGAAGCAAACGGGTCTTCAGCACAGGTTTTCACTAATGGTTCAAGACATTTGCTCCTCTGGCAATTGCTTCTGTGACAATTGCTCCCATGATATATCTGCACGGTAAGCCAAACATGAATTCCACCCACAAACACAGCTCTAACCTAAACCTAATCCTCACATCAAACTTAACCCGTTCCTTACGGGAACCTGGTTTACGAGGTTCCCAAAATGAAGACAAGGGTGCCTGCTTCAGTGACCTAAATCCATGTTTCTTTGTGTTAAAATGCTCAGAAAAGTGGGTTTGATAAAAAGATCAGAGTTTATTCTATCAGGATTTGTTCTCCTGCTGTTTAAAAAAGGGGTTTTACAGTATTATGTACCTTTTCCTGATTTAGTGTTTTGCTTGTTCTGCTGTAAACTCGTATGAACATGTACATAATGATCAAGGCTGAGATCAGTTAGAAATGCAGGTTCGCTGACCCCAGTCACCTCATTCAGGTACCTGGTTTTGCATAGAACAAAAGATTCTGAGAGCTCATCAGCGCACGCTCTATTCATACCTCGCACCCAAAGAGATTTTCCCCAGTGACTGCTAGAGTGCGAAGTCTTCATACGCCCTGTACTATTGTTTTGTGAGCGCAAGGGGAGCATTGGATGACAACGAGGAGGTACAACGGTAGGCTCACCCCTCGTGCTAACACGCTAGCAAACGAGCAACCGAGGAGCAGCCAAAATCAAGTGCGTACTCGCGTAAAAGTTCAGAAGTTCGCGTAATACGCGCTGTAGAAATGTATACATAGTACGCAAAGTCCGCCATTGTTAAGTGAGCTATGGCGGCCCCCATGAAATCACTGACTCCATTGTAGAGTCCGTCCTCTAGTGGTGGGGAGGAGAAAAATCTCTTTGCTCGCACCCGATCGATATTTCCATTGTTCACGGGCACATGTAGTTGACCGTAGAAAGGGGGACACAATGAACCGCTTGACTGCCTTCAAACAGCTGTATTACCAACCTGTGTGCCTCTCTGTCGACGGGCGAAAAGACCTCGTTGGGGGGCATTAAAGGCACTCAGAGAATTGCGGAAGGAACGGGTTAAGTTAAAACCCTATCACAACCCCTAACCCTAACCTGAAGTCCTTGGAGAAAATAAGACCAGAGCAACTGTCACAGGAGCAAAATGTTGTGCCACCTCCACCTATACAAGAAATTGATACTGTAAAAATTGACATTTTTGCAGTGTGAAAATTCTAGAGAATTTTGGGTGTCTTGAAGCTAGCGCAAAAATAAAAGCGTGTAAATTTTTATTTCCCTATATGTAATGATACAATTTTATATCTTTGATCTTGACATAGGTATTGTAGGAGGTATAGCTGTTGTGGCATTTGCAGTTTTCTAAAAGTTCACTAAGAATTGTCCTATTGCATAAGTGCATTTTCTGTCTTGACATGGGTCAGTTACCATCTACCATAGATATGAGTCGTGCTGCCAAAGCTCTTAAATGCCATGATAGCAGTGAGCTGTTTGAAATGCTCCCTCAGTTGTCGTGACGATTTTACCTTACTCAGCCAAGTGTGAAATATGACTCGTGCAATGAAAAAAAAAAAAAAAAAAACTATAGAGAAGCACTCTGAGAGCACAGACCTCCGCCAAGCATGCAACTCATTTCCACCACTGATCTTGTTCTTCCACAGAGATATTAGTCATTTCCACCCATACGTACAGTACTTATAGCATTGTGTGCTGAAAGTCGTCCGATTTCCCAATATAAAAGCCTTTGTTACGTCATAAACCCTCAGCTGCACGGCGCACCTAGCCCTGGCAGAAAAGTAGAGCACGCACTCTAGTGCACGCAGCATGAACTCCCAAGTTCATTGAACCTACCTGTCAAAATATCAAAAATCCTTAATAAATTCCCAAAAAATTCTTGGATCACTACCAAAATTTAATCATCTGTTACTTGTATCATTCTAAACCTTTCCTGCAAGTTTCATCCAAATGCGTTCACTACTTTTGAGTTATTTTGAACACGGACAAACAAACAAACAAACAAACAATCAAACCTCCTCCCTTGGCGGAGGTAAAAAAAAAAATGTGCTCTTATAGTACTACACAAGTGGAGAAAATGTTCCAAAGTTGCTCAATGTAGTCCATAGTGTTTCTCACTCTTGTTACTTTGTCCCCTATTCGAAGAATTAACGGTATTTTTCCCCCTGGAGGTTTGCAATGTTGTCATCTATGCCATTTTTTACCCATAGAGTCTAGTAGCTGACTCTCCGTGTGCTACTTCGGTTCATATATCCCTCTATTTTCTATTTTCTTGTCTTTCTTCAAGGCGTCAAAATTTCGCTTTCCCCAGCAACTATGGTGTATCTTCTGTTTCTCTCGGCATGCTTCTGCCGAAGATCGCTGTTAATGTTTGTTGTTTCTGTTGTTCTGTTACTGTTTCTGTCTCTTGTTTGCATTCTTGTCTGCTATTTTGTCTTCAGTTCGTCAGTCTTGTCCATCCCGTTTTGTCCTTTACAACCTTTTCTTTAGTAGTTGTCCTGCTGTCTAGTCCTGTTTTATGTTAGTTCGCGTCTATGTAAATGTATTTATTTGTTAATCTAATTTCTAGTGGGCTTCCAGACTTCTTCCACTTTGTTATCTGTTTGTATATATGACGGTTCAATTTAGGATCTTTTCGTTCATGTTCCTCTCCAGAGGGACCCACATACTACAAGCTCTGTCTTTTTAGTGGGTCCCTCCATTTTTCACATTTAAAACAACGGTATACATGTATTTCGCTTTGATCACTTATGTTTCTTTCTTGCAATACAATGTATGATTACTTTAGGTCCTCAATTGTTATAATCTTTTTATTTCACTATGTTCTACTTACCTTATTTTCTGTTACAAAATGAAGTGAAACATATGTTTTTTGTTGAAAAATGAAATAAACTTTGAACTTTGAACTTTGAACTTTATACCCACCTTGTGGCTACAAAGTTGGATTCCATGAATGTCATTTGCATGAACATTTGAAATATGTTGTACACTAACTTTGGTCAAATATGCAGATAAATACTCAGAGAAATGCTGTTATTTGTGTAATATGGAAGAACATCAGTAAACAGAACTAATGATATGTTTTTGAAGGATTTGCAGGTTAATTGCATACCATTCAGGAACACAAAACACAAATATTCTTGAACACAGACTCTTGCTACGCTATGTGAATTGCTGCAACTGGTCCTGGAATTCAGCACATGTAATTTCTGTTTGTTGCAGAGACTATATCTTAAATGGTTGTACTTAGCAAGCAAAACCCACCATAACAAGCTCGTGGTTGAGAGCACCCCAAGGCTATTTCAAACTGGAGGAAAGTGTGCTCCGTTACCATGACGTCAGATGTCACCGTGTACCGCATCAGCTCATTACTGGAGAAGTAGAGGGCATTGTGGGAAACTCCACAGACCTGCAGAAAAAACAAAAGAAGCCACACAACAATAACTAAGATTCCTATTTCAACATTTGTATCACTCATAGGGGGCATTGCAAGGAAGTTGAGTTGCAATCGATGACAAACATTAATAGCAAGAGTTGCCATTAATTCGGGGGGATTTGCAATTACCAGCAAATTTCTTACAAGAGAATCGACTGTTACTTGCAATTAATTTGAGGGATTTTGGATTCATTGCAACTTTCTTGCAACACCCTCACTGCAGATATTCAGTGGAAACAAAGCTGAAATAGACTTCCATGTTTTCAAGCTCAGTGTCTAGGGGTAAAAGTATAGTGTAATAACATGTTGCTGCTGTGTTAATTTTGATTTCAATATGATCAACTCAAAAATGTGTGCATGACAGTACTTGTGATCTCATCATGTTCAACTAAATCTGGAACTCCCTTATGCAGTCATGTATTTTTACATAATGCAAATACAATGGAGAAATTTAGGTTTTCATATATCTACCTGCCCCAGTGTACTCCCGGGCGAGATGAGCCAGTTCTGGTCATGGTATGTGAAGTACTGGTCTCCATCGTTCTGGAAGGATGTGGTGAAGTCGTCCTCAAGCACACGCTGGCCGTGGATGTAACCTCCAACAAAGATCTGGAGAAAGCAGGTGATAAGAATTGTGCATGAAATCCCAGAACATGTGACAAAATTCTGAGCACTGCTGGAAAAAAAAAGAAGAAAAGAATGAGGTGATGTTGAAAGACTGAAATAATTCTATTGATAATTGTAACTGTACAATAAGCATAATAATAACAACTTTAATAAGTATATCAATTCTGATAACTATAACTATAACTGTATTTACCAACCAAAAGTGGGATCTTTTAATAATGAAAATGAATAGATGAAAGACTTGCATGTCATAGATTATTATTGATTGTCCACAAATGCTCACTGGAGCAGAAGTATACTTTGATTGTACAACATCAGAATATTGATCAGAGAAAGAAATTCTAGGTAACCTGTAAGATTTTTTTTTTCATTGCAACTTAATGACAGAGTGCCCTAAATTGCCAAAAAAAAAAAGCAACTCAACCAAGAATGTCATTAATTTTGAATGAACATGCAGAAACTTGTTGGATGCCTACCTGATCAATGGCCCACTCATCGATGTAAGCCCCGCCTTGGGACGGCTGCCACCATCGGAGCCTGGTGGCATTCGAGTGGGCACCACTGGGCAGCTGGAGGGCCATGTAGGTCGGGGCGTGGTTGGAGGAGTCAAAGGTCATCTCCTCAACGACGTCCCAGGTGATGCCACCGTCGACGGAGAACTGGAGGATGACGGGAAGGTTCTTGTGGGACGGGGGCCGCTGGGAGCAACCAAGACGGATATAGAAGCTGATGGTGCTACAAGCAGAGAGGATGCAGAAACAATATGTAAACAGGGTTGCATAACCAAAAGTTGCAACACTAAGATCACATCTCACAGAGCCCCAACGGAAGCAAACTTCTCAAGATTCCCTTTAGGTCCTATCATCCCCAGTGGATCATGTTTCTCATAAAATTGCTCACTCATTATCACTGCATACGACTGTTAACACCAAATGATAATTGCAACACTACGTGCATGCTCTGTTGTTTTGTACACAAATTGTACATTGTACCCTTACTTTACTGTTTCATTTAATACCATATTCAAACATTTGTCAATGAAATGCAGCCCTTTATTGGTAAGAAAATACACAGCAGCTCTTCTCAGATGAAATTGAAACTATGGGCAAAGTTCCTTGCCATTCTATTGCTGAAGGGATCAAGAAAATCAATTTTCACTCAGTCCATACCAACTGCTTGATTTTTGATTTCCACTTCATAGTTTTGATTACACTAGAACTAGATGATTCTGATATGATAGTTTATGATACCATGAGTGTAATTTTTGCGACATTTGAATGATATTCTGTAAAAGAAAGGTTTCGTTCTATCTCTTTCTCTCTGTCACTTTCTATTTATCTATCTTCCTCCATTGTAACTACAGCTGCCAGCTACCTACTGTAGCTACAGGTACGTACAATGTACCTTCCTACTTATACTTAAAATTGTACCGACCCATCTATCTATCTATCTACAGATGTATCTAAAATTGTATCTATCTATCTATCTATCTACAGATGTATCTAAAATTGTATCTATCTATCTATCTATCTATCTATCTATCTATCTATCTATCTACCTATCTACCTATCTACAATAAATCTTTCTATCTGCAAACCTATCTCACTAACTGACAAACAGACAATCAATTAGATATGTAAGGTGGCTATTCCTCACCTGGCCATGGTGAGGTCCATGTCAACTGTGGTGAGCATTCTCCTACCAGGCCCAGTGAAGTGGAGGCTCTTCCCCGTGATCAGGGTGCCACACTTCTGGGTGATCTCGGCACCACTCCACTGGGAGAACTTCCTGGGGTCCAGGACACCTGTGAGGGGTAGGAGGTGGTCAACAATGCCACAGGTCACTGGAAATCACTAAGTAAAACAAAGGGTCAAACTTTCTCTGCTCCTATATGGCACATGTTGAAATATCTGTTACAGAATGTTTAGGGGCATCAATCTAGTCAGCAGAGAGTATCATCGCATGATTTCAATTCAATTCCAGTGTTAATTTTCACTTCATTAAACAAAACATACAGAGTAATGATTGAAACTGGAAATGCATGTGAGTAATACAGAGGGAGCAAAAAATAACAGTTTTAATGTACACGTGTACAGTTGAATGTTCATGTCAAAGATAATAAACATGCATAAGGGAATTAGATCCAATACACATGTATGAAATATGATCTTGAGCTTAATTTGCATAATTAATTAATTGAAATTAAAAATCGATTGCTTCAAAAAAATTTGATGACACAATCTTGTAGATTATGACGTGGGTGTCACGCATGCCAAATTTTGTCGCACCACTGATGGCCGGTGGGTGGGGGGGGGGGAGGAGGGGGGGGGGCGAATCTGCCCCCTCCAGTTTTAGCATAGCCAAAAAAGCCCAGCCAGATTAGGGTTGAACTGGATCCAAATTCAACAGCCCTAAAAGCAAGAGCGACAAGACTGAGAATATGTTACATGTACCTTCGAATGCTTCCTTCAGAAAGAAAGGATTTGCGGCAGTGGCATAGCAAGATGGTCCCCCGTAACCTGGGTCACAGCGGCAGCTGATCCCATCCACACAGGTTCCATGGCCGTTGCAGTTGAGGGGGCACCTGGGACCAATGTAGACCCCATCAAGGGCCCACTGTTTGGGAGTATCGGCAGCTCCATAGGAGCCCTGGTACCAGCGGAAGCGGACAGTGCTGGTCATGAACAAAACCAGGGCAATGAAGTACAACATCATCACTTGAAATTTATCATGATATTGCCTGATATACTTCTGACTTGATTTCACCAAAAAAAAAAATGAAATGTTTGCATGATAGGCTATTTCAATATGTCTAATTTTGATAGGAGAGATTCCAACTTAAACATTTTGTAGAATTTGTGAAAATTGCATGCTTCTGACCACCTGATACGAATACATTGTATGGTAGAAACCCAGCCTCTGGGAAAATTATGATAAAGAACAAGGTCTTTGAAGTTAGAGGGCTATCAAAATGCACTAAATGACACTCTGTTGTCTCACATGGTTGCAAAAAAGTTTGAAATTGTTTATTAGTGTGCTTTCTTCAAACTCTATTGAAACTTCTGTGAAGGGATTATGAGATTATCCCCAAATGTGGCATGCACATTACAAAGAATACATTCCATTCAGGATTACAGTGCTGATCACGTTAAACTTACCTACGCGTTACCCCAAAAACGCGTAGGTACGTGTACTTTCCGCGTTGCGTTTTGCCATACGCGTTCGCAACGCGTACACATTGTACAGCAAAATATTCCCCTCCCTTTCACTATTGTGGAATAGCGCCATCTTGCGGGCAACATTTCATTATCTGTATGTTCGCGCCCGCGCTCACACTGCAATGCGATCCACATCGGGCCGCGCCATGATATTGACTCAAAGTGAAAGAGCTTTATAACTGACTGTTAATTGAAGAAAAAGAAGAAAACACGTGTGCTTTTATAGTTTTAAGGTGTCACTGAGAAGGGGTGATGTATTCAAAAATGAATAAACACGTATTTTCGGCGTTGACTTGCTCATTTTTACCTGTCGGTGCTGAATATTGCTTTAGCTTGAGTTTCATTTTTATGGCATACTTGTTCTTCATGTTGATGTTTCTTTCAGTCCTTGGTGGTTGGTGTTGTTGGGTTTTGTTTTTTGTTTTTCGTGTGAGGTGACCTATTTTGTTTTAGTGTACGAGCTGAAATTTTCGCGGTGGTTTTATTTTCGCGAATTTCGCGAATCGTCTTTGAACCGCGAAAATAACAACACGCGAATAACTAAGGTTAGTTTACTTAGACCCTCGCAACCGCGAAATAAACAACACGCGAAAACGTCCCCCAAGTAGCTCTAGATTTGCAAAAATATCTGTACGCGAAAATTTCAGCTCGTACAGTTAATTGATATCGTTCTGAACGCATACAACCGCGTTAAATCACAAAAACCTAATGAATAAACACGTATTTTCGGCACTGGCTTGCTCATTTTTGCCTGTCGGTGCTGAATTTCTTCAGCTTTAGTTTCATTTTTATGGCATACTTGTTCTTCATGTTGATGTCTCTTTCATTCCTTGGGGGTTGGTGGTTTTTTTTTCCGTGTGAGGTGACCTATTTTGTTTTAATTCTTATCGTTCCCAACGCATACAACCGCGTTAAATCACAAAAACGTAATGAATAAACACGTTTTCACGGCGCTGCCTTGCTCAGAGTCATTTTTGCCTGTCGGTGCTGAATTTCTTCAGCTTTAGTTTCATTTTTATGGCATATGCTTGTTCTTCATGTTGATGTCTCTTTCATTCCTTGGGGGTTGGCGATTTTTTTTTTCTTTCTTTTTTTTTTCGTGTGAGGTGACCTATTTTGTTTTAATTCTTATCGTTCCGAACGCATACAACCGCGTTAAGTCACAAAAAACGTAACGAACAAACACGTTTTCACGGCGCCTGACTTGCCCTTCTTTTGCCTGTCGGTGCAGAATTTCTTTAGCTTGAGTTTCATTTTTATGGCATATTTGTTCTTCATGTTGATGTCTCTTTCATTCCTTGGGGGTTGGCGATTTTTTTTTCTTTTTTTTTCTTCTTTTTTTTTTCCGTGTGAGGTGACCCATTGTGTTTTAATTTTTATCGTTCCGAACGCATACAACCGCGTTAAATCACAAAAACGTAATGAATAAACATGTTTTCACGGCGCTGCCTTGCTCAGAGTCATTTTTGCCTGTCGGTGCTGAATTTCTTCAGCTTTAGTTTCATTTTTATGGCATGCTTGTTCTTCATGTTGATGTCTCTTTCATTCCTTGGGGGTTGGTGTTTTTGTTTTTGTTTTTTTCGTGTGAGGTGACCTATTTTGTTTTAATTCTTATCGTTACGAACGCATACAACCGCGTTAAGTCACAAAAAACGTAACGAACAAACACGTTTTCACGGCGCTGACTTGCCCTTCTTTTGCCTGTCGGTGCTGAATTTCTTTAGCTTGAGTTTCATTTTTATGGCATACTTGTTCTTCATGTTGATGTTGCTTTCATTCCTTGGGGTTGGTGGTTTGTTTGTTTTGTTGTTTTTTTTTCCGTGTGAGGTGACCTATTTTGTTTTAATTCTTATCGTTCCGAACGCATACAACCGTGTTAAATCACAAAAACGTAATGAATAAACACGTTTTCACGGCGCTGCCTTGCTCAGAGTCATTTTTGCCTGTCGGTGCTGAATTTCTTCAGCTTTAGTTTCATTTTTATGGCATGCTTGTTCTTCATGTTGATGTCTCTTTCATTCCTTGGGGGTTAGCGATTTTTTTTTCTTTCTTTTTTTTTTCGTGTGAGGTGACCTATTTTGTTTTAATTCTTATCGTTACGAACGCATACAACCGCGTTAAGTCACAAAAAACGTAACGAACAAACACGTTTTCACGGCGCTGACTTGCCCTTCTTTTGCCTGTCGGTGCTGAATTTCTTTAGCTTGAGTTTCATTTTTATGGCATACTTGTTCTTCATGTTGATGTTGCTTTCATTCCTTGGGGGTTGGCGATTTTTTTTTCCGTTTGAGGTGACCCATTTTGTTTTAATTCTTCTCGTTCCGAACGCATACAACCGCGTTAAATCACAAAAACGTAATGAATAAACACGTTTAAACGGCGCTGCCTTGCTCAGAGTCATTTTTGCCTGTCGGTGCTGAATTTCTTCAGCTTTAGTTTCATTTTTATGGCATATGCTTGTTCTTCATGTTGATGTCTCTTTCATTCCTTGGGGGTTGGCGATTTTTTTTTTTTTTTTTTTTCGTTTGAGGTGACCCATTTTGTTTTAATTCTTCTCGTTCCGAACGCATACAACCGCGTTAAATCACAAAAACGTAATGAATAAACACGTTTAAACGGCGCTGCCTTGCTCAGAGTCATTTTTGCCTGTCGGTGCTGAATTTCTTCAGCTTTAGTTTCATTTTTATGGCATGCTTGTTCTTCATGTTGATGTCTCTTTCATTCCTTGGGCGTTGGTGGTTGTTGTTGTTGTTGTTGTTTTTTTTTTTTCGTGTGAGGTGACCTATTTTGTTATCGTTCCGAACGCATACAAGCGCTTAAGTCACAAAAAACGTATAACGAACAAATTCGTTTTCACGGCGCTGACTTGCCCTTCTTTTGCCTGTCGGTGCTGAATTTCTTTAGCTTGAGTTTCATTTTTATGGCATACTTGCTCTTCATGTTGATGTCTCTTTCATTTTTTGGGAGTTGGCGATTTTTTTTTTTCCGTTTGAGGTTACCCATTTTGTTTTAATTCCTGTCGTTCCGAACGCATACTACCGCGTTAAATCACAAAAATGTAATGAATAAACACGTTTTCACGGCGCTGCCTTGCTCATAGTCATTTTTGCCTATCGGTGCTGAATTTCTTTAGCTTGAGTTTCATTTTTATGGCATGCTTGTTCTTCATGTTGATGTCTCTTTCATTCCTTGGGGGTTGGTGTTTGTTTGTTTGTTTGTTTGTTTGTTTTTGTGTGAGGTGACCTATTTTGTTTTAATTCGTAACGTTCCGAACGCATACAACCGCGTTAAATCACAAAAACGTAATGAATAAACACGTTTTCACGGCGCTGACTTGCTCATTTCTGCCTGTCGGTGCTGAGTTTCTTTAGCTTGAATTTCATTTTTATGGCATACATATTGGTACTTGTTCTTCATGTTGATGTTCCTTTCATTCCATGGGGGTTGGTAATTCTTTTTGTTGTTTGTGTAAGGTGACCTACATGTATTTTGTTTAAATTCTTATCGTTCCGAAAGCATACAACCGCGTAAAATAAAAAAATAAAATAATTTGGATACGGTAAATCGCGGTAGAGTGCGTTCTTCTTCACCACAGCCAGTTTCATCATCGAACCTTTCGACAAATGCAGGAGACTAAAGCTGTGATTGTTGTTTTATGAACTGTATATTGGCATGCAACGCTTGCGCAGCAGTGAAACAAAAATGTTATTCACAGGCTTACATCCTTTTTATTCCAATCCATTTGTTTACATATCTTAACCACACGCAAATCGAAGCGTCCACATCGTTCTCCAGCGCACCTCTAGCCCTAGGTCCTTGCCCGAAATGGGCTCTGGGACATTCCATTCAATGGGGTTTTTATTTTGCAACGTTGTCAACTAACTCTCATATAAGCAAGTTCATGCTACGGCTAATCTATTTTATGATGCATCATAATCTCATATGCTTAGATAACCTAGGTCGAATTTGCAGCTAGACATAGAAAAAGATTTGACATTCAATCGTGATACATTTGGTACAGGCACGTTTAACTGCTCATTCACCCTGTACTGTAATCCGCATGTCTGCTCCGCGCGTGTTTTCGCTATCACTAAAACTTCGATCGCGATGGTGTGTGTGTGTGTACTGTACTGTACGGTTCTTCGGCGGGGGCGTGGGCCGGCCGGGTCGATCGGCCGGCGGTCGTCAGATCGTCGACGAAACATAGACCACGCACCGCGCGGCGCAGCACGTGACTTGGTACCAAGGCACAAACAAATTGGACATACGTTGTACGAAGTCGTACATTCAAGAGCTAAAACAAACAATGGCGAAATCAAACTCCACTGAAATGGTATTGACGCTTTAATGTAATGAGTATATTCCAAGTTCATGTTTGCCCGAGTTTTGAGAAGAAATTCTATACTTTCATTTTTCCTCGCACGAGCTAGGAATGTGATCGGTGAACTAGCTACCTGTACCCATACAACAGTAGTGTGTACTGAAGAACAGTGGAGCGCGCGAGCAGCTAACACGCAGCTGCTAGCTTGTGTAGCTATCAAAGAGATTTTTCTCCTCCCCACCACTAATGGGCGGACAATGGAGTCAGTGATTTCATGTCTTCTTTTAGACGGCACAGATTGGGGACCCTAACCCTAAACCTAACCCTAACCCTAAAACCCTAACCCTAATCCAACGTGTTTCCCATAGGTTTAATACGCGCCATGCCCCAATCTGTGCCGTCTAAAAAAAAAAAAAAACAAAACAAAACAAAACAAAACAAAAAAAAAAACGCGAGCCCGCCATTGTACCACTTAGTAATGGCGGACTTTGCCTACTAAGTATGGTAGCCCCACTACTGTAAAAGTGGATATTTTCGCGCGACTAATTTTTCGCGCTAGGCCGGGTCAGAAGAGTTTCGCGTGTTTTTAATTCCGCGGAATCAAGACATCACGCACAGGAACGTATGGCAAGCAAAAATATTCGCGTGTTTTTATTTTCGCGCTAGTTTCTGGTTGCGCGAAATGCGCGAAAATTTCAACACCGCGAAAATTTCCACTTTTACAGTACATATCGACCACCCTTCTTGAAACCGACCGCGTATAATTCGCGCACTGAACACTGAGTACGCACTTCTCTGCGCGCAAAGCACATAAAAATGGATTGGCTTTGAATGTAGATTAGGATGGTGTGGGAAAACGCGATAATTCACTGTTCATTAATGGTTTTAATCAAGGACAAAATTTCGAATGAATATTTTCACCGAATCGTAATGACAGCACAATGTAATGTCTATGGAAGTTTCTAAAAGGCTTCTAAAAAGCTTCGTACAACACGGTGTTCAATACAACTCGGTTTACGTGCATTGTCAATGCAAAATCAGCGGTCGATCCTAAAAACGCGATTTACCGCGGGGAGCTGAAACGAGGCCACGCAAGTTCGTCGGCGATATTTTTGCACTGAAACTTCGAATCGAAAAGGGAACAACGGCATTTGATAGAGCTGGATTTTCTCAATCACGTAGGTCAAGTTTTTTACGTGAATTTCAGTGTTAAATATTCTTATCAAGCAAATGAACATTAGGCGGTCGATTAGTAGTAGGTCCAACCCTATACATTTTCTACAGCGCGTATTACGCGAACTTCTGAACTTTTACGCGAGTACGCACTTGATTTTGGCAACGTTAGGAATGCACCAAATAAACTTTCAAACTTTCAACCAGGGCCCCGTTTCATAGAAGATGTTAGGATGTCAACTCTTGCTGGAATGGCAACTTCCCATAGCAACAGCCAATCAGGAAGCTGCATTCTTGTTGTTACCATGACAATTGACATTCCAGCAAGAGTTGTTATCATATAAACTTTTTATGAAATGGGGCCCTGATAAGCCTACGGTGTGCTGCAGATTCTTGGGGCGAAATTTGCCTTTATTAAAGCCCTTCTGGTATTTTGAATTTGTACAATAATTCTTATTCTATATAAGATAACAAATAAAACTACTTCATATATTTACTATATATTTTAAAGCGTAATACAATTTTTTTTTTCAGTCTAAGAAAAATTGTTTCAAATAAAAAAAAAAAAAATAACATGTACAGTTCTTGATTCAAGTCTAAATTCCATGCGCCTTCTTGCAGCTACCCATGGATAAGATGCATTTAAGTAATCAGCTGTTACGGAGTTGTAGGCCTACTACCTTCAGCCCCTATTAGACTGTAATTCTGGCTGTCATTTTATCGGTGGCGTTTATGATTTTATACTCTTACCCATAAAAAAAAGAGGCAAATACGAACATTATGAAATGAGTAAGTTTTTGTCAGAATTCCTTATCAAATATCAATTGTTGACATAATAGTTTTCAGATTTCACTTGCTTCATTATCAAAGCTGTGTACATCTTAGTTGCTTCATAAGAATTCACCTTTGATTTATGATTTTACAAACGAATTTTCATTGTTCACCTATTTTTTCTTAATTTCATGTTGTAATATTAACTTATTTCACGATGGCATGTGTAGGGCTGCCAACTCTCACTCATTTTGGTCCATTCTCACTCTAAAACTTTATTTCATTCGCATGCATTTCTACTGATCTCACTCATTTTGACTCCTAAATTATAGCACTGGCCTATGGGAGTCTCACTCTCAACTAGTTTCCAATGTTGGCAGCCCTGGTGGTTGTCTTTCCATGGCAAGATGTGGCATTTTTTTTCCATCCAGGGTCAAAGAAGAAACCGACAGGAAGGAAATGAAAAAGGATAGAATGAAACACCTGCTCAGCAGGCTTTTTTTTATCGATATGACACAAATAGTGAACGTAGTACGGTACATTTATAGAAATTCGGTAAAGTTCTGAATAGGTCATTAGTGGAAAAATAAGCAAAAAATTTGGGGGATTCCATCGGATCGAGATCTAGATCTAAATAGAAACTATAAGTACGCATTACAGCAGACTGGACCTGATACAAACCTACTGACTAGCTATGATTATACATGTATGGTCTATAGACTCTATCAACTAACGTTAGACAATTCTCCAACATAAAGATGTAGTGAACTTATAACACGTGAATCATTGACGTGCGTGACATCGAAGATCCTATATTACGATCTTTATTATACTAGTTGTGCGTTGACCTCTAAGCTAGCTGGATGAGCACAGATGAGCCGCAGACTTTACGCACCAAAACTCTACTGTACTGTGTATCTAACACACAGACAGACACACACACACACACACACACACACACACACTGCGTTCATTCGGCATGCAGCACACTGGGCATTTTGCCTCTTTGATATAACAAGGGTATGTGTACATGGTAATGGTAGGAGACTCTGTTGTGGTACCTTGTAGGTGTGCGCGCTACCTATCACGCCTACCGTACATACGGTGTATGTACACACCAATGGTACACACACACTGGCTCCCCCTCCCCCCCCCCCCCCCACACACACATGATGAGATGAGCATGCTGTAGCTGCATGCTGCATGAAAACAGCTGCTAAACACGGGCAGCTCGCGGTACGGTACTGTGTGGCAGTATACTAGTATTATGGTACTAGTATACGGCACTGCTGTGTTAGCTAAGGCACCCAGGAGATCCACACGAGTGCAACAGTTACTTTGTACAGAGATAGCGTGTAGGCTATGTCGGTAGGATTGTACAAGAACAACAGTAGGTCTACTACATACAAATACAAGTATACTAATAGTACGTAGGTGTCCAAGACTGCATTGTAACCGACACCCCATTACGACAATTATCAAGCTATAAATAGATCCCCCAAAAAAATCAATAACAATACAGACTGTAGGGCCTATACTGCCTTAAGGTGTTTGGTTCAGAGTTAATTTTCTTCAACATATTCTAAGCTGTTGACATTACAAAGATATACCTACAATTTGTCTCTTTCTAAATTACGTGAAAATTGCCTGTCAGATATGCATGTTAGTCACTTTTTAGAGTAATTAGTAAAAGATTAAAAAGACAATAGTTCATACTCCGATGTTACTATCTGACTGTTTTGCAAAATGTCATTGATTTGTTTATCATAGCTGTAACTTTGATACATTTTTTCGGAGCTTTTCTTTTAGTTCTTACAAAGTTGTCTTCGCGTATACTTCAATTGTATGTAATGGATGGTTCCCAGTTTGCTTTACATTGTTGTTCGTACTAATCACTACCAGGTTTTTACAGTTTTGTTGAGACAACGCAGTTTGTGTTTCCCAGCTGAAGAGAGCAGCGTAAAGCTTTTCTGTGAACTTGAAGGGAACATTTTGTTTACAGATGTTTTATTCAATAATTTTCCCAATCAATTTCACAGAAGGTCCCGGACACAAATTGGTCTCAAATAACCCTATAAGGGACCGAAACTGGGAAAGGAAATTTAAGAAAGGAAATTCGTTACTTGAAATTTGAGCGGTTATAACAACCACATTCTGTGTAAACACCTAATCAAAATTCAGTGGGGACAGAACTGCAAATCATGCTCAGTCGAATTTTTCCTTTTCCAGTACTGGGGACTTAAAGTGGATCTGTTTACTTACTTTAGTTGTTACTGTTACATTTCGCGTAGTTTTTCTCTTTATGATAATGTTTGGTCCATAGTTTGCTTTCTATTGCAATTCGTACTAAATCACTACCAGTTTTTACAGTTTTGTTGAGACAACGCAGTTTGTGTTTCCCAGCTGAAGAGAGCAGCGTTAAGCTTTTCTGTGAACTTGAAGGGAAAAATTTGTTTACAGGTGTTTTGTTCGATAATTTTCCCAATCAATTTCACAGAAGGTCCCGGACACAAATTAGTCTCAAATAACCCTATAAGGGACCGAAACTGGAAAAGGAAATTTAATAAAGGAAATTATTTACTCGAAATTTGAGCGGTAATAACCACATTCTGTGTAAACACCTAATGAAAATTCAATGGGGATAGAACTGCAAATCATGCTTTCGAATTTTTCCTTTTCCAGTACTGGGGACTTAAAGTTCCTCTGTTTACTTACTTTAGTTGTTATTGTTACATTTCGCGTAGTTCTCTTTCATGATAATACATGATTCACAATTTGCTTTACACTGCAATTACATTGCAAGCCGATATGAGAAGAAGGACGGGGCGCATGCCTAGCACCTGACCTCCCGCCACGCGAGCCAGAGAGTCATCATGCAGTCTTCTATACAAGAAAAAAATAGCGGAGGAGGTATCACTGGGAGCCGGCAAGCGATATCTGTTTTAACTCCTGAAGCAGTACGAGTCAACGGGCTCCACAGGAGTGAAGAAGATTAATCCCCGCCCTCGAAGCTCGAAGACTTCCGTACCATTATCTACAACCTGTGAGGTCCTTTCAACGACAGCTCTGATAGGGACATTCAACTTGCCACAGACTACCATCTTGTAGACGCGTCTTGCTCTATACCATCAGGCGGGGTGCAGGCAAGGCCGAGGCTGGGCCCCTGAAACAACGGCTCTTTTTAGAGCCACCAGAGATTCAAGAAAGAACAAAGAGATACTCTCATGATTGAACATAATATCACTTTCTCAACTTTCTTCCCTATCTTTTCCTACCCTACATTTATACGAATAGGAAGCTCCCTATTGCATGCATACGAAACTGTTTTTTCATCCCTCTTTTCCCTTGCCTCCATTGTAAGAAAATAGTGTTGTGTGACATTGACAATGTTATTGCATCATATTTCTCTGCAAGTGAGAGGTGAGTTTTCTGTTCATGTGTTTATGTGCACTGCAGTTGAAAAGTGTTCGAAATTCCTTTCCCGTGTATCGTGGAAACTCGATAGATCTAGGCCTACTAAAGGAGATCTCACATACAAGGAATACAGTACTTACATCAAAATATTTTTTCCGTTCCCAATGAATTCATTTCCTCTTCCTTCTTTGCTTTGATCGTTTATTGACAGTTGACTCGACGTACCGAGTTTCCACCGTACATTACATGTATTTTCGCGGAGTGTTCGGTGCTGCGAACTACGGCTATAGGGCCTACTTATATTTCTATTTTCATTTCTGTCGTTTCTGACCTTGTTTGTTACGATTACTTCGGTCTGATATTACTTAGTTCATTCCCTCTATATTTTCTTTCAAGTGCCTCGCACAGTACATGCACTTTCGGAGCGGCAATTTCTCCGCTTCACTGCAGTATTTCGTAGGAAGCTGATCCCAACCGCTTCGATGTGCTGTATGTTATCTTTTGTAATGTTTGTGTTGTCGTTGGTTGTGGGGAAAATTGTTGATACTTCGTGATTTTGCTAAGGCGTTTATCTCGAGTGATGATGGTGGTCGTGTTTCTTAATGTTGATAGGAAAAGGACAACATGATCTGAGTGATGGTGATGATAATGATGCTGGTGTGAATGCTGAGCGTACCGTGTCCTTCTTTTACTTTTATTTCATTTCTCCCTCTTTTACCCTTCTGGTTGGGGGAGGTGGTTGTGGCCTATAAGTTACCACATAATTCTTTATTATATATGTTGACAAATTCACTCTAATAGTTGGCAATTATCTTTCAATCATTTACTGATGATCAGGGACACTTCCGTTCCTGTTACTTCGGCGATGTCATTTCTATTGAGCATGTGTATATTACTGGTCGTTTCGTGGTTATTACGCATAAAAATATATGCGTTCATTCGATACCTTTACTTGCAATAATGCGAATCTACGCGTTCTATACGTATACATGTATTTCAACACAATAGGGCGGTTTTTTGATGCACAAATAATCTATCGTGCGTATAAGGTCTTTCACGATTTTTTAGAGACTATAAAAGCTCACATTATCCTAATGAATCATGTAAACATTTAAGACATCAAGCCAGATACAGATAGGTCCAGTAGGTCTATCATTTCCTGTTGACCAGGTTTATTTACATCGGTATATATACATCCGAACACAAACAGGCTTTCTGGCGGTTTTATAAGAGAAGCATACACGCATTTATTCATTGCCTTTTGCTGTTGCACACCGAATGTCTGCTTTTTGAAATGAATAATTACTATGCAAGTTTTCCATTACAAAAGGGATCTGCCACATTAATTTCTTTCTAACCCTAACCCTAGCCCTAACCCTAACACTTTTCAACAGCAAAAGATAATAAATGCGTATATGCTTTAGAGTGAATTACAGTCAACACTATAAAGCATTTTTGGTAACTATATAGGCCACATAACCCCCCCCCCCCCCCCCCCCGCCGCCGCCTCGCCCAGGGACACTTCCCATTCCTGTTACTTCGGCGATGTCATTTCTATTGAGCATGTGTACCTACACGTTTGGTGGTTATTACGTATGCGTTCATTCGATACAATAATGCGAATCTACGCGTTCTATATAGTATTACGTATACATGTATTTAAACTCAGGAGGGCGGGTTTTTTTGGGGGGGGGGTGCACAAAATAATCTATTGTGCGTACTAAGGTCTTTTACGATTTTTTGAGACTATAAAAGCTAACATTATCCTCATGAATCATGTAAACATTTAAGACATCAAGCCAGATACAGATAGGTCCAGTATGTCTATCATTCCCTGTTGATCAGGTTTATTTACACCTGTTGACCAGGTTTATTTACATCGGTATATACATCCGAACACAAACAGGCTTTCTATCGGTTTTATAAGAGAAGCATATACGCATTTATTCATTGTCTTTTGCTGTTGCACACCGGTCCGAATGTCTGCCTTTTGAAATGAATATGCAAGTATTCCATTAGAAAAGGGATTAGCCACATAACCCTAACCCTAACCCTAGCCCTAACCCTAATCCTTTACAACAGGAAAATAAAATGCTTTTTAGTGTTGACAAATTCACTTTAATAGATGGCAATTATATTTCAGTCATTTATTACTAATCCAGGGACATTTTCCATTTCTGTAACTTCGGCGATGTCATTTCTATTGATCATGTGTATCTACACGTTGTGATTGTAGCTACGCATATTAATGCGTTCATACCTTTACTAACTTGCGATAATGCGAATCGACGCGTTCTGTGTTTACATGTATTTAGACACAAGAGGGCGGTTATTTTTTATGCACAAAATTAATCATCTGTCGTGCGTACTATAGATGTTTCGCGATTTTTTAGAGACTACAAAAGCTCACATTATGCTAATGAATCATGTAAACATTTAAGATGTCAAGCCAGATACAGATTGGTCCAGTAGGTCTATCATTCCCTGTTGACCAGGTTTATTTACATCAGTATATACATCCGAACACAAACAGGCTTTCTAGCGGTTTTATAAGAGAAGCATATACACGCATTTATCCATTGTCTTTTGCTGTTGTACACCGAATGTCTGCGTTTTGAAATGATTATGCAAGTATTCCATTACAAAAGGGATCTGCCACATTAATTTCTTTCTCACCCTAACCCTAACCCTAACCCTTAACCCTAACCCTAACCCTTTTCGAAAGCAAAAGATAATAAATGCGTATATGCTTCAGAGTGAGTTACAGTCAACACTATAAAGCATTTTTGGTAACTATATAGGCCACATAACCCCCCCCCCCTCCCGCCGCCTCGCCCAGGGACACTTCCCATTCCTGTTACTTCGGCGATGCCATTTCTATTGAGCATGTGTACCTACACGTTTGGTGGTTATTACGCATAAATATGCGTTCATTCGATACTTTTACTTGCAATAATGCGAATCTACGCGTTCTATATAGTATTACGTATCAGGAGGGCGGTTTTTTTTTTTTTTTTTTTTTTTTTTGGTGCACAAAATAATCTATTGTGCGTACTAAGGTCTTTTACGATTTTTTGAGACTATAAAAGCTAACATTATCCTAATGAATCATGTAAACATTTAAGACATCAAGCCAGATACAGATAGGTCCAGTAGGTCTATCATTCCCTGTTGACCAGGTTTATTTACATCGGTATATACATCCGAACACAAACAGGCTTTCTATCGGTTTTATAAGAGAAGCATATACGCATTTATTCATTGTCTTTTGCTGTTGCACACCGGTCCGAATGTCTGCCTTTTGAAATGAATATGCAAGTATTCCATTAGAAAAGGGATTAGCCACATTAATATCTTTCTAACCCTAACCCTAACCCTAACCCTAACCCTAACCCTAGCCCTAACCCTAATCCTTTACAACAGCAAAATAAAATGCTTTTTAGTGTTGATAAATTCACTTTAATAGATGGCAGTTATATTTCAGTCATCTATTACTGATCCAGGGACATTTTCCATTTCTGTAACTTCGGCGATGTCATTTCTATTGATCATGTGTATCTACACGTTGTGATTGTAGCTACGCATATTAATGCGTTCATACCTTTACTAACTTGCGATAATGCGAATCGACGCGTTCTGTGTTTACATATTGTATAGACACAAGAGGGCGGTTATTTTCTTATGCACAAAATTAATAATCTATTGTGCGTACTATAGATGTTTCGCGATTTTTTAGAGACTACAAAAGCTCACATTATGCTAATGAATCATGTAAACATTTAAGATGTCAAGCCAGATACAGATAGGTCCAGGATAGGTCTATCATTCCCTGTTGACCAGATTTACATCAGTATATACATCCGAACACAAACAGGCTTTCTAGCGGTTTTATAAGAGAAGCATACACGCATTTATCCATTGTCTTTTGCTGTTGTACATCGAATGTCTGCGTTTTGAAATGAATATGCAAGTATTCCATTACAAAAGGGATCTGCCACATTAATTTCTTTCTAACCCTAACCCTAACCCTAACCCTAACCCTTAACCCTAACCCTTTTCAACAGCAAAAGATAATAAATGCGTATATGCTTTAGAGTGAGTTACAGTCAACACTATAAAGCATTTTTGGTAACTATATAGGCCACATACCCCCCCCCCCCCCCCCCCCCCCGCCGCCTCGCCCAGGGACACTTCCCATTCCTGTTACTTCGGCGATGTCATTTCTAATGAGCATGTGTACCTACACGTTTGGTGGTTATTACGCATAAATATGCGTTCATTCGATACTTTTACTTGCAATAATGCGAATCTACGCGTTCTATATAGTATTACGTATACATGTATTTAAACTCAGGAGGGCGGTTTTTTTTTTTTTTTTTTTTGTGCACAAAATAATCTATTGTGCGTACTAAGGTCTTTTACGATTTTTTGAGACTATAAAAGCTAACATTATCCTAATGAATCATGTAAATATTTAAGACATCAAGCCAGATACAGATAGGTCCAGTAGGTCTATCATTCCCTGTTGACCAGGTTTATTTACATCGGTATATACATCCGAACACAAACAGGCTTTCTAGCGGTTTTATAAGAGAAGCATATACGCATTTATTCATTGTCTTTTGCTGTTGCACACCGAATGTCTGCCTTTTGAAATGAATATGCAAGTATTCCATTAGAAAGGGATTAGCCACATTAATTTCTTTCTAACCCTAACCCTAACCCTAGCCCTAACCCTAATCCTTTACAACAGCAAAATAAAATGCTTTTTAGTGTTGACAAATTCACTTTAATAGATGGCAATTATATTTCAGTCATTTATTACTGATCCAGGGACATTTTCCATTTCTGTAACTTCGGCGATGTCATTTCTATTGATCATGTGTATCTACACGTTGTGATTGTAGCTACGCATATTAATGCGTTCATACCTTTACTAACTTGCGATAATGCGAATCGACGCGTTCTGTGTTTACATGTATAGACACAAGAGGGCGGTTATTTTTTTTTATGCACAAAATTAATCATCTATCGTGCGTACTATAGATGTTTCGCGATTTTTTAGAGACTACAAAAGCTCACATTATGCTAATGAATCATGTAAACATTTAAGATGTCAAGCCAGATACAGATAGGTCCAGTAGGTCTATCATTCCCTGTTGACCAGATTTACATCAGTATATACATCCGAACACAAACAGGCTTTCTAGCGGTTTTATAAGAGAAGCATACACGCATTTATTCATTGTCTTTTGCTGTTGTACACCGAATGTCTGCCTTTTGAAATGATTATGCAAGTATTCCATTAGAAAAGGGATTAGCCACATTAATATCTTTCTAACCTAACCCTAACCCTAACCCTAGCCCTAACCCTAATCCTTTACAACAGCAAAATAAAATGCTTTTTAGTGTTGACAAATTCACTTTAATAGATGGCAATTATATTTCAGTCATTTATTACTGATCCAGGGACATTTTCCATTTCTGTAACTTCGGCGATGTCATTTCTATTGATCATGTGTATCTACACGTTGTGATTGTAGCTACGCATATTAATGCGTTCATACCTTTACTAACTTGCGATAATGCGAATCGACGCGTTCTGTGTTTACATGTATAGACACAAGGGGCGGTTATTTTTTTTATGCACAAAATTAATCATCTATTGTGCGTATAAATTTCGCGATTTTTTAGAGACTACAAAAGCTCACATTATGCTAATGAATCATGTAAACATTTAAGACATCAAGCCAGATACAGATCAGGTTTATCATTCCCTGTTGACAAGGTTTATTTACATGTATATACATCCGAACACAAACAGGCTTTCTAGCGGTTTTATAAGAGAAGCATATACGCATTTATTCATTGTCTTTTGCTGTTGCACACCGAATGTCTGCCTTTTGAAATGAATATGCAAGTATTCCATTACAAAAGGGATTTGCCACATTAATCTTTCTAATCCTAACCCTAACCCTAGCCCTAACCCTAATCCTTTACACCAGCAAAATATAATAAAATTATGGCCTATATGAGTCAAGTTACCAAATTATGGTTTTTAGTGTTGACAAATTCACTCTAATAGATGGCAATTATAAAATTTCAATCATTTATTAATGATCCAGGGACATTTTCCATTCCTATAACTTCGGCGATGTCATTTCTAATGATCATGTGTATCTACACGTTGTGGTTGTAACTACTTGTACGCATATTTATGCATTCATTTGATACCTTTACTTGCAATAATGCGAATCGACACGTTCTGTGTTTACATGTATTTAGACACAAGAGGGCGGTTATTATTATTATTTTTTTGATGCACAATCATCTATGATGCACAATCTTTCGCGATTTTCTAGAGACTATAAAAGCTCACATTATCCTAATGAATCATGTAAACATTTAAGATATCAAGCCAGATACAGATAGGTTCAGTAGGTCTATCATTCCCTGTTGACCAGGTTTATTTACATCAGTATATACCTTCGAACACAAACAGGCTTTCTAGCGGTTTTATAAGAGAAGCATAACGCATTTTTTATTCATTGTCTTTTGCTGTTGTAAACCGAATGTCTGCCTTTTGAAATGAATATATAGTATTCCATTACGAAAAGTTTCTGGCCGGCAGTTTCCAATTCAAAGTGGTACAAAAACAGATGTCATCAAGGAAGTATTGCCACATTTTTCTGGATGGCCCATTCTTAGCATCAATCTCCATAAAATCATAATTCGCTCAGCAAAAAAATATTCCAGAAGCACGTGTATTTTATTCTACATAGGGACCGAAACGCTCTTGTCCGTGTTAAGGGTGGGGCGGGAGGTGGGGGGGATGTACAAAACGTGGCCTATATGTTGTTTAGTTACCAAAAATGCTTGATAGTGTTGACAATAATGCACTCTAATAGATATATTTCAATCATTTATTACTGGATCAGGGACACTTTAAATTCCTGTTACTTCGGCGATGTCATTTCTATCGAGCATGTGTATCTACACGTTTTGATGATTATTACGCATATTCATGCGTTCATTCGATACCGTTACTTGCAATATTGCAAACATACGCGTTCTATACATTAAACACAAGAGGGTGGTTATTCGATGCACAAAAATTTAATAATAATCTATCGTGCGTACTATAGATCTTTCACGATTTTTAGACACTACAAAAGCTCATGATATCGCAATGAATAGTGTAAACATTTCGACATCAAGCCAGGTACAGGGAGGTCTACTAGGTCTATTGTTCACTGCTGACCAGGTTTATTCACATTGGTATATGTATATTTATCAGAACACAAGCAGGCTTTCTAGTGGTTATAAGAGACATAGATATGATTATATTCAATATCTTCTGCTGCTGTAAGCCGTATAATGTCCGCTTTTTGAAGTGTATATTCCATTACGAAAGGATTCTGCACCGGCAGTTTCCATTCAAAGTGGTAGAAAAACAGATGTTATCAAGAAATTATTGCATCATTAATGTCTTTCAGTGGCCTATTCTGAGCATCAATCTTCACACAATCATATTTCGCTCAGCAAAAATTATTCCAGAGGTAGCTTATTTAGGGACCGGAACGTTCTTTTGTGTGTTAAGGAAGGGAGGGAGATGTTGTGGCCTTTGATAGAAGTTAGCAAATAATGCGTTATATTGTTGACAAATTCACTCTAATAGATGGCAATAATCTTTCAATCACGTTTACTACTATATTAGGGATACTTCCCATTTCTGTACTACTGCAATGTAATTTCTGGCGAGTACAATGTATGTTAATTCACACGTTTTGGTGGTTAATAAGCATATTGGTGCATTCGATACCTTTACTGGAAATAATGCGAATGTACGCGTTCTGCGTACATCTAAACAGAAGAGGGCGGTTATTCGATGCGCAGATAATCAATTACGCGTACTACAGATCTTTCATGATTCTGTAGAGAGTATAAAGGGTCACATTAATGTTTACAAGATTATTAGGATTATGTGAGCCTTTAAAATGCTTCAAAATCTCCCACTACATAACGATGGCGAGCTGCTTTTTTTTTTCCTTCTATACAGTGCGTATAAGAGCCATTTTCATTGGTACATGTATAAGTGTTATATTAAGGTTAGCAACTAATGCTTTATAGTGTTTACAAATCTACTCAAATAGCTGGCAATTATCCCTCACTCATTTATTACTGAATCAGAGACACTTCCCATCCCTGTTACTATAACTGCGATGTCAGTTCTATTGAGCATGTGTATCCACACGTTTTGGTGTTTATCACGCATTTTATACGCGTTCATTCGATACCTTTGTTGGTTACAATGCGAATGTATGCGTTTTACGTACGTTCTAACAAAAGTGGGTGGTTCTTCGACGAACAGAATACAGTTTGTAACCTATAAAACATGCAAACAATAGAACTTTCATGATCGTCTTAATAGTAATATTTGCCTACATAATCGTGATGGAGTTCATGAACACTTTAGACATCGTAGGTGTTTCACACTCAGTTGAGCATATTTATTCACATCATCCATTCAAACTGTGGTGGTTACAACGGAAATATATGCATTCTTTATTACCTTTTCTGGTTATGATGCGAATATACGGACTTCACGCACATATCTAAACACAAGTGGACGTTTATTCAATGCAGACGTTTTTGGTTTTTTTATTTAACGTCATACGATATATTTTTTCACGATCGTTATATACAATAGTGGGGAAAAAACATACATAGGCCGATAGAATCATAATGGAACTTAGGAACTTAGAAATCACGCAAGGCACAGATAGGCCGAATCCGTCTTGCACTATAATGAAGCATGTTTGTTCATGTTTATGCACACTTTGTCTTGGTTGTAATCCAAATATACGCATTAATTCACTTCGTTTTGATGATTACAGCGAGAATGCATGCGTCTGAAATGCATAAAGAACCAATACAAGATTCGTAGGTGATATCTAATGTTACGTTTAGACCAATCTAAAATTGTCAACATAATAATAAACACTACCATCCATGATTCATTTTCACGTCGCTACCCTGCTTTGGACTTTCCAGGAATCCTTATCAGTACCTGGGGATGGACTCGTCAAAACATCATTTTGGTACTAATGTGACGTAGAATACACAGCGCGATTAAAAAAATGAAATGCTTAAAATATCATTATGTATACGAGGTACATTATTTTATTATCACTTTATGTTGACTTATATGTTTCAGTTTAAATATGGACACTTTCATCCAAATTAAAAAAAAAAAAGTATTTGAATATGATCATACATGTAAGTACAATCTGATTGTAATTTATGTTATGAAAGAAGTGTTATGCATATCACAATAACAGAGAAAACTAATTATAAGTGCACATTCTATTATATCATCGTACTGAAAATGTTCACTCTGTAACCATTTATTATCATCATACATATTACATGATATCATAGTTACACTGTGTAATAATATCAAATTATAAAAACGACATACTTCTTTTTCTTCTCTTTACCGACAATGTCGATGTACATGACCGTATAGGACCTACTCTTGTTAGAAAAGAGAAAGATATGATTTTACGAATACATGTATCTATCATGTTACACCGATAATGATTTCTCAATTACTCTTAATCATATCATGGAAGCTGGAAATATGCAGATGTCAGTTGAAATCAGTACTGTCTAAAGAAACCAGTTAAATGGAAGGAGTGACAAATAAGCATTGAAACAAAATCATTCATAACGCAGTCATAGGATTATGCCTCATTCACTTTGTCAAAACGTCGGGAAGAACCTCAAACATTAACCACTTCAAATTCTGTCATTCGGAAGTTGTGCATAACTTTATGATCAGCTTAAAGAAAAATACTTGGTATCCCAGAGTACGTAGTCTCCGTTTTATATAGGGCTACAGTTGTAACATACCGGTACGTATAAAATGCAATATATCAGAATATAGTCATGACCGTAATTTCATGTTCACCCGTCTGCTGATGATAAACGCCTAGTTGCAATAAGCATATCTAACAACGCAAAGGAATGCATGGAACTTAATAATAAACGCGTACGGCAGGCTGTCATACGAGATGTATACATGAATACTTTAGCCATGATTTTTTTAAATAAAATTTCATAGAGCAATTGAATATCAAAAAAGCTAAAACAATACGAAGAGTATTCAGTGATTCAAGCGGTATATTATCAACGCCTTTTCAGCTGCATGAGGATTCGTATAGCCATTCTAATTGTTCTTGAATTTCTAATGTATAGGCTTAGCAAAATGTGGAAAGGTTACAAATTCGAAAAGGACTTACTTGACTAGGGACAAAACAATCGAAACACATAATAGAAACTAAATATTTACTATTTCATCTCGGAAAATGTAGGACTCTGACAGGAAACATAGATACAATTGTATTGTGGTCAATAGAAATAGGTAAAAGTTGTTTATCACACATTTTCAGCTTATAGAGGAGAAAAATAATACATCACCACTACCAGAATGGACAGTTGGTTTTCTTCTAAAAATGACCACTTAGACATACTGTGCATACATTAACAGACATTCACCAGAAGAAAATATGCAAAAAAAAAAAAAAAAAATACAGTCTGTCCAAAAAACAAATAAACAAAAAAAAAAAAAAAAAAAAAAACCCAGAAAGACACCAAGGTAATTTGGTTTTCTGAACCAGGACGGGGACTTTCAGCGACACAGGGTTTGAGAACAAGTGAATAGTAATAATGATAATACTAAACCCAATAGAATACTCCGATAAAAGTTGTAAAACTGCTGCACCGATGTCCTTGTTTTCATGACATCATTTACACAAAATAGCTTTGAACAAAAGGTGTCGACAATTGAAAGTATTTGTATGAGATTGGGTGTGTATGCTCTATTGGTTTCCGTTGTTCACAGACCCGCTGGCCGGAACGTTCCCCTCTCTGTTTTGAAAACTCCATAAAAAAAAAACAAGCGTGGAATTCTTGTTGTTGCGCATGCCATAAAGTGTAGCAGACGGTTGTGCCAGTGTCAGTAAGTATGTCGAGTGAGGGTCTCGAACGTGGACACCAAAGCCTGGAAGATAAATGAAAGAGAAACGGTGAGAATATGAACGTTTTTTTTTTCCTAATAACGCAAAGTAATAACGAAAATAAACTGCCACTTTGGGCTCGCTGCACGAGTACTCGACCCTGGGATCAACCCGATTTTGATAATCTAACCTGACCAAGCAAAATAGTGAAAAATTAATTACACTTGAAAGAAAAGTCATGGACTTTTAATCTCTATAATATTTGGAAACTTTGATTTGTATTCTGCAAATGAGGACTCAGTAAGCTAATGATGACGTAAATCCACTTTTTTTTCTATTAAGTAAATTGAATCGGAAACATTTCAATTCTTTTAGATGTACATTAATAATCGCAAATGTCCATAAAATTAGCTACAGTGAACAGAGATATAAAAATTTATTACAATAATAGTTTATGTCTACATTTCTATTGACAGCTGAATAATATCTAAACGAACATTACGTTAAAAACAATTAAATTTCGTTGTAGTCATATCGGTTGAATGTAAAGAATGTATAAATTCCCATTCATAAAATTCACAGCACTACAAAAGTTCTGCATTTCTTCATATCTGATTTTAGGGAGGTTAACATAATTAGAACAAGAAAAAACAAAACAAAATAACAAAGACATCTATGCTTAACTGTTTTTGAAATGGATTTGAATAGATAATTACAGAGTACTACAGTTTACACTAACTAATCATCAGTTGCTGGACTGGGCGCAACCCAAATGAAACAGCGTTTTCATATCAAGGCGGAAAAAATATCAGAATATACGAAATGTGCAATTTCAAATATCTACATGACACTAAAAAAGTAAGTATCCCAAGTAACACAAACACAAATTGATGAAGTTTCAGTAAAATATAGAATTCAGAACCAACAGAGAATTACTATTTGAATAATAAATTTCGAACAGTAAAAACAATGTAAAAAAAAAACTTACGTGCTACAGTAAATAACAGGTACAAGTTCGGCCGTAACAGGAACAGTGACAGCAACTGTTCATGGCATCACAAATTAATAGCAAAACAAAAACCAAACCAAACAAAATAAAACAAGATTTTATAAAATAATCTGACGAACGAAAAAAAAAAAAAAAAAAAGAAGAAGAAGAAAAAACCACAAACATTTGAACGTGCACTCCTGGATAGCTGCTGCCCCGGCGTCAGAAGTTCGAAGGCGTTCGCTTTCAGCGGTTTCTCCGGGTATTGTTTTTTCGCTTTCAGTTCGTTATTCCGAATGTTCGTAAAATACGGGAAGGTTTGTTAATATAGAATAACGAAACTCCAACGAAACGACTAACGAAACGACAATCGACCTTCGGAATAACAAACGCCACATACAAAAATTGTGTTCGAATGAAGCAAGCCTTTTCCACTTTCGACCTAAGGAATGTAACTGTCGGTATTCGCAATTTGCGTGTTTCGGAATAGCGAACCCTCGGAATAATAAACCTTTCGAAATTAACATCATCCGGAAACAGAGATCAATGAGATAATAAAAAAAAAAGAATGATTGATCGCATAATTATCGTAACACGATAAAAATCAGATAAATGTCAACACCATTTGTTGAAAAAGAAAACGAGATAAATTTCAACTCAACGTGTTCAAAACAAAAATACAACGAATTTCACCGCCATATTATGTTAATAAACTACGTAGTTATAGCGAAGTGATAGATCATTTCACTTGGCTAATATTTTTACGACCAGCCTTATTTTTCTTTTTCATTGTTGACTTTTTTTTTTTTTTAGTCGGGAAGATGTTCATCATCGTGGTAGAAACTGAAGGAAATAAAGCGGATCTTCTGTCTCACCAAGCGAGGTAAACACGAAAAAATAAATACTACTTTGCCAGACAAAGGTGAGACGAAGGCGTAAAAAGTTTGAACGTGCACTCCTGGATAGCTGTTGCCCCGGCATCAGAAGTTCGAAGGCGTTAGCTTCCAGCGCTTTCTCCGGGTATTGTTTTTTTCGCTTTCAGTTCGTTATTCCGAATGTTCGTTATTTCAAAGGTTTTCCGAATGCTTGTTATCTCAAAGGTTCGCTTATTCCGGCTATTCATTAGCCGAAAAATAAGGGAAGGTTTGTTAATCTAGAATAACGAAACTCCAACGAAACGACTAACGAAACGACAATTGACCTTCGGAATAACAAACGCCATCACATACAATTGTGTTCGAATGCAGCAAGCCTTTTCCACTTTCGACCTGAGGAATATAACTATCGGTATTCGCAATTTGCGTGTTTCGGAATAACGAACCCTCGGAATAATAAACCTTTCGAAATTAACATCACCCGGAAACAGAGAACACTGAGATAATAATAATTTAAAAAAAAAATGATTGATCGCATAATTATCGTAACACGATAAAAATCAGATAAACGTCAACACCATTTTGTTAAATAGAAAACGAGATAAATTTCAACTCAACGCGTTCAAAACAAAAATACAATGAATTCCAACGTCATGTTAAGTTAATAAACTAAGAAGTTATAGCCAAGAGATAGATCATTTCACTTGGAGAACATTTCTTCTTTTTTTTTTTTTTTAGTCGGGAAGATGTTCATCATCGTGTAGAAACTGAAGGAAATAAAGCTGATCTCCTGTCTCACGAGCGAGGTTAAAAAAAAAAAATTAAAAAAAAATCATTTTGTCGCGATTACCTCGCTTCGTGAGACAGAAGATCAGCTTTATTTCCTTCAGACTTTTTTTTTTTTTTTGTATGAAAAGGAGGTGCCGCAATTTAGTTTCAACGTTTGAGGAAACATGTATTAGCGGAAAAATGAGCAAAGAAAATGGGATTCTATCGTGAATGTGTCCGATTTTCTTTGCTCAGTTACCACTGATAAAATATATTCATTTCTATGGTCAGTTTCCTTCTGTTTGCGTTTTAGAAAAAAAAAAATACAGATGTGTAACGATTTACTTGACGGACATAATAAAAACAGTTCTGACACCTCGTTTTCATAACTTTGAGAATCAATAATGAAGGATAAATTCGGTAGACCGTTTGGAACAGCAATATACAAAGTGAATGGCTAATTAACAAGTGCAAAACGTCTGTAAATCGATGTAGAACAACAACGAATCAACAGGTCATTTATGTAACTGAGAGCCCGGACAATCTATATTACCAGACACTTATTTTCTGTTGCCGTGAATTCCGTCCTCAGAGGCTGAAAAGCGAGCGAAAAGAAAAGGCACCAATTATTCACAAAGATCTTAACATTACGAGTGTAAAGAACTAAATGAATCACTCTCTTCTGTTCCACTGCAAAATTAATATTGTGTTTCAATGCGACATTTTGCGCGGCGCAAAATCGCATTGCAGTTACGCGCGATACTTTCACTTAGGCGCCGTAGATGGCGCTAGACAGTTTAACCGGAGGAGATCCGCCGGTCGGTGCGTTCGCGTTGAAACGTGTTTGCGTACGCGTTACCGATGCGCGGTTCTACGCGTAGGTAAGTTTAACGCGATCAGCACTGTATTTCACAGTATCACTGCTATTTCAGAATCTGCACAGGCTATATATTTCACAAGGTTTTTATTATTGCAAATTTCAAGAGTCTGCACTACACGCAAATTATACAATGTGCGAAGATATTAACTTTGATCCCAACATGAATGCAACATGCATGCTAATACGTTTCTTCATCCATTACTCTAGTCAACGATCTCGAATTTATGCACTCAAAAAACAGTTGGGAAGTTCCCATTCACAAAAAAAAAATAAATACATAAATAAATAAAAAATGGCAAGGTACATAAATGGTGTATTTAGTCATATACACTTGGTGGCTCACCCACAGATGTGGAGTCTGGAGAGTGGTATGGTGTGGCGAACCCATCTCTCACTCTCCCCGCTGTAGTAGACAGTGGGCGTGTCCAGGTGCTCCGAGCACGAGAGACTGGCAGACTGGTTGGCGAAGCAGTCCGGTGAGAGGAGCTTCCAGGTGGAGCCAAAGTCTCGAGACACCTCCAGCCTGACCGGGTTGAGGGCGCTGGACTGGTTGGTGCAACCGACATTGAGCTGGGGGAGGGGGAGATGATAGAGTTTCTATTCATACATCACACTCTTGACAAACATCAGAAACCTTTTCCTCAACAAACATTTAACAACAATAAAGATAAAAAAATGTAAATCATCTTGATGGCTTTACATATATTGTAAATACCAACAACAAAATGTAAATCATGTTGATGATGGCTCTGCACAAATATACATGGTAGCCAAGTGCATTAAACATTGGTTTTCTTTCTTCATTTTTCTTTTCTTCACATGCTAAAAGCTACATGACTGTACATAAAGACACATTTCATGATCAGTCACCTAGATACGTTTTTTTCCTTCCTTACATGTCCTCTTCATTGCAGTGGTCATAGATTGAAAAAGTGATGTGCAACCAGATAACAAATGCTGATTATCATTTATCTCATCACCACCTCTCTTTCTGTTTGGAAACCCAAAAGGGAACACAGATTTTTTTTTTTCTGACATACCACATTGATATTGTTTGATTACCACAGAACGTTCACACTCAACCTACCAAATGATGTAATCACAACCTGCAGTTACTCCAATGATTTAGAACAAATTACCATCATGGATATCTATTACTTTTGACAATGAATATTCTGCCCCTTTTGACAATAATCATGGTCAAAGGTTCAAAGCAAGAAAAACTTGAGATGTTCATGTATTACTGTGAAAAACAAGAAAGACGGCCCATTTACCTCAAATTGTATAATGGTGTTTTCATTGACATCAATGTCCCTGGTTGTGACTGAGTGCTCCCCGATGCTGCGGGGGAAGACCAGCGATGGGGATTGGCCAATCTGGTACCTAATAGGAAAGATGGCAGACAGAAGTAAAAAGAAGGATTGTTTTATACACTGGGAGCTGGATGGTAGGGGCTGTTTGCACTTCCCTTTGCTGGGTACATTGCACTTGCATTTTAATTAAGAAAGTACTGCTCTTGTTTTAAAAACTCCACAATTTGCAGCATAATATTTGATCTGCGCATGATTTTATATCTACCATTAAAGACATTGTGGATTATTGCAAAGTTGGGACTTTCTCACTGGTGGGCAGAGATTTTTATGCTTGTGCAGTTCTTGTTTGTTGTGTATAATATTTTAATTTATTTGTGCAGGTGAGTGTATAGGCCAATTTACCTGTTATAGCCACTTGATATGGAGAAATAAATTTCTGGGAAACGTATAATGGTGTGGTATGCTAATGAGATGGCGACGTGAGTTATTTGACACAATATACATGTATACACATGAGTCCAATGAAGGCATATATATTTGTAAATTTGCTGTCGTTACAATGAAGAGATAACCAACCAGATATAGAATGCTATGAAGTGTTAAATGAGTGTAGAAAGAGCAAAATAATGTTAAGTAAAATGTGAGTGGGAGAAAAAAAATAAAGTTCCACTGTCGTTTGAAACTGCATTCCATTCACTGACATCTTCAAAAAATTCACCTGTTGCTGCCAGCCAATGTGCCTGTCTGTCAACATTCTACAAGCTTGACTTTGTCCTTTCTTTTTATTATTTCTACTACAACAGAAGGATGACTTTTCTCTCCAAACTCAAATCTTGCAATCCACTCAACCTATATGACATTTTGTAATCCTGTCAAAACTTTTCAAGAAAGCTCAAAGATTTCCAGGTTAAAAGTACAAAGTAAATATACAAACATGTATGCCCCTCTGACAAATATAAATGAATTAAACAACAAAGTGCAACCTTAGGAAATGAGTGACCTGTTCAAAGTGAAAAGTTACCATCTCTCCTGTACAAAGTGATATGTACAGAAACTGCACTAAACAAAAAACATGACTTGCAGTTAAGGAACAATGGTCTCTGAGTGTTATGAATGAATTGATAGTCAATGCACTGCATAATGAGTAATTATTGCTACATTTACTGTGTCATTAATGTCCTTTTTTTTTTCATGTTGACTAAATAGACTTTGTGTATTCTTGCCCAAAGTTCTTTTCGGAATCATTATTTGCAGTTATTTTTTTAGTTTAAAAATATCCTAAGACATTGGGACACAAACACTCTTGTGGCTATATGAGCATGTACCACCAAAGTACTGGTACCATAACACACATTTCAAGATATTAATCAGAAATGAGGCAGTCTGAAGTGTTAGAAAATTATGAAATTTGCCCTTCAAGTGTTATATATTGAATGTTATTTATGGGAGTTTAACCAATTGAAATATTAGGTATTATGAAAATGATGCTTCATCATTCTGAGACTTTTAAGATACCTCTCTACCCTTCTCCTTGCTACCTCATAGGGGCCAGAGGGTACATACGTGGCGGCCTGCACCCCTCGCTGGGGGCAGTACTGGTTGAACCACGCCCCCGGGTAGAAGAGCCAGTCATCTCGGTTGAAGCCATAGGGCTCAAAGCTCTCCTGTATGGGGCCCCGCTTCATGAAGTTCCCGCCGATGATGAGGTTGTCCAGCGCCCAGGTGTCACCCTGGAGGGAGTGGCGGGGCTGCCAGAACCGGAAGCGGGTGGAGTTTGTCTTCGCCAACATCGGCAGCTGATGATGAACGGAAAAAGCAGGAGCAAATATAATCTATTATGTTTCTCCAGTATGAGACCACTTTCATACTTGTACAAGCTAGGAAAATCACCAGCTACAACATGTGTACTTCAGAGAAATTGTAATCAAACTAATATGTTTCTGGATTGTTGTTGTTGTTGTTGTTGTTGTTGTTGTTGTTGTTGTTGTTGTTGTTGTTGTTGTTGTTGTTGTTGTTGTTGTTGTTGTTGTTGTTGTTGCTGCTGCTGCTGCTGCTGCTGCTGCTACTGCTGCTGCTGTTGCTGTTGCTGCTGTTGCTGTTGTTGTTGTTGTTGTTATTGTTGTTGTTGTTGTTTTTGTTTTTGTTTTCAATCTCGGGGATGACCCTTATCAAACTGGACTCAAGATACCTTACCTTGATGTTGAAGAACTTTGCGGGCGTGGTCGTGTACGGCAGCTCCTGTAGGAGCTCCCAGGTGATGCCACCATTGATGGAGTACTGCAGGAGGACGGCTGAGGACCGACCAGTCCCGGCATCGTCATAGCAACCATACTTGAATGTGAACTGGATATACTCCATCATGGAGGCATCAACATCCACTGAGATAATCATTCTAACACCGGGCTGGAAGAGACAGAAAGCATTGCAACCATAATTTGGCAGATCTTGTTTGCAAAACTGTATGTCTTAAGAAAGTCCCTGATATTTTGAAAAAAAAAAATGCTTCCACATTTTTTTTTCAAAAAACAGACTTATATTACTCACATGCAGTTAGCATATCATGTCTAAAGGAATTTAAAAAAAATCAAAAGGTAAGATATAGGAATGATTTTAATGTTGCAAAAGTTGGAAAATATATTTCCTTGAATTTCTAAAAATAGTAGAGCAGATAAGCCGAAGAATTGTGCAAAATTTGACTAAAGCATGAAACTTTCACCATTGTTAGTACATGCTATAAGATTAATTTTAAGATCGGGAGGTAAGTCTGAATTGACCTCTGATGACCTCTAGAGGTCAATGACCTCAAAATCTAAGAAAATTGATATTTTGCGTCATTGGTTAATGATAAACACAGTAATGATGTACTAAAACTTAATATTTGTCACAGTGAAATTGTCTTTATGTTCCACAGAGCCCTGACAGGTTTCTACCTTTGACCTCTGATGACCTCCAGAGGTCAATGACCTCAAAATGTCAGAAAATTGATATTTTGCATCATTGGTTAATGATAAAACACAGTAATGATGTACTAAAACTTAATTTTTGTCACTGTGAAATTGTCTTTATATTCCACAGAGCCCTGACAGGTTTCTATCTTTGACCTCTGATGACCTTCAGAGGTCAATGACCTCAAAATGTCAGAAAATTGATATTTTAATGCATCACTCATAACTGAAACACGATAATTATGTACTAAAAACTAATTTTTGTAAGAGGAATTGCCTCAATGTTCCACTGAGCCTTTCGAGTCAGATTTCTACCTTTGACCTCTGATGACCTCTGATGACCTCAGATGACCTATGATGAGGCCAATGACCTCAAAATGTCAGAACATTGATATTTGGTGCAATTGGTTGATGACAAACATGATTTAGATGTTATATTCATTTGTATTACAATTGAATTGTTTTCCTATTCCACAGAGCAAGAGAAATTACTCACGTGTCTCTACCTTTGACCTCTGAGGAAGGTGACAGGTCAATGACCTCAAAATATCAGAATATTGATATTCTATGTATAGTCAATGGTCAACTTTGTAATACCCGATGTACAATCATTTATGCTATAAAAGAAGAATCTTGTCATTCCATGGAACATTGGTCATTAGCCTGTGCATTATATCCAACTTTGACCTCTCAGGACAATGAGAGGTCACTGAGGTCACATGTGTAGGCCTACCTGTATTGATGTTTGGCTTCATTGGTATAATCGTAAATGCTTAATCATGTACAAATCACGCATTGATGTTTTGATCAAAGTATGTATGCATATTCCACAGAGCATTGGTTTATAGTAACAGGTCTCTGAAATGTGAGAGGTCAATTACTTCAGAAATAAAGCTTAAGTTTCTTGAGTGATGGCAGTGACCTCAAATACAACTGTTATGTTTGGGTTAGTTATGTAGACTAGCAAATATGGCCATTATCTCGACACTCGAGGAAAACAAGGCCCACGAGACTGATATACAGAGTATTTAATCTATTCAGTGTAAGTCTCATAGATCTTTTCCCCCATTTGTCGGACTCATTATGGGACTGGTTTGCCTAAGTGTCAAGCTCATGGGCAATATTTGCATAGTTTCCAGCTGGTGGGCCTGTATTGGCCAGTGTAAAGCTGGTGGGTTGTTACAGTATGACTGCGATGAATGACTCATGGTCCTGGAGTATACAGTCCACAGCTGCGACATCATGGACCATCTTGAAAACTTCGACATACTGTGAGGCCCAACATGCATTCCACATGAAGCAATCCTGTGTATTGCAACTAGCTATTGCCATCCGAGACCTACCCAGGGAATAGATAAGCATTCATGGCAAACCATGGAGAAAGCGGATTGTGCAAAATATTTTGGAGTTCCAATAGGAGGCTCAGCTGGAATCAAATCGCCACAGCAGCTTAAAAAGGTTAAACTTCAACGAAAGACTCTCTCCAGACGAAGATACGAGTATCCAATATTTTGGAGTTCCAATAGGAGGCTCAGCTGGAATCAAATCGCCACAGCAGCTTAAAAAGGTTAAACTTCAACCAAAGACTCTCTCCAGACGAAGATACGAGTATCATAAAGTTCAGGTGTTTTGCTACTCCATGCCGCTCAGGACTGTCCTGGAATATGCATGCATCATCTGGGATCCATTCACCCAGGTGAAACATCATGAAGTTTGGAATGATCCAGAGAAGATATGCACTCTTTAGCTGCAATGACCATCATATGCAAAACAAGCAGTGTTACAGCCACACTTGAAAAACAAAACAAAGCAAAACAAAACATAACTACAATGGCAATCCCTGTAAGAAAGTACAGCTCAGGCAAATTCAGCGATGATGTTCTGCATCAAGAACCCCACAATATCCACTCCGCAGGAAGTTGTGGCTCTATTGCTGCATTCTTCAAAAATTGCAAATAACCAAAAATGTCAGGCATCATTTGAAAGAACACAAAGTAGGCCTACTCCCAAAAAAGGTGGCGGCTACTCTCGGCCACTGTCTCTTGTATCTCTTTGAAACACAGGAGAGAGATACTCAATATTCAGCTCTGTTATTAAAGACACATATGTCTCTCTTTTTGTTTTTGCATTTGTTTGTTGTTTTTTGCTTCATATAGCTCTTTGGATGCCTTCTTTAACTAATTAAGAAAAGGCTCCATGGTAGAATATTACAAGATTACACAGTATAATGAAGAAGAAGAAGAAGAAGAAGAAGAAGAAGAAGAAGAAGGAGAATAGGAAACGAGATCTGCTGTCAATGATGCAGAGCCAGTACCAATCAGTTCCATGGCAGATCTTAGTCGGCACTGCAAAGGTTTGGATGTCTCTCTCTGTTGACAAAGGATATTCTAAAGCTCCAAGTAAGTCCATGGGGTGGTTTACATTGTCTGGGCATAGAGGGTTGGGTTGGGTATATGAGGATATGATGCTTTGTTATAACAATTAGGTCTGAGATATCTATTTTTTATGTTTGTTTTGACCATCCCGCATGGATCTCCAACGAAAAGGAATGATAATGTGTTAGACCCAGCCGCCACCGTGTTTTTTCAATAGATTTTGATATTACAGTGTAGTTGAGAAAAAAGTAACCGCTCATTGTCCTAGATGGAAGTCAAAATTGAACTGTGTGTGGAATACTCTGCATACAATTTTGGACACACACACACACACACAAAATGCATTTTTTAAATATAATTATTATTTCATAAGCAGCAGGCCATTACAAACCAATGAGACCAGACATCAATATTCTTACATTTTGATGCATATCTTTCAATATCCTCCAGAGGTCAGAGGATCATCGCTAATGTTCATGTGAAATGAGTACATGCCTTTTGAATTGCTCACTTATATTGCTATAGAAATACACAATATGTGCATCATGTCAATCATTAAATATTGTATCAGTTTCATTTTCAGTCTTGGATTATTTTTTCTATGTACAACTAAAATCGTGGCAAAGTAAACAACTTTCACATCAAAATATAAACGAGAATACTAAAAAAAGAAATAGATGTAATAACGTGCAAGGCAAATACCAGGCCTACATCATCTTAAGGTATACTGGTGAAGGAAATCACCTTGTTGATAAATATTTTACTTGACTGGGATAGCGACCACTGAACAATATTTCGAGGTATTCCTTCAAAAGTGCCTGTGTGCCAGGTCGTTAAATCTCATTTCTCAAAATACAAGAGCTCTGTCGAATGGGAGTGGAATACCCTACCCTCGCCAACGCTGCGCTTCCTGGGTTCCCATCCATATAGACTTGGTACACCTTGGTGATCCATAATTTTCCAAATATTCCCCAAAACGTATGCATCAGATTCTTTAAAAAAAAACCAAAAAAACAAAAAAAACAAAAACCTTCGTCTTTGGGAGGAGGGTAGGTGAGATGCACCCACACCCCATCAACTTCCGTATAAGTGATGACGCACACATTAAACAAGAGCTACACTGAATCACTGATTTCAGGTCTAAACCTGCAAAAATCCAATCCCCCACCCACATCCTCCCCTCCCCCTCCGCTTCATTCCTTTGCACCATGAACTTATGTTTTTACATTTTTTCCAAGTCCCCCCCCCCCCCCACGTGAAAACAGATCGACACCCCTTGCTCCTGTGCACATACCCGACTTAGATAATTACCTGAAAAGTTCTGCGGAATGAGTAGCCACTTTTTTGGTAACAGAAATGCATGATTTGTAAGCCCTACATTATAAACAATAATTAACTATTAACTATCGCAATATCAATATTAACATCCTCACATTTCATTCGAGGTATTTGACCTTGTGTGATTTTCATAGGTGAACGGTAATGGCTCGTTAATAAACAGGGCCTACGAGTGCTCTCTAAAACATCATCATGTTTACCATTGATGATGCCAAACTATTCTGATACTTTGAGGTCATTGACCTCTCGAGATCATCAGAGGTCAAAGGCAGAAACTCGTCTGTGTGCCTATATGAAGACGATGTCATTGTATACAGATATGCTTGTTTTGTACATCCTTGCCATGTTTGACCTTTCACCAATGATGTCATACTTCAATATTCTAATATTCTGAGGTCATCGACCTCTCAAGGTCATCAGAGGTCAAAGGTAGAAACCTGTCTGCTCTTTAGAATATGAAGACAATTTCATTGTAAGACTGATATGCTTGTTTTGTACATCTTAACAATGGTTACCATTAACCAATGACATCACAGATCAATATAATATTTTGAGGTCATTGACCTCCAAAGGTCATCAGAGGTCAAAGGTTAAAACCTGTCAATGCTCTGTGGAATCAGAAAAATGGTTTCCCTGAAGTATAGATGCATGTTTAGTGAATCATAACCACATATATCATTAACAAATGTCTAAAAACATCGATATTTTGATATTTAAAGTTCATTGACCTCTGGAGGTCATCACAGGTCAAAGGTAAAAACCTGTCAGTGCTCTGTTGAATCTGGAAATGATTTCTCTGTGGTATAAATGCATGTTTAGTGCAACGTAATCACATATATCATTTGCAAATGTCTAAAAACATCGATTTTCTGATATCTAAAGTACATTGACCTCTGGAGGTCATCAGAGGTCAAATCAGACTTACCTCCCGATCTTAAAATAAATCTTATGGCATGTACTAACACTGGTGAAAGTTTCATGCTTTAGTCAAATTTTGCACAATTCACGTGATTTTGAGGGCTTATCTGCTCTACTAAAAGTGCAGACACAGAGATTTGTGGTTTTCCCAATACAAGACCATTTGATACCTTTACATATTGAATGAACAAAGCTAAAAACAGAAATAAAAAATCAGAATAAAGTTCAATCATATAGCCACTGATATCCAATCAATTTATCTTGAGTATCACAGAAGACAAATCATGTAGATGTTATGCTGCATAATATTCTTCATTAAGCACTGTGTGGCATATATTCCCCAAATTTTGTTCAGATATATCATCTGTCACAGTTGGACACAACAAAATTCCTGGACAAAAGTTAATGTTTGGATTTCTGTGCTCATGCATCTGAGGAACATATAGTGTACTCGACATACATGTACCAATGTTCATATTGCCTACTTTATATCATTTCTTCCTCTTGTTCAGATCTACATATTTTTTGCTTTCATATCAGAGTTATTGCTTTTTTTTTCAAAACGTCTTATGTTTATTGGCAGTAGATCCTTTGCCAACTGTCTTGCTACAATAGCACATGCCATTGATATTGTCATGCTACAACAATGTCATGTTATAAAGAGATAATAAAACATAATGTATAAAACTTAACAGATATTTGTGAAGAAGCTGTTTGCTTTCACATTCTTATCAGAGGATAGCATCACAAAGTGACTGACTATTACAATAAAAAAAGAGAGAAATTCTGTAGGTTAAAGAATGTTGTACTGTATATCATTACTACAAATGTATCTCACAAAAAGGTATATATACAGTTACTGTACATGACAACCATAACACATGAATCAGATTTAGTGAAGTCCTCTTGAAAATATGACAGCTGATACATACATATAGTGAAGTCCATTGCATCTAGAAGCTGCAGCGTTTGGCAATAACACTTCCAATCATGACAAAATGATTGCAATTTACTTCACACAGGGTTCACAGAGAACACTGTACCTGGTTGAAGACGGCGGCGTTTCCCGACACCAGCACACCGTTGCACTGTGTGTCACTTCGCGACATACCATACACGTGAAGCCAGCGCGTTGCATCCGTGGACGCTGCACTGTCGAAGGTGTCCTTCAGTTGTTTCGGCAAGGGCACGTTGGGTACACAGAAGCTACCATCATAGCCAGTGTCACACCTAATATGGTAGCACAGTGGAGACACCATCAACACAGCAACAACTTAACCCATTGAGGACGGACTGATTTTGCTACAACACGCATTTCCCATAGACACTTGCCCAAGTATACTCGGGACTCGTCCTCAACAGGTTAATACCTCACTCGTGTCAATTGCTTAATACAGTTCTGTAAGTCTAGTTTTCCCATGGTTAAACTCTAATTCTCCACAAAAGCACAGATAAAATAATTACTGATTATGTGTTTCAACACAAATATATAGATTTTTCCAGACTGACATTTTATCTTCTGTCCATATTAACACCAAAATTTCCATCACACTTTGATGGTTGAGTCAAGCAAATCATTTTGGTCCCTTGATATTGACAATTATGCCTGATGTGTAAAAGACAGACAATGGTTGTGTCCAATACAATCATCCCATATGTTTGTATAGGTGTTGAATTCAAGTATTGACAGATGAATTTCTTTAGGCTACTGAATATGAATTCTAATGTTTAGCATGATCACACAGTTGTGTGTTCATCAAGATTCAGCCATATGTTTAGACTCTCCTAGTCTTGTTCCATGGCTCTCTTACGTTTACCATCAACACACAGTGATCATCCGTCAAGAGCTCTAATTTACATTGTACAGGGCACACCAATACTCTATATATCAAGTGATTTTGAAGCATCACCGTTCATCACTGTTTGACATACATGCAAAAGCCCCTGTTACACCAGCCATGGCCCGAACACATCCAAGGGCAGCCGTTGCCAAGGTACACGTTATCGATGGCCCATGTATCGCGCCCAGCCCGGAAATCTGGTTGCTGCCATCGGAAGCGTGTCGAGGTTGATCTGGAAGAAAATATACAGGGAAACAGATGTGAAACATTTCCCAAATGTCACAAAGGTGATAGTGTTAAGGGGTTAATATATACAGTATGTCCACACATGAAGATACAAATCTCAAAGAACACTAGATTGCAGATTTTACAGCATGCCACTAATTCTCACTGCAGTCTTAGCAGGGCATACATGTACATGTACATCCTACATGAAAGCTATTTCAAAAAGCTAAAGAAACGTAAGCTCCATATATCAAAGCTAAAGAAACGTAAGCTCCATATATTACAGCATAAACTTTGCTTAGAATAGGAGAGTCTAAACCCTGCTCATGCATGTAACAATACTTGCAAGCTAGAATTTTGTCTTACTTTCGTTGTGAAAGAGTTCTTCAGTCATTTCTACTACATGACTTTACATTGCAGTATACTTTGTATCAAAATGACATTGAGGGACAGATATACAACAATGTATGCATAACTTTCTACTAGGACGCTAATAAAAAACAGGGGGTTCCCCACTCACATGGCAGCCTCCGGAAGGTAGATGGTGACCCTGGTCCAATCCATGTGCATCTGTGAGACGTAGCGACTGCCCATCCCGTAGCGGCCACACCCCACATTGGGCGGGGCGCACTCCTCCTCCACTGGGTGCCAGGTTTGGCCCATGTCCAGTGAGTAGTGGAGCAGGACGGCGTAGGCCGGCAGGGAGGGGTTGCCCCCGCACCCCATGGACAGGTCAAACTGGAGGAAGGAGGTCATGGTGACGTGGAAGTCCCACGTCTCAGCATAGCGAGGCATGTCTGTGACAGGGCCGAGACAGTTTCATCATGACAGTTTGTGCCAAAGTTAAGCTCACAGAGTCGAAGGTCACTTCAACACAAAGGTATTCTGCAACAACTTGTTGCTCGCCTGGATCAAATAATCATCTCAACTCTTAGATCATCTTTAATATCCAAATGATTATGTGGACCAAGAAGTTTAAAATCTGAGACTGTTTGTGCTTGTCTTCTTGGCCTAACAAAATATCTGATCCTATGGGTCCACATGCGTCTGAAAAAAAAAAATAATCTGGACCAAATCCATCAATATGTATACATGAATCGTGATTTGTTTTTTGTTTTTTGTTTTTTGGTGCATTCAAAGATGTCAGCATCATAGAACTAGAAGCTTTCAATTGAGCACCTTAATAATTAAATACAATTCTCATCTAACTTACAAGCACACCACATCACTCTTACTGATTGTTAGCTGGATTTTTGGACAGGCTTCTGTGTAGCCATAGCTGTTAAAGGTGAGGTACTTAAAGCAGAGTCATACATATGTATCTGGGCAAAACTGAATGGATTTTCTCCCTGATCATTATTAAAAAAGTTCCAAAAGTAATCATTATGTGATCACCTGTGACAGCATCAAACACCAAAGCACTGTTCCCTGCACAGAATGACTTGGCAACTCCTCCCATGATCATATACCAGCTGTCACTGGGCGATGAGTGGAAGGCATCCTGGAAGCCAAAGGAGCGCGTCTCGTTGGCTCCGATCACGACGTTGTCCAGGGCCCACTGGGCTCGAGGCAGACCTGATGATTGACCGCAGAGAAAATAACACAGCAGGTGAATACTGCAAATATATATTAGTATAGTGTACATGTATACAAGTGTACAGTTGCCTTATCCCTGCTCCTGCATCAATATTTCCTTCTTTGAAGATTTGACCCCAAAATATGTGTGATGCAAACTCCCACAACAGTTTGTAATCCATGAGCCTTTTACGCAGGGAAAATGCTGAAATGACGGATAGTTCCTGTTCTATCTATTTGTATCTTTCTGCATCATACAATAATGTGTACAGTGTACCTAGGTTGATCTATCCATTTCTGTCTGTCTATGCACCTATTACACTATTTGCCAAACAGTCACTCTTCATGCTTATTCTTAGCAATTATTCTGTATGCAAACTAAGATGTTACTCATTTGATTATATTACATACAATGTATGTATACATTTGATGATAATTGTTGAAAATAGTCATATTGCTGTTATCTTGTACAACGTTAATGAAATTGCAGAAAATTGATGTACTTGTGAAAAAGAATGGCACACAGAGAATAAATCAAATCAAATCATAATAAATCAAATTTATATATTTTTTTGCTCTCCCTTTGCCATATATGTATATATAAGTGTATATATCTTGTCTATTACTTTTCATATACTAGATAATTATCAGTCTTCCCATTTTTAACTTTATCTTTTTCCTCTTTCTCTCTTCCTTCTCTCTCACCCTCACCTGTAGCTTCCTTACCTAATGATACAAATGGCTGCCACCACTTAAAGATGGTGTCTGGAGTCTTGGCTCCCAGCGGGAGTGAGATCGTGACCTGTGTTGACCTCTCGTCCAGCTGGGTGGGGTCAAGCACCTTCAGCGTGTGCCACTCGATGCCAGAGTTGTTGGAGTACTGGACGATGACCGCCTCGCTGCGGTCAATGGCGGCCACACACTGGTCACCCTGATGGGTACTGCCTATCTGAATATAGAACTGGACAATTCTGTGTGGGGAACATAGAAAAGCAAAAGGAGTTGCATGTTTCACATGTACCACACATACATGTTGTATTTCTTTCACGATGAAAACTTTTCATTCAATTGAACAATTAGACATTATTTTAGATGCAAGGTAGCATACATAATGCAGGTACATGTACATGTTTAGGGCTTGAAATGGACTCAAGATTTGGAAGAATTATTTGTTCAACACTGAAATATTACAGACGAACTATAATGGCAAATTACAAAACACAGGATTTATAGCTTCACTTACATGTATTCTATACATTACTTTAACATCTGCCTGGAATATTAATCAAATAAAATTAATATTTCAAGTTCAATCATATGGAAAATAGGAAGAAGGACTGTTCTCTCACTATGAATATGATTATGTTGATATAGAATGTTGAAGAGAAGTGACTTATAAATATCAACTCAGAAATATAGAAAGTTTTGGACTGATGCCCTCACTTGATGGAGGTGGTATTGATGGGTGCAGTCTGGGCCTCCCTGGGACCAGAGGAGCTGAAGTAGAGGGAGTCGCCCATCTTGATGATCCCACACGCCTGGCCCACACTGGACCCCAAGGTGTGCTCCCACTGTCCACCAGTAGGGGAGTCTGAGGCGTCAAAGCCATCGTTCAGACTGCGGGGGTTGGTTCCCTTGGGGGTGCAGGACACACCTGCACCAGAAACATTTTAAAAAAAATTGTTTGTTTGTTTGTTTTTCATCAAAGTGTATTCTCCCTTTTTTTAAACTATTTTAGTTTCTGCTGTTACAATGATGCAAATACATTGTACATGTGCAAGTCATCATAAAATTAACAGATATTATTGTGATAAGAATCAAATGGTTACATAATATTCACATCCATATACACTTGTGATCTGCCCACCACGTTCACAGCAATTACACATTTATGCACATGACAGGATGCAATCAATGTTATCCATTCATCATATGCTCCATATTTTACAAAAACTTGTCAGTATATGAGTGCACTCGTCAGAAGTTTTTGTTTTGTTTTGTGTTTTGTTTTGTTTTGTTTTATTTTGTTTTGTTTTGTTTTGTTTTGTTTTTTGTTTTGTTTTATGGAATTAATGAATTGAAATGCAAAAGAAGAATCATTCAGAGAGTACATGTATCATCTCCAATGTTTACAAGTACACAAAATCATCATACACTCTTATGCAAGTGCGCATACACGTACATGTATTTCATAATTTGTTATTTTTGATTTACCATAAAAATTCAATCAAAAAGTGTGATCACTCTGCATGAATGTGTTTTAAAATAAGCACTTGAGACTTGTCAGAATTGAATGTCTTCACTATTGTAATCCATAGCAAAATCCATGGATCAGATGTGGCATAATACCAGGGATATATACATTGTAAAAGGGTAAGAATGCTGTTTTTTGGCAGCAGAGCCATTGGGAAAACTTGCACATACATGTACAATGTACTGTAGGTTATTAAGGAAGATCATTTCTGTACACAAACAATTCAAACAGATCACTTGTCTGCAAATACTGTTCCTTTTTTAATGTATTGTCTACCCTCAATTGACTCATTAATGACACAGCTTCAATTTTACTGAAGCGTTACCATGATAACCAGAGTCACAGTCGCATTCTCCGTTCCTGCACACTCCATGACCATTGCAGTGGCTGAGACAGGCCTGGCCGATGTAGACATCATCGAGACCAAACGGCGGAGCATAGGGATCGGCCGCTTGCCACCACCTAAACTGGATGTTGCTAGAATGAGAAGGCATAAAAATCAAAATGATGCCTGGCTGGTTTGAATGTAGAGATAGGATCTACGTACAATAAAGATATGTATTGTACACCATGTAAAATTGAGCAATGATAGTATGATAATGATGATATCATGGTCTCATTTACAGAGAGGAGCCTCCATCAAAAGTGTAATAAATATCAATTACACACTGACATACATCAGGAACCAAACATTACACATATATACAACTTCTGTATTCACCGAAGTACGTAACAGAAACAAACGTTTCAACAAGAACAACTTTTGCATTCAGCATGTTAGAATTCACACACAAGTACTCTTTTACATCAATCTGTCACCAAGATTAATATCCTCAAATGTAAATTATGCAAATCATCAAAGTACTCAAAATGAAGACTTGGCTGACAGCAGATACATAGAAGTATAACATGATACCAAAATATATGTCTGTATGCATATGGCCTGGAGGTCTTTAAAAGATATCTATTGATAGGACTCTTCACCTGTGTGACATTTCGCTGGTGACAGGAACAACAATGAGCCTCCAGTCGCTGTACTTCCCCGCGTGGTACACACTCCCATCGGTGAGTTCCCCTCCCTGGCCCTCACACACTGCGCTGCCATCTGTGAAGGGGTAACAGGGCGTGGTCACAAGCTCCCAGTGCAGACCCCCATCGCTGGACTTCTCCAGGTAGACGGGGGCAAAATGGGAGAACGCCGACTGGCATCCTACCACCACCTGCAAGGAAAGAGATGCCCCCATCATCTCACTGAGAACAGATAAACAGTTTTCTTGCCAGAGGGTTTGGACAATGTGTACAACACGTCGTTGTTGTTGTTGTTGTTGTTGTTGTTGTTGTTGTTGTTGTTGTTGTTGTTGTTGTTGTTGTTGTTGTTGTTGTTGTTGTTGTTGTTGTTGTTGTTGTTGTTGTTGTTGTTGTTGTTGTTGTTGTTGTTGTTGTTGTTGTTGTTGTTGTTGTTGTTGTTGTTGTTGTTGTTGTTGTTGTTGTTGTTGTTGTTGTTGTTTGTACAGTTCTGCACTCAAAGCACACAAACATTTAATTTTTGGTGTCCTTATTATTGAAGAAGACTCCAGTAGAAATGTTATCATCATGCTCAGAAAATATCCCACATGCTATACTGTAAAACATGATATATTCGCGGCATGAATTTTTCACGAATTGGAGCCGACGGCCTTTTTTTGCGGCATGAAATTTTTGCGAACTGCCACTGGCATTCATTGCATATACAGTCAAACTCGGATACCTCGAATTCGTCGGGACTGAAGAAAATGGTTCGACGTACGCGAATTTCGAGGTACGCGTACGTCGAATTTTCTTCGACTTATCCGATGTTTATCGATGTTCGACGTTTATCGATGTTCAACATGGTGTCTGTTATAGTGCCTACTGATTGTTTGCATGCTTGTCAATTTGGATTGAATCAACTTTTATATGAATGAATTGAGTGAAAATCGGAAATGAAATCAAAATTTCAGAAATAAAGATTTTGGTGGCCCGATCGCGCCACCAAAAAAAAAAAAAAAAAAAAGGATGTTTGCCTTTACTTTTGAAAATGAACAGCGGTAACAATCGGCTACGTAAGATGCTAAAATAAATGTCAGGGGTTTGCGTTTAATTGTGGAAATGAATGACGGCAATATTCGACTCGGTATGATACTAAAATAAATGTCGGATGTTTGCTCATACTTTTGGAAATGAATAACGATAAGACTCAGCCCCGTATGGTGCAAAAACTAATGTTAGATATTTGATTTTGCGTTCGGAAATGAGTAAGGATAACATTCGGCTCCGGAAGACGCTGAAATAAATGTCGAATTTTTGCTATGACGTTCGGAAATGAAAAACAATAACATTCAACTCCGTACGATGGTTAAATAAATGTCGGATGTTTCCTTATACTTTCGAAAGTAAATAGCAATAGCATTCGGCTCCGGAAGATGCTAAAATAGATGTCAGATGATCGTTTTTATGTTCGGAAGAAAATAGCAGTAATATTCTGCTCCATCATGTCCATATGATGCTAAAATAACTGTCTGATGTTTGCTTTTAAATTTCGAAATGAATAACAGTAACATTCAGCTGCGTTTAATGGTAAAATTAATGTTTGATGTTTGCTTTGACGTTCGGAAAAGAGTAACAATAATATTCCACTCCTGACAATGATGAAATAAATGCTGGATGTTTGCTTTTACGTTCGAAAGTAAATTGCAATAACATTTAGCTCCGGAAGATGCTAAAATAAATGTTGAATGTTTGCTTTGATGTTCTGAAGTGAATAACAATAATATTCAACTCCGTACGCTGATAAAATAAATGCCGGATGTGTGCTTTTACGTTCGAAAGTAAATGTCAATAGCATTCAGCTCCGGAAGATGATAATCATGTCGAATGATTGCTTTTACGTTTGGCATGTTTGGAAGTGAACAGCAGTAACATTCTGCCCCATACGATGTTAAAAAAATATTGGATATTTGCTACGGTACATTTCGAAATAGATATCAGTAACATTCAGCTATACGTTTCATGGTCCAAAATGTCTGATGTCTGCCTTGACGTTCAAAAATGAAAAACAGTAACATTCGGCTCCATGCGATGATAAAATAATTGTCAGATGATTCATTTCACTTTCGGAAGTGGACAGCAGTAACATTCGGCTCCGTTCGATAATGAAATATATGTCGGATGTTTGAAATTAATAACGGTAATATTCTGCTCCGTACGATGCAAGAATAAATAACAGATTGTTGCTTTAACATTTGGAAATGATTAATGGTATTAATCCGCTCAGTTAGATGCTAAAACAAATAGCGAATGTTTGCTTTCACGTTTGGAAATGGATTAGGATAGTATTCAGCTCCGTAAGATTCTAAAATGAATGTCGGTTGTTTGCTTTTACATCTAAAAATGAATAACGGTAACTTTCGGCTTTTTACAATGCTAAAACAAATGTCGGATGCTAACAAATGTCAGCAAATACTCCCATTTTCTCATTTCAAACGTAAGTTTTGACCTCCTCAGTATAATGGGCATCAACTTTTTAAATAATCTCTACGCCTATTTGTCAAATCTTTAAACACAGAGTAAGATGATTGAATTTTCTATTCATTTCTTTTAGACATGGGCATCTGTATCACTTCAATAATGCTTAATAATAATTTGTCTCTGTTTAGTAGGACCGATTTAGTTTTTGTAATGTTTTTCCTGATTTTTTTTTTTTTTTTTTGTTACCAGATTTTACTTTCGACCACTAGAAAATAAAAATCAATGATATTGGTGGCCCGATAAAACTTATAAGTGCGGAACCCTGTGTATTCTATTCTTCATTGTGATCGGCCTATACTTCCAGATTTTCATAATCGCATTGCTGGGGAAAAAAAAAAGTTTCAGTGCTTGCGTTCTCGGGGAAGTAAACTTCGTGAAAGGCAAAAAAAAAAAAACAGTTTAAAAAAAGACACTACGAGGGAGATTGATGTTTTGACAGTGGAGCGTGATTAATGGCAAAGATATAACTGTCAACGTAAGCAGGTGCGCCCCGACGGTTGAGAAATCTACGCGCACGGTATGACTGTCTCCGTCAAAAATCAAAACACAGTGGTTAAAGAAAAGCAAATGATGGGGCAGCGCGTAGTGCTATCGTAAAGCACTCCATTGGCACGGGTGCTATGTGCATACCATGTACGTGTGTTGGTAGGTGTTGGGGATTTTCCTTGTCAGCTGTGTATCGGGTATTTCTTCTTGGGCGCGCGATTTCTGGGTCTCAGAATATTTACAATCGAGTGTGAAAACATTTGTGACATGTCTTCGCTGTCCACGCGCGCTTAATCGGAGATGCTGAGTGATGTTTGCAATTTCGATTCGAGCAACATGCTGGGAAAAACAATAAGTTAATTAAGATCGGGACATTAGATTTCCCTTCGAGGTAACCGAACTTCGAGTTATCTTTGTTCGAGCTACGCGAATTTTAATACACGGAAACTCCATAGGAACAATCGGGACTTTCATTTTGCCCCCGAGGTAAGTGATATTCGGCTTATCCGACGTCGAGGTATCCGAGTTTGACTGTAGTGCAGACAAGAACTTTCGCGTGCATTTTAATTTCGCAAATCTTGGTGCTCGCGAAATTCGCGAAATTAAAATGCACGCCAACATTCCTCGTTTTACAGTATGTCTCAAAAAAATTCCTCTTGTTGCCTACAAAAATGTCAGTAAACTGGTACAACATTTCCTCTTTAAGAGAGGAAATTGTGCATATTCAGCACTGTTATACATTGTATCATATTCTCAGCCTGCGATATATGCTTTACTGTACATTGTAGGTGCAACAGAGAATTTTACTTTTTCCTTAAATTCATTGGCATAGTAAATTGTCTGCATGGAATAAAATGTGTATGATTACTGATTGGTAAAGTGAAGATAGCATTACCTTAAACTGGACCACATCACGGGTGGTCAGTCGCAGTGACCGAGTCACAGCGAATCTATCTTCACCAACTGCATCAAAGAAGAGAGCTGGACCCCTTGAGCCACAGTGGGTGCCCACTTGACCACTGCTAGTGGACATCCAGATGTCAGGCTGTGGACTGTCATTCTGAAATATAGATGAAAATCATGTCACTTCTTCAACAATCAACCGTGATGTGGAAGAAATAATTAAAACAAGGAATTCATGTGTGAAAAGTCCATTAAATGCAAAAACTTGTGAACCTTTTACTTTTGCTGTAGCAGTCTATGAATGAATGTTAATACAATGTCTTGCATATAATTTCTAGAAGCCAGGATTTTCACATCATCTGTAAATCATCAAATTCTGACTGGATCCGTCCATGGGGAGATGATGCCCTCTAATACATTCAACTCACACAACTTACCTCAATTTGACTTTATAGGAAAGGCTAATCTTACATTGAAAGTTGGTGTTGAGACCAATCATTCCACACAGAGGGTAGCAAGGGGTATTAGTCTTTGTTAAAGACTGCCGGTGGGACTCATAATTTGCACACAATCCTGACACGGAAAAGAGCAATGGATCTGCAACACATAAAGTATGTATCACATACACCTGGCATCAGTTTCACTCTTTGAGATGAAAGGACGAAAGAGTTCAACGCTTTGCAAGCTGTGAGGGAAGTCAAGTCGACAAAATGACCCAGTTAATAATTAAAGTTTACCACACCGTAAATGGAATCTGAGAGAATAATATTCATCACTGCCTACCACGAAGGATGCCTGCAGTGACTGCAGCCTGAAGTCATTGCCAATGAAAACATCATCGATGGCCCACTGGCTCCGGTAGGCTCCTCCATGGTGAGGCTGTCTCCATCGGAACCTCACCGAGGGAGTGTGGGCCTCTGATGGAAGATCTTTCCTCACAAACCTGGACAGATTGGTCAGAAGGGAAAAAAACCCAACCCACGTGGCAGGGTTACCATGGCAAGTTTCAGAATGAGTTGACACAGGGCAGCAAGATATGTCGCACACAAAGTTGCATGAAAAATAATAATGTTGCAGACAGTATACAAATGAAGTATCAAGAAGTATTGTGCTTAAATACCAAAAGCTTTTGGCATTTCTTAGAGATTTGGAAAGGAACAGACTGATAAAACAAAATATTTATTGGATTGAACAAAGCTTAATGTGACAAAGTAGAGAAAGAATATGCATGAACATTGATTGAGAGGAATACAACAGAAAAGTTACCAAAAGAAACAAATGTACAAAGCATGATATCAAACAGATAGAGATATTTGTCTGAACAACAAACTGTTTTGTGGGAGGAAGACATGCGCAGAAAGAACAGACAAACATCCAGGTCGACCAAAAAAAAGAAATATGTCGGAGACTTGAGAGGAGAATATGGTACCTTGCTGTGGTGTAGTCCTGGTAGTAAAGCTCCAGCAGTCCCACCCATGTGATACCCCCATCGGTGGAGTACTCCAAGAGGACCCCCTGCGCCCTCTCCGTGGACCTACTGCAGGACCGACTGTCCTCCTGGCTGCCGATCCGGATGTAGAACTGGATGTAGCTCGGCTCCACCATGCTGGTGTCGTGGCTGATCAGCTGCCTCACTCCGGGCTGAAAAGAGGGTTTTTTTTTCAGATTTTAAAATCAGTTCAATGAAAACCAAATCAACTGTGAGGAAAAGTCAACTCTATTTAGTGGCACACCTTCAATTAAAACAAATCAATTCTTATACATTTGATTTTACACCCACTTGAAAAGTTAGATATAGATAAAACTCAAAGTTTCATGAATACAAATTATTCATAGAAAGAAACAGGAAAGGACTTTGGGATTAAATACCATCAAACCATCCAATGTGTCTTAAGTTTGTAGAAGACACAAGATGCATTTGAAATAATTGCAAATACATGTACACGGTAGGTTCTTCCAGCTGATTGAGATCCCCTATACAAGTAGCATAAGATATCATAAAATATTTCAGAATTTAACGTGTATCACAATGTACATGTAGCAAGGTAAGAAAGTGAGCAATAGACTGAAATACAAGAGTACACAAAAGCTTAGAACTTTAAATGGTCCACATTCCAAGAAATTATTGCCACACTTTACATTAAATAATGAAACCATCATTCTTCATCATATTCATGATATGTAATTCATGTCACAAATTACAAACGACAGTTTTTTTTTTAAATGCACATGTTACCAAAATATAAATTGAGGTGAGAGTTATTTTTGTCACCAGGATGAAGAATACTACCTAAAGATCCTTTCACTCTGCCCTATTCATGGCATGGGATTAGAATGACTCCACCCCTTACCCCATGGAAGTAGAGGGAGCAACCGGAGGAGATGGTTCCACAGCCACGCCCCCTGCAAGAGACGCTCCCACCCTGGATGGTCTTCCAGACGGCATTCATCGCCGACATCTCCTCAAAGTCGGACCTGATGGCAGTCAGTCTGTTCGACGCCGGGACGCAGCTCTCTCCCACATACCCTGTATCGCAGCTGTCCATTCAACATTACGCAATAATTGATTGCCAGTATGAATTCACATTCTTGATTGAAATATGCCTTTTTATTACAATCAAACAAGTGCCAATGTGCATTACATGTGTGGGACATAATATGAGGACATTTATAATTTATCAAAGGAGTTGGCACAAGGTTAAGAATAATCAAGGTGTAGGCCCTACCATGTACTTAAACTGACAAAAAAAAAAAAAAGGATGGGAGTTGGAAACTGTCAACTGTTAGTCTTTATACTGCATTTAAATTAACCTTTTAATTACATCACTCATTTCTAGTTCCTCGTCAGATACATCACATCTGGGTCTACAATTTCAGTTACATGATGACAGTCCATTTTTACAATGTATTTTGTCAACAGCGAATACTGTGTGTATTATATCTCTATCAAAACCTGGGGCCCGTTTCATAAAACTTATCAGTGACAACTGCCACATTTCTATGACAAATTTGCTCTCAACCAATCAGATGCAAGGATTTCAGTAGCTTGTCACATCTATGACAACTTGTCACTGATGACAAGTTTTATGAAACGGGTCCCTGATTCACAGCTTGAATATGATATATCATATCGAACACAAGTACAGCACTTATCATGGCATGAATATAGGATATCATATCAAACACAGGTATCACGCATTTGGTGCAAGAAAAGTATGGATCGGAAATGCCTGTGCAAAGTGAAATTTGTTCAATCACTTAAACCCAATAATCACCCTCTCATCTGTAACAGTCTTCAAAATAAGATTATAAATAACACAGCAACATACCTGCATAAGCCCTCTTGACACACACCATGCCCATGGCACATGTTTGGGCACTGTTCACCCACATAAAGATGTCTAATGGCCCATGTTGCACCTGGCGAGTGGTGAGACTGCCTCAGCCTGAACCTGGTCACTGCAAACCTGTGTGGGAGGCAGAGAAAGTTGATCATGTCAGACTGTCTTCAGACACCTACTGTAAGCTCAGACAACTGATTGTTTGTGGGCTGTAGGGAGTGCACAGAGAAAATAAAATGAATGTCTAAATTTAACTCATCTGGCTCGCCTTTACTGGATAAGCAGTTTTCTGTGTTATGTTTGTTTATTTTTTCCACTACAAAATGATTTAATTAGTACAGTTTGTTTGTACATTGTATCTGTTATACAAAGTGTAGTGCAAATATACCAGACTACTTGATCAGTCAGAAACACTAACATAATGTACATTGTACCTGAGATTTGCAGGCAGCGGCAGACTGATTCTCGTCCACTCCGTGTACTCAGACGAGTGATAGAGGGAGCCCTGCTGGTAGCCAGTACAGCCCACCTGGCCTGGCAGACACGTGGGAATGACATCATGCCATGTGAGACCGCTGTCCGTGGAGTATTCCAGATGGATTGCAAAGTCATGACCTTTTATCAGTGGGGGAGGGGTACAAGGAAAAGGACAAGCATGTCCAGTTATTTTCAATCATGTTATCATGACAATATCTCACAACATAGAGCAGTCTCTCAAGAATAAGCACAGAAAATGTGAAAAACATTTTAAGATGATATTCATAATTTCACATATCGAGTAAAAAAAAAAAAAAAAAAATCCAATTGAAGACAAGAATACTTTTATTGATACCATTTGAAAGACCAAACACCTTTTTGATATTCTGACCTCAACAGGACAGGTAGTCATTGCAAATACAGGAGCACCAAAGTATTAGACATATTTTCACCATCGTGTTCTATATCACACATACAAACCATTTCACAAACTCAAGGGACTTCAGCTACAGTTGTATGATTCCTCCATCTTCTCTCTCCCCTGCAAGTGTGCTTTTCATATTTTGCAACACATACATGTATCATGAAACATATGCCCCTTTCAACACACAAAAAGTAACAAAATGATTAAACCTAGTATTCAAGAAAACAGTCTCATAACTAACATCACAAAACATGGAGGAAGTTGGAGCTCAAAATACATGTATGCTTATGTTCCAAATGGTACTTAAAGGTGACATTTTTTTATTTCTATTTAAATCTCTTATTTCGAGTTATTTATTTGTCTAAAAATTACTTGTTTGCATTAAAAACTAGAAATGTCGCTACGGCGACTGGTGTATGCCTCCGCCATAATACATGGTTCTCCTAATAGGTCTATAGTACAATGTCTTGACAATGTGTGATGACAGTTTCACACAATTGGCAAAATATTAAAATGACAGGTTTGCCACAAATGTGCTGAATGTTCACTTTCCTAGAACTAGGTTCAATTGGATGAATGATTAAAACATCAAGAGTGCAGGTATTTGGGGGAACTGATGATTTTCACTTGACTTTTGACCCTTTTACAAGTTTATGCATTGAGTAATTTTCAAGGTATTGAGAAAGAGTATAATTTCAGTATCAAATGGTAAAATAGTATTATCGAAACCTGGCCTTTGACCTTTGACCCCACAGTTCCAAAGAGAATCACTGTTAGGTAGAACATGCATAAATATGTAAGTTTCATGACAATACCTTGAGTTAGTTTTGAGATATGGAGGAAAAAGTGCAATTTAGCACTTTCACTTGACCTTTGACCTTTTGACCTTTGACCTTTTGGCAAGAAACTTCCCACAGAATATATATTAGGTTATACATGCATACATCAAGTTTTAAAAAAATCCTTCAGGCACTGCATAAATATAAGGAAAGTAGTTATATTTTGAGGAGTTGACCTTGACCTTTGACCCCTGACCTTTGACCCATGACCCCCAACTTCCCTAGATAATCACTGCCCATCGGTACAAGCATATATACTAAGTTCCATGAAGATACCTTGAACCATTTGCGAGATATGGAGAAAAACATGAAATTTCAATTTTTTTTTTCACAAAATAACCTGTGACCTTTGACCTTTGACCCTGTGACCCTAAAATCCACACAAAGTATCATCCCCCAAGGATATACCCTCATACCAAGTTTGATGCAAAACCACCACACGGTTCTTGAGATATCAACAAAAACAAAACGGGACGGACGGACGTACGGACGTACGGACGTACGGAAGTACGGACGTACGGAAGTACGGACGTACGGACGGACGGACGACCCGAAAACATAATGCCTCCGGCCACTTCGTTGGCGGAGGCATAAAAAGAAGTTACTTCAATACTTGTGGACTTCACAAACTCATACAGACATCACCATAAAGGAATACCTTCACCCCGTGGTCTGGCAGCTTGACCACACCCAATGGCCAGGTAGAACTGGATCATGAAGGACGGACCGATACGCAGCGACTGGGTCTCCAGGATTGAGGCACCGCTCGTGTGTGACCTGCCGGGAAGTCTGGAGAGTGAACAATAAACACACTAGTGAACAGAGCGTGACTATGAAGTGGAGACTAGAGTAACACTGGCACCTAACATTGTAGTGTACTCAAGAATAATGTCACCTGCTCAAAAAAACTCAATCACACACAGCACAGAAGTCCATCCATATATGATATGCAGGTATTTTTACCACTTTACCAACAAATTTATTATACAATAATACAGTTGTTCAAGGTAAAATATACACCATCTTACACACTCTGAGACTAGACAAGCATGTTTTCATACCAAAGCAAATATTACACTCCACAGTGTTGTTCTTGTTTGCCGTTACAAGTTAAATTCATCTCACCGCATGTTGGTAGTTTCTATTAATCTATGAAATCATTTTGACAAGCTGTTAGTAAACTTTATGAGTAAAATTTGAAGTTTTTTTGACACATGGTCCTGTTTGGTTATGTTATGTTATGGGTGGTTATCCTAGCTTGGACTGGACATACAACGTAACTTCTACTTACACCAGAGCTGGGCTGATGTTGCAGGCCTCTCCGATCTGACCAGTGTGAAAGGTCAGGGCCTGACGGACCTCTCTGTGGTCACTGAAGTCCAGGTTGATGGCGTTCTTGAGTGACGGCGTCAAGAAAATGTTGTCGATGGCCCAGACGGACAGATCCTCTCCACCATTGGTCGGTTGCCACCACCTGACACGGCAGGCATTTCCCCTGGCAACATCTGGCAAGTGTATCAACACAGTCCTAGGGGTAAATGAATATATCATAGTAATGACAACATTGAAGCAAGTGAAATCTTTGACATTTAACATTATACAAATGATGCACAGGACAGAGTGGATCGGTGAGAATTGGATGCGCGACTTTGGAACTGTTTAAACTTTGGAACTGTTTAAACCCACGAGCACAGCGAGTGGGTTTAAGACTGTTCCAAAGTTAAACGAGAGCATCCAATTCTCACTGATCCACGAAATAGGCCTGTGCATCATTTGTGTTATAAAATGGGCCAGTAAATTCATGAAATACAACCATTTTCCCCATCATGCATCCGGTACACCTACAACACTATACAAGACTTGAGCCATGCATTCGGATTTTACCAGACGCATGGCCATGCATTCGGATTTTACCGGACGCATGGCTCATGGTGGATCGGTAAAAATCAATGCATGACAATTGACCAATCAGATTGCAGAGATTCTAAAGCCCATTTTATAATTCATCATGGCCAGCTGCTGCCTACAATTCATCTTGAATTATCAATTTCATGCTTCATGTAACAGTATCTTCGCTGGGGTGACAAGACCTTGTATCTCAAATTTTGGTGAAAGTTACTTTTTTGGATTAATGGTCAGATAATCTGTTTAAAGTGATGTCCTGTCCAAATCCTAGCTGTCTTACCCCAAAAATGAGGCCACCACAGCATATCAAAGGAAAGACTATCCCATTTGTCATAGTAGCACTTTGGCTGCCATGTGTTTTTTTTTTTCTCTCCTGAACATTTGACATTTTGTAGATACAAGGTCTTGTCACCCCAGCAAGGGTATACAGATTGTATTTCTGTAACTCATGGGAATGTGGCGATCAGGAAAAAATTACCCCCCCCAAAAAAATCTAAACTATGCAAAGAAATCAACCTATTCTCATGAATAACTGAATTAAAAAAAAAAAAAAATCTGTCCAAAAATGCTGGGGACTAATTCTAAACTTATTCTTTCATGCAATCATTACCTGGCAGTCTTATAGGCATCAAACTCTAGATGCTTGAGAAGCTCCCAGCTGATTCCATTGTTGCAAGAAGTCAGGACCAGAACCGACTCGCTCGAGTCCTGCGGCGGAGAGCAGCTGCCCACTAAACTGTGACCGCCCAGTCGAACGGTGAACTGGAGGTACCTATGCATTCAAGGGGAGAGTAATTTCTCGTTTCATTTTTTAATCAAAGGTATGCATTAGTTCTACTTGCTACTGATGTATGATGATGGTAATATCATTCCTCTGACTTTAAAAGAGGTAAGCCTAACGCTCTTTCCTTATGCTAGAAAAAGGAACATAAACGTATATGTAAGCTGAATTCTCTTTAAATTTTCTTTATATCGTTGTCCTATTGTGACATCACAAGTTGTAATAGACTCCTTATCTACATGTAGCGATGGCAGTATCCAACGCTGCACACTGGCACTGGTCCCACGGTCCTCGACAAGTAAAAATCTCTGTGGGACCAGTAATTTTTTCAGGAATGGACCGGTAAAAAACGAAAAAACTGGGCACCTACTGGTTTCATGAAAAGATTAAACCAGTAGAAAAAAAAAATGTAGTGTGCAGCTATCGAAACTTTAAAAATATGTAACTTTTGAACGGATTGTCAAATTTTCTTCAAACTTCACTGATATGTTCAACTAATATTTTAACACTCACTCAATCCACATACTCATTTTATTCAAATTCATGAATTTCTTCCGTCGAGATGTTTTTTTCATTGCAACTGATTGACAAATTGCCCTACATCGACGTCCTGCTCGAGTATGTACGCCCATGATTTTTTATCATGGCTACTACTAAAAACACTGATCAATTCAGTGCTTATTTACGTCGATGTAGGGCAATTTGTCAATCAGTTGCAATACTCATTTTAGTTTCACATCCCTTTTAAGTTTTTGTTGGCATTGATAATGTTAATGAACTTTCATGCACTGAGTGTGTACACTATCTAATATGACCAAAACTATGATTTCTCTCACTCATTAACATTGGTAATTGATATACTACAGAAGTAAAATGAATTATCTACTGTTACCTGACACCTGCAGTGTTTATTTCTCGAGTGATGAGCTCTCTGCGTCTGGCCTGGTTGAACACGAGAGCTTTCCCCGACGCCAGCATGCCGCACTGATAGCCAACCACCCCTCCTTGAATCGTGCTGAACTTGTCGTTCTTGTTCAGTGTGAAGGAGAAGTCCTCAAACGTCTCGGTGAGGTTGCGTGGCAGGATTTTGACGGAGATCTGGCACGAATCACCCGAGTATCCCTGGTCACAGCTGTGGAAAACAAACATGTTACACATGTACTTTGCCACACTGTTACCAGCAATACAGAGTATGACATGCGCTGTTTCAATATTAATGCTATCTACATGCACTTTTTCAAATTGAATGTTTTCTATTGAATACTGCAGACCTTCCAAGTCTCATACATGTACCTCAAGGGTCTTTTTCACGGTTGACACGCCCAACTTTTTCTCATGCCTCAAATTGGCAACTTTACTGAGAAGTGTAATGTTGATGCTTTTTTGTGTGTGTCAATTGGCAAATTTTTGAAATTTGTTTCTCTGACTTCATAAAAAGGTTATGAATTTAACCTGTCCCTCGACATTTGTTCCAAACATGGGATATACAGTATAATTGAGTAAAAAGGAGAAAACAATCACTTCTGCAGCGAAATGTCATAGGGATTGATGAGCCCAAGTTCTGTTAAATGACTGAAGCATGATAACACACCTGCATCCCTTCTGAGTGCATTTGCCATGTCCATTACACATCATCTGGTCACAGGCTTCACCAATATACACTGTGATAGGAGAAGGGAGACAATTTCTTCAGACATGATGAGAAAAGCACAAGAATAGACATGAAATCATCACGGAGAAAAAAAGTAATCAGGAAGTTTATACTGTAAAACGAGGAATGTTCACGTGCGTTTTGATTTTGCGGATTTCATGAGAGCAAAGATTCGTGAAATTAATGCACATGAATGTTCTTGTATACACTATACGCATTGAATGTTAGAGGCCATTCGCGAAAATATTGTGTTTTACAGTAAGTAATGCTAACAGCAAAGTGAAATGAATGCTATAACATTACAGGACTAAAACTCATGTACAGTTGTACTGCTAATAATATATTGCTCTGCATGAACTCCCATGTCTGTCTGCTTCATTCACTAATGCATACTACTGATGTATATCGAGTGCTTGTGGATTAAATCAGTACATATTTTCCATCAATACTCTATCTGTGGCGAAGGAAGAAACAAAAACCTATTCTGCCTACCATCACCAATCAAAGTTTTGGATCTTGCATCAAATGCTATCCTCAATTACTTAACATGAAGCTAACAGTGAAAGATACATTACTTCTAACACTCCAGAAAATCTTGAATTCCTGCAACTAAGGTGGAGTTGCAAGAAAGTCGAGTTGCGATTAATTGCAACTTTCTTGCAACACCCCCTAACAATTCAAGCCTTTCACAGTCTTTGCGAATGCATTGATATTCAGAGAATATACATATACAACAGCAGTGCATTCTGCAACCAAGTGATGAACATACATGGAGGAAACAGCAAACACTAATAGTTTCACATGAGTGACACCATCACTGTCTTTCCATCCATTGGAAATTTGGTATTTCATTACAATATTGTAATTAAAGAGGGAATTTTGGCATAAAGAGAGAAGTTAAAGTCTACCATTGTCCACAGCCCACTTGGTGTCGGCTCCTTTGTCCATCTGTTGCCTCCAACGGAAGCGGGTGTGTCTCGTCAGCGCAGCCGCAGGGAGCGGGATGGTGATCCTCTTCCACCTGAGCAAAAGAAGACATGCAATAGATGTTATCTTTTCCACAAGGACATACAAGCAATTTTCATCATTGATTTTGGCAGTAAGGAATGTGTAAAATGATTACTCAATGATTATGAGACACATACATTGTAGTATCTTCTGAATATCACCTACCCACCAATACATAATGCTGCTGTTACAGAAACCCCCTACTCACTCATACTCAAAGATATACTGAAATGAAACAATTTCTGAAGCCAATCTTTTAACTGATGTTGCATTGCTTAGATTATTTTTCCCCATTTTGTTTGGGGATGTATTTGTAGCTTCACAATACAGTGTATTAAAATTCAAGAGCTGCTGCTGTACATTTATTATACACAGACCTAACTGTGTGAGGTGATTTAAAGAGACTATATTCATATCTACTGCTGATGAAAAGTAATAGCTGCCTCAATGTACAGTTACAATTTGTGGCTTTGATGTTGAATGACTGCTACACAAGTCTATGATATTATTGATCTCTTCACAGCTGCACTGAGATTTTTGCATTACTTCAAACTGAGCATTATCAAAATATAACATTTCCATTTGAATATCATCTTTAAATCTACACTTCCTCTCATGAAAATTGTGACAATACATTTCCACGGTATTTTGTATTTCCTCGGTATAATGTAATTGGACATTTATGATTTGTGCATTACAATACTTTGCAAATTAAATCAAGCATATGTAAGATTCAGAAGTTAACCCACAATACAAGAAGCAAAAGAGCGAAGGGTGACAGACTATAGGGCCTATTGATAAAAGATAAAAGCATACACGTACCTGCCAACTCAACCACTTTTGAGAGATTTCAAGCAAGCACTGCTCACATAGGCAGCCTCAGTTCTAACTGCTTTCTCAAATGAAAATGTTGGCAAGTATGCAAAGATACGTGACCTTGTTTTTATCTTCCATTAAAATTATTATACAAGTGTATGTAAGAAATATCATAGATATACATGTATTATAAACTACATGAATCTAATCTCTCATTTGAATATCATATGTGAAAGTGTACACAGGCGATCACATATAAATGTACTGTGATCATATCCTAGCAACTTTGCATTCTGATTCACATTAATGCAAATGCAAGAGAGATGTACAGTAGATGAACAAACATCTTTTGATCTGGGGACAAAAAGATGTTTTACCTTCCTGAAAAGTCTCCTGTGGAGTAAATGGTATCGTCCAGGGTCACTACTCCCTTGCACACACCAGGCAGACACTGCTCACGCACCAGTGACCACGACCGGCCCTGGTCCGTCGAGAACTCCACACGGATTGTCGTGTCATCCGCCAGCTCCCCACACTGCAAGTTCAGGCCAAACTGCAGGTGCATCGTGGGGGCGGCCGGGAGCGTCGGAAGGAGCTGGAGGTTGTCCACGGTCCACACGTTTCGGTTTAGTCCGTTGTGGGTGGCCTGGGCCAGGCAGAATCTGGTGGAGGGGGACTGGATGCCGGGCGGGACAGCGATGGACACCAGCTGTGGTCTCTGCGGAAGCAGCCAGACACAGAGACGGACCAAACACAGACATTAACCCTCCCACTGCCACATCATGAAGAGATTAAGCACAATCTTTCACGTTCTAACCCATTGAAGATGGGTTGATTTTGCTACAACACGCATTTCCCATAGACACTTACCCGAGGATAGTCAGGTCTCGTCCTCACCAGGATAAAGGAGAGACTCTTTTTCTTCAGGTTGAAATACATTGTACATCTATGGGTTGTTACGAGCAAGTAAAATTACACAAAAATGCCCGTTGAACAAAACATGGTGCTGTCGAGCCTTGCATTGGGTATTTGATGAAAGTATCCATCAACACCGCTCCCTTGAGTGAAATCAAGAACACAACTAAATAAGGCCTGAAAACATTTTAACACACAAGGTGTAACTATTTCTGTACGGAAGTCACTGCTTTGAATACAAACTTACAGCAAAAAGCACTTTCATCAAGACAACAGAGTATAAGGGCTTCAATTTAGGAGCCAGTGATAAGAATAGAGACTACCACTAAGACAAGTCATGAAAATCTAATAAAAATCAAAAGTACATAAACATCTTTGTCAGTGTGATCTCAAGGTAACAATAAATCCATATCACAACTGTCATATCAACTTTTGAATTACTCAATATGCTGAGATGAGACATTATTTAAGATAGTGAAGTGCATCATCTGTTACAAAAAGGCATCATCTGTTACAAAAAGGCAATCGCAGAATACAATCTGTATTTGGTCTTGCACTAACTAACCTTGAATGAGTCATGAGGCAACACATGAAGGAGTGTCCGATCCAACTGGCCAGAGGCCTGTGCATACACACTGACCTGGACAGTCTCTGTGTCTGCCGGGTCGCATGATCCACCACCTAACAAAATCAAATATGGTCAGTTAAATGAATGCTTTCTTAATGCACTGTGCACAGGACGTTAGTAAGAACCATCCCCCAGATAACTTTGGACTGTTCAAAAGTTACAGAAGGTGGATTATCTTGTCAACACCTGATCAAGTAATGTGCATTATTTGTTTTATAAATATGTGACATTATTTAAATTGCACAGTAACCATTCTTGCAAGATTCCAATTCCAGCTTCAAGCTAACCAAACAGTACGTAGAAACAACTGCAATTCACTTGTAATATATAGGCAATGCAGCTGTGTGCAGATGAGGAATCGTCAGTACCGTTCATTAGTACACTAAAGACCAGTGAACGGTAAAGTTAGGCCTTTAGGTAAAAAATAAAAGACTAGTCATGTGATAGCTCTCGCCCAATTATTTGATTAGGATCCATATCACCATTTTATAAAACCTTTCTATCACACTATCAAAAAGTTTGATATAATCTGCTGTGGTATTTAATAAGCAATTACTCAAAATCCCTCTCACATTTGCTAAAATGCTAACACTTTCTACAAATGTCACATACTGAGTGTACCAATGTGTGAATCGGTGCACTACATACACCAGTGTTGTGTGTGGGCATGGCAAAATGCAATCACTGAAAAGCAATGTCGAGTGTCTCACCCATGATGTAGTAGAACCTCAAGTTGCCCACACTGGTGATGTTGAGGAAAGGAGTACAGACTAGTCTCTCTTCCAGACCATTCATGACCAGAGAGTTGTTGGAGAACACCACATCGCACATTGTGCCAACCTCACCTCCCTGAATGTCCCACCTGCACACAACAAAATCAAATGAGTAGTGTCTTCAAATCGATTGCACTGACAGAAACTGAGCCGAGAGCAAAAATTTTGTCATGCAATGGACTCTGGCAAAATGAATGCAACTCCTTTGGAGCTTCAAAGCTGATGCATTAAGCATTAAAAAAAAAGAAGTTTCCTTAGCTCATGAAAATTGATCTCTTCACTTGCATAAGAAACACTGGGTATAGAATTGATCAAGCAGGATAGTTTACTGAAGACATCTTTCAATAAAACAAAAAGACTCAGAATGTAGTCTCCTGTATCCCACATCATCTGAAAACTGCTTATAGAATTTCAATTTTATAAAGACACAAGTACATGTAGAGACATGTCCACTTTTCATATGTAATGATCCATATCATTGGCAAAAACATGCACTTTTACCAAAAGAGTACACGAGTATACAAGTTACAGGCAATATTCAGATACACTGCATGGTTTAATGATCTTAAACCCTCTATAGTCACTCAAAACAAAACATTTAAAAAAATGGTATTAATATGAAGAATGAAGAAGGTTTAAACAACACCAGATCTATTCCAACTACTAACATGGAACAATCTGTTCCATCAAACCAGAGATGAAAATATAATTGAAAACATGTGATGCAATTGGTCAATATCAGAACAAGAGGCACAGGGAATCTTACTCATGGAGGTCTTGCAGGGCCTCAAACTGCTGGTCAAAGACCGGACTGACCGAGAGCTCATCTCGCCAGAGATTGAGGTCGTGAGAGGTCATGTACAGGTGGTCATCTTCCTCCGATGCAGCGTCGCCCTGGAAATAGAGGGCATTTCCTGATGACTGGCACTTCTCCTTTGAGAGAAAATCACAGGATTATCACCATCATTGTCCATCACACTGTACTGGCATTTTTTCATTGCATTGACGCTGACAAGAATAATGTATACGTGGGACTGGCCACTCGGTACAGAAGTAGAGGGTAAGTGTGTTAGGCCGAGTTGCAGTTATTACTTGTCCTGATAGTGACATCATGAATTGCTTTGTATATGATGCTATAGATCTACTCATTTTGGAGATAAGACACAAGACAGCTGATGATACAGAGTAAGGGATAAGCAGTTTCAAAATAATAGTTGTTGAGGACAAATACTACTTATATTTTCTTTGTAACTCTTCTGCTTTAACTCTGAATACGTACATCATTGACATATCGTCACTGGGGCGACAAGACCTCATATCTGAAATTTTGGTGAAAATGACATATTTTGATTATTGGTCAGATAATCAGTTAAATGATGTCCTGGATTCCTAGCTGTCTTATCCCTAAAATGAAGCCACCACAGCATGTCGAAGGAAAGGCTCTCCCATTTGATACAGTGCTTTGACTGCCATGTTTTTCTGCTCTCCTGAACATTTGACATTTTGTAGATATGAGGTCTCGTTGTCCCAGCGACGATATGTTGGAATGGAAGAATATCTAGTCCACGATATGGCTACGTTGCTGAAAACTTTAGATAGCATATAAGCAGGACAAGCTTGTGTGCAATCTTAACAATGTCAACACTCTACTGCAGTGAAAGTAGAGTGCCGACTCACCCTAATGGCACCATTAGGGAAGAACAGCCACTTGGTGGGGTCCACGGGGTCAAAATCCTCCTCCAGGGAGGTGGGCCGGTGGGCCATGTTGGTGATGAGGATGTTATCGAGGGCCCAGCACCCCTGGTAGTGATGGGCATCCATGGCCAGGTCCTGGTGGAAACGGATGCTGATGTCCTCCGTCCTGGCGGCCAGTGGAAGGTGGATGATGTGGATGCTGGTGCTGCCGTCAGAGGGCGCCCTGCATTAGTCAAATCATTTTATCGACACACAAATCCTGATGATGCATTTGTACCATTCTCATCATTTTTCTTCTAGTCCTCCATCAATAAGGGAGAGGTATGCAGGAAACACTGTGCTTGGAGATGCTTTTGCAATTTAAGTTAATGACCTCCAAATATCTACATCTGTAAATTAGCATCAAGCCATGCCCACATCATAGTCAGATTTGATAAGAACACAACTGCAGCATAAATTTTACAGATGTACAATTTTGTACCACTTGTAAAATCATAAATGTGATATGGATAGTTTTCGTGATTTATTGATTCATAGTGATCATGGTGAAGTCACATGCTTCATATTCTATTGGTTATTCTTACAAGCAACAAAAAAAAAAAAAAAAATCTTGTTTTTCCCTGGCAAACACACTCATGAATATAACAATGAACTTGCTGACTTTAAGTGACATGTGATCCCCATATGTTTTATACAAAGTGTAGGAGGTACCTATAAGTGATGGGTTTACGTCATGAGTTCATTTTTAGGGCCCTTGTTACATTGTCACTGTTTTTGGTTATGATGTTTTCAGGAAATGAAACTAACAGCAACACTCGACAAGTAACAACAAAACGGAAGGTAGGTAAATAACACATTACTAACCTGACTCTGTCAATAACATGCCAGTCTATTTTGGTATTGATGGCGTAGGAGACGGTGATACTGTAATCATTGGTGCCGGCTCTGCACTGACCAGAGCCTGGAGGAAAAAAAAACCCAAAACCAAACATAATGGTAAAATTCAAGTCAAACCTTTCTATAGTTCCAATAGATAGAAAATGCATTCTACAAGATACTGTCCAAGCTTGTTCAGAACTAGTGTCAAGTACACATTTCTACGGTTATGTATCATGAGTATAAGAGGCAAGAACACGGTCGATCTTCATGGACTCACTACTTAGAAATGATGCCTGTTTACAATATATGATAATTTCTGGTATATGACAAATATCATCTGCACTTGTGATTTAGGAATTGTTCTCACTGATGGCGAATTGGAGTGCTGAGGCTGTGGTTGTGTTGAGGTGGACGGTGTTTAACTCTCGTCGTCCAAAGGAATCACAGAAGACTGCTGCATTACCATGGAGAATGGAGCCACATGTGCTGCTGATGTTACCCCCATACATCTCAGACCTAGATAGTGAACAAATTTGAACATATGAATTAAAATTTATTCCATGCACATAGAATTTTTAAATTGAGAATACTGATATCAATCATTAAATAGATTTACCTGGTAATGAATTATAAGGTAATGGTAAGGGTAGCTTTTCTCAGCGTTTGGGTGTGGATGTGTATATGTGAAGAAGAAAACAACAGAACTTTGCAAACATGAATATTTGATCACTACAAACCATGTCAGTGAACTGTGTCCAATCATTAATTATTCAGAAACACAACATTCTGCAAAATCCAACTTCTATCATGGATAGCATGAACACAGTGCACTGTCTGTTCAGTTTGCTAGGAATATGATTTATGTCTTTGAACAAACACAAACAGTCTGATATCAATGGCAAGTGTCAGGACTAACTTTAGGCAGCTTCCATCTTGTCACTTCTACTCTGACATACTCTGTGTTTGTACAATTGTATATCAAAAAATAACAACAAGACTGTTACATTCTTATGCATATCCCAATTTGCATACTATATTAAAAGTGAAAATTTTTGCAGTGTCAAAATTTTTGCGCATTTCACACAACCAGACGTTACTCAAAATAAAAGCGCATGAATATTTTTGCTAGTATCATTGTATACCACTATTAAGCATGTTGATTCCGTGAAATTAGGAACACACGAAATTCATCTTACCCAGCCAAGTGTGGAAAATTACTCACATAAAAATATCCACTTTTACAGTAATTATTTATAATAGCCATCCTCAAGACTAATAAAACATGCTCACCAAATGGTGTAGTCCAGAGCTGCTGATGAATCAAAGTCATCCCGCAGGATAACACCATCACTATGGATCATCGCTAAAGAGAGAAAGAGAAGAGATATGATAATAAATGAGAGACACATTATAGCAGAGGATGAAGAAGAAAGATGGATGATAATTGATAATAATCTTTGTTGTTGTTTTAAAGAAAAAGAAAGAGAGAAAAATTGGGGTGATAATAATCCTTCTTCTCTTTCAAACAACCTTCTCTTTTGTGACTGCTTTCATCAATGTAGAATCTCCAGCATTTTCATACACTCAACATGATTTGCAAACTTGTAAATTTCTTTGATTGCACATTGTACTTTTAATTTATGCACTTATTTTCTGTGAACATTTTTATCCATAATTGTATATGTTTGTGTTGGAAATGAAAAATAAATGAATAAATTAAATAAATGAATTAATGAATCTACGACAATACTCCGGAGAACATACAATTGTAGTCCTCTATTATGTGCAGTGTTGAGAAAATACATTGACCCTACACAAGGAAGTATCAGGTGATAGGACTCACTGTTAAAGCATCATGTGACTTACCAAGCTGTGGTCTGAAGGGTGAGGGTGTTGGTTTGCCAGCCTCACAGAGCTGTAGAGCCATCAGGTCTTTGAATAAGAGCTGCTGGTAGGACACAGCTGTGACCCTGTAAAGATACAAAGGCAGCCAAAAGATTCAAACAGTGTAAGGATACAGTTTGTCGCCCTCTCTTAAAAAACACTGTACTAAATCCCAGATCCAGCCCAGTCCTAATATTCACACATGGTAAGATTAAATTCTGTCCCCTTTAATTCATTACACATCCCCTCCACTCTGTAGACATCATACAACAAAACTATGAAATTTGATAATGGAACAATATGTCTCTTTCACTCAGATGCCACAAGGAAAACAACATAAAAAATTCAAACTTTTTTTTTTCATACAGTAGAAATTGGTGCCCATTTTTTCACGGCCATAAAATCATCATGGCACATCACATTTGATTTCTCATACAGATATTACACTGTATATCCAAACTCACAGAAAATTGTGATTTGTCACCCTATTTTGCAAGCCTATAAACATTAACAGCAAAACATGGCCAGTCGTTCAAACTTGCATTAAGATACAGTTTCTCATCACTGTTTATACATTGTAGCTCTTGATGGAAGATCCCCCTTTGATTTACAAACAGTAGCAATCTCTTCTACAACTTGTAGATTTAATATGTGTACTGTAGCTATGTAAATAGCACTTGATAAGCATGTTAGATTTAATCTTAGATTACTCAGCCACACAGTGAGGTCACAAGAACTGGCAATATTAGGTAAATGTAACTGCTTCGAATAAAAATTACGCCACAGCCTTGTAGCAAACCTTGGAAACCATTTCTTTTTTTTTCAAAAATTGCCGACAAATACTCCATGATTATGACATATGATCAAAATGAGGCCTTCTACATTTGTAATTCCAAGGCAATAATGTAGGGTGGCATCAAAGCAAAAATTGTAAGATTTTTGTTTAGATATATATTGACCTTGGTTAAAATGACACAGCACTAATGAGCATCATCAATAATCTTTTCCAGTCTATTTAGTTAAGACTCCGGTGACATATGTTTGTAATGCTTTGTACAACACAAGGCTTCAACGCAAACATGTAAACATGCATAGGCGCCTATAATCTCCTTGACTTGTTGCCTGCGTTTCAAAGGTTCCACAGGTTATATGGCTTCCAGTTGATTCAAGAAGATCTTTATAAATCCAACCACCATCTTAGCTCAGACCGACACACAGATGAAATGTGTAAAGCTTCATTCAGTGTCTGACGCCATTAACCCGTTGAGGACAAGTCCTGAGTATACTAGGGCAGGTGTCTATGGGAAATGCGTGTTGTAGCAAAATCAGTCCGTCCTCAATGAGTTAAAGATGGACCTTACAATGTACACGGGAGGGTCAAGACAACAGGAATAAAAGATGTTTAAGAATAAAGGTGATGTGTCAGAAAAACAAGTGAACAACAAATATGATGGCATTCCATGGCACGTGGCTTTGGATTAACTTCAATCTCAAACTTAACTCTGACATGCTTTTCAACAATTTTGGCTGGTCATATCGTAATTATCAATAACAAGTATATTCAGTTACTTGTTCTGCATGTAAAAAAAAAAAAAAAAATTGAATGAATAATGATCACTCAATATCACTCTCATGTATGAGCTCTCATTTTCTAAGATCTATAGCTTCGTCATGTTGTCACAGTGGCAATTCAGCCTTGAAGAATGATGAAAATCGTCTGAAAACTTTGGATAGTATGGATTGTAGTAGTTATGCTACAAGTTTTCCATGTTGCGAATATTTTCAATGCACACACTTTTCAAATTCTTTTGTTGATGACCCTGCAGTTTACATGGCAGGGATTTTGCTCTTTAGACAAACCATCCATCGCAAAGCTTTTGAAAACAAGATGGGGTTTCAGAATCAATCACCACCTGCAGAACCACGTGAAGGCTGGTATTTGAGCAGCTCAATATCACATTTAGGAATGCAATTTGTTTGAGCAGACTTGTTACACCCTTGTCATTGGATTTTCCTGCTGCATAAAATTGCAAACCATGTTTTTCAATTGTGTGACATCATTGAAGAAGATATAAACGTACTAAACATATACAAACAAATAAACAAACAAAACAACATACATAATTAATGGTGGCTACCCTGTGTCACATACATACAAAGGTTTTAGCTGCTTGGCAGTATGATTCCACTAAACATATTAGCAGTTTTGTTTCTTTTCCAACATTTCAGTAGTACTTGTGTAGCAGACTTCAGCCTCCACATCAAGCAGGTGCCATGTTTCAGATTTGATTTCTCTTGTCTAACACCGAACTGGAGTTACCTTTCGCACACGTGCATTGCATTCAATACCAAAGTGCACATAATTGTCACATTTGATGGGGCCTGGTAAACAGTCTTCAGACAAAGAATAAAACGAAACAATCCCCATTACTGGCTGTTATATCTGACAGGCAAGCAGCGCTGGACTGCACAACAAATGGATCGGAGGTGCCATAATTGTAACATCTGGAAGCATTTCTAGAAATAATAAATGTCAGAGATCGGTGGCAAACGGGCACGAGGGCGAGACAAAAATTGAAGAGGAGATAGTGATTAAAACAAAGGAATTTTCCTGATGCCAAGGGACTTTAATGGAGGGAAAAGGGATAAAAGATGTGTGTACATAAATGTCAGGGGCAAGATAAATATCCTCGGGGGAGTACAAGTGGGAACAACAAGCGCGATTGATGTCAATCATTGAATGACGGAGGAGATAACATGAGGATGATCAGAGAGGTAAGAGCAGAGAGAGTTAGCCTCTGGGGATCACGGCAGTACTTTTCTCAACACAAGTTGAGAAAAGTTCTGCCCAACAACATCATGTTGACTGCTGTCTAATGATTCTCCTGGGAGCTTGTTAAAACCACCCTCGGATTCGCTACCCCAACATTTTCTGAGCTTTTCTTGAGCCGAGACATTCACAGGAATCTATTTTCATACATAAGACACACAAAGTACATGACTCCACAGTCCAATCATGGGTGAAAAACGATACTGGAGCAAGAACTTGAGAGTGCTATGACATGAATATGGACTTTGTAGAAGCATGGAGAAATCAATGGCAATATCAGTGGTCGAAAAGATTCATCTGATTGGAATGTCAAAAGGATAGAAGTTTGTTAAGCCACAATCAGTTGCAATTTACCTGTTTGATGAGACTTTCACCTACTGGATCTGTAGGCTTTCTCAGATCGATCGCTACTGTGAGGTAAATTGCAACTGATTGTGGCAAAATGAACTTCTATCCAATATTAGTGGTTGTAGATGTAGTTGCATGCAAATGTGATGGTGAAAGTGATAGAAATGATGACATTTAAGGTTATGGTAGCAGCGTATGATACAGTTGTAACATTGGCAATGGTTGCAGCAGGAGCAGTGGTAAATGTATGCACTGGAAGAAGCAGTAGTAGTATAGGGGGGTCGATAGTGGAAGTTGTGATGGTCTTGGCAGTAACACTGAATGTCGTCTTAGCAGTTATAATTGTTATAATGGTTTAGTTGCGTGCCTGTGCAGGTACAGTTTGTATTGATAATACTGCAACAGGAAACAATCATTCAGATCCACTTTATAGCACAATAGCCCATAATATCTGGGCACTCCTGCAGAAAAAGTTGTGACTGCCTTAAACTAAAAAAACAAATAAACAAACAAAGCAAAACAAAACTACAATAAAAAATGCTCTTTTTTTCTTTGGAAAAGCATCAACTTGATTGGCAGGTGCCAAACAAATCAATGGATCATGTGCCAAATAATCCATCAAAATATCCAATACAGCAAAGCTCTGCCAAGTGTCTTCTGATGCAATTCACAGGTGAAATAACTAAATCTCTATTTCTATCCCTTCCCTCCCATCTGTCTGATCCGTCTGTCTGTCTGTCTGTCTGTCTGTCTATATCTGTCTGTCTGTTTGTCTGTCTGTCTATATCTGTCCTTCTCCCCCTCCCCCCTTTTATTTTAAGTGTTGTCTCTTGGCCCTTTATTTTGACATCTTGCTTTTGATGAAATTTCTCAATAGTTTGCCTTGGAGAAGGAGCAGAACAACCATTCCCAGGGTCGATACCCTTCAGTTTTACCATCACAGTCACAATGTTATTGATGCCAGCCTTTTCCTTAATTGTATGTTTTCACAGCGTGAATGACACGAATGTTTGTCATTCGAACATTGTTGCCGTCAGAAAATTGTCTCCAGCATCTTCTTCTAATACTTCAAAGGAGGAAGGAAAAGGCCTGGTGGACAGGCTGCAGGCACAGGAGACTCAGCAGGAAAAACAGACACAAAATGTGCAGGAAACGACCAGGGAAATACAGTCTACAAGACGCCAAATCGGGCACATGATTATTGCGAGGGGATGCATCCAAGGCTACACACCTTCAAGGAATACAATGTGAATGTTGGAGACTGAGAAATACCATTTTTGCAATTTGGTGGTCATAAAATCTTATCAGACGATCTGATCACACTTCACAGGATTTGGGACCAGACACAAATTCTGCTTTATTTCACATTTTCTTTTTTTCTTTACACTCAAAACTCTGCAGCCATTATGACACTATAACATGAAAATGTGCAATAACATCCTCTGTTTACCACATGTGTGCCTGTTTCTTTGTTCTAGTTAAATCACATGCTTTGATATACAGTACTTACTCTTCTTTGGAAAGAAATACAGTAATGATACCTTTTTCAAATGTGTTTTTTTTTTCCCACTACTTGCCATTCTCAATCTCAGCATTCACATATTTTACAAAGTATACAAAAGGGTTCTTCAAAACTTTTGCTGCTTGAAAAAAAAAAAAAAATGTATCACATCTGAAACACCACTCTTCTATAGTATACTATCAAACACAAAAGTGATAACCTACATTTTGTAATCACAAAATGATAGAACTAAAACTCTGTCTGAATACCATTGACTGTATCATTTTTTTTTTTCAAAATGGGCGGCATAGAGCGCAACAACTAGTGACAATGAAAAACAAACTTCCTGTCTGCCATAAAAATGTACCACAAAAACCACAAATTTCTTTAGCTCCTTCCTGGGGACACATTTTCTAAACTGTCTGTCAGTCAATCGATTGCACGTCAAACACAGGAAAGCATATTAGCTCGGCAGGAAAGGACTACACAATGTATTCACTAAAGCTGGAATGGTATTGACAAAGGTCTAAAAGAAACAGAAGAGCTTACAGAACAACAGCAGCTAAAAGGAAATATGTCTCACTCTGACAGTTACAATAGAGTTGTGTGACCTTTCTCCCGCATGGCTATCAAACCTTGCTCATGTTAACCCGTTGAGGATGGGCTGATTTTGCTTCAACAAGCATTAATTTCCCACAGACACCTGCCCAAGTATACTCAAGACTCATCTTCAACAGGTTAATACACATGGCAGGATTTCTGTACAGGGAAAAAGGTATTCTAGAATCTGTGTTCATATTAAACACAGATATGGCTCAGTCACCTTGGCAGCTGTAAAAGGGTCTTTGGGGGAATTTGTCCATGGTAAATCTGCATTGTATCTGTGAACAATTCTCTGCTAGCTTGACACCATGGGGATAAGAAGGCATGCGGGCATGTAGTACAGCAGAAGATGACAGTACATATATGTATTTGAAATCTGTTCAATCTACAATGTATTCATTTATCTAACTAGTGTATCTGTCTACCAAATCATCTAATTGTTCATTGTGCACACACTTCTACACTTTTTGCATACTAACATACACACAAAAAAAAAAACACACTCACACACACAACGGACGGACCACCTTCTAAAAGCTTGGACACATCAATACTTCTACATGTATTTCTGCGGTAGTAAAACAAATTAATGATATCTTATAGCAGAGGTCCCCTGAGAGTTATTATCATGCAAATATTCCATTACTCCAAAGTAACAAATATTATGACACATAACAATAGATTCTTAATGCTTCCTGCAATTTTTTCTTTAAAAAAAAAAGAGTTGTATAACCCTTCATCACACTAATGAGGTAATTATGCCTGGTCTCAATGTGGAGATAGGAAATATTTGTGTTGAATTTGATGAACCAATAGGTGACCTGCAAAATTATGACATCATCAAATATGCATATGCGATAACAACAACAACAACAAAATGCAGTAAGTATTACCAAAAATCCTTTCACTTCATATTTTTCTTTGTCTACTTTTAATGGAACCATTGTTTAATTTGTATTTACTCTACCTGTTGATATCACATCAAAGGTGGTAGGTCCATGTTGAAATCAACTTCAGAAACTTTCTTTTTTGGCGGGGGGGGGGGGGGGCAAATTTTGGGGATTCTGTTTTCTTTAATACACACTCCTTTCTTTTGTAGGGTTGATTTTAAAGGACAAGTTCACCTTTATTAACATAAGGATTGAGAGAATGTAGCAATATTAGTATAACACATCATTGAAAGTTTGAGGAAAATCAGACAATCTGTTCAAAAGTTATGAATTTTTGAAGTTTTTGTGCAGTCACCGCCGAATGAGAAGACTACTGCAGTGTATGATGTCACATGCGTTAAACAATATAAGGAAAATATAAAGAGAATTTCACAAAATTTCATCTTTTGTAAAAAGTACACATTCCCTTGACTCGTTACTGACATCTGTTATGGGTAATATTATTCCCATTGCCTTTAGAAAGAGGCAAGTCAAGTGCTCTTTTATTATGCGAAAAAAGTGAAAATATGTTGAATTTTCTTTACATTTTCTCTATACTGTTGTACTCATATGACATCACGAGCCTTAGTAGTCTCCTCATCCAGCGGTTCCAACACAAAAGTTTTAAAAATTCATAACTTTTGCAACGATTGTCCAATTTCCTCAAACTTTCACGGATGTATTCTACTAATATTGCTACATTCTCTCAATCCTTATGTTAATGAAGGTGAACTTGTCCTATAACATGAAGCAACATTTCATTGCAAGCCCTTAAAAAGAAAAAAAAATAGTATTTAAAAAAAAAAAAAAAAATCTACAGGGGTCACCGACATATATTCAAATTTTCCAGTTCTGTGGCTAGGCTTATAATGTTGTCGAACTGCTTGCCATCAAAGTTGGAAGTGCCACTTTTATGATATCCTGTAATGAGTCAATACATCCCATGATAGTAAAACATTTCCCCTTATTCCTCGTCTCAGGACTCTCATTTAGTCTCTTTCAGGAGATTACATCCAAGGTCGCAATGTGTGACATCCACTGTGTCATTTCCTAGTTGCAAAGCTAACTTTTTTTTCTCTCTCTTTAAATTACACTCATGAGTCAATGTTTTAGCAAAACATGGAAATTCAATTTAAAACCAGGCTTCTGACTGTTTTTATTGTTGCATGTTTAACTGAAGATTTACGACTGTGTAACACTATGTCTGTGTGATTGTAAATGTCTGGTATGATCTCATGTTTGTCTACATTTCCACATATCAACTCTGTGATAGGTCTTCAATATTTCTAAAGATTTCTTTACCGTCTATCCCTTCCCATGCACTTACACCTTGTAGCTTAACTTGCAAGCTATTTTTAAGGCATTATTATAGTCACAGTCCATCCAGACTTGACTTAGTTATAGATTAGCAATCCCTATCAGGAGTAACAATATGTCTTTAATAGTCCAATGGGAAGGCCACAGTGACACAATACAGTTTATAGGGGATTAGATAATCTCAATTCATTTACAATTAGCTCCCAGGCATCTGTGCCAATTGGTGAAGAAAGCACTCCAGCATACATGCCAAATGGCACACAAATCAAAGTAAGGGTTAAAGGGGAAATCAAGGCAATTTTCATAATTTCACATCATGTAGTACATAATTATATCAACAGTTTCATGCTTAGATTTGTGAAATTAATTGTGGTAGTTGAGCAGAGAAAACAATACTCTGAAAGCCCAACACAAACTGCACTGAACAAAGAAGCAGCATCACCATAAGAATGCACGAGTATGAGGCTCACATACAGAAATGCAGCAATGTAATTCCATTACAATACTGCTTGCTTAACAAGGTCACCTGTGTGGAATTTATGCATGCTTTCTTCTTTTGTTCTGCTTCTTTGAACCCCGACTCATGCATTCTTATGCTGAAGCTGCTATGTCATCATCCTTGTTCATTGTAATTTGTTGTATGAATTTTGGGGAAATAATTCTTATTCCTTATTCTTAACAGGGCCGTATTTCATTAAAAAAAAGAAAGAAGAAATGGCATGAGAGCAACTTCTGCTGCAATGACAAACATCATGATAGTGACAATATTCCTGATTTTTGCTACAACAAGTAGCCATTCTAGCAAGAATTGTTATCCTTACATTTTTTAATAAATTGGGCCAAAAACACAATGCACATGCAACAGTGGTTTTGTTGGAACACATGAATCATGGGTATGCATGATATTTACTTGCATGGATATAGGCCTATATGAGAAAAGAGTGATAAGATAAAACAGAAATGAATGAAATGTTGCAATTATTTGTTAGTTTACTAACATGAAGTTGATGCAGCCGGTTCCAGCTGGGGGCGCCATCCAGAAGAAGGAGCCGTGGCGCTGGCGCGAGATGCTGTGGTGCTGGTGGATGACGGTACAGATAGACAAGGCAGGGCTGCCGCCGAGGAAGAAGGGGGACATCTGGGGAGGTTGGGGCGTGGCCGACTCGTAGAGACCAATCACCTGCACCTGTGTGAACTCGCTACTGCTGGACAGGGTGACTGCAGGAGAAGATATATATTATCATGAGAAGATAACTCATAACATGAAGACATACCATCATGAATGCATATGCTCACATTATGTATACTCAACAGAAGTTATACCCATTGGCCCGAATTCTCAATGCTGGAATAACTATTCCGCGGAATAGTTATTCCGGGGAATAAGTTATTCCACCTTTGAGAATAGATTCCGGGGAATAAATCGCGTAATTTTACGTCACGAGGGCCTGATTTGCATAAGAGGCGTAATAAATCGGCGGAATAAGCGGTGTAATAAAGTTATTCCACCTTTGAGAATTCGGGCCATTATGAAAATATATACACACTCAAGAAAAGAAATATTCATTAAAAAGAATATATGCTCATATATACTCAGAAAAAGAAGTTTATACCAATTACTGATGAAGGACAAAGTCATTTTATTTTAAATAGAATCTGATCTTAATCTGACTCTGATTTCACACAGTTTGAACAGTCCATGAAATTAGAAAAATTCTGTGATTCTATAAGAGATAACTAAGCTATTTATATCTCAAATTTAGATCTGCATAAGAGAAGCATTTTGAAGGTGGCCTTGACTGTATCCCATCCCCAATGCACAAAGAAAGAACAGTATGTTTTTGAGAGCAGGGAACGAGGAAAAAGCTTGATATTTTTCCTGAAATCAGGTACTTTGCTTAATCATCTTTAGACATCAAGCTCCTACGATATGTTGATACAGATGTCACTGCCAGTCTAAAGTTGTAAGATTTAACCAATGTCATGTTGTCACATAAACAATATAAAATCATGAAAACATGCCTTTACAAAAAAAATATAAATGCAACAGATTTCATTAAGATAATAAAAGGTACAGCAGCAATCTTGTGGCAGATTTTGCTGTCACCCAACACACACAAACCACCACCATCTTCTGAAACACATGATGCAGATGGACACTACTTTCTTCTTTTCTTTTTTTTTAAGGGAAGGAAACTTGTTATGGGTTGAAAAAGGCACTTAAACTGAAGACTCACATTATTAGATCCCTTAATGTACAATAGGCACACATTTATCTCTAAATCACTTGTACATACCACACCCTACAAAACGTACAACGAATTTAAGATAAATGCAATGACGAATAAAGTTCAGCTACAACTAATCTATTTCCAACTGATGGGCACCCGCCACTCTGTGAACCTCGGCAAATTTATGATCCATGTGCATTTTGACATGTGTAAGTTACCATGGCAACCATGCTATCACTTGTGAAATTTCCTCTTGAAACATAATCAGGCTTTAGCGGACAAACTACGTACACCCCCCCCCCCCATTTTTAACTGTCCTCCTCATATCCTATCTGGGATGATGATTGCATTACATGACTAAGCGGGCAAACATCCAGCCTCGTCAAATTCCTGGAGTGAAAATGGAGAATTTGGCATCAGCTCACGAGTCTCCAGGGTAGATTGGGCGCGACGAAAGATCGGTTCCAGAACACCGTAATCCTGAGAGACCGATCAATTCTGAGCTGAGGATGTTAAGGTTTATAAGACTAACAACAACAGTCACTATGTCCGAGGAATGATGTGGAGGTATTAAAAACATGATCCACACACAAGCCAAGGACTTATCGCACACACACACACACATACACACTGGCCTGGGAGTGTGAGTGACATGGCATGCCTTAACCTGTTGAGGACTGGCTGATTTTGCTACAACACACATTTCCCATAGACACGTGCCCGAGTATACTGGGACTCGTCCTCAACGGGTTCAGGAGGTTCCTGTTGTTACCATCATGGCATTGTTTGAAGCAGTTTTTCAGAACAAAATGTTGGCTGGAGCATTTGGAATGACCTCATCTGTTCCATGGAAGGGGGAGGGGGAAAAGAGATAATGTCCTTGTGAATCACGACCTGATTAATGATTGACTGACTTTGGCTAGAAAACTATCCATTCTCATAAAAGACCTCTCTTTAAAAAAAAAAAAACTTAACAAAACAAATACAACTTTCCAGATTCAACTAGAAAGGTACTGGTTCCTGACTGAACAATGATGTATGACACTTAGAATATGACATTTTGCATCATTTTTCTGTAATTTAGAAATACTTTCCACTTTAATCATTCTGTGCAAATGCCAGTACTTGTACTTGGTGATGATGAATGTTTTTTTTTTTTTTTTTATTGTTTGGCTTTATTTTCATTCCTTTTTTAATCTGCACTGAAATGCACTTTGACCCATTCAAGACAAGTCTAGTGTAAACACGTACTGATGGTACAGCACCACATAGTCATTTTCCAAACTGCCTTTGTGATTTTAATCATATATTACTCTATGAATTTACAATATTGTATATGCACTCACTTGTTTTGACAATAACAGGAACCCTTTCATTTTTGGGTTATAATCTATTACAGTGTAAGGTAGCAAAAAAAAAAACGATTATTGACGGGTCTAAAATCAATATTGCTCTGAATACAAAATGTGTAAACCTGATGTACAATAATGTACTTTTCAAGGGGAAAAGAAAACTCTTGTAAGTTCATTGCCAGAATATTTTGTGTATCATTCTTAATTATCAACTGATTGATAAACAACAGGTTCTTTTATGGGAAACCCTGATTATCCTCATGCAAGGGCTGTTAATTCTTCCATACATTACTTTAAAACTTTTGATAACAACTGCTCCTTCATAGAAGTGAATTCTCTTTGTGAAGTAAATATGGCTACAATGCAAAAAAGTCATTGTCATGAAATCAAGATATGGACACTCCACTATGTACAAGTCATGTCTTTTGTTTTGTTTTGTTTTTTAGTTTGAGACATTTAGCAGGCCGAAATGTCAATTACATGGTCTCATCTGCCTAGCATTTTCCTTTTATGTTGTTAAACGTTCTTTTCACTTAAAAGCAATCTCTTATAGTATCTTTTGTTTTAATTTGTAAATATAACATGTATTTCTAGAGGTACTCTAATATCGAGAGTCAGTGGTAGGTATAAAATATTCAACTGGAAGTCGAAGACTAATCCAAAGCTGGACCAGGGGTGAGTGTGTTATCACTTGTTGGAGATTGTGGGTGACAGGTTTCGTTGACCTATGACCCCTGTACTCTCATCCAATCAGTCTGCACCTTCTTCAAACTGTTTACCTTCAGCAGGTGCCCCTGCTATTCACTGAGAAGAACTCCTCTCTCTGTGATTTCACTCAGTAACCTGTGGGATGCCATAGTTTGGATTATATATCACATTATTCTATTACTTCTGAAGTGCCTAGTAAATAATGACCTGGGCTCTTATATATTCTTCTTCGTTTAAAGGCCTAAATAAACCCTACTTCTCTGATATAGGCATTAACATTTGAAGAATATGATTGTAAAACACATTAAGTGACATTTTTAAGTATAAGTTGCATAACAATGAATACTCATGAAATTATGATAAAAGATATGATGTATTTTGTATTTTCTTTGTTTGTTTGTTTTTAGCAGGTTTAACTGCAAACATCTTTAAGTTACAAAAAAGGATTTAGCTCTTTTTCCTATGAAATTCTTAATTTCCTAGTTTGTGATTATTAACCAAAATCTCTTCATCCTGTGAAATAATTAAAACTGATCTTAAAGTCTGATTTCCATGAAACTCAACATTTTCTGTCCTTTCTGATTAGTAAAACCTAACAAGTCCAGCAGTGATTTTGCTCTAAATTTTACTGAAATATATGAATTGAAGATTACATGGAAGTGGATTCATTCATCACATCTAAACAAAATCAATAAACAAAAAAAAAATCAATTTGAAAGATAAGAAAGAAATGTAATTGTCAAAAATGTGGGGTCACTTTTGAAATATTTTTTTTTTTGTGATATACAGAATTTTGAAAATTCTGCAACCAAAACAAAAAAATGAATCAGCAAAGGTCTCAAAATGAAAATCTTCCATTCATGGAATGTGTATTTTACATTTTTTTTTAACTTAAAATCTGAATGAATGAAAAAAAAAGATATGGTAAAAAGATATCAACAGCACAAAAACTTGAACATGGGGTAGGCTTCTCCTTTAAAGTCCTTGTCCAGTTGATCTTGACCATGGCAACAGGCAATAAATGGTCATTATGGAGCTAATATAATTTGCACACAGTTCTATGGCTTAAATGATCACAGGGGTTAGACTGTGACTTATATCCAGTAGAGGCTATCGCTGCAGGGAATATTCATTCGAAAAAGAGTACAATCTTTTTTTTTTTAAAGAAATTAAAAGAAGAAAAAGTTGTGCTGGACAAGTACGACCCAAGTGCAAAGTGCTTGAAGGTGTAAAACAAATATGAAGTCATCAAATCCATCAGACAATAATCTGCACCTCAAACACAGGTTATGACAAATGATGTCCCATTGACGTATCATGCTAAATAGAGTCACATGTACATGTAATCACTGTAGAGATATTGTCAATATTACCACTTTACCAAAAAGAGTTTGTAATGAAAAGACTGAACTGCATTCCTTGGGAGTGTGCTCTTTACAAAGTCCTGTCAATATTGATTAAGAGACAGAGACACAGAGAGACAGATAGGACTTTATCACTTCTGATTGATGTAATTTAGGTTGTTATGAATATTTACAGTTCAGTTGGAATGTTTGAGGTGAGTGTTCTTACCCCATGGTGTTCTATCCGTATGGTATTCCACAGCACAATCAGTGAGCACATGCACATGTACAAGGTACATATTTGTACCTGTCATTGGACATGGACAGCATATGAATTTACACACAAATGGACTTCCTCATTTGGTGAATGTGTAAATGTGTGTGTCTGTCTGTCTGTCTGTCTGTCTGTCTGTCTGTCTGTCTGTCTGCCTGTTAATTTATTGCTTTTGGTTTGTTTGATACATATTCCAGAAATATGGCCTTCTGCAGAGCTTGTGATTAACTGAACAAAATTTCAAAATCCCAATAATTATCACTGTCTAGCATCAAATATACAATGTATTAATAGACATCAGCAATCATAGCCCTCTAACCAAGTGAATTTTCTGTTGTTCGAAGAAATCATATGTTCATGGGCTGACAAATGGTACCATTACTAATTGCTCTTACTTCATACAGTGCATCTAATCTTGTGAACTGATTAATGGCATGGTTTCCATATCGAGTTGCTAGAGCAATGTGTCAGGATGGATAAAAAGGTTAATGATTTAATGAATCTAAGCAGAACAGCCATTTTTAGACTACTAAGCTCTGCTGCCAGAAGATTTGCATATCATGGGTACCTTTAACCTGAACTGAAATTTCTGACACAATAGGCCTGTTCATTCATGTTCAAAGTCAACCCACAAATGCAACATGATCACTATTGTGATCATAATCACATTAGCAACGCACAACATGCGTAGGTATCATAACATGCAGCAAATCATCCTGCCCCCCACGTTTAGTGTACTCTTCTCTTCCATTTCCAAAGTGGGTTTAGAATGTTTGTTCCCTTATCTCCTAGGCAATATACCGTATATGACTTCATTGTTGTGAACCCTATAACATCACATTGCCTGATAACAGCACATAGAGATATACAGTAACCTGCTACCTCTCTACCCTCAAAATATTTTGGCAGACAAGTGCATCCGCCATACAGGAAATGATCTGTTACTGATTTACTCAGCTGTTCTCATAGCAGTCAAGGGAAATTGGGGGAAATGCACATATATTTTCGTGCTGTCAATTCCAGTGTAGTTACACTGATATACAGCTAAACCCACTACAACAGGCCGGAAAGCGATGGAAGGTTCATTTATCTGATTGCAACCAGTGTTCAACAAACCACAGCATGCACTTCCTTCTATAATGTCTGGAAAGTTCAATTGGTGGCAAAACACGCAGCCAACGATCAATCGACCTGTTAAAAAGTCTTAATTCTAAACAAAAGTGCATTTCCTGCCTTCCTAATCTTAATTGCTTTGAAGTTCTTTCATTCTGCTACAAACGGGGGCATATTATCAACGAAAGTTCAAAGTTATGGCTGCGCAATGGTGTAGACACAACCAGTACTGAACTGGCATGGGGAATAACTTCAGGAATAAAGGATTCAGCTGGGTACTTCCATGCCGTAGCACTATATAATTCAAAGAGCAGCTCTTCCTTTCTTACTCTACACATTTGTTCAATGCTATGCTGCATACAAACAAATGCACTTTGAATATACAATGTTTGTATTTCATATTGTACAGTTCTGTAGTATTACTTGAAAATCTTACATTAAATATTCATTTGAGTTGGCAAATGTGTGCAAAGAAGATTCCAGATATTTGTCTTCACTTGTGGAATGGCAGATACCATATCCACCAGGAAATGAAATCACTCTGTTAATCAATTTCCACTGATAAAAATGTCTAACAGCTGACCTACATTGTACAATATCATCGCAACAATCCTGGGATATCATGATACGGGCCGAGTGACTGATCAATAAACCTTGACACACAAGGTTGGCTACTGATAAAGCAATCCAGAAAGAACACAACTATATGCAAAAATTTGGATAGTACCAAGTCATCAGTAACACAGTAAATTTCACAACTGTATCAAGTCTACCTTGCATACTTTTATACTGATATTGTTAAACCTTTTTGTAAATAAAAATATGGGCTTATTTTGTGATGGTGGTTGCACATCAAATCTCACTTACGAGGCAATACCTATAGAACTATTTTCAATTCCTTTACAATGAACAAATAGACATAAAGGTGAAATAATACTTTCTGCTAAGCATTGCTTTCATGCAAGAGTATTGCATTTTCTTTTTAATTATTTTTTTTTTGGGGGGGGATTCCATTGCTTTAGCTCCATAAAGTGAAGTTAATTGCAGTGGAATAACACAATTCTACAACTTTTCAGATGTTCCCAATGAATTTAAATTTGTACTCCTAAGAGTTGATTCTGTTCTAATTATTTCTGTGTTTTTGCTCTTATGCCTTACTAAAGAGTAGAAAAAAAAATGTAACATTGCTTGCCAAATGAGGATTAGCATACAAGGACATCATACCTTGATAAACTTGTTGAGGCACATAGTAGCTTGGGTTGCCATGGATACTGACGGACACTGCTACTTCCCCTTCATCAGTGCTTCCTTCATCCGACACGCTGCTGTAGGAGCAGGGGAAGGTGAACGGCATGAGCTGGGCCCGAGACGGATTCGCACACAGCACACAGAATGCAAGCAGTCCCAAGAGCAGTGGCCGAAACAGAGTTCCCTCCATTGTCAAAGTTTTTGCACTTTGCATTCAGAATGGCACAAAAAAAGAAAAAAAAAGAAAATGATGCCGATGGAGAATTTGTAAGCAGTTTATCCTCTATCCTGGCTCCTAATTTGCACTTGGTAGAGATGGAGCTGATGATCCCTTCTCCAAGAGATATTCACATCTTTGTCTCTCTGGTCTCTTTCTGACTGTATGATATTCCTGCCTTAATCCTAGGCTAGAGGGGTAGGACGATGATGAGGAAGTCAAGAGTCATCCCAACACAAATGATGAAACCCAACATCAGATTTAGCTCATGTTGGACCTGCAAAGAGCATCATGTACAAAAGAACAAACAGTAACAGAGCAGAGCACTGGATGGTGTGATTGCACTAACTTTGCAGTCTCACGAAAGATGCAGTGAACAGATTTCAACGCATTTCACAATGTGACAGCACTTCCCAAGTCACAAGGGCTGCGTGCTTACAGATCCAGATCCAGATATCTTCAATTGGGATGTAAGTTGATCAGTGGAACTTGCACACACTGCACACAGCTAAGCTGGACAGATAGGCACTTGTCCCTTTGGCAGACAACCTGTCCACTGTCAACTCTTTTTTTTTTTTCACCCCCTCAGCTGTACTGTGTTGTAACTCCTGTTGCTCAGAAATCTCTCCCCAGCTGTCTGATCAAGCCCCACCCTCTTTCTCTCCGTGAATGTCAAAGTCAATTTTCTAGGAACTGGATGCATCTCTTTCAGCAGTCTTTCATGAAACATAAATAGACAGCTACCTGTCTTTTTCGAGGAACTAGATGTATCTCTTTCAAAAGCTGTTCAGGGAACATGTGAACAAACAGCTATGGCTGGCCAAACCTGAAGATATTATGTTAGTTTACCTGTGTGCTAAATATACTTTTCTTTTTCTATCTTTTTAAACACATTCTGTATGAAATTCTAAAAATGTCCATGCACTACTGTAAGTATGAAATATGTTTGTATTTGTGCCATGAAATTTTTGCAAATTGGAGCTGACAGCCTTTATCACGGCATGAATTTGCACGAATCTCCACTGGTATCGAAAGAAAGCTTTCATCTGCACTTTAATTTCATGAAGCTTGGCTCTTGTGAAATTCACGAAATTAAAATACAAGTGAAAATTTCTGGTTTCACAGTATGACTGTATGTACTAGACCCACTAGGTTGCTGTAGTGAATGGGTGAAGACTACAACTTGAAGGATGAACTAGAGTTCATGGACATAGGTATACAATGCAAAATGTTCATGACTGAACATTTTTCTTTGCCAAGTTTTAATCTAATTCAGGGCATGTTAAAACAGGAAGAGGAAATGTTGTACTAGCAACAATGCACTACATGAGTTTATGACAGAAAGTAATGATTCATAGCACTTCTCTTACAAAGAGAAAGGAAAAATGATGCAACTGTTTTGAGATCATAAATCAGCTCATCCAGCCTGGATTAGTCTTACATTGGTGTACTGTAAAAGTGGATATTTTCGCGCGACTAATTTTTCGCTCTTGGTCGGGTAAGAAGACTTTCGCATGTTTTTAATTCCGCGGAATCAAGACAAAACGTACAGGAACATATGGCAAGCAAAAATATTCGCGTGCTTTTATTTTCACGTTAGTTTCTGGTTGCACGAAATGCGTGAAAATTTCAACACCGCAAAAATTTCCACTTTTACAGCAGTGAGACAACAAGAGTGCTATCACTTTCATCTCTCTATTGCTACAAGAAATACTAAGAACCACTCTAAATATGCCTTTTCTTCAATATCTCTTATGTTTTTGTGTCTGAAATATTATGCTTAAATATGCTAAATTCCAAAGCAAAACTTCCAAATTTTACTGGCTTTGAAACCTTTTTGAAATGTAACTACATAACTACAGATTGTACATAGCTGAAAATGATGTGGTGGAGAAAAAAAAGGTGCTCTTACAATTGTAACTATTCATTTCAAAACTTGGTAGTTTGAAATTTGACTGAATTTAAAGTTGTTTATAATCATAAGTCGTTTGTACATACAATGTATTTATGAACATTACTTGTTATATTTTTGGAGAGATTTTTTTCATTATATGATAATCTTGACTCATTTTTTGTCAGAATCCTTCAGAAGCCAAAAGATTCAAATATAACAAAAAAGTCAATCCTCCACAAATATAGCGTCTTTCCATGCATATATATATTTTTTAGTTAAAACAACAAAAACATGCTGAACTAGTGAATATACACGTATGATATTTCCACTTCTTTAGAACTAGAATTTGTACTCACACAAATTTCATATTAAATCAGTGGTTGTGTTACTTTCTCTGGGGATAAACTTTTATATTATTCAGTATAATATATTTCCATCAAGAGAAAGAATATATAGGGCCTACATGGCAGAGATATCAGTACATAATTCATGAAAGCTAGATATATTATGCCAATCTCTCATATATGCATACTTACAAATCATGGAGATTTCACAGATGAGAAGTTTTCTTGTTGTAATGCTCACAATCTTTCAACCATGTGATCTAAAAGTAAATTTCCCAATTCTCATCGTACATAAAATTTGTGGCTTCAAAATTATTTTTAAAAAAATCCAAAGAACCAAGCCCTAAACAAAGAGAATTCAACAATCCAAATCTCACCTATCAGCGACTTGATGAACCTTTCATGGGGAGCATCCCATAAGAGCCAGCAAAGAGAAGTTGACTATCTCTTGTCCTCTGTGGATGAGTCTGGGAGGCATCTCAACGTCCAAACAGAAATCTGGAGCAAGTCACTTCACTCTGCATCCCCTCAGCAGGTCAGTGGAGATCCCCGTGGCACCCGCTAGCTAGTGGAGAGGAACCAGGGAACAATGTGTGTGATGTATGACGAGTCACAAAAAAGCCACCGAAACCCCCGGATGACATACCACGCTCCAAATGGTCTCCTCATCCAAAACCAGCGATCCTGATAAGGATTCCTCTCAGCTCCCCACCCCCGACAGTTCCTGAAGAGATTGGCCTCCAGTTCCCTCGTCCCACTGATCTCCCCAAATTTCAGTCAGAGGGGAGGTTGTGTAGGGACAGCCCACATTTCTGATTTAGCCGTTGTTGTTTGATTACAGTCGATGTCCCCTTTGGAATAGAAAAGAATGACTGGACTGGTTTCCCCTCTCAACAATGTCACTCAACTGTCAATAACTTGGCTGACTAACTGGGGTGGAAGCGAATTAGATTCAAGGACCCATAAATTATCGAAATGATACACGGTCACTCCTAGCATTCTGACACCCACATGTACATCTCCCCCCCCCCCCCCCTTGGTAATATCCTGGTTACAAATCTGTGTCTGCCTTGAAAACGGCAAGGGCCAGGGGCCTGCAGTAACTAACCAGGTCTTTTCCCTTGTTTGTCTATGTCCCTTTGATCTCTCTTCATTCACAATTTCCCCCAAGTCCTGACATCACTACCTTCCTGCATAAGCAATTTGGTACTTCCCTGAATTGTTATGTCTGCTCAGCATTTTAGTTTGTCTCCCTACATATGGTTTGCACAAAGCACACATACATGTATACTTAATGTAATATTATTGCCATCCACCCTATGATGTATATATCCCCCCCCCCCCTACATTGTACCTTTATAATGTCACTCTCCCATGCAACTGAATTTCAAAAACATGTATTGCAGATTCTCCAGTATTACCTGTAATCCCTTATGAATTTATCTGTACTACATGCATCATGCAGGCCCCCCAAAACAACCTCATTTTGATATGACTCATCCTAGATGCATTTTGTAAATCAATCCACTTGCCTCTTCTTACCCCTCCCCACCCCCCCCCCCACCCGCCACCACCCAATTTTTCTACCTTTCTCTATCCTGCCCCTTTCTCCAGCCATACACAAGGCAAGGTCACCCTCATAATTGGGCTGGCATCAATCACCCCTATTCACAACAATGGATCAGACCACAGAGCAGAGCTGTTTGTGAGGAAGACTTTCCACCAATGGGAGCGCAGGGATTACTGAGAGGTTAGTGATCTGTGTGAGGAGGAGAATGGCTGTCTCTGTGTGTCTGTGAGACACACTCACTCACCATTCAGTCTTACAATTTCACTCACAGACTGTACACCATAGGTTTCATTTAATAGCCGCTTATCCTATCAAATACTAGTAAGGTTTAATCCAGCGATTAGGCATCCCCATTTTCAGCTCTCCTCTTCAAGTACCCAAGTAGACCATTGCCTAAAGACTACTCCATGTCTGAAGGACACAGTTCAGTTACTACATTTGGCTTGCATTCTATTCATAAACAAAAAGAGAGAGAAAAAGAAGGGGCAAGAACTGTCCTCTTTGATAAGGAACCAATACATGATAACAACAATATTGTGCTATAACAGGATTGAAAATTTATTCTTCAGAAGAAAAGCATGATTAAGAGAAATTAGCCCTGATGATGCCTGATGAATAGTTGAACCCTTGGTGAACAGAGTATATGCATTTACATACATGGCTCCAAACAAGATAATTCATGAGATGAACATATAAACAGGGAAGGAAATAACACGTTCACATATAAACCTCGCTTTTCTAAAAAAAGTATTACATCTCCCAAAAAGTGAATGTGAACTATTAAAAACTCAATGTGAAAAGGTCATTTCTTTGCAGCTAAATTCCAGATGAAGTTTGGCAATAACAATTCAGCAAGTTTACTGGTGCTTGATACCCAAGGCAGATTCTACTTTGAGTTTCTTCTTCTTCTTCTTCTTCTTCTTTTTTTTTTGGGGGGGGGGGAGGGGGTTAGGGGGAAACTTTGCAAAAAAAAAAGAAAGAAAGAGACAAATACATAATATTTAATACAGAAAAATGTTATTGTGCCCTGCTTGTTCAAAAACAGAGATGTACATGCTTTAAACTACAGACTTGCAGAGGGGAAGGGAGAAGGGGGAAGGGGAACGAAGGGTGGGGTGGGGGAGGGGGGGAAGAGAAGAAAAGGTTTGCTCTGTGAGTCTTCCATACTTCCATACTTCTCTTGAAACTTTTATGATTTGCGGTTTTGGACTACATAGGTGCCATTGTCATGGGGAACCTATCAAGTATGCGTCAGGCTGAAGACTGCACACTGCAGAGTAACTCATTAACTTCGCACAAATAGAAAAATACAATGCCTGTCCAGGTACAGTGGTGGACTGTTCGGTGGCAAACACAAAATGAATGAAACGAAACAAATCCTCAGAGAGTGCCTCCATTCAATTATTTCCACTGATGGCGATACCTCGTTTGAATGGCTCCCGTTTGGGCAACCACAGTTCTCACACATTTTCAGTGATCGGCTTTGTGTTCTGTGTCCACGCATTCTTCCCGTTTCCTGCCTGCTGTACATGTGAGAAACAAAAGGGCACTTATCGCACTGCACAAAACATGTGCCGTCAATGCCCTTTTGTTCGCAGTGGAGGACATTACTGCTGCAGCTTGGCAGCAACCAAGACCTTATTTGTTTATGTTCCACTCTTTAGGATTCCTGTGTTTGACATTTCTGAAGAGAACATGTTCAACACTATATCAAACTTTAAAGATTTATTGCTTGGACTTCCCAAAAGCAAGGAAATGAGTCATTTTCCTATTGTCATATAACCTCCCCCCCCCCCCAAAAAAAAAAAAAACTCTTTAGAGCATCCACATACTGATAACGCACATGGCACTACGGGAAGCTTACAATCCTTAAATATAGAGGAAAGCATGTACTAGCTCTAGCATCACCCTGTTGAACAAGCAACCATAAAATGTTTTTTTTTCCTCCAAATTCTTGCATAATAGCTCAAGAATTATTCGCAGTCCAGTGCGAACTGTATCATGGCCAAACCATGCTGAATCTGCCAGCCAAGTCATACACAATCTATTTTAGTGGAATGCTGTGCTTTACCGAACATAAAAAGATGGTTATGTATTCTTTTGTTTGATTTTAATGTTTTGTTTGTTTTTCATCAAAAGCGAAGCGCACTATAGCAACCTCCTTCCCCCACTCCCCCCCCCCATCATCCCCTCCCCATTTCAAAAGCCCTGCAATTGGTAAAGCCACAGTGTGGATATCTCTGAAAACTACCACTAGTTTCCATTCCTCTGAAAATCAGAGTAGCACCAGCGTTGTTTCTGTGAGTCAATAGGCCCGTTCACACACAAGGGAAAAAGTGCGATTTAAAAATCGATTTTCTTATCGCGATCAAAATTTCGAAATTTTTTCCAGTGTGGACAGAAAAATCTCACTAATTACCGCGATCCTTATCGCGATCCAACTCGCACTATTAGTGCGATTTTTCAGAATAATCGCGATTATTTTGCCAAGCGTCGTGTGTGTGAGCGCGATCGAGATTCGGAAATCGGTATTTTTAATCCCATCGTTCGTAGCGCGTGCAAAACTCTATTGGGACTGCGGACGGGGTCAGTCTTCGGTCATGCAAGTTTCACGCATGAGCAGTTTGGCCACTGATCGTTCTTTCCTTGCTGCGAAGTGCGATTTTTCCCTGTGTATGAACGATCGAAAAAAAAATCGAAATTTGGATCGCGATTGAAATTTCGATTTTCGTTGTTTGTGAACGGGCCTAATGTTGATATTTTACCATCATACATGATCTCTCTGTAAAAGTGCAATGGCCTACACTTGTACGTTTGCAACTAACAGAAAGCCTCCAGCACTTTGCGTTATCTGATATTGGACCCCAGAATTATCCCGTGTTTGTGGGGGAGGGGCAGAGGTAGATTGGGAACAACAGCTGATACCTCCTACTGCTTTAAGAAAAAAAAAAAGAGAATGAATGATCATAAAAGTTGAGAAAATTAGCCTCGCACTTAGAGGTATGGTATAGTTTCAGTTGAGGTGGAGCATTAAGTTTCAAACTTTGTTTTTGAGATAATGAGAAACGTCTTTAAAAAATACAACAGAACATACAATTCTAAGAGGAATTCAAAGTTTAGTTGATGAAAATTGGTTTTGAAATGGCTGAGATATCTAGAAACAAAGAATTCCAAATAAAAGATGGGACCCATCTTTTTATTAGGGCCACTTTCTTTTGGGATATCTAAGCCATTTCCAAATCGATTTTCATCAAATAAACTCTGAATACCTCTTAAAGCTGTACGCTCTTCAATATATCGTATTTAAGTGGTTTCTCATTATCTCGCAAAAAGTTAGAAACTGAATTCCCTAACTCAAGCAAAACTATTACCATTCCTTTATCAAAACTGAGACTGGGCTACCAACATTGCTACATCAAAATTACCAAGGTTCCAATGAGCTTTCAGGGGAGATACTTGCATGTTGCATACATGTCAATAGGCAAATATTATTCCAAAATCAAAGATTTCATAATAGTATGATCTTGTCAGGACATAAAAAGACACTGAAGATCTAACATGGAATCACCCTGAGAAATAAGGAGACTCAAAGAGATAACTGGTATATGAATGTCTGAAGGGGAAATTCCAGACAATTTTCATAATTTCACCTCATATAGTGCATAAACTGGTAGAGCTACAGTGTATGTATAGATTTATGGAATTTATTGTGGTCCTTGAGCACATAAACCAATACTCTGAAAAAAAAAAACACAAAACAAATTACACTAAAAAGGATGATGACAAGGAGACTCACATATTCCAGACTATAATTTTGTACATGTATATACTAGTATGTAGCGATGTTATTCCATCACAATACCACAAATCCTGCATTCTTATGCTGAAGCTGCTACAAATGTCATCATCCTTGTTCACTATAAAGTTTGAATTTTTCCAATCACTATAAATTCTGTAACTTGATCTTTAGCTAGCAGAACCAATTAATAGATGTTCAAATGCAAAAGTCTAAAAATCATGCGGAGTTTTCCTTTAAACTTCAAAGGCCCACCATGCATCCTTTGCTTACCAATACACCTGGGGTAGCTACATTATATGCATGACTGTCAATAAGAGAACGTAACATCTCGCTTGACACAAAACATCACACCTGTATGCCGATAATCGACCATTCAGCGAACAGCACACTTTAACACACAAAGAACTGCAACAGGTGAGTGACAAACTCCTCAAAGCACAAACTCAGCCATGTGTACAGAACTGCTGACTCACCCGAGGTCGTGTCAGGCAAATATTTTGCTCCGCCAGTGCCCAGATGATGTCTGTCTGCCATCCAAGTTGTCCGCATGCAGAACAAGAAGTCCAGAGATTTCCATTAGCACCCTTCTTCCATGATTCCAGCTCGTCTTTATTGTGACTCCACCAATCTTTCTCCCCCAACTCCAGTCTCTCACTCATTCTTGACTCTGAACCTGACTGAGAAAGATCTGGGAAGACCTTTGTCCCTTCCATGAAGGCAATCCAGTGAGTCACCTTGCCCCCAGACTCCTCCATTCATGCGATTCCACCTGGGGATCAGGTAGGCTAAAGACTTCAGCAGAAGGGGTTGTTCACACTGATCAGCATTTTCCAATACCCTAAACACTGTCTTCTGATACAGCAACTCTATAAAAGAATCCAAATTATATGTATCTACACAGCATGCAGCAACATTCATTATTTTGTTTAATTACTTGAGACAGGTACAATTGATGATGCCCTCTGTTACTATGACAACAGAATATGTAATCCCACTTGTTTTCTATGTCTAACACAACTTGAATTCATGAGTTTATGATCTCTGTCTTCATTGTAGTGCAATACAGTGTCCATGTTACAACTGTAAGCAGTTTTGACAACTGTTTTTTATTTCTTGAAAAACTTGTAAAATCTGTGAAATTGTCAGAATTTTGCAAGTATTAGTCATCACTTGCAAAGTATCTGGGGAAGCACAGGGTTCTCAACAGATGCAACAGACCCATCGTGGATTAAGATGAAGATTTATTATGGTAGAAATAATATGTGTGCCGAATGCTTCTGACTTTTCAAGTTAACTTCACAATGACCCAGATATGGTACATGCGTCTTAAGAAACTATGAACTTACCTCAAGATACAAACTTTTGATTTGTCTGTGCCAAGGACATCAGAATGACATGAAATCAACATCGATTCATCTTCATAACAACTTCTTGAAATCATAGGTAAGGGGGCTTGCAAAGAATGACACTTATGACTACAGACTTACCAAACATTTCTTGGAACACGGAAAAGATAAACTCTAAAAAATCACAGATAGCCAACTACATATCGTCTGTTGAGAATGATACGGGCGTTAATTTGCACCACTAAACCCATAGTGTTCAAGACAACTTAATGCCCTTCTCATTCTCAACAGACGGTATAATTTCTTGTTCAAAGGGGGGGGGGGAATAACTGCACTGATGGTCAGCAAAGACAAGTTTGGGGCTTTGTTTTGTTGTTGTTGTTTTTTATTCTCTGAATGGCTCCCGATTTGATGGGTCATCAGCTGAGAGCAAGGCAGGTGGTAAAACTGAAAATAATTTACAGAGTTATGATTCTTCTGTTCTGATTTTCAGTAAACAGTTCGTAGCATATCAAAATAAGCTCTTTTCATTAACTTTCTAAACATGACCCTTCATTTTTCAGTGATACTTGTTCTGGTATTCATGATTCCTCTCCTTGCCCCTATGCTGTATAATTTTACCATGAAGCAAAAGAGGTAAAGAAAAGTGTGTAAAGGCATGATGAGATCCCCACATTGCCTAGCCACCACCAGTCATGACATTATGAACATTCATTATAGTGTGAACACTACTTTAACGAGGGAATTAGGGGAGGTAAAAGGTTTGTTGACCCTGTGCAAAGTGTAAACACCACTCCAGTCTGACTTTGTCAAACATGGTGTCAAATCTTATCTGAAACTTGTTGGAGTAATTCCTGGAGTTCTATTTAGGACAGATGAAATACAATACTGCCAGAAATTCACTTCATATTGAGACAGGACCAGACACAAGGTAACTTTGATCATAGTATGTTTTTGAGAAATATGAAATGTTCTGTTATCAAATGAGTTTCATTCCATTGTTGAAAAATGGAATAACTAAAAAATTGGTAACAGCATTCATAGTTTGAAGTTTTTATCACTTTCTTTTAAATGGCAAAATCATAATCATACCTTTGAAGTGGGCTTAAAGTTATACAAAACTTATATCCCCCTCTGCACCAAATAAAGATGATTAATTTCTGTGTGAAAGGCTCTGTGCTGCTGGAGTAAAGATCATAGGAGAGTTGAAAATTTTTATTCTAATTGCCCAGAATTTCTTTAGATGTGTTTTTACATGCGATGTATTGATTGAAGAGCTCTCTACTACAGAAGATGGTAGACTATTCCATTCTGTTATTACTCTTGGAGAAAAAGAGGATTGCCTAAACTTTGAATTTTAGATGTTTCTCTATGGTTTGTGATGGATACTGGAACAAAACTTTTGACAGTTATGCATGGTACATACACACACACACACACACACACCACAGAATTGTTAATATGCTCACAACCAAAATACCATATGTCACTCAGTCAATAATACATGGAACATTCTTTGACTAGACTTAGCAATTCTTTTTGTAACTTTTAAAGTAAGTTTGTAAAAATGAATGAAAAAAAAAATCATGTGACTATTCCTGAATGTAGATTTGGAGACCACTCAACTTTAGTTCTGGCGTAAATACTCAATGCTGAGTGATACATGCCATTAAAACCAAAACAGCAACAACATATCAATTCTCACACATCTCTTTGTTTTTGTTTCTTATATATACTGTCTTCTGGAAATTAAATGTAACTGACAAGACAATATAATATTACGGTATCATCCATGTACATGTACAACTCAACACAGAGGTACATTGTCAATGCACGATTTGCGCCACAATTATTATAATTCTCGTTAGTTTGGATCATGCAAATTAGCTAAAACCTCAACCACTGCTATATTCTTAGGTTTCCTTCTTAGGTATTTCCTAGAATTCCTATGGTATAAGTCAATTCATTGCTCCTTGGCACATCAAAATCCATTTCCCCAAGCCCACTATTATAGGTAAAGTTGTTATTTTTTTCTAGAATGCTATAACTTTGGCAAGAGCTTGTCATAGGGCATGTTAACATCAAATGATCACAAGATGGCGCTATGCTATGATCACAGAAAACACACCATGGAAAAGGTAACAACAATAAAATATTCTTAGAAATTCTCTCTTGCCCACTTGTGGCAAAAATGAAAGTGTCAGACAACTGTCATGAGAATATTTGACTTGCTCAGCATGAACTTAAGTTGTCATTAGCGAGGAGGTAACATGAGTTTGTAACTATTACTATTTTTTGGCACATGTTTTGGCTATACCTGTGGCTGTATATAGACATGGGAAAAAAATACACACAAAAGCACACTCACATTGCTTCTAGTTTTGACTAAGGTCTTTCCTGAATAACACAAAACATTCAAACATGTTCTACATACCATTCAATTGCTTTGAATACAGAGAAAGCATTGTACTATGAATATGATTACAACAATGAAAACATTTTATTTACACAAAGTATTTCAAATGAATACATTTCTTCATCACATTTATGACATTTCAAAAATACTATAAAACACAATATTTTCGCGGCATGAAATTTTCACGAATTGGAACCGACAGCCTTTTTCGCAGCATGAAATTTTCGCGAGTTGCCTCTAATATTCAATGCATGTAGTGTAGACAAGAACTTTCACATGCATTTTAATTTTGCGAAATTTGGCTTTCGCGAAATTCGCAAAATTAAAATGCATGCAAACATTCCTCGTTTTACAGTACGTTCGTCTGCCCTTGAATGAGTGAATTCTTCTCTCAAATATGTTTATTTCCCTTATATCATTTTGGCACACACAGTAGCACCTTGCTTTACCACAGACAGACACATTTAATATATGACAGTATTCTTAAGGGGGGAATAAAACCCATGTGCACTGAGTAAATTCAGCAATGTCAGTGAAAGTTTGACAAAAATCTGACTACAGTATCAGTTCAAAAATTGTGTTCTTAAAGTTTTGGTGCCGCTACCACTGAATGAGAGCTACATTGTACCAGTAGGTGAGAAGACTGCTACAGTATGTGACATCATGTATGAAAAATGATATGAATAAAATATGTAGACAGTTTATCCAAATTCAAATTTTCATGAGATTTGGACCTGTTACTGACAGGAGTTAGGGTAAGGTTATTCCCCATGCTTTTGTGAAAGATGTAAGAGAAGTGGTCTTTCATTGTGCTAGAAAAGTGAAAAAGGTAAATTTTCTTTGTATGTTTTAGTTCAAACATGATGCATTAAAATGTTGTACAGTATTGTACTCATACATAGTTGTACTCAACTCATACATTTTGAATGTATTGTCTAAGTTTCCTAAAACTTTCACTCATGTGTTCTACTGCTGTTACTGCATTTATTCAATCCACATTATTTATATCGTGTACAGCCGTACATGTATTTGGGTTTCATTCTCTTTTAATGAGTCACAAACAAAATTCACTTTAAATGACATGCACTGATTATGCACACCTCTGAAGAATGAAATTAATAATCTCATAAACCTACACAATATTATGTACATCATAAAACATTTCACAAAAGTATTCATACAGACATGCCGCTCAACCTCCTCACCGAGGTACCACAGTGACCCCTGTTGGATCCCATCTGATATCAAATGAAAACATACTGAAATGTGCAGTGGGAAACAAATTTTGAGTGTTCCTATCATAGTCTATAGCAAATATAACCAGAGTTTATTCTTTTTTTATGCCTCCGCAACGAAGTGGCCGGAGGCATTATGTTTTCGGGTCGTCCATCCGTCCGTCCCGTTTTGTTTTTGTTGATATCTCAAGAACCGTGTGGTGGTTTTACATCAAACTTGGTATGAGGGTATATCCTTGGGGGATAATACTTTGTGTGGATTTTAGGGTCACAGGGTCAAAGGTCAAAGGTCACAGGTTATTTTGTGAAAAAAAATTGAAATTTCATGTTTTTCTCCATATCTCGCAAATGGTTCAAGGTATCTTCATGGAACTATGTATATATGCTTGTACCGATGGGCAGTGATTATCTAGGGAAGTTGGGGGTCATGGGTCAAAGGTCAGGGGGGTCAAAGGTCAAGGTCAACTCCTCAAAATATCACTACTTTCCTTAAAATGCAATATGCCTGAAGGTTTTTTTTTTTTTTAACTTGATATATGGCATGTATTACCCAATATATATTTTTGGGGAAGTTTCTTGCCAAAAGGTAAAAGGTCAAGTGAAAGTGCTAAATTGCACTTTTTCCTCCATATCTCAAAAGTAACTCAAGGTATCATCATGAAACTTACATATTTACGCATGTTCAACCTAACAGTGATTCTCTTTGGAACTGTGAGGTCAAAGGTCAAAGGCCAGGTTTAGATAATGCTATTTTCCCATTTGATACTGAAATTATACTTTTTCTCAATACCTTGAAAATTACTCAATGCATAAACTTATAAAAGGGTCAAAAGTCAAGTAAAAATCATCAGTTCCCCAAATATCTGCACTCTGACATTTTAATCATTCATCCAATTGAACCTAGTTCTAGGAAAGTAAACATTCAGCACATTTGTGTCAAACCTGTCATTTTAATATTTTGCCAATTGTGTGAAACTGTCATCACACATTGTCAAGACATTGTACTATAGACCTATTAGGAGAACCATGCATTATGGCGGAGGCATATCAGTAGCCGTAGCGATATATCTAGTTTTTCCCTTCAATCTGTTATATGTGATCTTCATTCCTTTCCTCTCACTATCTATATTATATTATGATATTCTTCCACACAATTTCTGGGGTGAAGTTGAAGAGACTGAAGTAAGACTGCCGGGGTTAGAAGAAAGAAATGAAAAATAAGTGAAGAAAAGGAGGGCTGGAGAAAAAGAGGTATGGTTGCATAGTATTGTACTTCGCTGGTTTCATGTGGACAGCTACATGTAGGTTGCTAGGCACCAAACCTTAGACACAACGACTCATTATCCCTGACATAGGAGTGAGTCCAAGGGTATGACGAGTTGGGGTTTTTTCTTGCCCCCCCCCCCCCCCCCCTTCACAAATGTCCTTGTCAAAGGGACTGTACAGTACTGGTTGAGGTGGGGATTCATGTTTTTAACATTCCTAAGTGAGATAATGAGAAACCTCCTATGAAATATGAAAGCATGTAATTTTAAGAAGGATTCAACATTTATTTGATGAAAATTGGTTTTCAAATGGCTGAGATATCCAACAAAGTGATGATAATAATAAAAGGCGACAGGCCACGCCTTTTATTAGGATCTCTTTGTTTCACCTTGTTTTTGGATATCTCAGCCATTTCAAAACCGATTTTCATCAAATAAACTTTTAATACCCCTCAGAATTGCATGCTCTTTGACATCTCATAGAGTGGTTTCTGAATATCTCGCAAAACATTAAAAGCTAAATCCTCACCTCCACCAGAACTGTACACACCCTTAAATGGGAGTTTTTGTGTTTTTTTTTTTTTGTTTTTTGTTTTTTAACTAAGCACTAATATTTGTCTGCCAAGACATGAGTGTCATTGTTAACAAGCTTGTTTGTTTTTTAGACATTCAATAATTTTACATAGTGTGCAACTTTGAAATTTAGAAACTTCACTGTACTTGCAAATTTGGATTACGGTTGAAACACAATATGAAATCTTTCATATTCCAGGCTCACATTCCAATCTGGTGGTGCATATCACATTTTTTTTATATAATTGAATCTAAATGAGTTAAGTGTCTATATTGTCTTTTTAAAGAAGCCAAGAAAAGTGAGAGTAGGCCTAGCTATCCTGAAGAAATGGGGAGCTTTCTCTTTTTCTATGAACAGATGACAATATCATCTCATGTTACAAGAGAAAACCACAGCTACAATATATCTCTGTAGTCCCAGAATCTTGCTCAGGTGCAGAGGGCACTAAATCAATTAAATGCTACACCAAAAAAATCGACACTATTTCTGTGGTCCAAGAATTGTGCTCTGGTGCAGACGACAGAGAATCAATTAATGTTACACCAGAGAAAGCCACAATACAGTATGAATTTACTATTTCTGTGGTCCAAGAAACTTGCTCAGGTGAACACAACAGAGAATCAATTCTTGGTATACACCAGTGAAATCCACTTCACTATCTCTGTGGTCCCAGAATCTTGTTCTGGCGCAGATGACAGAAAATAAATAATAATGTTACACCAGAGAAAGCCACAACTTTCTCTGCCACCCAGAATCTTGCTCAGGTATACACATTGTAGATATGAGTGCATAGACATGAGTAGTGATTCTGATGAGCACCCAACCATGCCACAGACTAAAAGGACTTAAAGGTATCATATCAAACCCCTCCGACAATCTGTGGCAGAAGAATCTTGATCAGGTAGAGATGGCAGGAGAATCACCTGATGTTATTTCATAGATAGCTACAGCCATCTCTGTGGTCCTAGAATCTTGGTCAGGTGCAGAGGACAGAGAATCAATTACTGGTATACCAGAGAAATCCACAACTATCTCTGCCGCCCTCAATCTTGCTCAGGTATACACATGGGCAATTCCGCATAAAAGTGAGCAAAAGCCCAATGTAAAAAAGAAGTCTCACATAAAAAATATACATCTCACAAGGAAAGAGATAGTAAGTGGAAAATGTTCGTCAATCATCATAGAGATAATAATGATAACATCAGGTGGCTAATTATTTTCACAAGTGATATTTTAACATTTGAAGGAAGAAATATTGACAAAAAAGTACTTGGAAATTTGGACATTCAAGATATACACATTTAAAATAAGGCATAAAAGAAATAAAAGATGTACCATGAGTTTGTTTGTTTGTCCGAAGAAAGTATGATGTGCAGGCCTAAAGTGACTGAGAATACAATTGATTATTGTTTTGCGTCTTCATCGTGTACTCATTTGAAAAGAGGGTGTTGGGACGTTATGCTGTCCGTCCAGTGCTGTGCGGTAAAAATGATCCGTTATCTTAATGATTCTATACATCAGGTTTGCTTTCTTATCTTTCACTATTATATACATTGACATGTGACTCTCAAAATACCATCATGGGACATGGGCTGACAAATACTAGAACAATGTGAGACAAGAATATAAAATTGAAAAATGTTTGTCCGTCCGTTTCGTAACGTCCCAACTTTCGCGTCTCCAGTACATGTCGCAGGTTTTCTCCTCAAATTATCTCTCACAAGTGCGCGCTTGCATCCTTCACGTGACCCACATAGCGCGAAGGCGCCGCTTCCCAGTCATGACGTCAGGTAAGGCAGAAAGGTATGTCCGTCTTTCATAATTTTAGTCGTAACGTCTTAATAAATCAATTTACTTTTGTGTGAAAGCTATGTTTTGGTGCAAATTACCCAGAATATTTGAGGTGTTACGTCTGATTGATGATTTATTACCGTACTACCATAATTTCTTGACATATTTAAAGACGTATCAAGAGCGTTTTCTACATCAACATGTGCGCTTTAGTTAGTATGGAGCCGAGTCTCAAAATAGGTCTAGACTAAATAGGACCTGGATCCAAATCAAAATCACGGTCTAGAGTATGTTATCTAACATGCATTTTGAAGAACATTCGTTAATAATCATCAGCTTATTAGGTATTTATTTTCTGTCTTACTTTATTGATTGAAATCATACTTGATGGCAAAATGATTAAACTAATTTTGAGAATGTTGAGACGTTGCTTCTTCGACGACGACATGTTGTGATTCAGGTCTTGCGCAACGTCTCGTCTTATACACGTTCAAGTTAAGCTTACTTAGACTACAGAATCAATCCATAGGTAGATATTTTTATCTTAATTAGATGACGTGTACGTCTATCGCATTCTTTTTATCACCTTGAGCGTTTACTTTGTTTAATTTTCATTCATTGTAAGTAGTACACAATGACAAAAGTTTGGACGTTATTGTTTTGAAAATGACATGATACGAATTCATGTCTACAATAACGTCTCATTTAACGATGTAATTGGATTCATGTTTTAGCCTTGAATATCAGCCCCATACTTTAACTTTTAAGTCCCATACTTTCACTTTTAAATCATTCAAAGAAAATTTGAGTTCTACAAAGACTTGATGAAAACAAAATGACATCTACTTGGATTGTCAGTTTCTTCCTATTTAGACGTTACCCTTCTCTCCTCAGACATTTAAAAAAAAATTGTCCCTCAACACATCCAATGATCACGAATGTAATTTGTAAACACAATGCTTGGTAATGAAGGCTTTCAAGATTGAGAACAACTTTTATTTTCATCAAATGTTAAAGATCAATTTTTAAAAGCGACTTGCAGTTTTCTTTTACTCAATCGAAGAAAATTAAATTAAGAAAAAACTTTCGACGTTATGGTTTTAATAAGGACATGGTAAGATTTTTGTCACTGATAACGTCTTATCTTTATAACATGAGTTTCATATCTTGTACTGTAGACCTCTACTTCAATTTCTTTAGAAGTTATATCAATTTATTCTGTAATCGTAAAAAAAAAAAAAAAAATCTCAATTTTTTTGAGGAGTTGATAGAAACAGTATTACAACACTATTGGATTGTCTGGGTTTTTTTTTCTTTTAGACAATACATTTTTGTCTTCAGAAATGATTCAAATGTGTCTCCCATTTCGTCTAATTGATGTAAATACCATGCTTTGTAATGAAAGAGCTTCAAGACTGAGAACCATTTTTTCTTTAATCAAATGATCACGAATTAATTCTTGAAAGTGATCTGGACGTGGCTTTATTTTCCCCTAATCAAACAAATAAACAGCTCTTTGGACGTTATGGGTTTCACGAGGACATACTAAAAATTATGTCACCCGTAACGTCTCATTAAAAATTAAAGAGATTTCATGTTTCACAGGGTTTTTCAAATTATTTAGAAATTCTACCGATTTATTCTGTAATCATCGACAAGATCTTTTGATTACTAAAAAGAGCTGATAGAAACAGCATTTTATCACCCTTGGACTGTCCGTTTCTTTCTGTTTTCAGACAATGAAAAGTGTGTCTCCCCTAACGTCTAATGAATGTAAATACAATGATTGATAATAAAGAAGTTACAAGACTGCGAACAATTCTTATTTTGATCAAATGTTTACAAATTAATTCTAAAAAATGATCTGGACGTGATTTTGTTTTCCCCTAATCAAACAAAAAAGGTCTCTTTGGACGTTATGGCTTAAACATGGACATCATAAAGATTATGTCGCCCGTAACGTCTCATTAAAAATTAATGCGATTTCATGTTTCATACTGTTCTTCAATTTTTTATAGAAATTCTACTGATTTATTCTGTAATCATCGACAAGATCTTTTGATTTCTTTAAAGAGCTGATAGAAACAGTATTTTATCACCCTTGGATTGTCCGTTTCTTTCTGTTTAGACGTTACGTTTCTGTTTTCAGACAATGAAAAATGTGTCTCCCATAACGTCTAATGAATGTAAATACAATGATTAATATTAAAGAAGTTACAAGACAACGAACAATTCCTATTTTGATCAAATGTTTACAAATCAATTCGAGAAAGTGATCTAGACATGTCTTTGTTTTTCCCCATTCAAAAAAAAAAAACTCTTTAGACGTTATTGGTTTAACAAGGACATCATAAAAATTTCTGTCGCTCGTAACGTCTCATTAAGAAATTAAACTGATTTCATATTTCATACTGATCTTCTATTTATTTCTAAGTTCTGCCGATTTATTCTGTAAACATCAACAACATCTTTTGATTTCTTTACAGAGTTGATAGAAACATTATTTCATCACCCTCGGATTGTCCGTTTCTTTCTGTTTAGACATTACATTTCGGTTTTCAGACAATGAAAACTGCGTCTGCCATAACGTCTAATGAATGATAATACAATGCTTGATAATTAAGAAGGTACAAGATTGCAAACAATTCTTATTTTGATCAAACGTTTACGAATTAATTCGAGAAAGTGATCTGGATGTGTCTTTGTTTTCCCTCAATTAAACAAATATACAACTCGTCGGACTTGATGGGTATATCAAGGACATCATAAAAAATCATGTTACCCATAACGTCTCAGTAAAAAATTAAATCGATTTCATGTTTCATACTGATCTTCTATTTATTTAGAAATTCTATCGATTTATTCTGAAATCATCAACAAGATCTTTTGATTTCTTTGAAGAGTTGATAGAAACTATATATTTCAACACTCTTGGATTGTCCATTTCTTTCTGTTTAGACGTTACTTTGCTGTCTTCGCACAATGACGAATGTGTCTCCCATAACGTCTAATGAATGTAAATACAGTGCTTGATAATGTATTTACGTGATTGAAAATAATTATTTTGATCAAATGTTTAGGAATTAAAGAGAATGTAGAATATTTGGTTAATGTTGCAAATTTGTCCTTAATGCCACTTTGTAATGCTTTCATCTTAAAAGGACACTACATTTTAAATGTTTGATGCATCATTCATATTGACCCTGTAGTTCTACAGGCATTAATTCTTCCAGCTATGCACCAATTTATGTATTTAATCCTTACGATACCAAGCTTTGTAAACCCTATTGATTTAATACATCGACGTGTCTATGGTAATGAGAGGGTTAACGGCCAACGCACTCTACTGTGGTCCCATCTGAATACATGTACGTACGTGACTTATACATTCAGCCCACTGAAATAAAAATAAACTGGAAGTAATGTGCAGTCAAGCAAAGCATCGCCTCCTTGATGTATATCTCACAATGATAAGTAATTTCATTTGGACTATGGCCGTGTGTGTGTGTGTGTGCGCGTGTGTGTGCAGGGTCGGACTGGGACTAAAAAGCACATGTATACACACTCGCGCTATAACTGATAATCTGCTAGATGAACAGGACGAAATTCTCACGGGGAAATGGGATACATTAGTTGAAACCCATACTGATAAACAGGATAAAATTGAGTATATATGAATATAAAAACGACTTTTGTCCAATTTTTGGCCAAGTTCAGTTAACCCGGGGGGGGGGGGGGGGGGGGGGGGGGCGACTGCCATTGGACGGTGGACACCATGCTCGTTAAAGAAAACTCATAAAAAGGGTTGTTTTTCAAGGTCGGGCGATGCTTTTAAGATGGAGGAAAACACAAAAAACTTCCTACCGTGGGAGAGGGGACACAACTCTCCCCGCTCGATTGCCGAAAGGTAGCTAGCGTGCGTGTTAAAGGTGAAATCCGGGCCAAAAATTACTGACATCATCACCTCACCCTACTGAATATTCATAAGGACTGGTCAAGAAGTGTTTTCCGAAAATATAGGAAATTTCACAAATTCACAACTTCCTTATTTCTTACCTGATTTTCATGATTTTTGTACCATTTTGTAGTGAAATCATTTTCTCTTTTTTAGCTCACCTGAGCCAAAGACTCAAGTGAGCTATTGCGATCGCTCTTTGTCCGGCGTCCGTCGTGCGTCGTCCATAAACTTTTTACAATTTTCATCTTCTTCTTGAGAACCCCAAGACCGATTTTCACCAAACTTGGCAGGTAGCATCCCTAGGGGGATAGGATCTCAATTTGTTCAAATGGGCACCATGGCCCACCTGGGGGGCCCAAGGGAGGCCCAAACCCCCTAAAATTAAGGAATCTTTAACAATCTTCTTCTCTAGAACCAGAAGTGATAGGGCTTAGTTAATACTATGAGTTAGTACATTGATGACTGTAGTTTCAAGTTTGTTCATGGGGGAATCAGGGGTGTCCCCCTTGGGACCCAGGGGAGGGGGGTGGGGAAGGGTCCTAATGGGGCCTAAATTGTACATTTTCATCTTCACTTTGATCCCCATGTCTGATTTTCACCAAACTTGGTATAGCTAGCATCCTGAGGGGGATAGGATCTCAATTTGTTCAAATGGACACCATGGCCCACCTGGGGGACCCCCAGGGGGGCCCATGCAAACCCCCTAAGATTAAGGAATCTTTAAGAATCTTCTCTAGAACCAGAAGTGATAGGGCTAAGATAATACTATAAGTTAGTACATTGATGACTGTAGTTTCAAGTCTGTTCATGGGATTGGCGGAATCAGGGGTGCCCCCCCCCCCTTGGGTCCCAGGAGAGGGGATGGGGATGGGTCCCCATGGGGCCTGAATTGTACATGTATGTTCATCTTCTTCTTGAAAACCTCATGATGAATTTTGACCAAACTTAGCAGGTAGCATCCCTAGGGGATAGAATCTCAGTTCCTTCAAATGGGCACCATGTCCCTCTTGGGGGGCCCATAGGGGGCCCACCCCCCCCCCCACACACACACACACACACATTAAGGAATATTTAAAATCTTCTACTCTAGAACCAGAAATGATAAAAGCAATGTTAATACCATGAGTTTGTACATTGATGACTTTAGTTCCAAGTTTGTTCCAAGGGCTGCAAACTTATGGTGGAGGTAGCTTTGAGAGTGGGGGCATGGTGTCCATTTACATATTCCATCACACTGGTAAAAATACCTGCCAAGTACACTGAACTTTATAGAATTTTGGCTTATGAAGCTTGGGAAAAAAGACTTAAACAAGAGCTGCCAACTTTTGTAAAAGCCTTTCAGTATTCTGATGGCTGAAAATCAGTAATTTGCACCTTTTTTGAGTGAAAATCAGTAATCCTTAACAATTTAATAGAATATATCACAGACGATGATTTCTAAAATCAGTAATTTGCTTGCAACCTTCAGTATTCTCCTCCAATTTCAGTAGAAATTACTGAAAATCAGTACTAGTTGGCAGCTCTGCTTAAAGCCCTATCACTTTTGATTAGAACTAGGGAAAAATATTATAGAATAGTCATTAATCTAGGAGGTGTGGACCCCCTGGGGCCCCCCAAGGAAACCATGGTGGCCATTAAAACACTTTGAAATCTTATCCCAATGGGAATGCTACTTGCCAAGTTTGGTGAAAATCCTTTATGTTGTTTTCAGCAAGATGAAAGAAGAAAGAAGAAGATTTTTTAAAATTCCTTAATTTTGGGGGTTTGGGCCCCTCTGGGGGGCCCCCAGTTAGGGTATGGTGCCCACTTGAACAAATTGAGATCCTATCCCCCTGGGGATGCTACCTGCCAAGTTTGGTGAAAATCGGTCAAGGGGTTCTCAAGAAGAAGATGAAAATGTAAACAGTTTACACACGACGGACGCCGGACGAAGAGCGATCGCAATAGCTGACTTGAGCCTTCAGCTCAGGTGAGCTAAAAACTTCCAAAACAAAGGCAAAAGTTTGTGTCTGTCATCCATGGACTCATTTACTCTGCTACGCCAAGGAAGCGAGCTGCGCTTCAAACTAGAGGCATCAATGTAGGGAAATGTAAAAAACAACTACAGGTGGATGTCACAGTGGTGGAAGCTATGAGAGAAAGCAAGAAAAAGAAGGCCAAATTTGTTTCAAATTTTGCTCGGAAAATCAAGGAAAAGCGATTGGTAAACTTCAGCGCCAAAAAATTCGGGGTTAACAAGGATTTCATCAGACGTGCATCGAGGATTCCCGAGGAAACAGTACCTAAAATTCCAAAAACCAGGAGAAGACTACGTTCCGACATTGATAGCAGCATAACAAACTTCTTCAACAAAGCAGAGGTTTCCACCGAGTTGCCACAAAAAAAAAAAAAACAGTAAGGAAAATGAAGTCAACCAAAGTTTTGAACATGACCCTGAAAGGTGCCTGGGAAGCTTGGAAGGAGGAAACAGGGTTCGGCGTAGCTTTTTCCACTTTTGCAGCAAAGCGTCCAGATCACATAAGACTAGTTGATAGTCGCCCATGGAAACAATGTTTATGTGAGTACTGTTGTAACGTGGAACTCAAAGTATTAGCTTTGAATAAACTGGCTAGGAGGACGATTGTGAAAAATCGGTACCATGTCTTGGAGCTCACACAATGCCAAAAAGGAAACGGCAATCACAAGAGAGCATGCTATATATATGAACGACGTTGTGGAGAATGTGGATGTGAAATTCTTTGCACAGTCTACAAAGATGTGCTGGCAAACGGAAATCAATTAAGAAATGAACTGGAGAAGGTGGGAGAGGGCTGAAGAGTTGTGCAATGGAAAGGTTGTCAAAAAACAAAAACTTGTAGACAAGTCTGGAACTGTTGTGGAATGCATGGACGAGTTCATTGCGGAGTGCCAACCATTTTCCAAGCATATATGTTCACCGCAAGGTGGCAATACCAACAGTATCAGCAGTCAGTTGAGGTATTGGATTATGACACAGTGATGTATCACATGGACTTTGCACAGAACTAACGTGCGAACATCAAAACGTAATACAAGCTGTTCACTGGGGTAAGAACACCATAACCGTTCATCCCGTCGTCACTACATACCTGTGTAAGGCTCACAAAAAACCTGTGAGAGAATGCATCGATATTATATCGAACGATCATAAGCACGACACCCATGCTGTTGAGGCATTCTTGAGTAAAGCAAGGAACCATCTCAGGTCAAAAGGTAGGGACTTCAAAAGAGAGATACAGTTTTCAGATGGATGCGCGGCCCAATATAGGAGCAAAGGCGCCTTTGCAGACATAAGTTGCATGTGTGAAAGGAAGGTGGAGAGAAATTTCTTAGGGGCCCGCCATGGGAAGGGGCCATGCGATGGGGAGGGTGGAGTGTTGAAGTCTGTTTGTGACCGGGCAATGCGCGGTGAACGAGCGATAATAAGGAATGCCAAGGAGATGGCCAACTATTTGACAGACAAGTTCACCAAAGAGTCCAAAGAGCAATGCTTGCATTCAAAAAGAAGAATAATCTACGTCGACACAGAAGACATAAACAGAGATAGACCTGATCGAGCGGTGGCTAAGTCTGTTGAAGGTACGTTAGGCATTCACATGGTGAGAAGTGGAAATACATCGGGGGAAATCAGAACCAGAAACCTGTCGTGTTTCTGTCATGGGTGCGAGACTGATGGCCCCTGCCTCAATCAGGAACACGTCGGTGGGTTCAAGGACAGGAAGCTGAAGATGAAACCACGGGGGACTACCGGGGATGGTGGAAACACCATGAATGGGGATGTTGGACACCTCATGAATGGGGATGAAGGACACCCCACGACGTTGTTTGGGGACGATAGAGCCGCCATGAATGAGGGAGATATTATGGTTGATGGAAACACCCCGACCAGGGATGATAGAGATACAGTTATGACTGAAGATGACGGAGGCAAGACAGCGGATGAAAACACCATGAACTGGGATGATGGAGACACCAGAACTGAGAATGATGGAGTTGCTATGAATGGGGATGATGGAAACACCCTTAATGGGGATGTTGGACACATGAAGGGGGATTTGGACACATGAATGGGGATGAGGGACAACTCAAGACATTGGTTGGGGACGATAGGGACAATTAATGGAGATACAGTGACCAGGAAAGATGTCAAGAAAGGAGACTTTGTGAAAATCGGATTACAAGGAAAGCAACGAACTGTGGTCTTCATTGCAAAGGTAATACAGTGGCAGTCGAATAAACTGACTACGCTTTACGCTATTGGAAATAATGTCATTGTTTCCACAATAGCATTCTTTCGAACAGCGTAAAGTGTAGTCATTTAATTCTGACTGCAACTGTGTTTGTTTCAATAATGCGTCTGTCAATTCTTTCTCCGGCCCCCGGGTACCTGGGCCGTGTAGCAAGAAAGGGTCGTTTGTATGACCATTCTACGTATGACCTACTTGCCGAGATAGGAGGAACGCTACTATGTATGACAAAACTGCAGCACAAAAGGGTCTTTCCCATGTGATGATTATTATTGGCAAGATATCGATAGTATCGATGGTGATTATAGCCTTTGCCATGACCTCTGTAATTCATCAGAGATTTAATTTACATTTTTTTTACATTTTGAAGAGCAATGAAACGCATATTTTGTGTCTGATAAAGAGGAACATCATTAATCTTCTTTGCAGGACAAAGTGGGAAGTTAGTGGTTGAATAAGACACATAAAATTAAAAATTAGCATTATTTACTCTTCCCACGAAATTACACTGTATTTTCAAAGAGGGGTACCCTTGGGTATCGTGGGATTCTCGAAGATCCGAGTCGCTGTTCTTTTTCCGCAACCGGGACACACAGTTAAGTTGCGCCGCAAGGTGAGGGGAAGGAGGGGGGGACACAGATAGGTGGTCGATGTACCTCGTAGATAAGAGGATTACGCCTGATCCTCATGATCTACATCAGTACATACTAATGTAAATTCGTCTTCATGTAGATAATTAAAATTCCACAAGACAAAATTGTACTAAAATCACATTAATTACTTAATATCTTATTTCAAAGCACTTCCGCAAATTTGAATCAAATCTGTTGTCGGTAAGCGTTCATACATATTGTATCTACATCGACTTGTATACCGTCGCTCATAAACAACTCGCTCTTTTTCACAAGCTTCTTGCCTTCGCATGCAGCGAACGCCGCGCACATCTGAAACTGCAGTGAGCTCTCTAATTTAGGTTGGGGGCAATTGGAAAAGAGATACCAAGTATTTACATTAGCGCCGATGATCTACCACACCGTATACGATACACGCACACGGTACGTACCGCACTGGCCCAGGTCCGCTGCGTAGCTGTCTTCTGCTTGTAATCTCAACGAACGCACGCGTATGCGAGCACACAAAATGTTGTGCATCTCTGACGGCGCGACATTTAGGCTCGGCAGCTCATTAGCATAACTCTCTTCCAAAAAGGCTCATTTATAATATGAAATCACAGTCTAAATTATGATGATATTCTGATTCTATAGGCACAGCTTGGTCTTTTAGAATCAAGGGACTGATATACAGTCAAACTCGGATACCTCGACGTCGGATAAGCCGAATATCACTTACCTCGGGGGCAAAATGAAAGTCCCGATTGTTCCTATGGAGTTTCCGTGTATTAAAATTCGCGTAGCTCGAACAAAGAAAACTCGAAGTTCGGTTACCTCGAAGGGAAATCTAATGTCCCGATCTTAATTAACTTATTGTTTTTCCCAGCATGTTGCTCGAATCGAAATTGCAAACATCACTCAGCATCTCCGATTAAGCGCGCGTGGACAGCGAAGACATGTCACAAATGTTTTCACACTCGATTGTAAATATTCTGAGACCCAGAACAATCGCGCGCCCAAGAAGAAATACCCGATACACAGCCGACAAGGAAAATCCCCAACACCTACCAACACACGTACATGGTATGCACATAGCACCCGTGCCAATGGAGTGCTTTACGATAGCACTACGCGCTGCCCCATCATTTGCTTTTCTTTAAACACTGTGTTTTGATTTTTGATCGAGACAGTCATACCGTGCGCGTAGATTTCTCAACCGTCGGGGCGCACCTGCTTACGTTGACAGTTATATCTTTGCCATTAATCACGCTCCACTGTCAAAACATCAATCTCCCTCGTAGTGCCTTTTTTTAAACTTTTTTTTTTTTGCCTTTCACGAAGTTTACTTCCCCGAGAACGCAAGCACTGAAACTTTTTTTTTTTCCCCAGCAATGCGATTATGAAAATCTGGAAGTATAGGCCGATCACAATGAAGAATAGAATACACAGGGTTCCGCACTTATAAGTTTTATCGGGCCACCAATATCATTGATTTCTATTTTCTAGTGGTCGAAAGTAAAATCTGGTAACAAAAAAAAAAGAAAAAAAAATCAGGAAAAACATTACAAAAACTAAATCGGTCCTACTAAACAGAGACAAATTATTATTAAGCATTATTGAAGTGATACAGATGCCCATGTCTAAAACAAATGAATAGAAAATTCAATCATCTTACTCTGTGTTTAAAGATTTGACAAATAGGCGTAGAGATTATTTAAAAAGTTGATGCCCATTATATTGAGGAGGTCAAAACTTACGTTTGAAATGAGAAAATGGGAGCATTTGCTGACATTTGTTAGCATTCGACATTTGTTTTAGCATTGTAAAAAGCCGAAAGTTACCGTTATTCATTTTTAAATGTAAAAGCAAACAACCGACATTCATTTTAGAATCTTACCGAGCTGAATACTATCCTAATCCATTTCCAAACGTGAAAGCAAACATTCGCCATTTGTTTTAGCATCTAACTGAGCGGATTAATACCATTAATCATTTCCAAATGTTAAAGCAACAATCTGTTATTTATTCTTGCATCGTACGGAGCAGAATATTACCGTTATTCATTTCAAACATCCGACGTATATTTCATTATCGAACAGAGCCGAATGTTACTGCTGTCCACTTCCGAAAGTGAAATGAATCATCTGACAATTATTTTATCATCGCACGGAGCCGAATGTTACTGTTTTTCATTTTTGAACGTCAAGGCAGACATCAGACATTTTGGACCATGAAACGTATAGCTGAATGTTACTGATATTTATTTCGAAATGTACCGTAGCAAATATCCAATATTTTTTTAACATCGTATGGGGCAGAATGTTACTGCTGTTCACTTCCAAACATGCCAAACGTAAAAGCAATCATTCGACATGATTATCATCTTCCGGAGCTGAATGCTATTGACATTTACTTTCGAACGTAAAAGCACACATCCGGCATTTATTTTATCAGCGTACGGAGTTGAATATTATTGTTATTCACTTCAGAACATCAAAGCAAACATTCGACATTTATTTTAGCATCTTCCGGAGCTAAATGTTATTGCAATTTACTTTCGAACGTAAAAGCAAACATCCAGCATTTATTTCATCATTGTCAGGAGTTGAATATTATTGTTACTCTTTTCCGAACGTCAAAGCAAACATCAAACATTAATTTTACCATTAAACGCAGCTGAATGTTACTGTTATTCATTTCGAAATTTAAAAGCAAACATCAGACAGTTATTTTAGCATCATATGGACATGATGGAGCAGAATATTACTGCTATTTTCTTCCGAACATTAAAACGATCATCTGACATCTATTTTAGCATCTTCCGGAGCCGAATGCTATTGCTATTTACTTTCGAAAGTATGAGGAAACATCCGACATTTATTTAACCATCGTACGGAGTTGAATGTTATTGTTTTTCATTTCCGAACGTCATAGCAAAAATTCGACATTTATTTCAGCGTCTTCCGGAGCCGAACGTTATCCTTATTCATTTCCGAACGCAAAATCAAATATCTAACATTAGTTTTTGCACCATACGGGGCTGAGTCTTATCGTTATTCATTTCCAAAAGTATGAGCAAACATCCGACATTTATTTTAGTATCATACCGAGTCGAATATTGCCGTCATTCATTTCCACAATTAAACGCAAACCCCTGACATTTATTTTAGCATCTTACGTAGCCGATTGTTACCGCTGTTCATTTTCAAAAGTAAAGGCAAACATCCGATTTTTTTTTTTTTTTTTTTTTTTGGTGGCGCGATCGGGCCACCAAAATCTTTATTTCTGAAATTTTGATTTCATTTCCGATTTTCACTCAATTCATTCATATAAAAGTTGATTCAATCCAAATTGACAAGCATGCAAACAATCAGTAGGCACTATAACAGACACCATATTGAACATCGATAAACGTCGAACATCGATAAACATCGGATAAGTCGAAGAAAATTCGACGTACGCGTACCTTGAAATTCGCGTACGTCGAACCATTTTCTTCAGTCCCGACGAATTCGAGGTATCCGAGTTTGACTGTATCTAACAAAGAAAAATGCTGGTACATTGTTCTTTTAAAATGTGCTCAGTTCGCACACCAAACAATTTTGAGGGCATAGCGTAATCTTTCGTGATCTTTGTCGCTTACTGCATATTCATAGGACCTAATGTCAATCTAGTAAGGGTGCATGATTAACGAGTCTCTTGGTATAGGGAATTTGTATGTTTCGGAATAACGAACCTTGTTTCATTACCGGATTGACGAACCTCCAGAATAACGAACATCATCCATGTGATACATCACTGTGTCATCATCCAATACCTCAACTGACTGCTGGTACTGTTGGTATTGCAACCTTGTTATAGTATGCTATTATATCCCTACAACTGCCCAAACGTCGAACAAAAAACTTTTACACTTATGGCCTACCTTACACCGCCCGTGTCCCCCAGGCCGCACGCACGTACGCACGTAACCTGCCATGACTCTTCCTCTTTCCCGTTCGCCCTCCACCACGATCGGACGTATACCCGAGATCGCTAGTGAAAATCCGACCACATTGGCGGAATCCTCCAACAATCAGGAAAATCTTTCCATATTTTTACTCCTTGATTTTTGTTTCCCATTAGCAGATCGTTTTTGGCATATTTTGTCACCGAGAAAGGGGTAAAATCGCGATTTTTCTTTCGCTCCAAACCTCGGTGGTTTTTGCTTCACGCTGCCCCATACGTTAGTGTGGTGTGTGCACCGCGCCTCGGAACACGCCACGCTCTGGCGGGTTTTTCCCCTTTCTCGTCTTAGCCTACCTGCAGTACGGCTTCTTGTCGTCTCTTTTCATGTTTTTCCTCCTCCCTTTCGAAAATTTTCACACTCTCGGGAGTCTTTTGGTGTTTTTCGATCTTTTTGACGTAGTTAGAAACACCGAGGATATCACGTAGGCTCTACGCCGCGAGTTAGTATCTCGCCCTCGTAGTTAGCCTATGGCTGGCCACTTTTGGCCATTTTTACCATTTGTAGACCTATGACACACCACTTTTGCCATATTTGCCGGTTGTAGACCTATGGCAAGCCACTTTTGCCATAATTACCGGTTGTAGACCTATGGCAAGCCACTTTTGCCATAATTACCGTTTGTAGACCTTATGGCAAGCCTCTTTGGCCTTAATGCTCCTTGTCTTTAGGTCTCCCGACCTCAGACTCGGTTCCCTTTGCATGTTTCATGTGTCCCATGCCCCTACCAGCTATGGCGGGCCATTTGGGCCTTTATTAAGGTGGTCCTCGCCTATGGTTCGAATCCTGCCTGAGCGTGTATGCCAATGATTTTTTTTTTATCATGGCTACCGATATTAACGCTGAATAATTTGGTGCTTATTTACGTTGATGTAGGGCAATTTATACATAAGTTCCTTGTTACATTATTTTCTCACATAGGACATACATTGAGTTTCTCCAATCGTCGTCCTTTCTTAACCTTCCTCAAAGCTCTGTTTTCAGTACATTGTAATTTACCATCATGTCGGTATTCCTTACAAATATTGTTTTCCGATACATTAATCTGACGTTATCAATAATCCACCTTTTAACCATTAACACTCCGTGTAACCACTTTTAAATCCCACTACCCAACTTTAGCTAATTATGATTGTGTTATCCAATACACAAACGGCATTGACAAGCACACCTTTGTTATCCGGCCCGACATGCGATCGAGGCCGATCTGGGGGTGCTCACTATGCTACCTGCTTGCGAGTTTGCCCGACCGAGGCTGGAGGTCGCAACATTTTTTGAACATGTTCAAAACCTTGAGACCGCCAGCGACCTCACCTTTGCGGATCACTGCGATCAGGTGCGAATTTTGGGTGCCAACTGTGCGATCTCACCACAGATCGCTCCAGCTCGGGCAAGACCTCTGGAGATCGCAAGGCGCAGGTCGCACAGTGGGCACTGGGCTTCAGGTTGTGGTCAGTTATGTAACACTGCGCATGCCATCTGCCCGCTCTGAGCGCGCTAACTCTCAATCTCGCGCAAAATCAATGATTTCAGATAATTGCAAATGATCGTGCAGTGTCGGTGCGGTCTTTCTCTGAAGCCCCAGTACCCCTTTGCATTTCATCACTGATCTCATTTTATCGCAAATGACTGAGATTGCGTAAGCATTTGTCCCTCACTTATATCACTTAAAATGTGCTCATGAGGCCACAGCGTAATCTTCCGTGATCTCGATCGCTTACTGCATATTCATATTATAATTTCAATCTAGTAAGGATATAGGTGATCGCTCCTGCGCCCAATTTCATACGTGTGGGAATCATATTTGCTAATAAATTGTGATCGTAAATTTGCTGCACATGTATAATGTACTTGCAACTGATCATGTTATGATCAGCGTACTGTAAAAGTGGAAATTTTTGTGTATTTCACGCAACCAGGAACTAGCGAGAAAATAAAAGCATGCTTGCCATTACCAATGCATACTGTCTTGATCCCGCCAAATTAAAAACACGTGAATTTGATTTACCTGTAACTCGGCCTAGCGCGAAAATATCCACTTTTGCAGTATACTATTTCGTACATGTGATCAAAGGCTGCGTTCATGTGTTGATTCAAAACGGCGTCTCAAATCATGATCTCCGCGGATCAGCGTTCATGCCAGCTTGGCCTTAGAAATCACCAATGCTGATTCTAGTTCATTTCACACTCAACCACTGCGCATGGTACTGCGCAGTTTGTGTGTCAAACGTTAAACATCGGTACATGTCCACATCCCACTACCTTTACCGTACCATTACCAGCAGCACCATTGCATCGCCATCGTTAATGTGCATGGTGATTGTCGCCGATGACGATCATGGGACCTCTCCGTCTTCCTGGATTTTGTTTTTAGTGTTCCGTCCAGAAATTTTCCTAGGGCCTATTCCTTTTCCCTACACTGGTGTTCCACCCATCGATCAGTTCGAACGCTCCAAAATGGCATGGTACGGTTAGCGTTTGAGAGCTCGAACATGGCCTATGTTGATAGCTCCAGAACAAACGGGTACAGTATTCAGCATAGTAATCTCAATCTGTGTTTGTACGTGTGTGTGTGTGTGTGTGTGTGTGTGTGCTTCGACTGGTCAACGTCTGGGCCCCATTTCATAAAAAGGTGATATGATAGCAACTCTTGCTGGGAAATGTTTCAAGAAGAAGCTAAGTCAATCTTACAATTTTAGATTGACTAAAAATTATGGTATGCCGTGTGTGTCTTCAATGTTCCTTAACTTACTTTTAATGATACAAATTTTGGAGACTTTTTTTCATGCAGCTACTGAAGTACAGGATATAATACGTAACAAAAGACTTTTTTCTGTAAGTATTTATGACAATTTGAAGTGGATGATGAAAGGCTAATAAAATTAAACAGGGAATTCAGTGGCATACCATAGCTTTTAGTCAATCTTAAATTTTAAGATCGACTTAGCTTCTTCGTGAAGCAGACCTCTGAAATAACAATTGTCATAAGAATTCAGCTTCCTGATTGGCTGTTGCTATGAGAAGTTGTCACTCAAGCAAGAGTTGCTATCCTAACATCTTTTATGGAATGGGGCACAGTAGTAACCGCTTGTTTTTTTTTATACTGTGCAGGCCTTTGCCGGCTAGGGGTTGTGGCGATTTTTGCGTTAACACGTAATATGTATAGAAAACTAGACTTTTCACCGCGGAGCACCTGTTCGCGAACGTCGCAAGTTTAGATCTAGAGGTGGCATCAACAATTTTCTTATGACGTCACATAATCTTAGATTTTTGCTTGCCATATCATCAAATTAAGAAAAATGCCCTAAAATCTTTATAGAATAACATTAGGGCAATTTTCTCAAACACAAGCCAGTGACAAAGACAAATTGGTTAGACTTAAGCAAATTGTTTAAGAAGTAGGCCTAGACCCTCGGCTATATAGAATACCGGCCATGAAGCCTAAAATTCAAAACTCTTGAGGTGCATGCAGCTGCTATGCGTGTAGAATCTCCAACGTTGACGAGCTGTAACCCCTCGGCTGTAGAATTACTAAAGTTGTTTAGGCTAGGGATCTAGACTAGATTTACTATGACGTGATAAGAAGAGCCATGCAATCACCTGTCAGTGTTAGCAATGACATGTTACAAGCATTCATTTTAAGTTTATTCTGTTCAAAATGTCTTTCAAGGTTTTTCTTTGCTACAGCCATGCATAGGCCTATGTAAATCTAACGTTAGAAAAAAACCCTAGACATACCGGTCAGAAAGCAGACATGGGTAACATGTTAGATGTAGACTTCTAGACCTCTAGTCTAACAGTTCGACTCTAGATCTAGATTCTATTTCTACTTAGACGTAGAACGTAACACGGGGTGTGTGTGGCGTAGTTTCTAGAATTCTAGCTAATCTAGTAGAAACTAGGGTGTCTACTGTGACATAGATTCTACATTCTGAAATCTCATGTACGAGATTCGTGAGAGTAACTCTTTGATTTCAATCTTGAATACTTGGTTGGCTCTGAAAAGAGCCGTTGGGGTATTTGGCTCTGAAAAGAACCGTTGGGGTATTTCGGCATTCGCCTAGAATCCGGTCTGTCAACCTTCTCTGGCGATTACCTCAGGAATGACTTTCTCCAGATAGTCAATAAATCGGCTACACAGGGCGGGGGTGAGCTGAGTGCACCGATACTCGTGAATGTGCTCCGTCAGTTGTTGGATAGCGGATGGGCCTCTCTCTTGAACCCAGGCTTTTAGGTGGGCCCACACCATTTCAATTGGGTTCAAATCCGGCGATTCTGGGGGAGTAGTTTCTAGAATTCTAGCTGATCTAGTAGAAACTAGGGTGTCTACTGTGACATAGATTTTACATTCTGAAATCTCATGTACAAGATTCGTGAGAGTAACTCTTTGATTTCAATCTTGAATATTTGGTTGGCTCTGAAAAGAGCCGATGGGGTATTTGGCTCTGAAAAGAACCATTGGGGTATTTTGGCATTCACCTAGAATCCGGTCTGTTGACCTTCTCTGGCGATTACCTCAGGAATGACTTTCTCCAGATGGTCAATAAATCGGCTACACAGGGCGGGGGTGAGCTGAGTGCGCCGATACTCATGAATGTGCTCCGTCAGTTGTTGGATAGTGGATGGGCCTCTCTCTTGAACCCAGGCTTTTAGGTGGGCCCACACCATTTCAACTGGGTTCAAATCCGGCGATTCTGGGGGAGTCTTCCACCAGATGATCTTGTTTCGTTCAATGCAGGCCTTAGGTGGTTGGGGTACACTGCGTCAAGAAAGGGCTTCAGAGTCTTCTCCAAGATTTCGTTGCAATAAAACGATGCTCTCATGATGCCGTTGAACACCAGAAGGTCCGATGCACGACGGGAAATGGCACCCCAAATGTGGACCTTCCCCGGTTTCTTGGGGCGCTGGAAGAACTGCCGGTCTCGACCTTTCTTGTGAAATGAAACCCAGCCACTTCGATGAAGCTGGATGGAGCATTCATCAGTAAACACAACATCATCGAAATTGTCAATGACGCGAGTAAGCGACGAATCCATTAGACTCTTGCAATGCGCCACCCGGAGCTTGCGGTTTTTCTCCCTCACCATCTGAACCAGCTTTGGCCTACAAGTTTCCCAGCTTAGTCTGTGACGATATGCCTTGATGATGGACATCGACACAGTAACACCATACAGCTCAATTAAAATCTTCCTGAGCTTCGACGCACTGAGCTCGTTGTTGTTCTCGTAGGCCTCATCAGTCATCTGCCTGAAAGGATCTAGCTGGCTCTTTCGAGGTGGCCTTGGTTTCCCAGCAGTTGACCCAGTTTCCTTATAATGTGCCAGAAAACGAGATATCGACTTGCATTGAATACGAAATTATCCTTCAACTTTGGTGAGCCCCTTGGGGCTCTTGTTTTAAAACTGATACTAATGGACATTAAATATGTGGTATTACTAATTAATGCTGATACAAACTACAAACATAGAAACAGAGGAGATCCTCAAAAGGTTCAGGATGGACCTTTGTGCTCAGAATGGTGGGACGCCAGAGGCCATGGCAACTGCAAAGCAACACGCCAGCCAACTGCAGAGTTTGTCTGAGCTAGTCTGAGGGCTAAGCCTCATGTTCGCCACGGAAGCCCTATCAATGTAAGCATTAATTTCTGTTCCCAAGCTGTTTTTTTTTTTTCATACTGTTAGAAATAAAAAGTAATGAATTACTATAATTATACCTCCACCCACATAGTGTGTAGGGGGGGGGGGGGTCGGTCCGTTGCAAAATCTTGTGGAGTGAACTACTCTCTCATTTTTTGAGTAATTGACCCCAAATTTGGCATGTGTGACCGCTATCAAAGGTAGATGTGCAAGACACCTTTTTCAGTAGTATCGCATAATGCGTTGCCATGGCAACGGCATATATCCATAAAAATTTGTGAATTGAACTACTTTCTCATTTTTTGAGCAATTAACTTAAAATTTGGCATGGGTAACCATTATCACAGGCAGATGTGCAAGACGCCTTTTTCATGAGTATTGCATAATGCGTTGCCATGACAATGGAATATTTACCAAAAAAAATCTTACAAAATGTTGTGGATTGCACTACTCTCTACGTTTTGTAGCAATTCAGTTTGAATTTGGGATAAGGGATCAATGTAATGTATATCTGTGCAAAACACCTTTCATGCATGTGTTAACTTAAATCTGATGTCATGGCAACAGCAGTTTGTTTTTTTTTAAACCAATCATATAAACAAATGGGGATTAGCCTAACTCCTTCAGTTTTCAAGCATTTGGCTTGCAAATTGGCACATGTGACCAGTATGGTACGTAGATGTGCATACTTACTCTTTCATCATTGTTGATCAATGTGTTGCTATGGTAACAGCATAGTTTCAATGATAGTCATATTAAAATATTGTGGATTCAGTTAACTCCCTCAATCTTAGAGCATTTGACTTGAAATTTGGCACACATGCCCACTATAGTATAAAGATGTGGAAACTTAATCTTTCGTCAGTGTCGGGCAATGTGTTGCCATGGTAACTGCATATTTTGAATGAAAATCATTCAAAAATATTGTGGATTCAGTTAACTCCCTCACTCTTTGAGCATTTGGCTTGAAATTTGGCACATGCAACCACTATAGCATGTAGATGTGCAAACTTGAACTTTCGTCAGTGTCGAACAATGTGTTGCCATGGTAACAGCATCTTTTCACTAAAATGCATACCAGGTACAAAAATATTGTGGATTCAGGTAACTACCTCAGTCTTTGAGCATTTGACTTGAAATTTGGCACACCTGACCACTATGGTACATAGATGTACAAACTTAACCTTTTGTCATTGTTGATCATTGTGTTGCCAAGGTAACAGCACAGTTTGAATGAAAATCATACAAAAATATTGTGGATTCAGGTAATTCGCTCAGTCTTTGAGCATTTGGTTTGAGCATTTGGCTTGAAATTTGTCTTGAAATTTGTCACATGCAATCATTGTGATATAGAAATATGCAAACTATATATTTCATCATTGTTGAACAATGTGTTGCCATGGTAACAGTGCATTTTTAATGAAAATCATACAAAAATTTCAATTCTCCTAACTCTCTGTTTAGAGCATTTTGGCTTCAAATTTGGAACATGTTACCTCTTCATTACCTAGATGTTCAAAAAATCTTTTGTCAGTGTGGAAAATGTGTTGCCATGGTGACATTATATTTTGAATGAAAATGATACACTAATATTGTGAATTCAACTAAACCCCTCATCCTTTTAGGCTTTGGCTTGAAATTTGGCACTTGTGACAGCTATGATTTAGGGCCTATAGTTGTGCAAACTTCATTTTTTTCTTCATGTCCAACATTGTGTTGCCATGTTTACACAATTTTTAATAAAAACCATAGAAATCGTCAGTTTATTCATCTTGATCACTCAGTTTTTGAGCAGTTGACTTGAGATGTGGGACATATGACTAACAGTGAGCAATGCATTTATTCATTGTTGAACAGTACATTGCCATGGTTTTCAGGTCATGCAATTATTGTTTCAGATCCATACTTTAACATGATTTAAGATTCCATTTTCATTATTCCTTAGCATCACCGAGTATGTCTGCTCCAGAGAGTACGTGCCCAAAACGAAGCATAAGTTCTATGATTCCGTCTGGAAATTTGGCAACTTTCTGATTGGATACATGGTAGCGCCAATTTTCCCAGGGTTGGACAAAGGAAATGTCCGTGAGATTATGGATAGATTACAGGCGTACAAGAATGGTCTGAGAAAATTGATCAAACAGAGAGAGTCGGAAAATCGATCCAAAATTGAAGGTATTTGATTTTTAGCTCAACTGAGCCGAAGGCTCAAGTGAGCTTTTGCCTTTTGTTTTTGTCCATCGTCTGTAAACTTTCACATTTTCATCTTTTCTCCAGAATGGGTGGTCAGGTTTCAACTTAGTAGGAATTCTCCTTATGGGTAGAGGATCCAGAGTTGTTCAAATGGTACTAGTGGTCCCAAGTCAGAGTTGTTTGGACATACCAATCACAAAAATTGGAAAATATTGTTTTCAAACCTATTTGTCATTTTGGACAAGTGGAAATGATACAACAAACTAATTATATTAAGAAGTTTTGTTGAAGCCTGAACCAAGGACACTTGCCTACTTGCATTTACAAAATCTTTAGCCAATAGAGTGAATTGAAATACATGTAGCTTCCCTTCTTCAACATAATTTATTTATCTGAGGAAAGTGATCTTGATTTTATGATGAAACTCTTCTTTTCCTTATGTAGAGGAGGTCTTGGACACATCTGAAGTGGGCGCCTTCAAGGCCAAAATGAAGCAAAAAGCGATGACTGCAATCGGTGAGAATTTTCATCTATCACAAATAATATCAGTTCATAATGCTTTTGATTTTACCATGATTAATCAGGAGTCAGTATGTCACCGTGATTTATTTGATTTACAATTTTTAGCAAGTTGTACTAAAATTCCTTTCTCTTTATTTCTCTAGGATGAGTCTTAAATCAAAGTAATACAGTTTGAATACAGTTTCAAAGGCACAGCCACGATGGGTGAATTCTTTTAAAAGCCATTTGCTCAACACAATATCAGATTCTTGATGATAATTTCCTTACAAGGAGTGCTGTACCTACAATCATGTAATCATGTCTTGTAAACTTCTTCAAAATTTCTTACTTATTTACTGCCCGTTATGCCACGGGCACGTAGGGCAGCAACAAAAGTTCGCCGTTTGACCCTGTCCATGGCCAGGCACTGTAGTGTCCCCCAGGTGTGGTTCAGGTCCCTCATTTCTCTCTCTTCTCAGTTCTTCTCCATGTGTTTTTGGGTCTCCCCCTCTTCCTCCGCCCTTCCGGAGTCCAGTAGAGTGCTGTCTTGGTAGTGTTGTCCTGTTCTTTCCTAAGCACATGACCATCTCTAGCGCCTTCTTTGGATGATCGTGTCTATGCATCCCAACTGGCATTTATCATAAAGCTCTTCATTTGATATTGTATTTGGCCAAAATATGCGATAGATTTTCAACAGTGATCTGTCGTACAAAACTGACAGTTTTTGAATGTCGCTCTTCGTCATCCAGCATTCTGATCCATACAGGAGAGTTGACAGAACACAGCTTTGATAAATCATTAACTTGGTTTTGGTCCTGAACTGCTGAGATTTCCAGTTGAGATTCAGCATAGAGAATGCAGTCCTTGCTTTATTCATGCCACTTTTTAATGTCTACTCCTGCACCTCCATCATGTGTTACTGTACTTCCAAGATCAGTGAATTCATCTGTTGTTGGAAGATCTTCTCCATTAGCCTGTATAATTTGAGGGTTTTGAACATGGAGTGTCATTACTTCTGTTTTCCTGTGATTAATCTTCAAGCCAATTTGTTGTGCAAAGTCAGTGAGGCGGGATGTCTTCTCCTGCATGTGTTGGTGAGTGTGAGACACTAGAGCAAGATCGTTTGCAAAGTCTAGGTCCTCAAGTGTTGAAAGGAGTGTCCACCTAATGCCTCTTTTCTGATCTGCAGTAGTCTGCCTCATTATCCAATCAATGGCTAGGTTGAAGAGTAGTGCAGACATAACACACCCTTGTCTCACCCCCGTCTTCACCTGGAAACTGTAGTTACTATTTCCAACCTTGCAAGTGAAATTGCTGTAAAAGCTCTTGATGATAGCCACTACTTGTTGAGGAATGCCATAGATTTGTAGAATTTTCCATAAGCTGTCTCAGTGTAAACTGTCAAAAGCTTTCTCGAAGTCAACAAAGTTAATGTACAGCTGGCTTTGCCATTATGTGCATTACTCAATTATGTTGGGCAAGACAAAAATCTAGTCTACGCACCCTCTTCCCCTTCAAAAACCTGCTTGCTCTGGTCTCAGTTGCTCATCAACAGCCCTGGTCAGCCTCTGAATGATAACTTTTGCGAGTATTTTACTCAGAACAGACAAAAGTGTTATTTCCCGCCAGTTGCTACATTTCCTGAGTGAACCTTTCTTAGGGAGTTTGATGATGATCCCTTGTGACCAATCTTTAGGGACTTTCTTTCCTTCCCATATGTCAGTGAAGAGTGGATGCAGTATGTCTGCAGCCAATTCTGGGTCTGCCTTAAATAACTCAGCATTGAGATTATCTAATCCTGGTGCCTTTCCATTCTTTAAGGACTTGATTGCCTGAATGATCTCAGCCCGAGTTGGTGGATTTATGTCGATATCTATATCTAAATCACAAACTTCTTCTGGTGTATCAGCTTCAATAACTGGGGTTGGCCTGTTGAAGACTTCTTCAAAGTGTTCAGCCCATCTGGCATCCTGCTCTGCTTCAGTAGTAAGAAGCTTTCCATTCTTGTCCTCTGTCGGTAATTCTGAGTATTTACTGTACTTGCCGCTAATCATTCTGGTCAGCTTGTATACTTTCCCTTGTTCACCAGCCTTTGCAGCCTCTTCTGCCTGACTAGCTAAATTGTCAATAAAGGCTCGTTTATCAGCTCTTGACTTTCTTTTAACCTATCTGATTTTGCAGCCATGCATTGTCTTTTCACTTCTCTAGAACGCTTCTCTACAGTTTGCCATGTGTCTTCAGTCATCCACTCCTTTCTCCCTCTCTTTGTAGTTCGAAGACGCGTTTCACGTGCTTTGTGGTAGGCTGTCTTGACCCTTTCCCACTCTTTATTGGTCTTATCTTGTTCCTCCTGTGTGTATTCAAGATCTGCTAGGACCTGAAATCTGTTCCTAAGCTCTAACACAAATGTGCCTTTAATTCTGGGGTCCTTAAGTTTCTCAATGTTGTATCTTGGTTGCTTTACTTTGTTAACTCCTGTTTTCCGAAGCTTCACTTGAAACACTGATAACACTAGATTGTGGTCACTAGCAGCATCCCCCCCCCCCCTCTCATGACTCTAACATCTTGAAGCGATCGTCTCCACATACCATTAATCATGATGTGATCAATTTGGTTTCTATCCCTGCCATTTGGCGAGTACCACGTCAGCTTGTGAATGTCTTTGTGCTGGAAGAGTGTCCCTAGTGTTACTAGATTGTTGAGAGAGCAGAATTCCACAAGGCGTTCTCCATTTTCATTCATCACCCCACATCCATACCTCCCCATAGCCCTGTCATAGCCTGACTTGTTGTCTACAACCTTAGCATTCAGGTCCCCCATCACAATCTTCATATCGTGTGCAGGAGCACTGTCTAGCTCATGTTGCAGTAGTTCATAGAAAGCATCTTTGGTCTCCTCAACGTTGTCGTTAGTCGGGGCATAGCACTGGATGATAGTTGTGTTAATTTGTTTTCCCCTGAGCCTAATCTTCATCATCCTGCTATTCACAGGCTTCCACTCAAGAAGACATTCCTTCACTCCCTTTTCAAGAATGATGGCGACTCCCTCGGAGTGATGTCCATCATCTCTTCCCGAGTAAAGTACAGTATCTCCTGTACTGGCTTGTAGACTTCCTGATCCTGTCCACCTGCTTTCACTGACACCTAAAATTTGTACATTATATCTTTGCATTTCTGCAGTGATTTCATTTAATATCCCCGTTTCATACATAGTTCTTACATTCCAAAATCCTACTTGTGTTCTACATTTGGCGTTCATGACCTCCACATTCCTGTCGGTGGCTTCCTTTCGGCTTTGACCACCGCCAATCATCCAGGTACCATTTGGTACACCAGGAGGCAAATTGCGCCTGGTTTTTGACTTTTGACTTTGACTTTTGTTGCTGTTCCCGTAACAGATTTCTATTTACAGGACAGGGTTGTTAACCCTGTGCCGAACCCCCAACCTGGAGGGCCAGGGATCACAATTCGTCTGGTCTCTACCCTTTGACCTGTCCGGCTTGCGTGGCCCTGCCGGGAGAATAGTCTCCCGCCGGCATAGCTCTAGGGGTCACTGAGACACGCAAGCCCATCAGACCACGACAAGGTTGTGATTCATCGGGGGTTCAAAATTTGTTATGTCTAAGTTTATTCTGTTTTAGAGAAAATAAGGTCAGGAGAAACAGAATGGGAAAACCAGGTGGCTGTCCGGGATTTCCTCTTCACTGATCTGTACATTGTGAATGCCCAGCATACATGCATCAGAGAAGCTATCTCTCTGGAAGAATATCATGACCATCGTTACATCGATGGCAAAATTCATGTGAAGGTTTCTAAAAATTTCTTTCCTTAATACCTCTTGTTTTCTTGATTGTTAATAAATTGATGTCATCATTCAGATGTTACCCTGCCTCTCAAAACAACCAAAAATTTGCCAGAAATGAATTCTGAATTAAAGGGGAAGGCTAGTAACTGATCAGTGGGAAACAGTGCGAATGCTGAGGGATGATTGTTCCAATTCTTGTGGGATTCATTTAAGAGTACATTATATATCTATTGTCGTGTGAAAATTATTTACTTCAGAACTGTCTAATATTCAAGTAATATGCAGCTTAATTCCCCGTCACTGACCAGACACGCTAACCTGGATAGCGTTAAGCTGCACATTTCTTTAATATGAGACCATTCTGAAGAAAATAATTTTCACACAACAATAGATATATAACCTACTTTTGAATGAATCCCATAAGGATTGGAACAATCATCTCCGAGCATTTCCACCAATGCCCAATTTTTCCATCACAATTTTGTCACCAGCAAGGGGATACTTAAATTTTTCTTTGTTTTTTTGAGAAGCAGATATGCTTTTCGGGTCACAAAAATTAAAAATTTTTTACTTTGGTACTTAATCTGGCCACCAGAGAGAAAAAAAAAATCGCTATGGTCCTACTTCGTATAGTAAGTGTAATGAAATCCACATGGGCACATTTGAAAATGTAATGATATTCATGTAGAAATAAAAGGAATTCTTGGATCTTGCCAAACCAATATACTGACAAGTAAATTTAATTTGATTTATGAATATTCATATAAAGGTGTGTTAATTATGCCTCCACCAACGAAGTGGCGGGAGGCATTATGTTTTCGGGTCGTCCATCCGTACGTCCGTCCCGTTTTGTTTTTGTCGATATCTCAAGAACCGTGTGGTGGTTTTACATCAAACTTGATATGAGGGTATATCCTGGGGGATAATACTTTGTTTTGATTTTAGCGTCACGGGTCAAAGGTCAATGGTCACAGGTTATTTTGTGAAAAAAAAAAAGGTTGAAAATTCATGTTTTTCTCCATATCTCGCAAATGGTTCAAGGTATCTTCATGGAACTTAGTATATGCTTGTTCCAATGGGCAGTGATTATCTAGGGAAGTTGGGGGGTCATGGTTCAAAGGTCAGGGGGTCAAAGATCAAGGTCAACTCCTCAAAATATCACTACTTTCCTTACATTTTTACTTGATAATTTGAATCAATTGCTATTTACATAAGACAGTAAGTATTTTACATTAATTCTTCCAGGTCTGGAATAACACTTTTTTTTTTTTTTTGTCGAGCCCACTGGAGGTGAGGGGAGAATAAAGGGATCGGCTGGTACTCTGTGCTGAGGACTTCAATTTCAATTAAACTAGGAGGGAAGAGTGGTTATGCAAAGTTATACATTTTGCTCATAACTTTTGATCCATATATCCATTTGTGACTAAACTTGGAAGGTAGATGTCCCTTGGGGAGTTGAAGGTCACCACAAGGTCAAAGGTCACAGTCTGTGGTCAATGAAATTTAAAGATATACTGGAGTACTGGTTCTTCCTGAAAATTTACTTGAATGTGTTTCACCTTGTTTGTATTCTAAGTCAAAATACATTTTATATGAAGCCCAAAACGAGAAAATTCCCTGGCCAACTGCCTGCTGCAGTTAAGAGAAATCTCCTTTTCAAATGTCCCATACGTTTTGATGTTGACCAACGTCAAAAAGTATGAAACCTTGATTTAACAATGGAAATGAAATAATGTATTTAATATATGGTTAAAAGGTATGAAAGTGTTGCTTTGGGTGTGCAATTTAATTACAAAATCCCTCAAACGGTTATATCGGGTCCTAGATGGATATTTTTGGCATTATTTTTTAATGTCATTTGATTAGCGGCCTCACATGGTAACGGTTTTTCAATTTGAATCAAAACAGGCTCTGAATTGTAACATACATGATTTTATCCATCACCGATGTGATGAGGTAATCATCATAGCTTTCAATTATTAAAGTGTAAATTCTTTCACAAAAAGCATTGATGACCAGTACTCTTGTATAGCTTTAAGGGCTGCAGTGTTAAGTTTTTACGGCACATTTTGATTATGGCTCGTATCTTTTTAGCCAGAGGTTAGATCATCACCAAACTTGGTAAATGTCACTATTAAAAGAGTTGAAGGTCACAAGGTCAAAGGTCATAGGCTGGGGTCAACAAACTTTTAGGTCCCAATATTAAGATTTATGGCGCAATAGTGGGCAAGACACATTTTGACTACTGCCTTGTATTGAATCTACTATTCTTCAATTTTCACATTTTTGATGCAGGACATTTTACAACAATTGCACAGTGACAATTTTCAGCACCAATTTACCTTAGCCATTTATATGTTTTTATCATTTCATGACAAGATTTTGCCAAACAAAACCTAAATAATGATGCTCATTTCAAATCATTAAGTCACACAAAAAGGTTTTACAACTTTATTTCTTCTAACCATGAGTATCAGCACAATTTAGATAACCCTTTTATGCTAACCAAGGTCAAGGACCATAATTAGGTCAAGGACCATAAAACGGCCTATCAGTATGGCCCCGCTGATGTCTTCTTTAGCCGGGAGGCGGCTCCCATTCTCAAGATTTATGTCAGTGAGTTGCGGCCTTTGACGCCATCATACTTCAAGAAGGCCAATGGAGAGGAATATCTCTTCATCCATTCCAAGGTGAGAGCCATAGGCCCAGTTCTAGACACACTGTGGAATGCCGATGGAAACTCTGGAGCCTTCTTCCCAAGAAATTTGAGGAAGACGGTCTGCACAGAGGTAATAACTCTATATGAAGCAAATTTATAATCCATCACCGATGTGATGAGGTAATCATCATAGCTTTCAATTATTAAAGTGTAAATTCTTTCACAAAAAGCATTGATGACCAGTACTCTTGTATATAGCTTTAAGGGCTGCAGTGTTAAGTTTTTACGGCACATTTTGATTATGGCTCGTATCTTTTTAGCCAGAGGTTAGATCATCACCAAACTTGGTAAATGTCACTATTAAAAGAGTTGAAGGTCACAAGGTCAAAGGTCATAGGCTGGGGTCAACAAACTTTTAGGTCCCAATATTAAGATTTATGGCGCAATAGTGGGCAAGACACATTTTGACTACTGCCTTGTATTGAATCTACTATTCTTCAATTTTCACATTTTTGATGCAGGACATTTTACAACAATTGCACAGTGACAATTTTCAGCACCAATTTACCTTAGCCATTTATATGTTTTTATCATTTCATGACAAGATTTTGCCAAACAAAACCTAAATATAGATGCTCATTTCAAATCATTAAGTCACACAAAAAGGTTTTACAACTTTATTTCTTCTAACCATGAGTATCAGTACAATTTAGATAATCCTTTTATGCTAACCAAGGTCAAGGACCATAAAACGGCCTATCAGTATGGCCCCGCTGATGTCTTCTTTAGCCGGGAGGCGGCTCCCATTCTCAAGATTTATGTCAGTGAGGTGCGGACTTTGACGCCATCATACTTCAAGAAGGCCAATGGAGAGGAATATCTCTTCATCCATTCCAACGGAAAGGGTGTGAGAGCCTTCTTCCCAAGAAATTTGAGGAAGACGGTCTGCACAGAGGTAATAACTCTATATGAAGCAAATTTATAATATGATACATGTTTACAGTCTGACTTCTCTATCCAACTTCCCTTTATCTGGAACTCTCTATTACAAGCTGTACCTAGACGTGATCTTGCCATCATTTCTGAAATTCTATTTTAATTTTTACAATAATTATGGAATTCTTATGCTTACTAAGATGAAACATTTATTATTACCAACATAATTAACATACATTCACAGCAAATTTACTTCTAAATAATTTGCATTTAGTAGAACACCGTACCCATATCACTGCAAGAACACAGACAGATGTGATTAGCTGAGTAGCTGCATGCAAGTAACATTATGTCTCCCATATCTGGTCAAATCTCTTACCCAGATGAGCATCGGTCCCAACATGGCCAGATGAGAGAGGTCGGACTGTACCTATCTTTCCTTGTTTTCTTTCACTAACATGATGATGATGATTTCATAGAAATTAACATACTGTTTCATTCAGTTTAATTATTGTCTTGCTTGCAGAGAAGATACAAGACATTAGCTTCACTTTTTCTGATTACAGGAATGGCAACTTGCTTACATCTGTTTGCAGGAGCTTGTATTCAGCATGCAAGACGACGCTTGGCATTTGCCTTTTCCTAATAGCTCAATTAAGAGTGATTGTTTTTCCTTATACACAAAGATTTCGTAGACTGCCAGGATTTCTAATTTTCCTGATTTGAAGTCTGTTGGAATTTCACAATAATGTAAATTTGATCTTTTTCCATAGTGATTTAGAAATTTATACGCATATGATTGATTAGGTGAGGAAGAATCGGACACCCGCAGAGGCAGCCAAAGTTGCTACATTCATGCAACATAGTTATGCCACTCGGGGCAAGTATTACGTGGCTGCACAGACTGCAAGGGAAAACTACGAGTGCAGTGAAATGATTGAGGATATTTTTCTCGTGAAGGTAATTCCAAGTATTTTCATGAATTCTGCATGGACACAAAGTCATTTTCAAGGCTCTGTGCTTTTAATTTCCGTCTTATCAAATTGGCCTAAAGGGATAGTTCAGGAGTAAAACAATATTTGGTACTTCTTTCCTTGTATGTATCCAATGTTTATATCAAAATTTATTGAAATGACTATTTTCAAATCAAAATTAAGTATTACACACACATATACATATTTCACATTTTTTTTCTGAATAGATTTTTAGCAAATAACACCAAAAATTTCAATAAAGTATGCAAATCATACATTTTTTCTGAATCATGAATGCTAAAATCAATATTTGGTGGTCTTGCTTCACTATTCCACCACTGAACTTCCCATTTAGCCTGAATGTAAATATATATCTAATATATTTCTTTTACAAAATTTATTTGCTTTTGTTAACTTTACAATGCTTTTATCTAACCATGACCTCCTCTTTGTACTTTTTTACAGGAGTTATGTGATCCATCTTCTCTCTGTATCTCAACAAGTGCACAAGTTCAATATTTTGGGAAGATTTGAAGATGAATTGGCCAGTACTTCATACTATAATTGATTGGGCTGGGGATTTTGGGGTGGGGGGATTGTTACCACATGATGCAGGTAAGTCTTCTTCATTTTTTCTTTATATTTTATATCAATTTCTTCAATACTGAATAAGAAAATTAAGAGCACCATTTCAATTTTCAAAGTTTGATACTGTATTGAATGAATGGGATACCATGGAGTATGGCACATTCAGGCATGGGCGGCGGAATGCACGGACAACACAATGGCTTGGGGGGTGGGAAGCATTGTTCGGACACAATACTAAATGCCCCCAACTCCATTGCTCATCCGCTCGTTCCACCATCCATGCATTTAGGGGCAAATAGTGCATGAATCCAATATTTTGATGATTTGAGATAATTTTCATTGCTGCAGCAGTTTATTACACTACGCATATTGGTAATAAAATATATAATGCAATGTGCAACTCAAACACACAAAATTGATTTTGAAAAACAGACCTGCAAAATCAGTGAAATTATTACATGACAAATATGCAAAATGGCCTTTAAATCAAATATAAGTTTTTATCATTTCACATAAAACTAATAGGGAAAACATTTTTTTAATATGTTGCTTAACTTGATCGGCCTTATATAAAAGATAATGTTATTGAATTCATCATTAAAGATGTCGATTCTGCTTACATGCCTTCAATCTAAAGGAGCCAGCTTTTAATTACCTATGTATAATGAGCAGTAGGAAATATTCTTGATACGTGCAGTAGATATGAAATAAAAATCCTTTATTATTGTTATTAAACATACTTTGATCTGAATGCTATGATTTTGATTTCTTTCATATCTGCACTTATTATCATTGAAATCAATCCAATGCATTATTCATTTCATTAACCAATTTTATCAATTTTTATTGATCACATTTTGAAACAGATAATAACCAGCCCAGTGTACTACGATGCTATTACAAGCAATCATACCACAGGTCTTTGTATATCAACCAGTCTTGGACAGTCATCAAGAAATCTAAGTAATCATCGAATGGGTAAGATCATACAAATAGCCAACAACCTTTTTGTAGGATCATGATCATGCTACCAGGGCCATCATCAGGAGAGCCTAATCACGGTAGAAGTGACATCATAAGAAGAACCTAATCACACCACCAGTGTCATGATTGTAAGAGTGTGATTAGACGACAGACACAATCGTCGGAAGAGCCTAGTCACAACACCATCGCCGTGATTGCTAGTGCATGATCCCACTACAAGCGTCATCATCAGAAGAGCCTTATCACACCATTAGTGCCAGAGCGTGATGACACAACAAGCGCCATCATCAGAAGAGCCTAATCACACCACCAGTGCCATGATTGTAAAACGTGATTAGGCGACAAGCGCCATCATCACAAGAGCCTAATCACACCACCAGTGCCATGATTGTAAAACGTGATTAGGCAACAAGGGCCATCATCACAAGAGCCTAATCACACCACCAGTGCCATGATTGTAAGAGCGTGATGACACTACAAGCACCATCATCAGAAGAGCCTAATCACACCACCAGTGCCATGATTGTAAAACGTGATTAGGCGACAAGCGCCATCATCACAAGAGCCTTATCACACCACCAGTGCCATGATTGTAAGAGCGTGATGACACTACAAGCGCCATCATCAGAAGAGTCTAATGAGACCACCATCACCACCATTTTCAGAAGAACGTAATCACACCAAGAGTGCTATGATTGAAAGAGCATGATAAGGCAAAAAGCACTGTAATCGCAAGAGCCTATTCTCACCACCAGTGCCATCATTGTAAGAACGTATTCACACCACCAGTGCTCGCCATCATCGTATTAACCCTATTTTAACTAGGCTATTTGACCTCCCCCTTTTTTTAGGGGGGTCAATCTGACCCCCTTCAGATCTCGGCTGTGGATCTCGCGATCACCACAAAACCTTGCACATTGATAAAGTGGAGTGTAAACTCGAAGACTATGCAGTTAGTGTTTCCGTAAGATTTTCATTATTCATAAATTATGTTATTTAATGCGTGAATGCAAGCTAATTTATTCATATTCAAATTTTTGGCTATGAATCCCAAAATAAAGACTCTAGAGTTCTAATTTTTTTGCATTACAGAATCCTTTTGTACTTCAGAATGAGTATACACCCCACAAAACAAAAAAATTGATTAAAAATTTTTTTTCTCTTGTATTTTATTGATTTTTAATTTCGTATATATTTCTTTTCTTTTTTTTTCATAGTTAAGTTTTTAATTGTTTTTGAGAGCATGTACAATCAAACAGAATGCTCTGTCATTGTCAACGGAAAGATCACAGAATGGTTTCAAGTAGTGACAGGAGTTAGACAAGGGTGTCTCCTTTCCCCCAGCCTCTTCAACTTGTTCCTTGAATTTGTAATGAAAGACGTCCAAAATTTAGACAGTGGAATCCGGATGGGCGACATGTGCATGAACAACATCCGTTATGCAGACGACACAACACTGATGGATCTTGTCTTTGAGAAACTACAAGTCTCAACAACGAACTGGAAAAGGCCTGCACAAGATGGGGTATGAAAATGAACCCAAGCAAATGCAAAGTCATATCACAAGACAAACGTCACATATCCTTGAATGGAGTAGACATCAACAAAGTTGATGATTTTGTATTCTTTGGTAGCAACATTCCTACAGTTGCAAATGATGTGATTCGTCGTACCAGATTAGAGGCCTGGGCATTTGGCAAATTGAAAAGCACCATATGGACGAACCAGATTATCCCCAGATCACTTAAAGTGAGAATTTACAAAGCACTCATCCTCCCTATTGCCATCTACGGTGCTGAGTCGTGGACACTACGCCAAGCTGACCAGCGTCGATTAGACACCTTTGAAATGAGATGCCTACGAGTAATCCTTGGTGTGAGGCTCATCGACAAGATAAGGAATGAGGAAATTAGAAATTGAAAGAGACTTGGGCATTCCACTGAAAGAGCTGAACATCAAACCCAGGGAAGACCAAACTGGAGAAGGATCACTCGTAGGAGAGCAAAGGGACACACTGTCCTATGCAATTACGTCAAGTAAGTCAAGTTTGGCGGGAAATAATTGCTGATCATTTCCATTACAAATACACCAAAATGAAATTCATTTGATAATTTTTAGTGAAAAAGATTGAATTTATGTGAATTTTTGGAAAAAATCGCAATTTACATTGGAATTGTACACAAAATCACATTTTTGGAGCAGTTGCTGCAAATTTGGTCTCAAAAGTTGCGGAATAAGTTAAAGAAAAAAAAGCAATGAAAAGGCGCGGCGAGAGCTTCTTTTGTTGCAGACTTATGCGCCAAATGTTGAGAGGAGGGGTCAATTTGATCCCCCCCCCCCCCCAGTTGAAATAGGGTTAAAGAGTGAACACACATTAAAACCATATCAGTGTAGGAGGCTGATTATTGGATGAGTAAACAGGCCACCTTGCCCTATCTTCGCCACAATCGTTCCTGAGTGTGATCGCTTGGCATCGTTGTGAAAATGTCTCCAACTGTGTCAATGACAATGTTGGAGTTCAATCCTGTCATTGGCCCCGAAATTACAGCAGTGATCAGGCCACATGCTGTATCATCGTATTTAATAGTGTGATCAGTTTTAGTTTGCAATCAAAGTAAAGTCTGAGGGTAATCCAACCCATGCTCCGGTTTCAGATGATCCTCTGATAATAACTGTCATTAGAGAGAGTTTGGGTTAGGGTTGTGGTTGGGTTCTTAAGTGAGTCAGGATAGGGTCAGGATTAGGTTACAAGGGTAAGGGTTATGGTTGAGGTTAGGGTTAACACAAGGAATTATCCCAGGAGCATTTGTTGCCTGTCTCCATCCATAGTTGCTAATGCCATGTCCCCAATTGATTTCTTGGATGAAATAAACAAATCAAGATGAAATCAGACATGAGCATTGTATTTTATGTAGTAGATATCATGTTTTGCACCAGTAAGGGGATGAGAAAATAAATAGTAATCCAATGATTTTTTATCAGGTATGTATGATCAGCAATTTAGTAGATGTTCAAAGGTCAAGTTCATAGAAAATCTATCACCAAATGTACCATATAAGCCATATATTTGTACTTGACATGTAAATGTTTTAAGATGAATGTGTTACTCAAAATGTTAATTATTTCTTCACTACAGTTGGCCTCGGTAATTGATGCAATGATGATCGAGTCGACCACAAAATCCAGACATCTGAAATTGTAAGTGCATTTAGTTTTTCATAATTTCTTCAATGGGATGATTTGGGTAAATCAAGTACTGGCCTTGTATAATGTCTATATTTCAAGAGTCCATTCAATTCTTTTGGGAAATTTGAACATGTGCACTTATTGAGATAGGGAAAGACACGTTTAATTTTTATTGTATTTGTTACTGGATTTAAGCACGCCATTCTATTCGGTATAAAATTTATATGGTCACTTCATTTATCATCAGTTTTTATACTTAGGCCAAAAAAAAAAAATTGTTGCATTGGCGTGACCCGCCCGACCCTAAAAATTCCGCCGACCCTACGTTTTGTTTTTTTTTAATTGGGTTGGCTATCGATATCAAGTATCTTGTTGATTGCGATCGCGATCGAAAAAACCCGGAAAAACCCGGAAGTGTTTCATACAGAACCCGCGGCAGCTGCATGCCGCGCTATGTTGTACGCAAAAGCTATTAAAAGCTAGCTCAACACTGCGTGTGTGAGTGTGTACGAAAAGAATGTACACTACTGTTTATTACATACATGTCTGTATGTGTGTACGAGGCATGCCCTGGCAGAGGCGATCGCGAGGGAGCCGGAGCTAGCTAGCTAGCTAGAGCTGCATACATGTCCGCCTTGCTCGATCAGCCCAGCATGGCCGCGTATTCCGTAAAGTTTACCGGCATGTTGGGGCCGAAGAAAATCTTCAGTGCACTACGAAAATGTGACACCGATGACAGGATTGGCGATGTTCTTCAGAGAATAGCCGACTTTGACACTGATGCAGCTCCATTAATACTTTCCTCCGTCCAAGCTTCAAGCAGTGATGGGGGAGGGTCCTGGTCGGACGTTTTGCCGGGGGAAAGGGTATCAATTCTTAACGACTTCGGGTATCGCTTCGTCGTGGGGTACTTCTCCATGTCCAGCGATTCGGCGTCTGCGTCTGAGGTGCCTAAGAAAAAGAATGCCTTTGAAATCCTGGTTCAAATCAGCGAATGAGACTGAATTTATTGTCAAGGTAAGAATGCAACTGAAGTGAAACATTGAAAGGAATTAAATTTCAAATTTAGACTGTAGACTATTAAGTAGCGATCCAAGTAAATACTCAAGACTCTGGATTTAATTTCCCAGCCAGTGCCAAGCTTGTATAGACCTCTAGCCTTTGCAAATTAAGGGTGCTGCTACTTCACATCTCACAGCACAGAACGCACGCACAACAATCCAGTGTGGAGAATGTAAGAAACCACGCGTTGTCTATGCAGACCGGAAGCCATCCGCAAAGGATCTCTTAGACTTGAAAGCAGCTACTGAAGACTCTGACTACACTTGTGGCAGTCCACTGGTTCCTGTTGGGCACAGACTCTGCAAGAAGGTAAAAGCTTAAACTGTATAGACAGTTTAAGTTTTCATTATCTTTTTTTATAAGATGTAAACAGTGAAGTGACAGATATACAAGTACATCAGACTGAATAACTTATAAGAGAATCTATGTATATTTCATTAATTATTTATTTCATTTTATTTCCAGAATATTAAACATATAATGAAACATTCCAGAAGGAATGCCAACTAAAATGATGGGGGACTGATCTGTAGAAGGTTCTCCTCATTTCAGTTGGAATACATGAACATATGCACAAACCCAATTTGAAATGAAACTACATGCAATACATTTATACATTTATAAATCCAGTAGAAATTGTAAACCAATGTAAAAATTAATCCATACAATTTTGGCATTTAAAAGAAGAAAATGGGAAGAAGGGAAAAGGGAAAATAACCCCCCGCCCCCCCCCCCAAAAAAAAAAATAAATAAATAATAATAATAATAAATAAATAGATAAATAAAAATAAAGATTAACAAAAAATAATATCCAGAATTAAAACTTGGCTTGAATTCATTTTGTTTTAGTTTTTTTTTTTTTCGTTTATAGTCTATTTTGCCATCAGAATAAATACATTTTACATCTATGCCCATATTTTCAATCAGGATGCTACTTAAAATTTTTCAAGGTGCTTGCCCAGTTTATGCAAGCAAAGTACTACAGAACACTTAAGCTCTATTAGATCTAGCATTGAAAAAAATTAATAGAAATACACAAATGTTACATTTTCCAACTAAATTTACCTACAAAATGTTGGCAAGCATGTTATTGCTCAAAAATGCTTGCCCAGGTTTGAATTTCATTTGCCTTAAGCACCCTGTAGGCCTACATATCTTTCTTTCCCTCCTTTCAGATGTATGTTCGTTTGGCCCTGAATTGTGGGGACCATATTGAATATGCCTACTACAGCAGCCAAAAGTTCGTGCAAGGAGTCTGCTGCTACTGCACAGAACCTTCATCTGGTGGACCAAGAAGAGATGCACTCAAGAGAATATACAAGACAGTGCTTCCTGTTTGTGAAGATTGCTTCAACATCGGGAAAGAAATCCCAAAATGCAGACCATATAAGAAAAAAACAACCCCTCTAAACTGTGTGGAATGTCAGACCAGATATACTGTTTATCACTCGGCTGCATTGATTCCGCATCATCTGACATTATTTTCTTTTCACTTTACAATGAAGACTTTCCTGTACATGAAACTGGAAAAGAAAGAGTCGCTCCAATGCCCCTTTGCACGAAGGGCATCCAGTATTCTTTGTTTGATTGTGGCTATTAAATACAACTGTACTGAAGTTTTTACAGTGGTACATTTAAAGGGTGTGTACAGTTCTGGTCGAGGTGAAGATTTAGCTTTTAACATTTTGTAAGATATTCAGAAACCACTCTATGAGATGTCAAAGAGCATGCAGTTCTAAGGGGTATCAAAAGTTTATTCGATGAAAATCGGTTTTGAAATGGCTGAGATATCCAAAAACAAGGTGAAACAAAGAGATACTAATAAAGTTGGGGCATGTCGCCTTTTATTATTAGCACCTTTTTGGATATCTCAGCCATTTGAAAACCAATTTTCATCAAATAAACGTTGAATCCTTCTTAGAATTACATGCTCTTTCATATTTCATACGAGCTTTTCATTTAACATCTCACTTAGGAATGTTCAAAACATGAATCCCTACCTCAACCAGTGCTGTACAGTCCCTTTAAATATTAAATGACTTTGTATTCTATACATGTGTATTTGCAAAGGGTCAATTTCTTTTCAAAATATTCCTTGCAAACATCTCTCACAAGTAACATTCTCTATTAAAGGTGCTTCCAACCTCGGGAAATTTGATATCAGCTTTGCAACACCTGCAATATGAACAAAATAATGATATAGAAACACTTTAAAAAAGACAAAAGTAAATCAAACTTGTTATGTATTGTAGGCACAATTTTAATAGCATTAAAGGTTGTAAACCACATATGCACAACATCATTTTGGGTTTTGAAAGAAAAAATACAAAGCTCATTGGGAGTTTAAATGACAGGCCATGATGTAAAGCTATCAAAGTATCAAATTTACAGCAATATTAAGGCAATGCCAAAATAAAGGGGTATTCTCTTAAAGCGTCAGGATAACACCTTTAATAAGAAATCAAAGAAATTAAAAGAAAATCTGTGTCATATTCTTACCTGTTATTCCTGAACTGGAAGGCACTAGGATCTAAAATTTCACTAGTATTCTTCTGAGACCAATAGCAATCTAGGCCTAAAGAAGTATTTTTGTGCAGATTTGCAGCCGCTTGCAATCAAGTGCTACTGTCTGAACTATTGGAAAACACAACTGCATTTCTAATAAACGATTCTGAAATGATAAACCCTAGGAATTCTTTTATTGTATTGCCTGTTGAATGGTTATGCATGTGTGTAGGTCTGTCTGTGTGTTTGTATATGAAAGAGTAAATACATGTATGTACTCTGCATGTTTGTGTGAATGCGTGTGTAAGAGAGAGTATGGTGTGTGTGTGTGTGTGTGTGTTGTGCATGTGTAGGCCTACTTGTCCTGTGATGCCCCCAGTATTTGATTGGCCTTTTCAATATTTGAAAACTTGCAAATATCATTTTCAAACTGAAAAAAAAAAAAGAAACAATCCAGACCTATTAAATCATATATGATTGATTCACAGGAAGAATGATTTAATACATTTTATATAGAGTCTAGTACAATAGTCATCCTTGCCTACAATACAAAAAGTCGAATCTGTTAAGGACTGCAGAAATAGCTTAGATTTAAAGATAATTTGTCTTTAAAACAAAATACAAGAAGAGAAGAACTTGATATAAAGACCTTTGACTTGGGTGATTATTGGACTTTATGCTAATTTTTTTTTTTTTGGGGGGGGGAGGGGCGGTCGCCGACAAAAAGGGGGTACTCAAACTGGGGGCGATTGGGGCGGGATTATTTAAAAAAAAAAAAAAATCCCTACCTACCTACCCTATTTTTCCATGACCCGTTACTCCAATGCAACAATTTTTTTTTTTTTTTGGCCTTATGCTGCTTCTTGCAGGTACCTACAGTGATATCCTCCAATTCATCTAAGTCAGAACTTCGAGACATTTATTGCCTGAAGGGTTAACGCCAGAGGTTTTCAAATGACTGTTTGGACTCATGCTCCATACAAAATCCATCTTCTTTAAAACTTGATTTAAGATCCAACATGATGAAGGTTTTGGCTTGAAGGCGGTCATGATCTCCCTCCTTTTATCCTCACTGCAGTATTCACTTCAGCCAGTGATTGATATGGGGTACTTTCTAAGTTTCTTGGTCTTGTTCTTGTTTTTATTGTCGAGCCCACCGGAGGTGAGGGGAGACTAAGGGATCGCCTGCAGCATCTGTCCGTCCGTCCGTCGTCTGTCCATAATGCTACAAAAACTTAAATAACTCATTGCTGAGAACTTCAATTTCAATCAAACTTGGAGTGAAGAGTGGTTATGCAAAGTTACACATTTTACCAAACTTGAAGGTCACCTTAAGGTCAAAGGTCACAGACAGGGGTCAATGAACATTATGGCCCAATGTCTCTACGGCGCGTTGCGATTGAATGGCTAGAAACTTTTGATCCATAAGTCCTTTTGTTCAAATTTGGATGGTAGATGTCCCTTGGGGAGGTGAAGGTCACCAGAAGGTCACAGACAGGGGTCAACAAACTTTTATGTCCCATGGTAAGTTTTTACGGCGTGTTTTGATCTTGGCTCATAAGTTTTGATCCATAAGTCTGTTTCTGACCAAACTTGGATGATAGATGTCCCTTGGGGAGTTGAAGGTCACAACCAGGTCATAGGTCACAGGCTGGGGTCAATGAACTTTAAGGGCCTAGTATTAAGTTTTTACGGCACGTTTTAACTATGGCATATAAATTTTGAGCTAGAGGTCAGAATATACCAAAACTTGGATGGTAAATGTCACTTAGGGGGTGTTGCAAGAAAGTCGAGTTGCGATTAATTGCAAATATCTATTGCAACTTTGCAATAGATAGATCTATTGCAACTTGCAATCAATTGCAAGTTGCTGTTGCAAGAAAGGAGCTTGCAATTAATTGCAAGATGCAATTAATTGCAAGCTCCCTTGCTGTATTTTGTATTTATAAAAGCGACTGGCAAGACAAGCCTAGCCAATTTGTCCATTTTTCAATGCATTTTGCATGCATGAGAGATACTCCATATACCTCAATGTGTTGTGTCTCTCCTGTGGTGGAGGTTTGCTGTGCGATCGTTGGGGATTCGAAACAGAGTAAGTTACAAAAATTGTCGATTTTGATCCCATTATTTACTCATTGTGTCTTGTATTTAAAAGAGCTAGTTCCTTAGACTTACTTCTTATAAGAATTTTCTTGAAAAATGGGAAAATGTGTTTCCTATAACTGACAGAGTTGTGGCCGTCTCGACCACTCATTGGGCACACAGTACATCAATCATAGTCCCACACATAGCTTTTTGTGTTAGCATTTTTTCTTGCATTGGCAAGCTCCTTTTCTTTTCTTTTCTTTTTTTTTTCTGCTGCCAGAGGCAGGGCTTTTATGTCTATAGGCTAGCTTAAAAAAAAAAAGTCAATGTCAACTAGACTTTCTGAAAGTACTCTAGACGCTATTCATTATCGATTCATTATCCAAATCCGCTATTTTCAAGCAGGATAAGAAGATATCGGTAGGCCCTAGAGACCTATCTATGCTGCCATTGCTGGCGAGTGCTATGGCGATGAATAGGTGCTAGGCTTACGCTACGCCTTACACAATGTAGGCACCCTACGTAGCCTACAGTCTAGTCTATACTCTAGTCTAGCAGAACCATCTAGATTTTACATAGCCCTAGGCCTACCCCCTTGGCCTCATTCCCCTCCTGTACATGTGGGCTAGTTATTTTGCAGTGATACTGTCCATGTGACGCGAAAGCTTGCTGAATTTTTTAATTGATGTGTAAATTTATTTCTGATAGGCCTAGTCACTCGATTAGACTCTGTGGTCTAGGCCTGTGTTAGGCCTATATTAGTATATAAAATAGTCTATAGGCCTATTTGTAATTTGGGCTAGTTTCTAGACCTAGCTAGGGGTTTACATCTAGGTAGGGCCTAGAGGTTCTAGGCCTAGTAGAAGTTCTACTTTTGCAGGTCTTAAAAGAAAGTTAAGAGTTGGCCCAAGGGTACGTGCTCCACGATTTCACTATTTTAACGTTAGTCCAACGGTTAGAACTAATCAACCGTATCAACTGTATCAGTGACCCCTACACAGACGTGTCGTTATTGATATTGGTGTGAGCCTACAGCGCCCCGGGGTTAGTCTAAAACCTTCTTTGAGCAGGGAGGTGGAATCAAAGAGGTTGGAGAACCTCTTTGGGTGGAATAGACCTTGCTTTTTTAGGTTGTTCTGTTCTGGAATTTGGACGGATCAATTGAAATCTTGCAATTTAGTGTTGACTAGCTGGATCAATAAAAAGCTAGGATTTAAAACGAACAAGGGCCAAGTGCATCCCAGGGTCCCAGTCGCTGTACTTCGCACCGCATCTGGTTGGGCTACTGTTTGGGGGGAGGGGAGGGGGGGGGGGGAGAAATTGAACCATTTCTATAGCAAGTACCTACAAGTAATCAGGGTTGCAATGATAGTACTGTAGTGTAGTGTATCAAACAGTGCCAGTAAAACTTTAAGTTTTGTAATACAGTGTGTAAATATAGGTCTATAGTCACCAAGGCTGACATTTCAGACAAGAAGCGTACGGATAAGATGAGCAAACTGACTGTAGGATATCCAAGCAGAAATATTTACATGTGTCAGTGCTTTTGTTGAAAACAAGTGCCAGTGGTTGAAGGGGTACACTTATGAAAGCTACCCAGGCCTGGAATTCAAGTGATTTACTTGATGGAGTCATAACTATGAGTACAACAATTCTTTATGCTCTTTTTGTTTGTGGAAAGAACAAATAGGCCTTGTTAGAATGCATTTAAACAAATGGTATTTATGGACACTTACCAATTAGATACCAGAATTTGCATAGTACCATACTCTAATACAAGGTGTGTGCCACCCTATAGTGTAGTTGTATGTAACCCCATAGGCCTACCCAAGCACCACGTCACAGTGACCTCCGGATTTGGGAGATGAGGAAACATAGTTGAGAGTGCTTGCAATAGGCAGGACACATGAGAGCCTAATGGATGTGTGATTTGCAATGTACATTGTATAATATATACGGTACAGCACTAAAAATATTGTACATGTCTGCATATGAATATGAGTGGGGGTGATGGATTGATGGGCAGTCAACAGTCAACCGTGCCTAACTCGATTTGATTTGGACTAAAGAAATAGATTCTGCTTCAAGAAATTTTGGCTTATGAAGATTAAAATTAATAGAATATAAAGAGAAGAGGATGTGAAAAGACTGCAGACGTTGGTGATTAATTGACTTTAATATGCAAGGTGAATGACTGTATAGAGGGTTAATTTGTTACAGAGGGGAGGATATGAAAGCAGTTCAAAGAGTGTTCCAACATTATTGTAATATCAAGAAAAAAGTGCCTGCTTCTAAACATCAATGTCCATTTTGTTCCTACACTGTTTGGTTGTAATTTTGCAAATTCTCATTGCTCTTTTGTACTTCTGCACAATGAGACAATTTTATCTGTTCTATCAGCAGGGAAAGGAAGAAAAAGAGGAGAAAAACCATGTTTCTTCAAGACCGAGACTCACACCAGCATGAGAATTCCAGCCAGTGCACACAGACAGTAAGTGAACATTGTACATTGTACGATAATTTCCAGTTAAGAGAGAGAATGAAATGTGTAGAACCTCTCAGCTTGAAATGTGAATATATTGATTTGTTGGAATCTGTCATTATTGTTTTAGGATAAATTCTGATGTGATGTCTCATTTGAGGATACTTGTACAATGACTTCATCCTACTGAACAAGAAAATGTACAGCATGGCATAGTAATGAGTAAAGAAGACTTCGCAGCAGTTCATACAAAATTATAAGCAAAAATGATGCATTGAAATTTACCTAACACAAAGTTACCCATAATGAAAGGAATGTTTTGTACAGCAATGGCTTATATTATGTTTAATAAAGAGTTAAGACATTCAAATCTCTTTATCAAGCCCCCTGAAAACTGAAAATGCTCTACATATCCTGACAGTAGTATTCAGGCCGTCATGATTCAGGTACATTGTATTATTTTGGCGCATGAAGTTGCATGTAATACGAATTCTTCAGTATATTACTGATTGTTTGAAATTTCCCTCATTTTCAAATTAAAATGTTGGTACCATCATACCTTTACACAAAACGCCTTTTGGATGTCCACAAATTGACTTTGTGAGTGCAATGTTTCCATTTTTATTTCCCATTTCTTATGTCTTCAATATTTCTTGTATCATGTATAGGTATAACTTCTGTGAATCAAGGGGAATGGCAGCTGAGGGCAGACAGGCCAAACTTGATGTCAAGAGACGGTATACACTGCAAAGGATGAGCAGCTCGCTGTCAACAATGAGGAAAAGTGTGAACAAAACAAGGCAGTGATTTTTTAAACACATTTCATCAGGCTGAGGTCATCACTCTTAGAAAACAAGGGACACACGAAGCAAGCAGTGTTTCAGAGCTGCAACAAGTGCATGGGTAGTAATAATCTCGGCTGCATCACATGCATCCAAGTGTGCTAGCTACAATAATAGCACGTTGTGCTTTTCAAAGATATTGAAGAGTCCTTTGGATATTTTGCCCCTGTCACTTATTCTGTGTGAGTCATTTATTCTGCAGTATTAGCACTGATAATGGGATAATCAACCTTTTACTGAACCAGTGTTCAAGAAGTTACGTGTAACATCCAAAACCCTCCACGTAGAGATTGGCAGAAAACATATTGCAGAGCCCTGTTTTGTTCTTTTTCATGGGAAGAAATGTTTAGTCCATGATGTGAGTATGTATATAATGCAGGGAGGTGACTCACCTCCCTGGTATATGTATGTACACTGTAAAGCACCACAGTTTGAGTTTCTAGAGAGCTGTAGGACAATTATAACTTAAATATACAAGAGTAATCTGGCCATGAACATCATGTCTATGGACATGTTTTATTATATTTTTTTTCCTTACCCTGGTCCATTATACACCGTAAATACAGCTACTACTGTATTCATAATCTCCAAGGTAACAGTTCACTGGTCCTTGTTTTGTTATTCATACCACAAAATATGGTTTGTTACCCTGAAGGCTTGTAAGTCTCAGCCATATTCCATTTCAGGCTATCAAACCCTTAGAATAAGGAACATTCAAAATAACAAACAGTTGTATTAAAGGACATCATCGAACTCAAAACTGCCAAGGTATATTGTGAGACATTTCATGTTTCTTGGTGGTAAAAAAAAAGTTCTTTAATAAGTACTGGTTGAAATTATGATGATCTTGATCTTGTTTACAGTTGTGTAGCACCACCTGGGGGCAGATGAACCTGTGCTGTGGCAAGATGGCACTGAATTTGATTTCTCAGCAATTGAACCACTTATTTGTATTGCATTCATGGGTCCTGGGATAGTTCCCACTAGAAGGCGAGAAGGTAGTTACGAGATATGTAGTAAACCATATTTTCCAACAAGCTGTATCTGTTTCACACTAGCACAAAAGATCAGTAGATACTACTATGGGCCAATTTGCAGATTACAGTACTAATCAGTTGTACAAAGTTACATGTACAGTATACAGTGAACACAATGGTGGATCTTTTTTGGTTAATATGTCGTTTCCCAATTGACATCGTGATATTGTAGCATAATTGAACACATTTCTAGGGCATTTGCATACATTTTTGGGCAAAAAATTAACAGTTCTGCATGTCAGAAGTATTTTTCGCTGTAACATTTGGTTACCTTAAACTTAATAAAGACATGTTTGTATGAGTAGATCACAGCACAAGTATACAATTTTTTTTTAAAGTTTCCTATACTATGTATAAAATGTTGTATTTTGTAATTGTATGATTTTTAACTTCACGGACTCACAGAAGAACAGCCATTGGCTGAAGTGAGTGACCCGTGGTGAAATAAAATAAACTCAAACTCAAACTCAAACTCAAACTCAACAAATGCAGATAAGTTACATGTAGATAAGCTAACTTTATGCATGGTTGTCTTGATATTCAGTACTGTATTAGTACCTCTATGACCATGCATGCTTAAAAGATATGCATGAGTGCATGACAGTGGGGAACACACACATGAGTATTCAGCCATAGATGTGGGTTAATTTTGAGCTCAGTTGATGGTATGATCTGGGATAGATAGGGTTTATGCAATGGGAAGAGAAACTTGGTATAATTCAGATGTGAGTGCATGATGTTATCATGAAGATGTTCATGTCATACACTACATATGTATGTGTTCAGTCGTGCTGAACTGCAGAGAAGACATAAGGTATAGAATACAGATTTCAATGTGGAGGCTTTGACACATTTAGCGATAGGCCTACATGTCCTTGGAAGAGAGCATGTGAAGTAATCCTACTTATGAGGATAGCTACAGGTAGTTGACTGAAGGGTTTCCAGCAGACTGTCAACCAGTTTGCAATTAAGCATGTTACAGAGAATGTTCATTCAATGTATCAGTTTTAAGTATAAATGAATCTGATTATTGATATAAAAAACATAAAAACAAATAGAAAAATCACAAGCAAGGGATTATTGAAAACATTACTCTTTGTTCACTGTTTTAATGGAGTCAATCACACAGTGAATAGGGAGCTATGTATGGAGCAACATACAAGAAACAAACAATCAGCAGTAATGAATTATTGAACCTAGTAATTATTCCAGTAGTTTAATGTTACATATATCATAATAATATGTAACACTTTGATTTACTCAACCCTTCTCATTTTGCAGGTGTAACTAGTGTTTCATAATGAGGAGTGTATACTAAGTACACGTGTAATTGGCTCTTCTGTACTCAGCAATGTGTGCATTCTCATTAACTGCCTTTTCATACTTGTAGTATGCTTTTCTTTTGCACATTTCTTTGTACTATCAGTCATTATATGAACATTTCTTTCAATATGAGAGCAACAAGAAAAGAGGTACAATGTAGGGGTCCTACATATCTGTGAAAGTGCATGCTGTCTTGTTCAGAGAGACAGTGTGTCTTTTGTCTCCATCATGTCTTGTCATCAATTGCCCAGCATCATTTGATATGGGGCAAATGGGGGGGGGGATGGATGAGGAGCAAGCTTAATTTGCGATACTGTACGCGCCATATATTTAACAAGTATTTATCAAGACTGAGACAAATTGTGCAAGTAGTTCAATTCATGATTGTGGGGTACAAAGTACTGAATGTAGAAATATATGTTTGCAGGTGGACCCTAATGTCAGTGTCAGAGTTGATATTTTTGTGTGTCTTCAAATTCATGGATACATGTAGCAGCTGTCTTGGGAAATTCATGAAGATATATACCTTGCAGAATATTGAGCATATACAGTAGGTTAATTTTAGTGTGGTATGGTGTATATCATGTAATGCATCATATTCATACTTTACGTCATTAAAAAAATGTCATTCTAGTGCTTACAGCTGCTTTAATAAATACTTGAAGTGCACCTTTAAAGTACCATCCTGACATGCGCCAAAATTTCTTCTGAATTTCCTGAAAACTGCAGGTGAATTTAAATCTGCATTTTTAAACTTGTGTTTAGGGTCAAAATGCACTGTTTCCATGACAACAGAATTTCAACTATACTCTTGTTAAATGTGTCCATCACAAATTTGCACTGACCTTGCTATGTGTGTTTGTGTGTGTGTCTGTCTGTGTGTGTGTATACATATGTGTAGTACCTCGTGAGTACCTGGTGAATTTGACTACAGGTACTTCACAATTGTGGAAGTAGTTCACTGAAAAAGATTTGAAGAAAATATGCAGTAACCATGGCAACACGTCACATACAAACACAAAGAGTGTCTTGCATATTACTACACCTTTGGATCATTTCACGCCCTACATACTGAATTTGAAATAAATAAACTAATAGTTCGTTCAGCAATGTTTTGGGTAGTTACCATGGCAACGCTTTCCCCGACAGACACACAAAAACATGTGTTGCATATCTACACCTCAATGTCATTATGTACACCAAATTTGAGTTCAGTTGCTTCAAAATAGTGAAAGAAGTTCAAATCTTAAGATTTTCAAGAAAATATGCCGTTACCATGGCAACGCCTTGTCGGGTACAAACACAATTAAGTGTGTCTTGCATAATTGCACCTATAGATCATTATACATACCAAATTTGAAACGAATTGCTTAAATACTATGAAAGTAGTTCACAAGGTTTTTGGAAAATTGCGGTTACCATGGCAACGCTTTCTCTGACAAACACAAAAGACATGTCTTACACGTCTACACCTCAATGACATCATGTACAATGAGTTCCATTGCCTTAAAACTCGAAATAGTTTCACCCCACATGATTTTCAAAGAAAAAATTGCCGTTACCATGGCAACGCCCAGTCAGGTACAAACACAAAGTGTGTCCTGCATAACTACACTTATAGATCATTATACATACCAAATTTGAAACAAATTGCTTAAATACTGTGAAAGTAGTTCACTCCACAACGTTTTGGGAAATTTGTGGTTACCATGGCAACGCTTTCTCAACGCAACGCCCAGTCAGGTACAAACACAAAGTGTGTCCTGCATAACTACACTTATAGATCATTATACATACCAAATTTGAAACAAATTGCTTAAATACTGTGAAAGTAGTTCACTCCACGTTTTGGGAAATTTGTGGTTACCATGGCAACGCTTTCTCAATGCAACGCCCAGTCAGGTACAAACACAAAGTGTGTCCTGCATAACTACACTTATAGATCATTATACATACCAAATTTGAAACAAATTGCTTAAATACCGTGAAAGTAGTTCACTCCACAACGTTTTGGGAAATTTGTGGTTACCATGGCAACGCTTTCTCCGACAAACACAAAAAACGTGTCTTGCACATCTACACCTCAATGTCATTATGTACACCAAATTTGAGTTCAAGTGCCTCAAAATTGTGGAAGGAGTTCACTCCACAAGATTTTCAAGAAAATATGCCGTTACCATGGCAACGCCTTGTCGGGTACAAACACAAAGTGTTTTTTACATAACTACACCTAAAGATCATTATACACATAAAATTTGAAATGAATTACTCAAATACTGTGGCAGTAGTTTACTCCACAAGGTTTTTTGGGAAATTGTGGTTACCATGGCAACGCTTTCTCCGATAAAGACAAAAAAACGTCTTGCACATTTTCACTTCGATGTCATCATGTAACCCAAGTTTCATCAAAATTGCTTCAAAACTGTGGATGGAGTTCGTGACGCAAGATTTGCAACGGACTGCCCGACCGACCACATGCTGATTCATATACTAGTATACTGAGTAACCCCTTATACACTTTGTGTATGTTAAAAAAAAGTATCTTACACAATCATACATTACATAAAAATGTCATTTATACGGAATATTTTCTTCTTTTTTCTTAAAAGAAATGATCAAGTTTGGAGATTTGTCCCCCAGCATCTATATAAGCAGCCGCAATTATGACATTTGTAATCTATTGCAAATCGATTGCAAAATTTGCAACTACCCCTGAATCTATTGCAAAGTTGCAATTGATTAGCAATTGATTGCAGAGATGCAATCGATTTGCAATCAATTGCATCTTTCTTGCAACAGAATTGATTGCAACTTGCAATTGATTGCAAATTTGCAATGGATTTCAGGATTTGCAATAGATTTTGGGGAGTTGCAATTAATTGCAACTTTCTTGCAACGCCCCCTTAGAGAGTTAAATGTCACCACAAGGTCAAAGGTCATAGGCAGGGGTCAACAAACTCCTAGGGCCCAATGTTAAGTTTTTACGGCGCGATAGTAGGCGAGACACATTTTCGCTGTCTTGTTATTCCACAGTGTCAGAGTGACTGCATTTATACAATGAATTTCTGTCCTTTTTTATTCAAAAACTATGAATTGCAATAATTTCTGTTGTATATATATTCAAAGATACTGATGAACACGGCTCCATGTGTTTTTTTTTTTATTAAGTTAGATTGGTTCCCTCTGCTCCTAACTACTTATTATTCTAACTATTTTAAGTATTTTAATAATTTATGTTGTATATACATTCACAGGTGCTGATGAACAAGGCTCCCACTTTCATTTTTTAGCATTGGTTTTGCAAGGTACATCTCAGTGACATCCGAAGGAGACGTATCCCTTGATAGAATCCAACAATCAGCAGTCCTTGTTCATTATCTTGTGAAAAGAATTCAGTTATTATGCAGCTGCAGAAAGAATCATTATAATTCATGAATTTGTTGTACCATGTTTTTCTTATGCTAAGTTAGAATGGTCCACAGCTCTTGCATCCAAAATCATTCATCACTTGGATTATGGATCCCACTATTAAGACTTCTGGCATTATCAAGAGGATAATCCAAAGACTGAATCACATCTATGTCATATCAAATGGATTCTAAAGGTATATTCTAATTATTTATCACTTAATAAGTACATGTTTTTCAATAATTTATGTTGTGTATACATTCACAGATGCTGATGAACAAGGCTATCACTTTCATTTTTTAACATTGGATTTGTAATGTACATCTCAGTGACATCAGAAGGAGACGTACCCCTTGATAGGATCCAACAATCAGCAGTTCTTGTTCATTGTCTTGTGAAAAGAATTCAGTTATTATGCAGCTGCAGAAAGAATCATTATAATTCATGAATTTGTTGTACCAAGTTTTTCTTATGCTAAGTTAGAATGGTCCTTTCAGCTCTTGCATCCAAAATCATTCACCACTTGGATTATGGATCCCACTATTAAGACTTCTGGCATTATCAAGAGGATAATCCACAGACTGAATCACATCTATGTCATATCAAATGGATTCTAAAGGTATATTCTAATTTTGTATCACTTAATAAGTACATGTTTTTCAATAATTTACAGGGGCGGCGCAGCCGTGGGGGCCGTGAGGTCCGTGGGGGCCCCCATACTTTTTGTGCACCATACAAAGGAATACATAAGGTGTCATCACTTTGGGCCCCCACACTTTTTTCAACCCGGAAGTACGTAAGAGGCACTACAATGGGAGGGGAGAGAATGAGCTGAGGACCTTTTTATTTGCTTGTCAGCTGAAGAAACTCAGAAGTGGACGGGTAGAGATGAGCTGAGGACCTTTTTTTTTTTGCTTGTCAGCTGAAGAAACGTGGACAGGGACGGGGAAAGATGAGCTGTGAGGACCTTTTTTTTTTTTTTTTTTTCGTTAGCTCATGAAAGCCGCAACTTTTTGATAACAGTGCGCCTGCCCTGATTTATGTTGTATATACATTCACAGATGTTGATGATCAAGGCTCCATCTCCATCACCTGAGCCAAAGGCTGAAGTGAGCTATTGCGATCGCCCTTCGTCCGGCGTCCGTCGTGCGTCGTCCATCGTCCGGCGTGCGTCGTGCGTGAACTTTTTTCATTTTCATCTTCTTCTGAAAACCTCAAGACCGATTTTCATCAAACTTGGCAGGTAGCAACCCTAGGGGGTTCGGAACTCAATTAAGGAATCTGTAAAAATCTTCTTCTCTAGAACCAGAAGTGATAGAGCTAAGTTAATACTATGAGTTAGTACATTGATGACTGTAGTTTCAAGTTTGTTCATGGCAGAATCAGGGGTGCCCCCCTTGGGATCCAGGGGAAGGGGGTGGGGAGGGGTTCTAATGGGGCCTAAATTGTACATTTTCATCTTCTTCTTGAGAACCCCATGACCCATTTCCACCAAACTTGGCAGGTAGCAACCCTAGGGGGTTCGGAACTCACTTAAGGAATCTGTAAAAATCTTCTTCTCTAGAACCAGAAGTGATAGAGCTAAGTTTCTACTATGAGTTAGTACATTGATGACTGTAGTTTCAAGTTTGTTCATGGCAGAATCAGGGGTGCCCCCCTTGGGATCCAGGGGAAAGGGGTGGGGAGGGGTTCTAATGGGGCCTAAATTGTACATTTTCATCTTCTTCTTGAGAACCCCATGACCCATTTCCACCAAACTTGGCAGGTAGCATCCCTAGGGGGTAGGAACTCAATGTGTGAAAATGGGCACCATGCCCCACCCAGGTGCCCCAGGGGGGGGGGGGGGCCAAACCCCCCAAAATTAATAAATCTGTAAATTAAATCTTCTTCTCTAGAACCAGAAGTGATAGAGCTAAGTTAATACTATGAGTTAGTACATTGATGACTGCAGTTTCAAGTTTGTTCATGGCAGAATCAGGGGTGCCCCCCTTGGGACCCAGGGGAGGGATCCTAAGGGGCCTAAATTGTACATTTTTATCTTCTTCATATTAACCCTATTTTAACTAGGCTATTTGACCTACCCCTTTTTTTAGGGGGGTCAATCTGACTCCCTTCAGATCTCGGCTGTGGATCGCGCGATCACCACAAACTTGGAAAAAGTGCAAGTAAAATTCTCCTCATTCGAAAGACATACACAAAGGACTCACATTTGGGACTTATTAACCAACTATTGATACACGTTACTGAATATAGTAGCGATTAAGGTTGCACAAGACTTTTTAAAAATCCTCATGAGGATCAGGAACTCATGTTACGGTTTCTCCATCGCCGTTTTGGGGGTTTTTTTACATTAAAATGGTCATGAATACAAGAAAATTGATTGTTATTGACATTGTTTTTCAAAATCATATCAAAAAATAAAAAAATGAATAATTTCTCAGATGTTCTCACATAATTGAATTTTGGTCAGATGTAGTCCCATATACTAGTATGCGTTTTTTATGCTGTTCTGATATATCTGATTAACGGAGTCATACATGTAACAAAACAAAATGAAGGTGGCAGATGATAGCCCATGTAGTTCCTGCATAATCCCTAACACAGGGAACTTGTAAACAAATAGATTTTCAGAAATAACCACTTGAAAATTTAGGAGGATGTCTCCTTTCTCATGGAAATGCCCAAGTTTGAATTTATGTGTAAGTTTATCAATGCAATTTGGTGCAGCAGAACATAAGTTAAGCCATGCCGCGGGCTTGGATTTGGATTCTGGAAAAGTGAAAGTTGGATACAAAACTGCATTAAGTTACATGTAGCACATTTTTTTTTTTTTTTGCCAATTAAAAAGTGGTCCTGCACTGCCTGTCCTGGTAGTGATACAGTGTGTGGTAGATCTAGATTACTACGAGATATATGTAGCAGGTACCTCACCCGGCCTGTTTATTTTAAAAAACTGTTTCAGTTACTAAGAAAACTTTAAATAATAATTTCCTTTAACATTTACAATGTAGTTCCAAGTCTTTACTTTTTTAGTTTTTGAGAAGGCAACTGGTGGCTTCTTACGCCTTTAAAATAATTCCATGTCTATTATCAAGCTATTGGTTTAGGCATGCGCACTAACACTGTGTAGTAACAGCTGTAACTGGTAAGAATAATTTGTTTTCTATCCTTTATACACCATTGGATTCTACAGTTGTCATTTGTACTACTTTTGTGAAAGTGTGTGATAGACGTCCCATATACTTTATCTTTCAGCCACATGCCGATGCACATGAATATTTATGCATGTTTTGTGGATGTATAATTTTTGAAGAAAAATACATATTTCTTGTGATTTATACAAAATCATAGGTTAAGGGCTAGGTTTAGGATTAGGTTTAGGATTAGGCTTAGGGTAGGGATTATTTAAGTGATTTTATTTGGGATTATTGGGATCTAAATCAATCAGTAACTACGCAAGAACTGTACAAAACTTAGCTGCTATCATCTCAGATCGTGAGCAGTTATGTGTGTACATACTGTGTGTGTAGATGTGGATTCTGGACATACTGCTTGATATATTCCACCGTTTTTTTTTTAATTACTCGGAGTCGGCTGAGCTTTATTCCGTCAGGCTATACCAAGTCCTGACTGAGAAGTAAGGCTGTACACTCTTATGTACATTGCCATAGGCCCTATGTATTAGCATGGAGCTACATAGGCGTGTGGCTGAAAGATAAAGACACACGTGTGTGTCGGTATCCACACTACCACAGCCTAAAAAATAAAAGGTGTAGACCATAACTGTATTGTTAGGGTTGTAAATTTTACATGCGGAAACTGAGGGATGGCATAAGAATAGACTGGAAATTTCTTATGCCTCGGCATAATAGTTACTGCCTTTCAAGAATAAGAGCTAGGGCCTACTCCCAAAAATACTTACTGTCGTCAATGCTGAGCTGTCATAAGTGTGAAGAAATCAACACTGAGCTCAACGTAATTCCCTAGCTCGATACACTCTACACTACAGTAAAGAGTCATCATGACAGTCTACTGTGGTATTCCGCCTCACGAAATTCAACTCAAGTCAAGATGATAGAAGGCCAAAATCGTTCCTGGACTTGAATTTGAAGTCTTGACTTGAACGTGAAGTTGAGCCATATCTTGATACATAACAACAGTCAATGCCATTGGCATTGCAGCTTAAGTTCAAGTTCAAGAATGCGTGCAGTTGCAGCGGAATGTTGTCACCATGATTTGAGCGGGCCGCGATTGGTGCCTTCGCCAGCGCCGTCGGCTTAGAGGCACTGCAGCAGTGGCATCGGGTTGGAAGCGAAGTCCCATTTTCGTTGTAGAAATTTCTCGTTATGGAAGAGTTTCTGAAGTTCCTCCTTCGGACACGAAATTCACTGATTGCTCTCAAAATCGTCAGATTGAATTCATGCTCTGGAAAAGTTCAGTTCAAGCTAATTTTACGCAATAAAATGGACACGTCGGCATGACACAAACACAGCTCAGCCGAAAAGTAACACTTTTTGTATACACGTAATAACAATAATATGTGCATATAATATATAAAATCAGTCGAGAGTCATCTAGCCCTAACCCTAACCCTAACCCTAACCATAGTTAAAATGAAGATTACACATTTAAATTTTAAGAAAATCAAAACGAACTACACTAATTCCAAAATTCAACTCTTAAATCGTAGTTAGGTATCAACAACATGGTGAAATCATGAAAGAAATTCACGAACAAAAGCATTCAATTACACCCTTAAAAATCAGACTCCCATAGGCTTTGTACACAAAATCCTAGAGATGCTAAAAAAAGAAAACCGCATTTTTCGAAAAATTCAAGTTAGTTTTTCTATTTTTTCAAAAATTTCGATACATCATAAAAATCCAAGTGGATTCCAATGTATTTTCAGTCTGCACAATGAAAAATAAGTTTCTAAAACGGATTTGAAAAAAAGTAAATTTGGGCAACGGATTCAAAAAACCCAAAAGTGTCTCTCCGACAAAAAATAACTCAAATTCAAAAAATAATGTTTAAAATTACAAAATAAATGAAAAAGTGTGAAAAAAGCATGAAAAGTGTGCAATGGTACATATTTTTAGTGAATAGGATTATTTGATGCATTTCCAAAGCTCCTATCAAGAGAAATCACAATCTCTTGAATTGGCACATAACGCAAATTTTCACTATAACTGTTTATGGTAAACATATAAGTCCAATTGCACTTTTTCTAAAAAAACCCAAAGAGAATGCATTTTTGTAGAAAATATAACTTATATAGTCTTAAAGAGCAGGAAATTCTGTATCTATCTCTTTTTAAATGACTTCAATTCCCTCAATATTAAAAAAGTTATGAAAACTCTAAGAGTGGTTCATAGTATTTTGTGCAATGGATCCATTCGACGGAGATGGAGAGAGATGTGCAAATATCAGACTTTCTTAAAACGGTTTCAACCAAAATGGTTTTGAAATAGTGCCATTCCCTACCTCATACACTTATTAATCAATAGAACAGTTTTTTGTTTGTTTGTTTTGTTTTATGCTCCTTCATAAAGTGCCACAGAGCATTCATTATTTTCCTCATTATGTGAAGATGTAATTTCGGAAAGTTTTTTTTTTTTTTGGAATTATGATGTGCATGGTATGCGTCGTCAGAGAGTTTATCATTAATATAAAAAAGGTTGTGGATCACAGGATCAAAGGTTTAACGACAAGTTGAAAAAGTATAATTGTATCTTTTTATATTATTATCCTCAGAAACGGTTTAATTTTTTTTTTTATAATGTTACGTTTCAGCGTTTTGGTGTTGTTTATTCGTGAGATTGAATTTTGGTGTAAAATGTGCAATAATATAACACAGAGTGTTGGTTATAGAAACAATAGTATATATTTGCTTGTTAGATATATATGTGAGAGTGTGTGTATTAGTGGAATGAGAGTTAGAAGAGAGAGAGAGAAAGAAAGAGAGAGAAGGGGAGAAAGAGAAAAGGGGAGAAAGAGAGAAAAGGGGAGAAAGAGAGGGAGAGATGTGCAATTATCAGATGCTATTTTCGTATATACAATGAACATGTATTATAATAATGCGAATATAGTATTTATTGATTAATTGATTTGATGTAATGCGCTGTGTATAGATTGAATGTATTCTGATATGGGGGTTTATGTATATTAGGAAGAGAAGATTGTGAAGAAATATATTTTTTTTTAAATCAAACTGATTATCTTTGTTGTGTAAAATGTGTTGATTTGAGCCGTATGACAACACAACATCTGCATTAATTAATAAGTATGAATGACCGGCATATATTGTACATAATTAATATAAACTTTCTTTTTTTTTTTATAATCATTGAGAACAGTGATATATTGTATTTGTAATATCTGTTTTGTTTTGTATTATAGGTTAATCTAATTGTGCAATGGTTAAGATGAATAAGATTGACCCTTTGTTGTTTTATGTATTTTTTTTTTTCATTGCTACACTGTAATTTGTACTGAGTATTTTTAATGTATACATGGCCATTTGTTAACAATGTCTGTAATTCAGCCTCCGGGCTGCGAAAGATATTGATCAATAAAACATCTTTTCAATTCAATTCAAAACTGCCAAATAAAGATTCACCAGGGCCCCATTTCATAAAAGATGTTAGGATGACAACTCTTGCTGGAATGACAACTTCCCAGAGCAATCAGCTGATCAGGAAGCTGTATTCTTGTTGTTACCATGACAACTGTCATTCCAGCAAAGAGTTGTCATCAAATCAACTCTTTATGAAATGGGGTCCAGGTCGAGAGAGTTTTGGGTCATGAGGTTAAAGGTCAAAGGTCAGGAGAAAATTTTACAATTTCACTACCTTTCTCCATATCTCACAAATATCTAAATGTATCTTTAAGGAACGTAGGCCTACATATGAACTGGCAGTGATCATCTAGGGAATTTGGGGGTCAGGGGTCACAGGTCAAGGTCAACTCATTAAAATGTCACTATTTCCCTCTTATTTATGCAATGCCTGCAGGATTTTTCTCGAAACTTTTGTGTATGCTTGTATTACCCGATTGAGATTCTCTTTGAAGTTTCTTGCCAAAAGGTCAAAGGTCAAGTGAAGTGCTAAATTTCACTTCTTCCTTAAACTTATAATAGGGTCAAAAGTCGGGTAGAAATCCTGAAATCCCCAAATACCTGCACTCATAGACAGTATAGCTGTTCATCCAATTAAACCTAGCTCAAGGAAAGTGAACATTCAACACATTTGTGCCAAACCTGTCATGTTTAATATTTTGCCAGTTATGTGAAACTGTCATCACACATTGTTCAAGACATTGTACTATAGACCTATGAAGAGAACCATGTATTATGGCGGAGGCATACCAGTCGCCATAGCGACATTTCTAGTTTATTTTAGGTCCGAAAGTAGGGGTGCGTTTTATACACAGAACTTTACGGTAATTGGAATTTCAAACATAACTTTTTTGTTTGTGTGAAAAATCCCTTTACTTTGTAAGAAGGATACCGAACCCCCCCCCCCCCCCCCCATCCTGAGGTCCTACACCCTCCTTTATACATTCCTGGATCCATCGATCACTGTGCATGACAAATTTTCATACAAAAATGCCTTGCACTTGGAATGGCAATCATCAATTTTTTTTTCAAATTTTTCCAAAACATTCATTTTTACTTCAGAAAATGACAAAATTATATAGACTGTATTTCTGCTAACTAATGAATACTGTTTTCGATGGTTACAAGGTTTTTATGCCTCCACCACGAAGTGGTGCCCGAGGCATTATGTTTTCGGGTTGTCCGTACATCCTTACGTCCGTCCGTCCACATTCGTTTATGCGATAACTTGGGTAATATAGACTGGAATTTTACCAAACTTGGTACAAGTATAAAGTATGATAAGGCAATTACTTGATTAGATTTTGGGTGAAATCGGCCAAAGGCCTAAGGTCAAAGGTCAAGGTCAAATCATGAAATTGTATATGTTTACGCGATAACTCAAGACTGGATCAAACAAATTTCACCAAACTTTGTTCAAGGATGATGTATGGTGGGACAATTACTTGATTTAATTTTTGAGTGAAATCGGACAGAAGTCAAAGGTAAAAGATCAAGGTCAAATCCTAAAATTCATGCCTTGTCAGAATGTATCACACTTTGAAACTGTAGTTCTTGCATATTGTACCTTCTGTTTAAGTTGATGCAACTCCACATGTGCTGAATAAGGCATAATTGAGATGAGATATAAGAAAATTCAACGATATTTGATTTTTTGTGAACTGTATGGCCCATGACCAATTTTCACTTTAATTATGCTGCAGTTTTAAAACTGTTATTATATCAGGGTGTAAACTAAGTAAATACATACTGTACTGTTATGCCATTTTTGAAAAGGAAAAATCAGCTGAAAGTGTTTTTCACATTTCCACTATCCTTATATGGTAGTGCTTTTTTAATACACTTTTTCATCCGCGTTATTTTTTTTTCCCCATGTGGAATCTACCTACATGTTAATTCTCTGCTGCACAGTACATGTACATGTATTCTCACTATTTACCTTGGCATGTATTTTTCCCCCTCTTAAATTTTCAGGAAGCAGAAGAAAACAAACACAAAATTGAAGCTTTGGAAAAACAGGTCAAGGAAGAAGGAAGAAGTGATCAGAACACTGAGGATGGAGAAAGACAAAGCATTTGAAGCCAAGATGGAGGTGGAGAAGAAATTGATGAGAGTGAAAGAGGAGAGGGACCAGGAGTTGAAACTCCGGATGTACATAGAGGAGGAGCTGGACAGCGTGAAGAAAGAGCAGGAAAGGAAGGGAAAAAAGATGGAAATGAAGCTGATGAAGGAGAAAGACAATCCATTCAGCATTGGTAAGACATTTTTATTATTAATATTATGAAATCATTATCAGCTAGTAGTCATACAGTATTGTGTTTATGCCTCGTTCAGGACTCAGAATGGCCTGTGCTTTCAAATGCTGTATTTTGCACTTGATCATTGATGTGGTGAACATTAATGACTAATCAAGAACCCTTTACTAGAATATAGTGATTTGAGAAATTCATATTTGCTTTTCTCCTCTACTTTTACTCTTTGAACTGATAGCCATCACTCCAAAGAAGATAAAGCTGATGGAGGAGTTGACCAGCTTTGTGTCATGCAGCACAAAGAAAGTGAGCATTTGTAATTCTATAAGGGGAAAAAATTAAAATTTTATTATTTTATTTATTTAGAACAAGAGATACATGTGTACCTGTATTAAAGTTCTTTGCATAAATAAAAGTGATCCAATCATTCATGCCTGTATTTGTATTGTACTGCTGTAAAAGCATTGTAAGACTATCTTCTTACCAATGATCTGATTGACAGAAGACAGTCCGCATATCGCCCAAGTCACAATGTCGAGACACTCCTGGTGAACTTATCGAATGATATATTGTTAGGGATGGATGTTGGGCGGGTAACAGCTGTTGTTTGTTTAGACTTGTCTTCTGCATTTGATACTGTTCACCATGGTATGCTTTTGAAAATACTGTCATCTCTTGGTCTCTAAGGGGAAAGGTCCTAAGCTGGTTTGAGTCTTATTTAAGTGATCGCTACCAACTGGTGTGTGTCAATGAAGCAAAATCTGATCAAGTTCACCTAAAAAGCAGAGTTCCCCAAGGATCCGTAGGAGGGCCCCTGCTTTTTTCTGTATACCTCAGTCAACTCAGACATGTGTTACATATTAAGCACTCTGTTAAGTACCACTGTTATGCTGATGATGTGCAGTCATGCTGATGATGTGCAGTCATACATCTTTCGCACCTGGTCAAGAAAACACTGTATCTGCTGTAAAGAAGCTTGAAGTATGTATTGAGGATGTTATAGCATGGATGCGCTCACACTCACTCAAAGTCAACAATGCGAAGTCTGAATTTATGTTGTTTGGTTCTAAGGCCCATCTGTCAAAGACTGGAGCATGGTGTTCAGTTCAGCCAGCGATCAAGTTCCCCCTAGATCGCGATCACGGGTGATCAGTGATCGCATACGCGATATGTCGCAATCAATTGATTGTATGACGAATTGCATACAATCAATGATCGCGTATGCGATCACTGATCGCCCGTGATCGCGATCTAGGGGGAACTTGATCGCTGGCTGAACTGTACATGGCAGCCTGGCCTGGCTGGCATGAATGGGTGTCGAGTTTCAATCAATATCTACTGTTGTTTTATTCTTGTATTTGATAATAGTTACGTTCAGACGACAAGCCCTAACCTCGAGGTTAAGCTCTTGCCCCCTAACTACGACATGCATCCACACGGCAAATCTTAACCTCAAGGTTACGCTCCTGCCGCTTTGTGTACGTTAATTTTTGTGTCCACACGGTGCCTATACTACAAGTGGGACCCCCAGTGGCTCATGGTTAGAGCACTAACCATCAGATTTCTCGTGGCTCTTAACATTGAGCTAACCTCGAGGTTAGCTAACTACGAATGCGTCTTCACGGTCCCTAACTACAAGCTCTAACCTCAAGGTTTCCTAACCTCGAGGTTAGGGCCTATCGTCTGAAGGTAACTATTAGTTACGTTCAGACGGCAGGCCATAATCTCGAGGTTAGGAAACCTTGAGGTTTAGCTCTTGCCCCCTAACTACGACGTGTGTCCACACGACGAATCTTAACCTCGAGGTTACAAAACCTCGAGGTTAAGCTTCTGCCCCCCCCCCCCCTAACACTCAATGTTAAAACCACAAAAACAGGAAGTTTCAGCCCACACTGCTAACAAGGTGTCTATTTCTTCTTTAGTCCAACCCTTACGGACTCACTTACCGGTACTCTTTTTCCCACCGGCGGCACCAGCTTCCTCTGTCATGGTATGCAGAGATAGCACTGCACTGATGACTTTATGCCTTTATGAAGATATTCGTCGAAAACAATTTTTTAGCGTCGGAGAAGAAAACAGAATACAGTAGTGAGTTCGACGTGTTCAGTTTCAGAGATCAAGCGCATGGGAAGAAAAGATGATGTTGTTGTGATGTGCGTCATAGGTTTTTCACCTCGCGCGCACGTGTAGTGTATTTGTGGTGTATTTACGTGTGGGAGGTTGACCTGGAAGCAGAGGGAAATTGTGGGGGCTGGAGTTCACGGCGAGGTCACTCTTAACTTTGAGTTCGTTGTTTTTTGTGTCCACACGGTGCTTAACTACGAGTGGGGACCCCCCGCGGCTCGTGGTTAGAGTGCTAACCATAAGATTTCTTGTGGCTCGAAACATCGAGCAAACCTCGAGGTTTGCTAACTACGAGTGCGTCTTCACGGTCCCTAACTACAAGCTCTAACCTCGAGGGTAAGGGCTCCCGTCTGAACGTAACTATTGTTGTTTCACCTGACAGAAACATGGAAATCATGAAGGTGCAGGGAAGAGGTTTTTGTTGTTTGTAGCAACTTGTGTGTTTGTGTAATTAGGTGATACGCTATCAGCGTATCACCTATTGTGATTGTCAAAATCTCTCTTTATTTTTTTTTATTCTTCTTTCTTTCTGGACAATTTTGTGTCGTCAATATCTCAAGAATGACATTACGAAATAACATGACATTTTCAGTCAACATGTCTCATGACAAAATCTAGCCACAATAAGGTTTTCATGACAGTTACATATCTATGACGTCATCTAGGCGCCATTTTGTGATTTTCGGACCTTGTCACATGATCGATCATAACTTCATAACTAGATGTCATTTCTATATCATTTTCGGTGGACATGAAGTTCAGGTCACGCTCTATCTTACTTTTTAACGCTAGTTACACAGGTCATCATTACGCGCGCGTAAGCGCGCGTCAAAATTTTAAAAGGCTCAAAACGACTTCCCAATGGGAAATCTCGAAGTTTCAGACAATTTTAAGCGTTTCAAACATTTTCTCGCGTGCGCGTCCGTCCGCGCAATTTCGCGCGCAGAGCCCGTACGCAACATGAAAATGCAATTTTTTTGACTGATTTGGATTCCTGATACTTTGAGTAATAATATCCATTGATTTCCGATCGATTACGACCTATAACAAAGGAATGCACTGGCGTCAAAGTTGAAATTCCGCGTGCGCGTCTTTCTGCAAATATAGTGAAAAAACATGTCTTTGTTTATTTCGCCATAGCTCTTTAAATCGTCCGTTGACCCTATATTTCTATTGCATATTACAAAAGTATATGAATTGTAAGTAACATTCCAAGTATCAGTATTGCCAGGAATACGCGATGACGTCATCATATCGTCATTTTAAATCAAAAAAGTGGAATTGATTTTTTTGAGGTACTGTTTCTGACATTCATTTGCTCGTATCTCTGTTGTTTAAGCTCAATATTACCCCAAATTCAGATATGTTGCACTTTGAACATTTGCCTTTCAAGGCCATGTGATGGTTTTGAAATATGATGACGTCATCATACTAGAAATTGTGATTAAATGTAAAGACTCAAAATCAGACAAGTTTACGTGTTATGTCTATGGGAGGTGATTTTTTTTTAAACCATGCATTGACTTGACAACGTTTAAGCACCTTTACCTCATCTGATTTTACTCCATTTCCTCTGAAACATAAATATGTTGTAGCTGAGACAACAAGCTTTAGTAATCATGCATTTTATGTTTTCAAATCTCCTCATCAGGTTGACAATTTTGCAATTTAAAACTGAAAATGAGAATGCAATCTGTACGGAACGATTCCCAATTTTTCTTTGCAACTGTATATTGATCGAATCCACGCTGCCACTTGTGGGAAGTTGAATAGCGCCATCACAAGTCAACACTGTCACGATAGTATTTAGATTTAAGTTTCGCACTCGATCTTCAGGACAGCCATGTGGCATAATCGGTTAGCGCGCTGGTTGTTCATAACGCCTTACCGGAAGGCGAGAGGTTCGACTCCCGCAGGACTTTTATCCGTTCTTTCTTTTTTTTCTCTTTTTTTTTTCGGCAGTTCAGCTTTACTCCGATGTCATTTATCGTATTACTTTATCAAGTGTACGTAACCCGTGAACACGGCTGCTCTATTTCCCTTGTTTTGTATTGGAGTTTGGAGATTGGGTTTGCTTCATTAATTTTGTCACACTTAATGTTGTAAATTGCCCCTTGTTACAGTGTCCCGCTTGCCACCTTTCGTTTGCTCTTTCCTTTTCTCTTCATTGGTTATTGTTATACTGTAACAGGATAGGTAGGAACATGTATGTTTAAATAACTTGCAGGAATGGGAGCTGAATTGATTAACTCTAGTCCAGGTGTATGGCGTCTCGCTCATCTCTTTGAAATTCCAGGTTGTTATTGTTTGACCCAATAACGAAGTTGTAGACAGGTTATATGTTGTTATAGAGGTATCTTGTGCCACATGAATGGAAAGCATCACTGTTTAGTAGTAGTAATGAACTTTTTCATATTGTATATGGTATAAATATTTAAGATAAATATATATATATATATAAATAAAAAAAGATTAAAGATAAATTTCACATCCAATCTTCGGTACAGCCGTGTGGCTTTATAGTCACTTAGCGCGCTGCATGGTCATTATGCACTACCTTAGGACGAGATGTTCGAGACCCGCAGGACGCTATCATTTTTTTCTCTCTCTTTCTTTGTGTTTCTTTTGGCAGTTCAGCTTTATTCCGATCGATGTCATTTATCGTATTATCTTATCAATTATACTACCCCACGACACACAGTCGCTCAAGTTCCTCTTTTTTTTTGTCGGAGGCTCTAGGTTGGATTTGCTTCATTTATCATACGTATTGTTTAAATTGCCCTTGGTACAGTGCCCCGCTTGCCATCTTTCCTTTTCCCTTTCCTTTTCTCTACGTTTGTTCCTGTTATATTATCACAAGACAGGTCGGAAAATAATTTGCATAACTCAACTGGAGCAGGAATGGCAACTGAATGAATTAACTCTAGGCCAGGTGTATGGCGTCTCGCTCATCTCTTTGAAATTCCAGGATGTTATTGTTTGACACAATAACGGAGTTGTAGACAGGTTTTATGTTGCTATAGAGGTATCTTGTGCCACATGAGTAGAAGGCATCACTGTTCAGTAGTAGTAATGAACTTTTTCATGTCCCTCCATGTCAATTATAGTGTGGTTTAAAGGGGTTGTGTGTCTATCTGCCAAAGAAAAGGAATAACTTATTTTCGTCATGGCTGTTTCTCTATAAGTAGCCGTAGGTAATGAGTGTTGTTGGTATCTGAGCAGTGAAGAACAGAGCATCAGGCTAAAATCCCCCTTAGTTATACGCGCTAAGCGTTCAATTTGATATATCTTTCTTTATGAAGTCAATCCCTGCTAATGGAGTTACAGAATTATGTTATGACACGTTTCACTGAAAGTTTGTAAAGCAAAGTTTATGGACAAGGCAAGCAATTGTACATGAATATACCTACCATTGATTTCAGAGGGAAATTATGGTATGCATAAATGTAAGGGTATCATTGCTTTGGAATTGCTGAGACAATATGCTTGGCACGAGGGCTTCCACTTCTAATAACTGATCCCTTTGAAGATGTGTCGGTCACGGGTGATCGTCATGATTCATCTTTCACGTAGAAGCTTGCGTTCCACACTCTTGGTTCAAGAAGACTTACCATCATACTTCAAATTGTTATTAAAGGTAAAGACTCAAAATCAGACAAGTTTACGTGTTATCTCTATGGGAGGTGATTTTTTTTTTATGTGCATTAACTTGACAACGTTTAAGCACCTTTATCTCAGATGATTTTGCTCCATTTCCTCTGTAACTTAAGTGTGTGGTAACTGAGACAATAAGCTGCAGTAATCATGCATGTTATTCTTTGAAATCTCCTTATTAGTTTGACAATTTTGCAGTTTAAAACTGAAAATGAGAATGGAATGTGGACAAAACGATTCCTGATTCATCTTTCACATACATAAGTTTACGTTCCTCTTTTTTTTCTCGTCGAGACGTATGGCCGAGTGGTTAAAGGCGACGTCTCAGAGACGTGAGGTTGCACACGTGCGGGTTCGAACCCCACAAGATCACGAAACAAATTACTTAGCTATTTTACTTTTTTTTTCTTCAATTTTGTATTACATATATCGTCCATGTATAAGTCACATTCGTATATAAACGCACCTATACACACACACAGACACACACACACACCACATCCCTCTTTTTTGTGTTGGAGACCATATTGCTTCGACTGCTGCAAAATTTTGCAGGCTGACTTTGTCAAACTGATCATAATATGTAATGACGACGACGAAGGTGTTGTACTTTGAACAATTGTCTTTCAAGACCACATCATTGTTTTGTACTTTGATGACGTCATCACACTGAAAATTGTGATTAAAGGCAAGGTATCAAAACCAGCCGATTATAGGTTTTATGTTTACGGCACGTATTTTTCCCAAGTTGCCAGAAATGGCATAGCGACATCAGTAGTTACAAGGCCGCATTTCCGTCTAGCAATGCAATACATGTTCACGCGGCCACGTTGGTTGAGTGGGCATTGACTTTTCTCCCTGTAATATCTATACATTTCTTTTTTGCCTTACCATTTCCGTGGATGTCCCGTGGCCGAGAGGTTAGGGAAACGGTTTTGCATGCAAACTCAATTATAACTTCAAGGTGTCTATATCACATTCTTTTCTTTGTCGATCACAGATGACCGACATCTGATAACCCCAAGCGTATCACCTAACTCGTCAGTCTGACGAGTTTCATATCTCGTTTCTTCTTGTTTTGTTTTTGTTTTTGTTTTTGTTTTTGTTTTTTTGTGTGTGTTTTTTTTTATGGGATCGAGACCAGGATGGGGAAAGATCAGAGTGAAATGAGTACTAGCACATGATGAAAGGAGTCACGTAGAGGGGAGGTGGAATAACCAATTAGAAGCATTGGAATACTAAAGTACCATTATGTGAAAAAAAAAAATTAAAATCTTGGTCTCAGGTAGAGGCTCTATGATTAATTAGATAATTTCTCCAGGTGCAGGCGGAGGCTCAGGCTGGGCTTCCACAAAACTTGCTACTGAGATGCAGGTGGTTTATGTACTAGGCTACTCTAACTTGGTCTTGGAGGGTGGGGGGGGAGGTGGTGGGGAATAAGGAGGGCTGAAGAGCGCGGTACTAGTTCTCAAAAAGGAAGCCCTGATAATCGGCCTCAAATAGGCTATTTCTCCCTTTTTTAATATCAACTGTTTATCAACTTCACTTTCTTTCTTTTTTCATTAAAACCTTGACATGCAAGTGATTTTTTGCATCATTATACATATATTTTCTGATTTTTTTTTTTTTTCGGGCAAGTGAAATTCCTGTTCTGGCAAGTGTTTTACAATAATTTGACAATAATGCTTGCCCGACCGGGCAAGTGATTTTTAAAAAAAAGTAATGTAGCACCCTGTGTGTATTCTTTTTTCTGGTTTGGCAAAGGCAGAGGCATAAATTTCCCTTGCACACAGTTGATAATCCATCTATTTCTTTTTAAAACACTTGTTTGTTCTTGCTGTGAAGCATAAAGAAACTACCTCACAAATGTATTCAGGTATCAAAATCGTTAATGATCAATGCAACTCATTTGATTTCTAGATATCATAAATTTGTTTTTGCACTACTTGTTCTTGCCATAAAGCATAAAGGAACATATTGCCTCACAAGCAAATGTATTCAAATATGAAATTATGTTATTCATTTAATTTTTTACCATGTGTTTCTTTATTCAGCATCTTTGAAACTGTATACAAAGAAGCAAAGGGAAGGTTTGATATAAATGTCAAATTTTTCATTACTTAATATGAATTCATTGTGTATTGATATACACGTAGGCTTTTGTACAGTTTTGCTGTGTACTTTTACATTACAAGAACTTAAATGATGAATACTGATACGCATGCTGGTGATTACCATGATATAAGTGACTGATGTAAAAATTAGTTAATATTTGGAATATTCTTCATTAGTTATAAGTTTGAACGTACAAAGTTTACTCCTTTCCAGCTAATTTATGACAATAGCTCACCCTCATAAATCTTCCTAGCTGGCCAGCTAATATTATTGCAACCTAGGAATTTTCCAGCAAAATCAGGGATGTTTGGCTATTAGGAAGCTTGCATAATGTACACTCAAACATATATATATATATATATATATATGTAAGCTGAACTCCCACGTGATGTAATACCGTGTGAATCAAGGAGCTAGCTAGGGACCTGTCATCTGTAAGCTTGCCAGATGTAACCTTATATGGAAGCTTATTTACAACCTTGCCAAATGTTAATTATTATTGCAGCAACCTTCCATGCAGACAATTAAAGGTCGTAATTAAACTGCGGGGAATTCTATGACATTGTTGTGGCTATCAACTTGCAGCCTACATATATTTTTTGCAATAACTTGGCAAGCTGACCAGAAGTAGGGGCAAGACTGCAGCAAGCTTCAAAAGTGTCCTAAATATACCTTTGCTGCAAGCTTAATCGCAACCTTTCAAACTTCCTGCGAGCTAAATAGCATGTAGCCCTGCAAGTCTGTAAGCATGCTAATACGCAATGTTGCACACCCCTCCAAGCTTGCAGATCAGCTAGCCCTGCAAGGTTGCAGCAAGCTAATACACAAGTTTGCAAACTCCCTGCAAGCTTGCAGGTAAGCTAGCCCTGCAAGGTTGCAGGTCAGCTAGCCCTGCAAGGTTGTCTGTACACAATACGTCAGCCAGCCCTGCAAGGTTGCAGCAAGCTAATACACAAGGCTGCGAACTAGCTTGCAGGTCAGCTAGCTCTGCAAGGTTGTGGCAAGCTACTACGCAAGTTTACAAGCTTGCAGGTCAGCCAGCCCTGCAAGGTTGCAGCAAGCTAATACACAAGTTTGCAAACTCCCTGCAAGCTTGCAGGTAAGCTAGCCCTGCAAGGTTGCAGGTCAGCTAGCCCTGCAAGGTTGCTTGTACACAATATGTCAGCTAGCCCTGCAAGGTTGCAGCAAGCTAATTCACAAGGCTGCAAACTAGCTTGCAGGTCAGCTAGCCCTGCAAGGTTGTGGCAAGCTAATATGCAAGTTTGCAAGCTTGCAGGTCAGCTAGTCCTGCAAGGTTGCAGCAAGCTGATACACAATGCTGCGAACTAGCTTGCAGGTCAGCTAGCCCTGCAAGGTTGTGGCAAGCTAATACCCAAATTTGCAAGCTTGCAGGTCAGCTAGTCCTGCAAGGTTGCAGCAAGCTAGCATGCAAGGTTGCGGCAGCTCATTTAAATATTTGGAACCCGGCAAGCTTATCTGCAAGGTTTCAAACTTTGTGCAAGCTTGCAGGTCAGCTAGCCCTGCAAGGTTGTAGCAAGCTAGCATGCAAGGTTGCGGCAGCTCATTTAAATATTTGGAACCCTGTAAGCTTGCTGCAAGCATGCCGCAAGCTTGCCTGCAAGCTTTCTCCGAGCTGGGCAGCAAGCTTGTGGCAAGCTTGCGAGACATACTTTACAGATTTGTATAAGGGATATGCTCTTTCTTGTTTTTCACATAACAAAGAGACTCTGAATTTAATGTAATGAATGATTGTGAATATAGTGTTTCATTGCATTTCATTTTATTTATTTCCACTTTCATACTGAGTAATTGGTTTACAAACTTTGCAATAAAAACAAAGAGACAAACAAACAAAAATACATGGTGTCAAATATGATAGTAGCGGAATCATGAGAAGCACAAAGTAGGCTTATTGCAATGATCCCTTAAGAAATATCGTGACGTAAATATGTATAATCATTCATAATCATTTGTAGTATTATTGAATTGAACCAAACATAAATACAAAATGCGATAAGATTCACATCTTCAAAATCAATTTTAAAGATGGATACGTGTAGATTTATTATGAAAGAAAAGAAAAGAAGAAAACTCCACATTTAACTATTTACATTCTATTCTACAAGAAGCTTATATTACAAAATAATTAGAAAAAAAAACTTTGGCAGTAATAAGAAATTGGTTTTGAATTCATTGAAGCATGCAAGAAGAGTGCTAGCAAAATGTAAAATGTTTAACCTTTTGTTTATCCTTTTGCGTGTCTTGAGTGTACCTTTCCCTTCGTTTCTTGTGTATATCTATGTAGGCTGCAGTTATCATCGCCGAGGCAGATCCGGCCAACCTTTGAGACGAAATTCCAACCAGCCAGCTCCGCTCACCCCGGAGGAATTGACAGAGGGACATATCACCGTTCAGCGGCAACCTGAGACGATGGACACACCAAGCTTCGCTCTACTACAGGCATGGGGCCCAGGCAACTCTACTCCAACAGAACATGGACCTGATAGCGGAGAACGCCCAGCTTCGGGTGGAGGCCACAGACACTAGGGCAGTGATCACAACACTCGAAGCGAGAATGACCATGCTGGAGAGGAAGGTGTGCGTGCTCGAAGCCACACAAGAGCGAGGACGGAGAGAGGAGGTGCAACACGGAGGACCAAGAGGAGAGGAGGACGGCAATGTGGAGCGCGAGGCAGGTGATGTTGTTCCTACCCAAGTGATGAATGATTTGCGTTTGAGCCCCGAGAATGTTCAAAAGATGTTGCGAAAGAGGTCTTCAACGAGGAGGAGCAAATAGACTTGTGCCTTGCAAGGATGGATAAGCAGCGCGTTGCGGAGATCCAGAGGAGCTTGTGGGAAATATGCCCAACGCCAGCGAGGAGGAGGAAACAGGTGTGGAGCATGGCGCGGAAAGCCATAGACATGAACACTAGATATCTCAGGAAATGTAGGAGGATCAACAGACTGGGTGTGGCTGAACGAGCTGAACACAGGCGCCTGCAGAGGGAGCGAGCGGCGAACCGGCGGCAGCTGGCGCGGGTGTAGACGAACCTTTCCTTTCTCTGTTACCTTTCTGTGATTTTGATCTTCCACATAATAATTGATCGTCTCTTCTTCTTCTTCTCCATGTACAGATGGTAAATACATTGTATGTATATGCAGATTGTTGATATGTATTTGTATGTATCAATGTACAGATTATGAATTGCCTACATGCGCCTTTTCAGTTACCGTCTTTTTTATGCTTCCTATTGTGTATATCTTTCACATTATCTTGCCCAACATCTCTATATCTTCTTATTCCTGCCTCTTCTGTAGCGTCTATTCTTCTCCTTAATATACAAACTGAATATTGATATTTATGCATGTGTCAATATATACACTGACAGCTTGACGAAGAGATGAAGATGTGTAGACACGTATTGGTTATGTCTGTATATAATGTGTCTGTACATAGTGTATAAATATATTGTTATCATAAGCCTCTGCATACAGAAATACTTTGAACCGCATACTTTTGAATTGTCATGAATACAGAATTCACAGTAAGCAAACATGTATTTGAATAAATATAATTGCTCCTATAGCAATGCATGACAAATAATGTGTGGTGCACGTGGTTGTCTTGAAAGTTTATCTGTGTGTACTTGTTTGGGTTAAGAATATGAGTGTGTGTGTGTGTGTGTGTGTGTGTAGACAAAGTGCATTGCAAATGCCATTGGAAAGTGAATGTACAAGATCTGATACATATCACCAAAACCCCCAAAATATCAAACTTCATGACTTCACGCAGATTCACATCTTGTGATAGAGACAAGATAGTTTTTGAAATGTTGAAATATGTTACATTTCCATCTTCGTTGGTCGCAGCTGATTAAATTGGAATTGAACATTTTCAAACGCATTCATAAAACAGACTGAGTCACAATCGCATGCCACGGTAGATGACACTTGTATGTCAAGATGGCCTTTTCCCAAGAGAACACTGTATTGATATACAGAAAAATATAATATCTGAATGTTTTGTTGTTTTTGTTTTTTATTCCTTGCTAATATAATACCATGCAAATTTGATTCCTTACGAATGAGTCTTCTGGTTGGTAATTCATGCATTAAAAACTTGCCAAATATGGCCTTGGTAGACAATGACATCATAACCGTCTAATCTGCATGCGATTGTGACTTTATATTACTTTGCAATAACATGCCATGTTCGACTAAAATTAAAACTGTGTTATGCCCCCACCCATTTAACGATTAAAAGACAAGTAGAGAGGTATAAGCCAGTTTGTAATTAGCTCATGTACATATTGGTACAAATGACCTTTCTTGTTTCTCAGTTGGATAGGCACTTCACTCGTTTTCAAAGCGGCATAATGCATAGGCTTGCCCGACGTAGCAATTTATGGAATTTATGTTAAAACAGAGAATAAACTTTCGTTTACATCGGATGATTAGAATACTCCATCAGTTGACAATTTAGCAGGCATCCATTTCATTGTCTTGTATTGAATGCAATAACAGCCTATTTCCTTTTACATTGTGAAATACCATTCTTGCTGTCAGGTGGATGTGCTGGCAAGCACCATTTAGATAAGGATCACATGAATGATGATCGCATCACAGATGCTTATCTCAGCAAATTTACAAACCAAAATGCCTGTTGGTACAAATGACCTTTTTCTGCTCATGCGCAAAGTGGAATTACGAACTGGTCTATTGTAATACACGAGAGTTACAGAAGCTCGCACCCTCCCGTTTTCATACGAAGAGGGAATACGCGGGAGTTACAAAGCTTGAACCCCTCCCGTATTGAGAGCACTTCGTGCGTGAAACGCGGGAGTTCAAAGCTCCCACCTCCCTGCTCGCATCCCTCCCGTATTGAGAGCAGGGCGTTGCAGGAAACGCGGGAGTTACAAAGCTCGCACCCCTCCCGTATTGAGAGCAGGGCGTGCGGGAAACGCGGGAGTTACAAAGCTTGCACAGTCCCCTTCCTTTAACGCAGGGAGGTAAGAGTATAAAGCATGAGGGATTACGCGGGAGTTACAAAAGCTTGCAGACTTATGACCGCATTTGAGGAAAAGTATACGAGAGATAATACGTAGAAATATGTATGATTTGCATGAGCAATATGGGGGTGGAGGTTAGTGTTAGAAACAACCAAAGTAAAATGGTTAAATGAGAAAAATAGCGATATTTCCTTATAGTTTAGGCTTTATTGAAAGAACAAGATATGATAGGACTTAGGATGTTTTCTGATACATTATTGACTTACACACTTACACATAGGCATCAAAACTGATATAATGGACATCTTTTAAATCACTATCATAATTCATATACAAGAAACAGATACATACAATAATATGTATTATAAGATTTTTGTTTACTATATTCCTTTTTTTTATTTAGATATAATTGCATTTCTCCGACTTCACAAGCTCCGAATCTTTGATCAGAAGTACCATTTCTTATGATCAATACAAAGTCCCTAATGGTAATTAACGCATCACGGTGTGATATGAAAGTATTTTCTGCCACGGCGTATATCCCTTTCTCATTTTCGCATGAGTGACATAGCTCATATCACCCTCCTGTATTGAGAGTAGAGACTGCCCCTCCCCCAACTGATACTCAATAAGGGACGCGGCTCAAATTATTTTAGTCGGGACGCTGCAGCCTCCCGGTCGCGCCGATTTTTACGCGCAAGCTGTCAAGAGCTTGTGCGTAAAATCATCCTCAGCGGGGAGCCACAGCTTCCCGATTATCGCTCAATCCAGCACGCAAGCGGTGTTTCAACCCGACGCAACTTCAATATTTTGCGCTCCCGATATTCACGCAATGATAGCCCCACGTTTTTATTGTCCCATCCTTGACTCGGGCCTTGCAGCGTGCGCCCAGGCGCGGCCAACTGGGCCCGGACCCACCCAAGTATGTTCGCACACGTGTGCGGTGCTTGTGCGCCGTATTTTTCCAGAAGTTTAATAAAATGACCCCGGATGTCATTTTTCAGCTTAACATTGTTTGTCTGCCTATAGACCTAGCCTTCGATTTATAATACATTTTATCAATAACCATCGAGTACAACGTGCATGATTATGGCATGTACTTTATTGACTGAAATTATGGCTGTACTACTGGGCGTGATGTGTGTGTGTATTTTAACTCTATATAGCTAGCAAATAATGAATGCATTTTTTTTCAAAGATTGTGCGCATAAGTGCATGGAGTGTGAGCACACTTGAGTTGCATGCATCAAATTTTGTCAAAGAAAATTCGCAATGCAAAGTATAGTACTCGAATAGAAATTTATAAACAAGACACTTTCTATACGTTGATCTTCTTTTTTTATTCAGAAGCGAAATCATTATGTAAGGCTTGTAAGCCAATATCACTGTGTGAGACAAAAATAAGATATGATTTGATATTTTGCACTCCATGTCAAAACAAGTTGAATTGGTGATGAATTCATTATACTTTTTGCATGCTTCTTTATTGACGATCGAAAGAACCACATGAAACACAATTATTGCTTTGGCAGTAACGAAATATTGTGAACTCTAAAATGGACAATTATTCAACAGTGAAGAAAAATTGAAGGCTGAGAAACTATCAAAATTATGATGATTCGAACAAGTTATAATATTTAAAATTTAAAGAGACCGACTGTCAACTCCCGCTAACCCCAGCGCGAACCCACTCAACACAAGCGCACAAAATAGAGTCTATCTAACTTTTTAGATCTATTAAAGTTAGTCGGAGGAGGGTAATTATTAAAATCTACTGCATTACATAAGATGTCAAACTCTCCCAATTTTACACATTCGCTATTAAAGTTAGTGAGACGGAAGTGGAAGCGCTTATCTTCAAATTTGACCCGCTCACCGGCTCACCGCATGGTGGCGCCCTCATTTAACCCTAATCAGGCTGGGCTTTTTTGGCTATGCTATATCTGGGGGGGGGGGGGGATTCCGGCGAGAACGCGGCGAGAACTTGTCGCGTTGCGAAGATATTGCGCGAAACGTCGAGTGCTAGTAAAATGTAAAATGTTTAACCCATCCTCTTGCATGTCTTGAGTGTATACCTTTCCCTTCGTTTCTTGTGTATATCTATGTAGGCTGCAGTTATCATCGCCGAGGCAGATCCGGCCAACCTTCGAGACGAAATTCCAGCCAGCCAGCTTCTTCCGCTCACCCCAGAGGAATTGACAGAGGGACACGTCACCCTTGAGCGGCAACTTGAGACGATGGACACACCAAGCTCTGCTCTACCTCCGGACATGGCCCAGGCAACTCTACTCCAACAGAACATGGACCTGATAGCGGGGAACGCCCGGCTTCGGGAGGAGGCCAGAGACAATAGGGCAGTGTTCACAACACTCGAAGCAAGAACGACCATGCTGGAGAGGAAGGTGTGCGTGCTCGAAGCCACGCAAGAGCGAGGACGGAGAGAGGAGGTGCAACATGGAGGACCAAGAGGAGAGGAGGACGGCAATGTGGAGCGCGAGGCAGGTGATGTTGTTCCTCCCCAAGTGATGAATGACTTGCGTTTGAGCCCCGAGAATGTTCGTCCAGTGGCAGTGCAACTTGCGAAAGAGGTCTTCAACGAGGAGGAGCGAATAGACTCGTGCCTTGCAAGGATGGATAAGCAGCGCGTTGCGGAGATCCAGAGGATCCAGAGGATCGGGGGGGGGGGTGGGCAGATTCCGGCGAGAACGCGGCGAGAACTTGTCGCGTTGCGAAGATATTGCGCGAAACGTCGAGGGGGGGGCGGATTCCGCCCCCCACTCCAGCTTGATTAGGGTTTAACTCCCACAATTCCCTGCGATAGCATGCAGATCTAACTCTATGGCCGAAAAGTGACCATTTTCCATGGCCACTGGTAAAAAATCAGTCGTTTAACACCCAAATTTTTATTATTTATTGATCTAGAAGTTATGAATCTCTTTAAAATTAGACCTATCTAGCTGCTCCTGCAATTTAAAAAAAATTCTGTGGACTCATTTCTAAGCAGTGAGAATTTTTAAAGAATTTTTTCAGTCCCCATGGTGCTTTATTACAAGCGTGCACCCCATCCCACTCGTCGCTGGGTGGCGCCCTTCTCCAAACTCCCACAATTCCGTGTGGCAGCATTTCACTTTTTGACAGAGAGTTGGACATCTTATGTTAACAGTAATTTAGTATCTTTGTTAATAGAGACAAGGTTTAGTCTTTAGAGTAAGTGCACCACTTCACAGCCAATTCGGTAATACACAGCAGTGATCGCGATCGTGCGGTTCGCATAGATTTGTACATCGGGCCGCGAACCGGCACACGCCTGCTGCGCAAACCAGCACACCGAGGCATGGGGGGCCGGTTTACGGCCATGAACAGTCGTGACCACTGCCGGCGCTGAGTTTGACATTGGTTACGTATTTTTGTGTCAACAATAATGATTATCATTATCAATAGTTCTTTCTATGTTTATAAAACTGTTGAAAATAGTGTCTTGCTTAATTACAGAATGGAGTCTGGAGAAATGAGTTAAGCGGCCACAAACCGGTACGCTTACTCTATACAGGTAGATTTAGATCTACACTGTAGTTACAATCGTGCTTGAATCAATGTAGTTACAGATCTTGACACTATTTGGCCGTAAGGAGTGCAATATTTTTTTATTCCATTCAAATCCAATACATGTATTATGTTATATTTTAACATTATTATAAAATTATAATTTCCTTTCTTGCACTTTTTGTTCACATGAAAGGTATTCGAACAATAGGACGCTGGATGAATCCACCTAATAAAGCTATCAGGGCTGCTGGAACGTACCAAAGTCTGATCGATGCAAAGGTTGCTACCAAGAACAACTCTTCCAGGGCAGACAATGAAAACAGCCATTTTTACTTCTCTCGAGTACGCTACTTCCTGGAGTGTGCCAGCAAGCACAAGCATGAGGTCCTTATTTATAGTGCCGATAATAAGAACAAGGTGAAAAATATTTATTGTGTATATAAATATACTTTCACTTTCACATAATTGCATTACTCCAATGCCAAAGGAAAAGAAATGTTAAGTTGCACAATGATCCTTTTCTAATTTCTATCATTAGCAAATTATGTTTTTTTAATCAAATTTGGCATTAAATCTTTTTTAACTTTTGATAACAATTAATTATTAATTTGAAATACCGTATTGATCGGCTTATAGGCCGCCCTCACAGATAGGCCGCACCCCGACTTTGAGAGTCTGATTTAGAAAAAAAAATCCAAGTACGGTCGGGAATCGCAGCAGGAATGTAGGAATTGCGAGAAGAAATACACAGAAATAATGGGTATTGTAGCGGCAATGCTGCAAATGCTAAAAATGCATCACTTTCAATTACGACTATGATGTAATGAATGCACTTTTATTTCCATATTTGCTGAAGCTCAAATGTACGTGTTCCAAGTTTATAAAATGTCTGTCAAAGGTATAGCTTAAAATGCTGAATGTTGTCATGTATACAATGTTTTGTTCCATGTATGGGTTTACGTGTTGGCAGTACCTATGATTCTTGGATTTGAAAGGCTGAATTTTCACTACAGGCTGCACATAGACTTTGGAACAAATTTTCTTTGAAAAATGGGGCGGCCTATACGCCGGTCAGTACGGTATGTGATCTTCCTTTCCCACAAATAATCTGCAGGATGAAAAGTACACAACCCGTAAAGGCCGGGGAGGGGGGGATGAATCCACCCCCTCAATGTTTTCTGCGGTATTTTCGCAACAGGAAGAGCTCCCACCGCGATGTTTCACTATTTTTTTCTTTCAAGTATCGCGCAACTTTTGAGACCAAAATTGTTGCGCTCGCGCATACCTTTTGACGCCACGCCAGTTCAAAACAAGGAAAAGTAGAAATTACGCGGTGCGTAAAATATGTCCCCGCCGGAAGTAGCATTTAGAAGCAAAATGTACAATATCGGTAAAAAATCAAGGTCAAAGGTCAAAATTCTGTGTAGAAGTTTGGAAGCCCTCACCTAGTGCCATCACATAAAGCAAACGGAAGTGAAATTGGGTTAGAAATGGCAAAGGAGTAGCATTTTATAGCAAAATGTACAATGCAGGTCAAAAATCAAGGTCAAAGGTCAAAATTCTGTGTAGAAGTTTTGAAGCCCTCACCTAGTGCCATCACATAAAGCAAACGGAATCGAAATCGGGTTAGAAATGGCGAAGGAGTAGCATTTTGTAGCAAAATGTACAATATACAGTGTAGGTCAAAAATCAAGGTCAAAGGTCAAAGAAGTCAAAGGTCAAAATTCTGTGTAGAAGTTTTGAAGCCCTCACCTAGTGCCATCACATAAAGCAAACGGAATCGAAATCCAGTTAGAAATGGCGAAGGAGTAGCATTTTGAAGCAAAATGTACAATATAGGTAAAAAATCAAGGTCAAAGGTCAAAGAAGTCAAAGGTCAAAATTCTGTGTAGAAGTTTGGAAGCCCTCACCTAGTGCCATCATATAAAGGAAACGGAATCGAAATCGGGTTAGAAATGGCGAAGGAGTAGCATTTTGTAGCAAAATGTACAATATAGGTCAAAAATCAAGGTCAAAGGTCAAAGAAGTCAAAGGTCAAAATTCTGTGTAGAAGTTTTGAAGCCCTCACCTAGTGCCATCACATAAAGCAAACGGAATCGAAATCCAGTTAGAAATGGCGAAGGAGTAGCATTTTGAAGCAAAATGTACAATATAGGTAAAAAATCAAGGTCAAAGGTCAAAGAAGTCAAAGGTCAAAATTCTGTGTAGAAGTTTGGAAGCCCTCACCTAGTGCCATCATATAAAGCAAACGGAATCGAAATCGGGTTAGAAATGGCGAAGGAGTAGCATTTTGTAGCAAAATGTACAATATAGGTCAAAAATCAAGGTCAAAGGTCAAAGAAGTCAAAGGTCAAAATTCTGTGTAGAAGTTTTGAAGCCCTCACCTAGTGCCATCACATAAAGCAAACGGAATCGAAATCCAGTTAGAAATGACGAAGGAGTAGCATTTTGAAGCAAAATATACAATATAGGTCAAAGGTCACAACTGAAATTCTGTGTAGAAGTTTCAAAGCTCCCATGTAGTGCTATCATATAAAGCAAACAGAATCAAAAGTGGCTCATAAATGACAGAGAAGTAGCAAATTGAACATTTTGATCAAACACGGACGCACAGACTGACGGACAAACACACGTTCGGAGCCCGTTTCATAGTCCCCTGCTCGAACTCGTTCGGCGGGGACAAAAAATTTGTCAACCCCAAAATTGCTCAAAAACATGATATTGTGTACAATTAGTGATTAAGAACCAAAAAACTTATTTTACGCATAAATTAGAATGAATATATTTTAAAATAAATTTTTCTCGAGAAAGCAACCATGCCTTTTCAAAGAATACATCGCGGGCCTCAGGCATGCCAATTTTCAGCACGATAGCGAGATCTGCCCCCCCCCCCCCCCTACACCACCCCCGGCTGTGTGATGGGTCCAAATAACCCGGCTCTGTTATAGTCTTAGGGTTAATATTGCCATCCTTTCCTCGCCATATGCATTGGTTGATTCTAGATAATCCAAGTGAACATCACTACAATTCAGCACACCATGTTAACCCTAATCACAATGATTACTCTGCAACGTGAGCTGCTCCCACCACAAAATTTCAAGACTTTTTTCTCTTCAAGTATTGCGCATTTTGGAGACCAATTTTTTTTTGTACAAATCCAATGCAAATTGTCTTTTTATGATAAATTCATACAAATTCATAATTTAAACAAGAAATACTTATGAAACCAAATTTTTGCTTTAATATGATTGTTGTGGATGTTTAATAATAAGAATCTGCATAGGAGGACGCAATTTCGAGCTACTTCCGGTCTCGCACGGTCGCCGCCATCTTAGCGAGGTGAAAACAAACACAAATTTGCCATTCACACATGTTGTGAGCGCTAGAAAATCTTAATTTTTCATAACAGCTGAACCTCTAACTATCACAAGCTTACATAGACTACCTAGTTTGCAATATAAGGAATCGTTTTTAATCGAAGTTGAATACTGTTGGGCTTCTAAAATATCGATATAAGTATTTTTGCCGATATTTTGTTGGAAGACTTGCTTGCTTGTTTCGTGTGTTGTGTACGCTAGCGTCTTCTGCTACAAAGTCAAAACATCAGCAAAATACTCGTAAGCCCAGTAGTATTCGACTCGGCCGCCAATCGCGCGATCGACGCGAAATTTTGGCTGAACATAGAGCTGGCTGTACTCTACAAGATTGTGTAGTTAAATTTTTCAAAATTATTGATTTGTATTTTTAATTAATTATGCAAATTTATGCATGAAATTATGATTTTGCCTGTAACTCCATAAGAAAGGCTAAAAAATTGCTAATTTTTTGTGTCAATATTCTTTAACACAAATCGCACAATTCTCTTCGAAAAAAATCCATTTATAAGCAAAATTAATTTCTTATGTTCTTTATTGTTTTGTTAATTTTATGTATTTTTTATTGTTTTTTTGACCTTTTGTTTTCTATTGCTTTTTCACCAAAATTTGTTCGTGACACTTTTTCAAGCTTATTTACATTAGAATCAGCGAGTTTCAAACTGAGAGGATGGGGGCCTAAAGGCCCCCCCCCCCCCCCAGATCTCACCCATTAGCAGCACAATCGAGACAAAAATTCATCCCATTACAAAGAAGTCGCTGAATAAGAATGACAGTTTAAAATAAAGCAATGCTCAGTTTACTCATCAAAGTTCCTATTTTCTGTATACATACAAACCAATTACGATACAAAGGTGAGCAGCTAGTCCTCTGTGGCCATGTTTACCAGAACGTCACTTTGTAATCTACATGAATTTTTATTTAACAAAAAAAATCCTCTAGGAAATCGGTCTGTTCACTTAATCAAAATTAAATTTTATAATTTTCATTTCAGCCTACCCAAGAGTGCAGCAGCCCAAATATATCTCCGGAGCCCACATTCCCCCTGCAACGTTGCCGCTCACATCAATGACATTGGGCACATACTTGACTCGTCCACTCGAAAGTCTGTCTTGTTTTTACTCGTAGATGGAGGCCCTGACTTCAATCCCAATTTTGCAATTAACACCCTGCACTACGGTAGGCTGTTTTTTTATCACAACCTTGACAGCCTTGTCGTTACCCAGAACTGTCCAGGGTACTCTGCGTACAACCCCATAGAGCATTTATGGGCCCCTTGTACCCGAGACCTGACGTCCGTGTACCTCCCCAACTTGCTACTCGAAGAGTCTATCCCCCCATGCAGGCAAACACATCTCAGTGAAGCAGAACGCAAACAAAAGGAACATACTGTGTTCAACAATGCAATGGAGCAAGTCAAAGAAACACACTGGGGAGAGCTCAAATTCGCTGGAAATAAGGTGTCAGTGGAAGTTGAACCAAGTGGGAGGGAGCCTCATCCACATGGAATATTAAAAATATGAGGCAATCAAAGTCGATCTTGTCAAATCAAAGACAAAACTAAACAGGGATAATCCGGAACTGCTAAATGAACTACGCAAGAATGCACAGCACCTGGACAGGAGGATTGGCACATTAATTTTCACTAAGTGTTCAAATTCAGCCTGTACCCATTGTACGTCAAACCCACTACGCTGCTCTCAAGAACTTCAGAATATCCTTCATGATTTCCCCTCCCCCAACTCCTAGCAACACACACCAGCAACACACTTCTATGACCGTAACTTATTATTCATTTATTTTACAAGGAACTGTTGACGGCTCTAAGCAGTTTGTAGATCTATGTGACGTTGGATTGCCAGGAAGTGTGCATGATGCATGGGTATTTAGTTGAAAGAAATTGGAAGATGGCGCACTGTTTCCCAAGATTTTGAAAAAAAAAGAAATCACCAGTGGAAGAGAAACCCCAATAATGTTTGGTGACCAAAGGAAAATCCTCTCATGGACAACCTCCAGAAATCACATATATGTAGTGACGATGGCAGACAGGTGGAAGTTAACAAACGATTAAGCTTGAGTCACATTGCCGCATCCAGGAGAACGCTTTTAATAGATTAAAATCAAGATGGCATATATTCACAGTGTAACTAAGGATATTTATTTGAAGGCTTTCGCAAATTTTGGCATAACTGACTTTGTTTTAAGGGTCTCAGTAACCTGAAAAGTAGATCAATCTTTCGTGTTCTGCCACAATTATTTGCAGTGGTTTGCTGGAAAGGGCCTCCTACAAGTAGCAGGTGCAATTGATGGGTCACACATCCCATCATCACCAACACCCAAAACCACTATGACTTCTAAAAGTTATTCAGTTTATCTCACAAGGAACAGCTGACAGGTTTGGGCAGTTCGTAAATGTGTCAGCCGGATGGCCAGGTAGCATTCCACGATGCAAGAGTATTTGCAAACTCAAAAATTTCAGGGAAAAAGACAGAAGGGTTTCTAATGAGCCAGGAACCTGTAGCAAGGATTCTTGAGGTGGATCATTTCAACATTTAACAAATCAAAAAGTTGGCATAGGACATCAATAATGGCGCAGCAACCAAACCACACATCTGAAATGTTAAAAAACATTAAGCTTACGTAACATGTGAAGACTCTGCCAGTGCAGGCAATCTCATTATGAAAGCTCTCAACATTATTCAACATATTATATTTAAAGGGTGTGTGCAGTTCTGGTCGAAGTGAGGATTTAGCTTTTATCATTTTGCGAGATATTCAGAAACCACTCTATAAGATGTCAAAGAGCATGCAATTCTAATGGGTATCAACAGTTTATTTGATGAAAATCGGTTTTGAAATGGCTGAGATATTCCAAAAACAAGGTGAAACAAAGAGATCCTAAAAAAAGGCGTGGCCTGTCGCCTTTTATTATTATCACTTTTTTGGATATCTCGGCCATTTGAAAACCAAATTTCATCAAATAACTGTTGAATCCTTCTTAAAATTACATGCTCTTTCATATTTCATAAGAGGTTTCTCATTATCTCACTTAAGAATGTGCAAAACCTGAATCCCCACCTCAACCAGTACTGTACAGTCCCTTTAAACACGGTCTGCCACTCCGGTTAAAAACCTACAGTTAACCATACAATTAAGTGAATTAAATAATCTTTATGTGCCACTTTTGACGCTCCTGTTTTAAAAACCTCTAACAGGACACAACTTAGTGAAAAACACTCACTTTTCATTGACTGATGCAGAAATCAATGCTCAACTCTTAGTTTATCAGGATCCATTTTCACATATTGTGGAGAGATTCTAAATGCAAATTAACCTTACAAAGTTTGAAGGAAGTTGAAAATTTCAAGTTTTTCTGACATGAACATACTTAATGAAAAAGCAGATTCTTCTGAAACACTGAAATGTTCACTTGGCCTTTTATTATGATTTGTTGAAAAAGACATCAATGATTTAATGAATGAAGCATGGTTAGGGACAGTGCAACAATTAGGCTTCTTGTTAATCTGAAGGGGGAAAATTGAGAATTTCTAGATTGGGTTATCCCATTAATAGGTGACTGGCACATACTGAAGAATTTTCAGGAAGCTTTAACAAAGGCCTTTTGGGACACTAGGCTACAAGATGTCGCAAAATTAACACACAAGCAGTCCACTCTCACAACTTTATGAAACTGCTCAAATTGTAAGCATACAGTGTTACACAGTTATTTTTATGGTGCACTTAATTGTTTACTGTCATTCAAAGGAGGAAATATGTTCAGTGGTGTAGAGTTTACACAGAAAGCTGGAGAAGTTGTTTCAAGCCTAAGGCAGCGAGACAGGTTATTTTCATTATCATCACATGTATTACTACAGTGTATTATGATCGATATTGCTATTTTTATCATTATTACAATTTAGTCTTATTTATACAAGGTAGCCCCTTCAGTGATCTGAGCACTGTTATCCCATTGGGTCCTGTTCACATCATAAACAGAAATGCATGAATTCAAATTGAAAACTTTAGCAAAAGAAAACATTCAGGCTATGAAGGTAAGTGACTTAGAAGAGGAGAAGCAAATGATAACCAACTGTTACAAAAAAGCAATGGCATTTTCATTAGAAAGAGAGAAGCCATTTCAGAGCTGGGTCAATGTGTCAAAAACAATCCACATGCAATTGATATTATTGATGGTCTGCCAATCAAAGGGGCCAAATCTGAAGTATATGACTACTTTGGAAAAGAATACACAGCTGATTACAAATTAATAGTTATGCGTCATTTAATGAAAGATCGTCTGTGTGTTACATTAATAGGTATGAACATGATTCACGCATATCTCCCTTACATTTGTTCAAGATATTTAAGGAATATGTCCACTTTTACCTCAACTATATCTTGGTTTCTAGTTTGGCAAAGGCTATCGAGAGATACCAATGTATTCTTTATGTGTCCTCTTTGGAACAGCCCAGGCAATGCCTGCTGAGAAGCCTGCGCAGCGTACCAAGCCAGGCTGGCCAGAAAATACAACACAAACTGGATGAGGACTAGATCAACCACCTGCAAGTTAATGGCTGATAGAAAGGGGAATGTAATATAGAGGGAAAATAGTGAATATCCATCTTTTACATTGCAGCAACAGCTGCAAAGAAAATAACATTTTTGGCATAGAAAATTAAGACTGAATAGAAAACTCCATGAAATTAAATAACATTAATTTTTTTTTTTTTTTTTTTGATCAGTACAATACTCACAGAATTTCTCCAAAATGCTTGGAGAAAACACATTGTGACAGTGGAGATAAAGATGAACCTACAATGTATGAGACAATAGATGATGCTGTACCATGACCAAAGAATTGGGAAGAGGCTTTTAAGTATCGGCCAAGTAAGCATAAACTTTGCAGATATGTCTACAAAATGTAGATTGCATAAAGCTGTACTTGAAGAAGATTACATAAGGATTTCATGTAGGAGAACCAGGGGAGCATGGATGGAGTAGGCCTATGGTGACAGACCAAAGGGCTTTCAAACACTACATCATACACAATCACGAGGAGAGTGACAATCAAATCTGGCTTCATGCATTTGATACTCCTTGTAATAACATTTTGATTCATTTCATTGATCAAGACATCAGGATGATTGGCTCCCCTTGGGTTTTGGCAGCAAAACATTTGTTATACAAGATGGGAGCCAAATCTTCTGACGAAGGGTACATGTATCTCAGTGTATCCCACTGTTTTTTTAGGCTCCTTGCACGAAAGACACTGATCTTGGACATTTAATGGAAAAATATAACAGAATTGATGTTTAATAGAAAGTGTCTCCAGGTTCTGTACATTTGCTCTGGGTCTGATTTTGTTTCATTCTTTGCGCACAAAGGAAAGAGTTTTTTCTTTTTTCTCAAAGACGTCCTTCCAATTTGCAACTTTTGTAACGAGTGAACAAAAAAAGTCATGGACATACACGTATTGCCCAAAACTAGTCTCAGCATAAATTAAGATTGTGGTCTACTAGCGTTTTACTCATATTTCCTGCCGCTGAGCAAGTTGCACTTAATATGCGGTGGACCTATTCATCCCAAGACTTGTTGTGATTACATAACACGCAGTTAAGCCAGCTGCCTCATAACGTAAGAGAAATGGATCAATCAGCTAGGCGCTGTAAAATGTAAACACAGAGGACATCAATCGGAATACCACATAAGAAGACGTATACCGACCTTGATATTGGACATTCTCTGTGTGGGAAGGGCACTCTCCACCACTCAAGTCTTACTTCATAAATTTTGTTGCTCATCCACATGCAAGGGAGAGTAGGCAGCCATTTGACATCCCATATTTTCTTCTGACAACCCTGTGATCTCAGAACAATTTGTTTGATGAGCCTCGCACATACTTGGTAAACAGCAAAACAGACATCACAGTGGTGACTGAGACAAGGCTCAGGGATGACCTGCCAGATGATCATGTTTACTATTGAGGGATTTCAACTATTTCTACTATACAGTTGAACCTCTCGTATCCGGACAAGTCGGGACCGGGGCTCGTCCGGATAAGGGATTTGGCCAGATACGGGAGACTCAATGCTTTATACATGTAGAGTCTACATACACATGTACTGATGTAGCCCATTGTAGTACCACATGTAGTAATGTGTATACTGCAACCTTTTCATTGTTACACACAGTAACAGACCCAAAAATAGAGGTTCGTGTTTGCAAGAATGAAATCATTTTCTTTTATAAATTCTTGGGATGATTTACCTAAATAATTATTAAGAAATGTATCCGTTGGGAATCCCCCTTTCCTCCCGTAGTTATTAAAAAAAGATTTAAAAAAATCACGGCGAGATTGCGTCCGGATAATAGAGAGATCTGGATAAAGGGAGGCCGGATAATAGAGGTTCAACTGTATTTCAAATATCACTATTCATGGATGATCAATAGAATATGATGCTCCATATAATACCATACTAAAAGATACCATAAATCAAAGATTACTCATTTGTTTAGAAATCTTTAACATTTAAACATCTTAATTAATGAAATAATTTTCATTACCACTTTAATTCCATTGATCAGATGGACGTTTTCCCTTTTTATTGGATGCATTTGTTGATTTTTATTACATTTTTATCTTTTACATATTTTTGTTGCATTGCAACTATTCATTACATGTTTATCTTTGGACTGAAAGTTGGAATTACATACCTTTTACCTGAATTTTCTTTAAACAGATTTTTTTTTCAACATGTCCATTTGAGTGTTTCCTGTAGTATTAGCAAAATGAGATATGCTATGTTGATTTATGTAAATCAATCTTTTCACTTGTAAAACTGTAGATCAGTGACAATTGTATCCCAATATCTAAGTACGGATAGTGCTGGTCAAAGGTTTAGTGCCCACAAGTACAATGTATGCTGCTGTCCCACGAGCAACATATCTGTCATACACGTAGGTTTTACGCTCAACCTAAATGTCCAGCCGGACAGCTCACAACAGTGTAGAAGGAATGCAGTAGATATGTACAGTGAAAATAGTGTGACCTGGAGCAGATGGCTGCTACAGGCTTTTATAGCTATACCATCGACTGCTCACTTTACTTTAACTTTTTGCGAAAGACTTGCTCTGCTTAGGACTGGGGTCACTGCATGCAGCAAAATGTACTTCCATACTTTATCTCATAAGACCTGTTGAAACTGAACTATCCTGTCACTAATGATAAGCACCATGTGAATGTAACTTGCAGCTAAGGAGCACATTTCACTTAAAGTCAATGAAAGCTCATGATACAGTGAGCATATAAACATGGCTATTTCCCCTTACTGCAATTTGCATTCATACTTGTAGTTGTCTTGTACAATCTACCTCTGCTGCATATCGTACATCTTTCTTTGTGCCCGTTATCAAGAATGTTTTAACAACCGAGAAGAGATGTTGATCGCAAGAAGCATTTGTAGTCAAGGCGACAGTCCACGACAGACTTCTTGGACACCTGCTTAACATACTACTAGAGGAATCAATTTCCCTACCCCCTCCCCCCTTCCCTAACAAACATGATAAATAATCTGTTCCAATGGAAATAAACATAATGTGACAAAATATTTCACAATGCAGCTGAGCAAACGCAATTTTTCACATAGACAGTTTTACATTCATTTAGACTGTTTCAACTTGTAAGGTATTTTGGATATCAATACAATAATATCCAATCCACTCAGATGCACAAACAAACTGCAAATATCAATCATCAGTTAAATACACATTTCTCTTTTCATGTTAACCTCAGATTGGCTGAAGAATAGAGGCAGTACTATCGCAACACAACAGGGTGGGTGAGGAGTTATAGCCATATAGGTTGATATCTAAGCTGCGGATCCAGTTCAGGGCATTAGAAACATACGATGCGGTTGAGTCACAAATCAATGAGTTGAAAATAAAATAAGTGTGACTCTTGAATACTGCACCAGAGCACATACCAGCATTCCACACAATTTATCCAGCAGTCACAGTAGAGCAAACAACATCTTGTAACAAAAAGTATGTTAACACTGGTTTGTTTGTTTTGTTTTGTTGTTGTTGTTGATGATAATGTTGGTTTAGCCCATCACTCCAAAATCAAACAATTGTCTCAGGTGTCCCTGGATCCAAAGCATCTTGGGAAACAAAAATCCTTTTGTCCTTTCATCAGCACACAATGGAACAAATAGGTGTGGAGCACATTTGGTAGTACCCAGCATACCAATCCATCTTCGCAGCATACAATTGTGTACGTTGTCCCTGAACCAGTCACGTCAGGGATGTTGCAACATGAGTCATCATTACATCTTTTCACACAATATCAAGAATTCTGTGAATTTTGTAATTTCAGGTCAGACTCACAAACACCATTCTCGTCCAGCTTCGGTTGAAATGGTCTTCAGACGAAGTCGTACAGATACCGAATGATGTCAAAGTTTACGGTTCTGGAAATGGAAGTGAAAAAAAAATGGGGTAATTTTACCTCATATTAAGACTTCTGCTGTCAGCAAGCTTTTGAATAAATGTCACCATTTATGAATGATGGTATATCGGGTATTCTTAACCATGCTTTTATTCGAATAACAACTGACTTTTGCGTTAATATGGATTTTTTTTCAACAGGAGGGTTCTTTTGTGGGGGAAAATTTTCAACATTTCAAGATACAACTGTATTGTGAATATGCATGTGAACATGACAGACATGAATATTGGCCATACCTTGAAATGGACCGGATGAAGTCCAGAGACACGGTGCACTTGTACTTCGGGACGTCCAGCTGGTCATCATGGCCAACATGAGACAGGAGTTGGAGAGTCACAAGGGAGGAAATCTGAAAATGGATGGAGTACAAAGAAGAGATAACTCAAAATGTTACTCAGACCCAGAATTGCAAGCACTACCCTATCTTCTTTATCTTCCAAAGTTAAAAATTGCATCTTGCAGCTCCACTTCAAATACAAAATTCACAAGGTTGATAGAGAAATCATACATGTAAAACAATTGTTTCCTTTATTCCACAAATATCTGGCACCAGAAATAGCACAGGAAAGTACTTGAGAAAATTGCAAACTGCACTGCTTGCAATTGAAGAATCTTTTTCTCTCAATTCAGTAGCAGGTTTACTCGAGCTTCCTTGCATAAAACACATTAGACTGATATGAAATAGTAGCTACAAAAGTAAATCAGTATATCAAATACATACTAAAGAGTATCATCTCTAACACTTTGATTTCCATATTTTACAAAAGCCTGATCCAATATCATTATTAACACACACACACATCACAGAATATCTTGGAGTCAAAGGATATTTTTACGGACAACACCTTTGATATATCTAGAAGCATATTCACATAAAAAATATCTTTTAAAAACGCACACACACATTGGTGTGTACAATGATGTGGACTTCTATTAAAGGTCACCTGTGAGAAAATGTTGGCTGAGGGTGCCACTCTTGCATCCACAATGCTGTAGAAGATGGCCATGAGTCTGTCGAGAGGGAAGGCCTTTGGACCCAGCAGTTGGTTACTTGTCTGTTATGGACAAAATCACAGAACAAGCCATGATTAAAGTTTGTGTGTCCCTTTTTGCAACCTTCATAATTAGATCCCATTCATTGGCTGGTATATTGTAGAGGTAGGTAATTCAGACCTTTACCCAGAAGTGAACTTCTTTATGATGGAGGGGGAAACAATATTTTGAGTGAATTCATTTGGACCTTGAAAATTATAACCTTCATTCTCAGTACATACAAAATGTTGGGAGACATTATTTTCCAACCATGCAGAGTTTTATGACATTTACAAAGGGAATACACAACATTTTATTGGCATATACAGTGTAAATAACAGACAGCATAGACATCTTTCTCTGCGACAATGGTTGTAAAATTGTCATTACATCAGTTATGTCAATATTCACATTTTTCCAGGCATAAATAACAAGCCTATAATAGAATCACCTTTGTGAGAAAACCAACCTTCCTCTTATGACCAGATTTGCAGCAACAGGTATCATCAAGGAAAGATTTTAGAGCCAAATGGGCGATTGCATCAAAGACAGTTACATTATCGGTTGTATGATGCTGAAATATATATTACTTCTATAAGAGTTTAAACAGTGTTTTAACATTCCAATGCTGCCAAGATGTTTCATCATTTACTCCAGAAAAGAAATTACATTCTGTCAGGTAAACTTCAGCAATGTCCAGAAGAGCTTTGCATTGGATTTCACAACTGACTGTACCATCAAGTTGACAATGACAAAAAGGAAAACAGGCTCAGATGGAACAAGCACAGAAAGAAAGGAGACTGTACACCTATTGTTGGCACACTGAGTCAATAGAGAGGAGAACCAAAGATGGACATTAGAACTTGACTTCAGCATTCAGAATAGCTGACTGGGCATGTTTAGTGTGAGCACAACACTTTGACAGCTAAAGAGCTGTTATGACAGCTCACATCTTGTCTAGATATGACCAAAAACCTACAGATGCCACGAAGTACTGTACTATTAATTTCACACTTTACTGAACTCATGAAAATAGTGAGATTGTTTTTTTGTTTTTGTTTTTAGCTATAAACACACATAAAGAAATAATTTGGTCATTGGAAATTACCAATGCGTGAACTTCGATGAACTTGGTGACCCTTTCACATTTTAAGTTATTTAATGTCCAAAAGGTACGGAGGGAAGAAGTGGCCTTACCTCTTTCTTCTTTGAAACCTTGGCAGACTTCTTAATCTTCCCATGGTGCTTTGCAAAGAAGCGCCTGTCACTCTTGGCCGGGTTGTAGGATGCCAGGTAGGCAGCTATCAGCAGGAACTTGGAGTAAAACGGCAGCTCCACTTGGGCCCTTGCAGAAAGCATTGTGGGAAGGTTGGCCTGTGAGGTCATTTCCTGCTGGTACTTCTCCCACTGTGCACTGAAATGAAAAGGGGGGATTTGTGCATCATCTTAGGATATATCTGACCACATGGAGGAATATTAACAAATATAGCATTAATAAAACATTCCAGCTGAAATTATGACTACTTCGAGAAGTTACACTCTTTCTTTTACTCCAAAGCTCTGGATATACTTGCCAGTTCAACGATTTAACATGACAGAGTACTACTATATGCTCCTTTTAAACACTTTGTCATGGAACGCATTGTTTGGCTCTAATTTCTATTCCATATTATTTTTCTATTGAGTGTACTTTGTATTTTTCTGGATCAGTTTGTCATAATTATGTCTGGTTAATCATCACAAAGTTTAGTTACTCATACCCAAAAGGAATTTGTAAATGTGCATTATTATTATGCCAGTCAACCTCAAAACAGCAAATTGATGATATAACTGCATTGCTCAAATTAACCACTTTCGTACATAAGACGTAGGTAAAATCAATTCTTTAACTGGCAACAAGAAATTCTTTGCATTCTATGTTTCCTCTGAATCATACCTTGATACCTCCCGCAGGTAGACAGTTTGAAGAGCCTTCTTGAGGTGAGGTTCAATGTTCCTCCACAGTTTGTGTGCGTCCCCTTCCGTCGCCTCTCCCTTGCTGATGGGCTCAACATACTTTGGAAAATTAAGTTTTGCCTGCAAAATTAAGAAAAAAAAAATGCCTATTACTACTACTACTACTACTACTATAATGGCTCTTTTATACGCATTGGCAATTTCTTTTACATTTTATCCTAAGGTTTACATTGATGAACAATGTGGAATATGTGACTTCTTCCACATGCCTTCTAGTTTGACAGCAAAACAACTAAAATGTTTGCCGTTTTCTCTTGTAGACTGAGTTACTTCAACCATATGTGTCCAGGCACCTGGCTCAACTTGACATGCTAGCAAAGTAATCAACCTAAGTTGTAGCAATGTGCTTCAGCCTCATCAACAATCAGTTGTAGCAATGTGCATCAGCCTCCACAGGAGATGCAACGGTGACACAATAAGGATTATTGGTACTACAGCTGTAAGTAATAACCCATTCATTGATGATCAGTTTCCAGACATCTATGTCAATCAGCTAAGAAAAATATTCACCATTCCTATGTATCTGTGAACAAAGTGCAGCAAGGGTTAAAGCTGAACTCCACATGATTTTCAGACTTTTAGCATTTGAACATCTACAAATTGGTTATACTGGGTGCAGAGTTTCAGAATTTGTAGTGATAGGGTGGAGGAATGAGAATGTTTTCAAAATTCATAACAAATCACAATGAACAAGGATGATGACGATGACATGATGGCTTCACCAAAAGAATGTGTAAATGGAGCTCAAGGAAGCAAAACAAAAGAAAGCATGCATAAATTCTACACAGGCGACCTTGTTAAGCAATGGTATTTTTTTTAATGGAATTGCATTGCTACATTCCTGGAACATACAAGTCTCCTATGTCAGCATTCTTGTTCGATGTAATTTGTTTGGGGGCTTTCACAATATTGGTCTATCTGCTCAAGGACCACAATAAATTCCACAAATCTATGGCACTAGTGATTTAAGTACAGTGTTACTTGTACTACAGGATGTGAAATAATGAAAATCGCCTGTAATTCCCCTTCAAACATTTTGCAGTTGTCTGATAGCTTAGCTTTACAACTTTAAGCAGCACCTCATCAACAAATGAGAATCCTCACCAAATGCCGCAGCTCATTGAGGTCCCTGCAGGCCATGTAGAAGATGCTGAGGAGGAGGTTTACGTAGGAGGCGTAGAAGGCAGGCTCGTATCCCTCGGGACAGTCAGAGGCAATGATCTCCAGAATCTCACCTGCCAATTCAGACGAGGGCAAAAAGACAATATGACAAATTCCTGATTTGAGTCTCCTAGAAGGAAAATATTGAATATACACAATCACCACAGCTGGTAAAACTGCTTGGTGCCCTAGCATCCTTTAGTACCATTAAAACCAGACTAGTCCCCTTTTGAGGAAAAAACAAAAACAAAAACACGTCTCTTGACCACTAAATACTGCCTTCTATCGGTCAATCAAATCAACCTGTCATCTAGACATAGCCCCTGGGTTTAACACATTTGGCTTACAAACTTTGCAATTTTTCTGCGACACATGGGCATTTCACTTGCCTTTTCCATCTCCTTTTTTGCTCTTTGTTTGTTCTACCAATGACAGTATTAAGTAAAATGGGAGGCAAGATGCGGACACTAATGCAACCACCAGCTTTGTACTGCCCACAGTATACAATTCAATGCAAAGGAGGAAATCACATAAAACTCATGTACAGACCTGTACTACATACACAAAAAGATTTTTTTTGAAAACTCTCCCATAGTTGAAAATATCTTTTATACACAAATAAAAATAAATAAATCTAACATACACATACAGATTCAATTTTGACCCTGATTTTAAAAACAGTACTGAATACACTGTTCCATTCCGGATGGTGGAATATGCTTAGAAATTTGCATGAAACATTTAGGAAAGAGCAACTGATACAAAGAAACTGTGAATTTTTATTGCTGCAGATCAACGAAAGACACACATCAAATATTGCCACACCAGCAAATTTATCTGCCATACCAAACCTACCAACATTTTCATATGAAGACCTACAACTGTATTAATCCTCGAGGCAAGGTATGGATGACCAAACTCACTCTTGGTGTAGTCAGGGAAGTGAATGACCGTGGGTTCGCGGTAGCCCGTCCCGCAGCGGAACTTCTCCCACACAATCTGGCTCAGAAGGATGACACACACGTTGCACCGAGAGAGTTCCGACAGTCTGAGGAAGGCTGGTAGGATGTGGCCGTCCATGAACCTCAGCCTCTCTGCCTTGTCAAGCACCTGTGAGAACGAAGATGAAATGTTAGAATTGATGTACAGTTTTATTCATTCACTATTTTTCCAGCTCATTTCATAATACTCGTCCATTTTATTCCTGAATATCATTGATACATGTCCAGATCTTCTCTTACTTCTGGTGACGCCACAAGAGGCAAAAATAACTTAAGTATATTAAGACAACATCATGCACCTCACCATAAACTACATGTACAGTAGGTGCAAATTGCCAACAATTACATCATAGGCTTTCATACAGTTGTATCATTAGCAACTGCATTGTAGTTGTAAGATATTGTGTATGTGTATTACTTTGCTATTTAATTGTTCCCTCCTGTGACATAACAGGATGCAAACGATGCAACTAATATCCAATTTGCTAACGACAGCTTCTCATGTCTTCATACAATACCACCTCACAACCTCTCTTTCCAAAGCAATGCCAGAACATTTCTGACACTTTTTCAATTTGAGAAGTTGTGAGGTTGCTTTGTATGAGGGTCTAGGACCCTACACCACTCACGATGTAGACAGTCTCCTCAATTTTCCTCTCTTCAATGACCCCTCGCAGCAAACGAACGAAGTCATTGGCGTTGTCACACCGGGCGTACTGGGAGTAGCCATTCTCCGGGCACGGTCCTTGACCGCTCAACTGGTTGAGGATCTCCTCATACAGCTGCCTCTGGTTCTGCCACTCGACACAGTTGATGACGGCCCGCACTGCACCCACAGCCTCGAGTAGGGCTGCAACAAGAACGGACTTGCCCGTTGCCGAGTGACCATACAGGAACACAGCTGGGCATGTCACATGACATGGCTGAAAGTATAAGATTTTACAGAAAATTAGATGCTGGAAATACAACAGTAGCTCTTTCGAAACACAGAGTCCAGACCTACTTTATTGTAATAATTGTTGTAACAGATGAATCAAAGCATTATGAAAAGTTTCCTTCATAATTTGTTATAAATCTTATACCTCTATCAACTTTGTTCTTGTTCATAAACTTAAATAAGGGCTTCTTGCTCTCCATACTTTTCTTTGCTGCGAAATTTTCAGTAGCGTAAATACAGGAAATTAAAAAAAAATAAATAAATCTAAATACAGTAGGCCTATACCTGTCCCATCAGGGCAAACATCATGGCAAGCTGCTTTCCTCGGCACGGCAGGTCTCCCTGAAGCTTCCTGGTCAGAGCTGCTATATCCAGCACATTCTCTTTCCTCCGTGGTGCCATCGTGATGGAAGCATACAAGCCCACCTTGCATTAACTAAAGTTGGTCGTACTTCATCAACACACGGACCTACGTAGGGGAACAATAAGGAAAGAAATGCAAAATATATGCTATATACAATATACAAATGTTGGAGGAAATAAACAGAATTAGGGAAATCATGATGCTAACACTATTACTAATTAGATGTGCTTGCCTCTGTTCCTCTTTCAGTCCACTCATTCTGAATTGGCTGATCCCCTGACCACCCGCATGAAGAATTTTCCTCATATTTTTTAGAAACAGACCTATTACATTTACTAGACATCTAAGCCAAATGCTCCATTATCTGAAGGTAATTTCACAACTTCTTTTCTACTTCAAGTTCAAATGACACTCCATGTTAGAGACCAACATAAACGGCATTGCGTCTAGATGTCTACATCTAGACGCAATCTTTTGAGTTCTTTTTTGAGCAGTTTATTCTACAATTTTCTACCAAAGTCAAGCACATATAATTTGAATTCTGCACACAAATAGGAGCTTGTCAGTCAGGAATTTGGCAACTTTCCCTCGGCATCAGTCTTCAGCAGCTCTTGGCTGACATGTCACATCAGATCTCTAGCGCAGCTACATGCACGCATAACTGCATATGTGACCGGCGACAACGGTTTCAGGCAAAAGTCGGGAATTTTGAAAATTCATTTTTTCACTGAATCACATTGCCCATTTCCTAAGCTTTGCATTGATATAAAACACTTGTATTCTTCGGCACAATAAGTGGGCATACAAAGAGAAATAAAATGCAATTTTTAAGTTGTTAGCCTGACAAAATTGCGAGAAAACAGGCTTTGAAGATTCACCTCTTTCTCAAAGACAATGTCCGAGCGGCGATGCGAGGGGAGAATCACCCATCCGTACGATGGTGCCAATCGATGTTAAGCTCCGCCTCTAGCAACCACATCGCCTTCTGATTGGCTCACTGAGAGAGTCAAATTTCCCGGGCACCTTCCTCTGAGCTCAGCGTATGGAGCCGAAAAACAATGCTTTTCGCTCGGGTTTGTTTACAGTACGTCTTTCAAGATGGCGAATACGATAACTGCACGTATGGTGTACATGTACATGTGTATGGTGCACGCATTACGCAATGGTATCCACACGCTAACGCATGACCGTGTGCATGTAACAGGAGCGGTGGCAAATCCACACATTTACAAATCGCGTTTTCATTGTGGTTGATTTGTCTTTATCATTGGCGACGCTTTTGAAGGCAGAAAATTGCTAGTGCTGGCAAGGGTCACGCTTCCTGTTTGTTTTGCTTTTACAAGACATGCATATGTTGCTTTGTTCGGTGGTGCTAATTAAATTAAAACAAACACACAAACACGACTCGTTAGTTTGGTGCGATCTTGACGTGTAGTATTTGATAGTCACATGTGACCGACCGCTCCTTTCCTCTCATCTACCTTCCATTGAGTCAGTCTGCTGTCATAATTTTTACTACATGTACAAGTAGACAAATTTGACAATATCTAGTTTTCTTTTCACACGATAATGTCATGCTACATGATTTTTCTTTCACTTCCGTTGTCGAACATTGCGGTAGAATAGTTTGGATAGAAAGCCAAACGAAGAGCACGCACTACAGAGCGAGCGTATATAAATCACTACAGCAAGAACAATGGAGCATGTAATCGTGCACGCGTGGACAAAGCATTCCCCAAACGCTGGTGTCTCCGAAAGCTGAATTATGTAAATGTATGCGACGCACCAGCCAATCGCATGCGAGACCCTGCGCCGTAGCAACACTGGGGATATTGGCGCGGCGTTCGAAAGAAGCTCGAAACTGACGAGTGCGATCCAACATAGGGTGCTTAAAATTCCATTTTCGATAGGAAAAACTTAGTCTTATGCTATGAAATTTAGTGTAGATGTAGAAAACATATCAAGGATTCGATTTCTGCAAAAAACCTAAATCGACAAAAATAATGGTCAAAATCTTTGTACCCCGCCTGGGAGGGAATTTGCTCTTGCGACTTTTGCCTGAAACCGTTGTCGCGGGTCACATATGTACATAGAAGCAGCACTAGCGCTCCAAACTACACTTAATTGTATGTCATTCAGTGAATGAGGAACCCCACTCCGCTGGGCTCCCTTCACCATACAGTGAGAGGGCCTTGACAAAAGGCTAGACAACAATGAACATGCTACTTGACAGCCATCAGTCTGCATATGATGACATAAACGGTATCCCGGGGTACCAACTAAAAATCAGCCATTTTGTTGAATTATTTTCTTCTTTTTTTTTAAGGTTGTACCCTGGGTGCCAAAAAGTGGGAAATTATTTTGATGCTGGAGCTAGCGCACGCTAGCCACTACAATGCACTACACTGCACTGCACTGAAGCACAAGTTATTGCTAGCACAGCGTACCATGCATGCATAGTATTACATGCAGTGGCATGGGAATAACTATGTACATGCACACACAGTGCATGCATTTCTCTACGGCTGTCCTCAAGTGGACATGAGGTGGCCCTACACAACGTGGTTCCACAGGGTACAACGGTACCCCGCAGTAACGTGTGATGCATCATACATGTATATTAGTCCAACCACAGCATGGATGACTCCCAGCCTTAGCCGATAATACACAGTATACTGCAGCAGATGAATAGGGGAAATGTCACAGCTCTAATTTTCCTTGACATATCGTCAACGTTTGATACTCTCGACCACCAGATTCTCCTAGACCAATCTTGTTCTTTAGGAGTCTGTGAGACAGCCCTGCATTGGTTTACATCATATCTGACAAATCATTGTAAAAGTGTGAGCATCAATGATTCCTTGTCTCAAGCAAGTAATCTAATCTATGGCGTCTAGCTCCCAGGGTAGGAGGTCCCCTCCTAATAGCTACTCTCCCTGTGTATCTGCAGCCTACCAGGTATTAGTCCCATCATCATGAGTCACAGCATCAGATACCACTGCTATGCTGCAGATAATATACAGCTCTATGCGTCATTTCCCCCAACCTTCACCGCGATGTCATCAGCTGTGAGAGCTCTTTTGAGGCTTATTGCATCAAAGACATTGACAAATGTGAAATGGATGAGTGCAACTGGTCTGAAAATGAACCAGCATAAGTTAGTGATCCAGGGCTGGAGGTGATTGTTCTAGGCTCAATGCAAATGCTCATCAAAGTTGATATGAAGGAATTTTGCATCCAAGTTGGCGATATTAAACATCGTCTACCCATCCTCCCAGCCACCTCAAAACTCACATTTCCGGGATAATATTCGGTTCCTATTTCTTCAGTGCTCATGCTTCTATAGAGATCAATAAGATACAGTACCAACTCTGCAACCTCAGCTTCATCCAGTTATGGATGGTTATCTGAACAGAACACAGCTTGTCCACACCCTCATCTCTTCTTGCTTAACATTTATAACTCTCTCCTTCTCTGCCTTTCCCCAACAACAGCTTTCATAATTATATCAACACCTCCAAAACTCTGTAGACAGTCTAGCTCATCTCGTATTTTTTTGATACTAAGAAATCCTGATGGGTAAAGTGTCATATAACTTCTGTTTTTCAGTCACTTCACTGGTCACAAGTCAAAAATCGAAGTCCTCTGACGATCTCGCTGGTCTTCCAGTAGGCCTACCACACACAGCCCATGGGCCATGTACCCTCACCACTTTACCTCCAGGGGGGTGTTTCATCAACGTTTGTCGGCGCTGACAACTTGAATCACCATAGTAACAGTCAGTGACCAGAGCATCTCAGCCAATCAAAACCAAGGATTTTGCTGAAATTGGTCAGTGCCGACAGTTTTCGGCGCTGACAAGCGTTGATGAAACACCTCCCAGGATATTCTACATTCATGTCGCCAGTTGCCAGTGTGATAGTATATGGCCAAATCGTGATATATCGGTCCCCTCCTCGAGCTCTCGTTCTGCGTGTGCATTTCCACTAGTGCAAAGTCTATGGAGGTTGAAAGATCGAAGTCCCCAGCGCGGCCATGTCGAAATGATTGGCGGCGAATGGAGTGGTGGACTATTTCAGATGATTTCGTGATGTCATTGCCGAACGAACGCCGAACGCAAAGCGTTCCCGGGCCCACCGCCGGGGTAGATCTTCTAACTAGCTGTAAACATCACTAACGCTATTAAATGTACAAGGAGTATGACTGTGTATAGTTGGACCTACTACTCATCGACCGCCTAATGTTTATGTGCTCGATAAGAATATTTAACACTGAAATTCACATAAAAACTTGACCTACATGATCAAGTGGTGATTGAGAAAATCCAGCACTATCAAATGCCGTTGTTCCCTTTTCAATTCGAAGTTTCAGTGCAAAAATATCGCCGTCGAACTTGCGTGGCTTCTTTTCAGCTCCCCGCGGTGCCGCTCCTTTTTTAGATCGACCGCAGCCCACAGGGCTGCCAGCACTAGAAACTAGTTGACAGTGAGACTCCCATAGGCTAATGCTCTAATTCAGGAGTCAAAATGAGTGAGATCAATAGAAATGCATGCAAATGAAATAAAGTTTTAGAGTGAGAAAGGACCAAAATGCGCGAGTCTCACGCTCAATGCGTGAGAGTTGGCAGCCCTGCGACCACTATTTTGCATTGACAATGCACACAAACCGAGCTGTATTGAACACCGTGTTGTACTTGTACGAAGCTTTTTAGAAACTTCCATAGACATTACATTACGATACGGATAAGATATTCATTCGAAATTTTGTCCTTGATTCAAACCATTAATGAACAGTAAATTTTCACGTTTTCCCACACATCCTCATCAACAGTCAAAGCCAATCCATTTTTATGTGCTCTGCGCGCAGTGAAGTGCGTACCTAGCGTTCTGTGCGCCAATACTACGCGGTCGGTTTCAATCAAAGATAATAGAGATAATAAGATATGCGATGCGATAAAAATGGACACAAAATGGCTACCCTACATGACAATACAAAAGAGAGCTAAGTACAAACTCAGTACACCTAGGAACATCATTCAATTCCAAAGGTAGTGGTAGAACTATTTTTATTATCTTAAAAAGATTTAAAAATTATAGTCGTAGCTTTTTTTCAATTAAGGGGATCATTTTGAAGAACAAGATTTTAAAGGGGATGGCTAGTAACCGATCAGTGGGAATCAGTGGGAATGCTGAGGGATGATTGTTCCAATCCTTGTGGGATTTATTTAAGAGTACATTATATAACTACTGTTGTGTGAAAATTATTTGCTTCAGAACGGTCTCATATTCAAGTAATGTACAGATTAATGCCCCGTCACTGACCAGGGACGCTTACCTAGAAACATTAAACTGCACATTACTTGAATATGAGACCATTCTGAAGCAAATAATTTTCACACAAGAATAGAAATAAAGTGTACTCTTAAATGAATCCCACAAGGATTGGAACAATCATCCTCCAGCATTCCCACTGATTCCCACTGATCAGTTACTAGCCATCCCCTTTAAAGTAATAAGGATTATTTCATGGAGGTAAAAATTTGACAACAACATGATCTAACAATTAACTACACTTGATAAACAGCAACAACAACTTCAATGACAGCTCGTCTCAGGTGATGTGCATAATACATAATAGTAGGGCCTATACGTTTGAGGACTGCGCACTGTCCATTAACTTCAAAGACAGCGTGTCTCAGGTGACGTGCGTATTTAATATACGCTTGAGGACTGCGCGCTGTCCATTTGTTTTGTACAGGATTAGCGCACACTTTCCTGTCTTATTAGCGTCTTTGGTTTCAATATGGGCGGTCGATATGTAGTACTATTTGTAGGGTACCATACAACTAGAGTCTAGTCAACTCTAGACTAACCGTTAATTACAAGTTCACAACTAACTTTTAGTTTCTAACGTTAACACTAGCATTAGTAACAGAAACACTAACACTAATGCACTTGTCAATTGAAGTCCCGGCCCATGGGTACCCGGGGATGGCCGGGACTTGCAACCAAGTTGGGCAGGGATTTCAGCATTTTTTTCGCCCGGGTGGGTCGGGAATAGACCAGGCTTTGTAGGGGGAAATTCACTTAATTTGCCCCGGTGGGCCGGGGATGTACCGGGGTGTTGTCGGGGGAAATTCAATATTTTGCCCCGGTGGGTCGGGAATGGACCGGGGTTTGTCGGGGGAGATTCACTTATTTTGCCTTGGTGGGTGGGGAATAAACCGGGGTTTGTAGGGGGAAATTCGCTCCAACCAAATGGCAGGCATTTGGGGCGGGAATTTTGGCCGGGATTGAGCCAGATTTTGCTTGAGAGTTGATTATAACTTGTACCATTTCCAGTACGGTAATGTGACCATAAATTATTTCGCTTGACTAGCAATTCCCCGCTATTGAGGACTCCGTAACGTTGCCCAAAAGTTGCGTAAACGCATGAATCACGTAAAGAGCCTAGCGCGAAACATGCGCGATTTGCGCATTTCATGAATTTTTCTGACGTGGAACCTTCGATCGTATTGTCCGCGGATGTGCGCTGGATCGGCGCTTTACGCGATTCCACGCGGGCGGGCTCGGTCACACTGCCCAAAAGTTGCATAATCGCATAAATCAAGTACCGGTAACTAAGAAATTTGGTTTTGTGTGCTTGGCCTTGTCCATGTCCGTCGAGAATTTTACCATTTTCGCTGATTTACGCAATGAAAAATCACCGATGAATTGCGCAAGAACTACGGAAAGATCACGCAAAAAATATAGTGCCACAATCATACATGAGTTGTTAGTGATACATTAGTGATTCCTCGATCAGTATTTCATGAGTATTTACCGTGTTCTGTTAGAGATACATAGGCCTACGCCAATATTTTTTTTTTCAGTGATTTTCAGTGATACGTAGGTGTTTCAAGCGCGAAACATGCGTCATTATTTATAGTCTGCTTTTCTGTCAGTGGAGAGTCGTTGGTGAACGCGATAGCGGCAACATTTTTGCGAACAATCGCTGATATTCCACGCATATTTCGCGCATTGTTCGCGTATTACAGAACCACGCAAACTATACGCAAAAATTACGTAAAACAGCGCAATACTGCGTAAAATTTTAAGCGAAGCCGAGTTTTGAGCTCCTCAAAACATGGAACTGCGTAAAGTGCCGATCCGGCGCAAATCGGCTGACAACTACGAAGGTTCAAAATTGTAGACAAACTCATGAAATGCGCAAATCGTGCATCGTATCGCGTAAAATAAGGCTCGAATTTCTTACGTGATTCATGCGTTAACGTGACTTTTGGGCAGTGTGACAGGTCCTCAAAAGCCAGGTTTTTGAGCAGCTCAAAACTCGGCTTCGCGTAAAAGTTTACACACTTCTAGGCAGTATTGCGCTGTTTTAGTTTTTACGTAATTTTTGCGTAGTTTGCGTTGTTCTTACGCAAACAACGCGCGAAATATGCGTGGAATATCAGTGATCGTTTGCGAAAATGTTGCCGCTATCACGTTTATGTGCGATTCATACGCAGTTAATTGTGATAAAGCGCAGATTATGCGTGATTTTCCGTGGACCTCTGTCGTCAGGCGTCGCGCACAATTACGAATTCGCCCTATTTGGGGCCTAGCTTTGCGTGCCTATGCGCTGATTAGTGATTTTTGAGTGATATTTCCGTAGTTCTTGCGCAATTCATCGGTGATTTTCATCGCGTAAATCAGCGAAAATTCTCAACGGACAAGCACGCGCAAAACCAAATTTCTTGCGTGATTCACGCAAACTTATGCGACTTTTGGGTAGTGTGACCGGGCCTTGAGGGTCGGGACTTGGCCGGGGATTTCTATACAAATATGCCCGACTTGTCGGGGACTTGGCCGGGGATTTCTGCACAAATATTGCCCGGACTGTCGGGGAATTGGCCGGGGATTTCAACTTCAATTTTGCCCGGCCTGCCGGGGACTTAGTGGGGGATTTCCGTGAAAATTTTGCCCGACCTGTCGGAGACTTGGCCGGGACTTGGCCGGGTAGTGTAACATGCAAAATTGTAAATGGGATGCAAGTCCCGGCCATCCCCGGGTACCCATGGGCCGGGACTACAATTGACAAGTGCATAAAACTTACGTACATTACTCAGCTCAGGTAGGACCTACAAACATACGGTAAATTACTGGCCTTGCCTTGTTTTTGGGCCTTAATATAACTTGTAAATTTAAAGGGGCATGCCGTAGTCCCGGTAGTGTAGATGGCGCTGTTGATGATACTGCCGATCCCCGTTAGCATTGATACGAAGATTACCGAAGTTGAGCTGTCATCAAGAGTAAAGTGCGTAGGTGTTGCTAAGTAACGTTGCATTTGTTGTCTTCTTTGCGCATCGCGCAGTCTTTAGTATTAATGCCAGGGTGCGTGCATATGTGCTTGTTATTTAGACAGAAAGATCCGTCTGTCCGGAGGACTCTTTTATATTTTGCCATTAACGCTGTCCTCGGTATACGGAGGGGATCCGTGAAGCCAGACGCAGTCTCCGCGGAACATTCCCCGACGGGCAGATAGATACAGACCGATCTTTCGGTCAACTTGTTATTGTGACATCACAAAAGAAATTTGCTAAAGCTGTCATCCCCCTCAGCCGACTCATGAGCCGAACTGTGATCGGACCACTGACTACACTGAATCGGACTTCTTCGGACTCGGGAAAGTGGGCCAAAGCGTAAGCGCCAAAGAGAAGTCGGGATAGCGTAGCTATAGGTCTCTCATCAGTCATAGGAAACTTGCGCCGTGCGCCCGCGTACGCATTTAACTAAAACACCGGGACCATGGCCCATGCACCTTTAAGTTTGTCGCTCCACGATCCACCACCAACATGACCAATGACCACTGGGCACTGCATGCAAAGCACCACCACCAGGATGCAGGGCTGCCAACCGTCATTGGAAACTAGTCGAGAGTGAGACTCCCCTAATAAGAGTCTAGACCTTCTGAGGCTTCTAGGAGGCCGGCCAATGCTATAATTTTTATAGCCCGACCAGACGCTGTAATTACGCCGACCATGTAGTACATGGTCGGCGTAATTACAGCGTCTGGTCTGTACAGCGACTGGGCTGTGTATAGTTATAATTTTTAGAGTGAGAAAGGACCAAATTTTATGAGTGAGTCTCACTCTCAATGAGTTAACTATACACAGCCCAGTCGCTGTAGTAAATTAGACATCTGATCTGGGTCCCGTTGCATAAAACTTTTTTAGCAACCTTAATTCAGGTTGGGATTTGCCCAACCTGAATTTTTTAAGGTTGCTAACCCAAGAATGTAAAATCCGTTGCATAAAAACTCTGGTTGGGAGCTTCCAACCGGAATTTTGTGATTTCAACCGGAAAAAAATCAGGTTGGAGTTTTATGCAACGGGCCCCTGCTGTTAGAATTAACACTAACAGTTAACACTACAACAGATCTAACGTTGTCGTTAGGGCTCCTAAACAGTGTCTAACAAAGTTATCAATCCGAGTGAGAGCGGGCAGCCCTCAGCTGAGGATGTTCTATATTCAAAACGCTAATCATCAATGTCAAACACTACATGTATTTCAACCAAACAGCACGTTTCAAACGAGTAGAAATTAACTAACTCTGTTGTTGCTTTTACCTGGTATTTTGTAGTGGTAAGTTGTTGTACAAATGGTAGCTGGTTAGAGAATTTGATCCGCGCGCTTACTTTGAAATCTATGACGCGCTAGCCCTTACACACAAAAAGCGTAATGCGGGTGCAATGAGATGACGCTTGTCGAATGCAAATACGCATGCTGTACACTCAATCAACGTGGCTGGGATCACTGCGCCGCTATGGGGCGCCAAGTGTTCGCTTGAAAATTCCGTCCAAAAAGACACGAAATTACCTTAAAACTACAGAAATCATACACTGAAATCCATTTCGTTACAAAATGAAATTGTACAGACAATTTCGTAACAAAACAATTTCATTTTGTAACGAAATCTGGTTTGATTACAAAATTAGGAAGACGGTTATCCATTTTGTTACAAAATGAAACAACAAATTTTATTTTGTAAACAAAATCTCATTTTGTTACAAAAAAGACTTGTGCTTTTTCATTTTGTGACAGAATGACATGGCAAATATAATTTCGTAACAGAATCTTATTTTGTTCCAAAAAAATCATTTCGTGTACGGAATTGAACTACAAAACAATTTCGTGCACGGAATGGTTTTACAAACTGCATTTCGTGTAGAGGGTCTAACAGAACTGAACTACACTCCCTTTTGTACCATGCGAAACAGATTTCGTGGTACACAGAAAGGATTTCGTGCACGGAATGGCATTCTGTCAGTGCACACGGAATGCATTTCGTACCATATCAAATGGATTTCGTACCATGCGAAACAGATTTCGTGGTACACAGAAAGGATTTCGTGTACGGAATGGCATTCTGTCAGTGCACACGGAATGCATTTCGTACCATATCAAATGGATTTCGTACCATACGGAATGCATTTCGTACCATATCAAATGGATTTCGTACCACACGGAATGCATTTCGTACCATATCAAATGGATTTCGTACCATGCGAAACAGATTTCGTGGTACACAGAAAGGATTTCGTGCACGGAATGGCATTCTGTCAGTGCACACGGAATGCATTTCGTACCATATCAAATGGATTTCGTACCATACGGAATGCATTTCGTACCATATCAAATGGATTTCGTACCACACGGAATGCATTTCGTACCATGCGAAACAGATTTCGTGGTACACAGAAAGGATTTCGTGCACGGAATGGCATTCTGTCAGTGCACACGGAATGCATTTCGTACCATATCAAATGGATTTCGTACCATGCGAAACAGATTTCGTGGTACACAGAAAGGATTTCGTGTACGGAATGGCATTCTGTCAGTGCACACGGAATGCATTTCGTACCATATCAAATGGATTTCGTACCATGCGAAACTACGAAGCTTTCTAAGGGCCATTTTTGACAACCTAAAAAAAAAATACTACGTACGTACGTAATAATACTGTGTACGTACGCAGTATTATTACGTACGTACGTATTATTTATTACGCACGTACGCAGTATTATTACGTACGTACGTGGTATTTATTACGTACGTATGTATAGTATTTATTATGTACGCAGTATTATTACGTACGTACGTAGTATTTATTTATTCCTGGAGAAGACCCAATGGATACACTCACATCCTGCGTTGTTGTTGTTTTTTTTTTTTAACCAGAATAGTTACTTTTCAATGTGAGCTAGCCAAGCGAGTGAGTCCCCGCCCCCCCCCCAAAAAAAAATGCATTTCTTTCCTTTTCTGTTTTTGTTTTCCTTCCCTTCCTTTTTTTTTTTCTTTTTCTTATCCCTTCCCCCCCCCCCTTTTTTTTTTGGGGGGGGGGGAGTAGAGGTTGAAGCATTTGCCGACAATTTTGAGGGGGAGGTGGTGGTACCCCCTCTATAGCCACAAGTGTAAAAAGAGTCATACAAGTGTAAACCTGATGGCAAAACGAGTCGGTTATAACGAGTTCGGTTATAACGAGATTCCGGTTATTACGAGGACATTATCGGTGCATCAGGATAAAGAAAAACATAAGCAATTTGATCGGATACAACGAGATTCCATTTCTTGACCTGCCGCTTTCAAACACGCGACGAACGAAACATTGAAAAGCGAATTCACGCTATCCCCGTTTTACATAATACTGTGTAGAACGCAGTAACACACTGCACAAGGTTAGTGCCCGTCCTGTCTCGATCTCTTAAATCATGTACATCGTACCATCTGAAGCGGGAAGACTTGGAAACAAACGTGTTTCAGTCCCGCCGTTATCCTTCTTGACCGCCCATTATCAGTGACGAATAACGGGAGTACCGTTCCTTCCATGTTTCTTCTTAACCACATAACATAATTCCATCATTTCGCGAAGTTCCATTTCTTGACTTGGCGCTTTCAAACACGCGACAAACGGAACACTGAAAACCAAATTCACGTTATCCATGTCCCTCCCGTTTTGCAGAGTAGTTCATGTTTTCTTCTAAACCACGCGATAAGACACAGAAATAGGCCCTATACCATCCGATGTTCCTATTTAGTTATTGAATAAAATCATTCGATTTTGTTTTTCGCTAGATACGCGTGCGTGATGTAAGGTCAGACCACAGCGCAACGAGAGAAAAAAAATATATAACGCATTCAAGAACTTTTCATGTAGCGACACTCGTGGCCAAAATGGACAATAATATTTGAATGCGTGTGCAACTCATCATTATAATTATCCTTTCCATTTTCAGTTCCGACTTCCAGTTGCTTTGCTGGCTAGTAACTATGAGTGTTGATGATTAAAGCCGAAATTAGTAATGAAATCATCATAGCGATCTCCCCGGTTACAGTAGCGTAAAAATAGTTGAATAACGCATGTTAATCTACTTGAATTGGTGTATAGAAAAAGAAACAAACGCATTAACAGTTTGAATAGATCTGGGATTGTTCATTATCATGTAACAAAACATAATATAAATATGAGTGTGCATGATTAATGCCAAAATAATTAATGAAATCATCGCGATCCCGCCGGCTGACAGTATAGCGTATAAAAATAGTTGAATAGCGCATGTTAATCGACTTTAATGAGTTGGTGTTCAAAGAAAGAAATAAACGCATTTAACAGTTTGAATAGATCTGGGTTTATTCATTATCATTCACCACTGCATTTCACAATGAAGATTTTTCTTTCTTTCAGAATGGTCCACGAGGTTGCAGACTGGCGTAAAAAGGATCACAACCTTCCAAATTCAACATTGTCGCATATTTTTCAAGAACGGGTGTACAAAACGCGAAGAGATTTTCGGAAGAAAATAAAGAACGCATTTACATAATTTGTAATCCCTTCGGGCGCAACGATCATACATTGTATTAATAGGATTACAGCCGAAATGATTCATGGAATCATCCTATTCCCGCTGGGCACCAACAGCGTAACATACCTCGCAAGTTACGATAAACAACGCATATATGTTACTCTATTTGCGCTGGTGCTTAGAAAAACTTAACAAGCGCATTTTTAATTATACAATCTGATTTTGTTCATTGTCAGTTTACACTGTACACTGTATTTCACAAACGAAAAAGCATTCATCTTGTGGAATGGTTCGATACAAGAGGAAGAGATAGGTGTAGAAAGAATCACGAATATGATCCTGCCGAGTTGACCTTCTTCTCAGGAACATAATGTGCAACTAGTATTATGCGAAGAGATTTTTGGAAGAAAAATAAAGAATTAACGCATTTCAACACCTACGTTTTCCGTCTTTTTTATGTATCAATTCACAAACAATTTCCCTTTATTGTCTCAATAATAACGATCCATAATTGTGTAATAACAACGCAAAGGATGTTCTTGAGTTTGATTGACGGGTATGACGTCGTGCTTATGTTTTCCTTTGTTTTTTATGCGTACGGTTATAACGAGGTACCGGTTATAACGAGGTAATATTGCCGGTCCCACGGACCTCGCTATAACGGGGTTTCACTGTATAATATTTCATTTTGGCTGAAACCTATATCGAAGTACAAACGTACGAGTCTGTCTCTCTCTGCCCTGTCTGCCGCCATTGCTCAAATACTGCGTACGTACGTAATAAACAATACGTACGTACGTAATGAACAATATGTACGTACGTAATAAATACTGCGTACGTACCTAATAAATACTATACGTACGTACGCAATAAATACTACGTACGTACGTAATAATACTGCGTACGTACGCAATAAATACTACGTACGTACGTACTAATAATACGTACGTACGTAATAATACTGCGTACGTACGCAATAATTCTGCGTACGTACGCAGTATTATTACGTACGTACGTAGTATTTTTTTTTTAGGTTGTCAAAAATGGCCCTTAAAGCTTCGTAGCATTCCGTGTGCACTGACAGAATGCCATTCCGTACACGAAATCCTTTCTGTGTACCACGAAATCTGTTTCGCATGGTACGAAATCCATTTGATATGGTACGAAATGCATTCCGTGTGCACTGACAGAATGCCATTCCGTACACGAAATCCTTTCTGTGTATCACGAAATCTGTTTCGCATGGTACGAAATCCATTTGATATGGTACGAAATGCATTCCGTGTGGTACGAAATCCATTTGATATGGTACGAAATGCATTCCGTATGGTACGAAATCCATTTGATATGGTACGAAATGCATTCCGTGTGCACTGACAGAATGCCATTCCGTGCACGAAATCCTTTCTGTGTACCACGAAATCTGTTTCGCATGGTACGAAATCCATTTGATATGGTACGAAATGCATTCCGTGTGGTACGAAATCCATTTGATATGGTACGAAATGCATTCCGTATGGTACGAAATCCATTTGATATGGTACGAAATGCATTCCGTGTGCACTGACAGAATGCCATTCCGTGCACGAAATCCTTTCTGTGTACCACGAAATCTGTTTCGCATGGTACGAAATCCATTTGATATGGTACGAAATGCATTCTGTGTGCACTGACAGAATGCCATTCCGTACACGAAATCCTTTTTGTGTACCACGAAATCTGTTTCGCATGGTACGAAATCCATTTGATATGGTACGAAATGCATTCCGTGTGCACTGACAGAATGCCATTCCGTACACGAAATCCTTTCTGTGTACCACGAAATCTGTTTCGCATGGTACGAAATCCATTTGATATTGTACGAAATGCATTCCGTGTGCACTGACAGAATGCCATTCCGTACACGAAATCCTTTCTGTGTACCACGAAATCTGTTTCGCATGGTACGAAATCCATTTGATATGGTACGAAATGCATTCCGTGTGCAACAAAATCCATTTCGTCTGCGACGCAATCCATTTCGTATGGCACTTTACAGGGAAATTACTTTTGTTGTTCAATTCCGTACACAAAAGGGAGTGTAGTTCAGTTCTGTTAGACCCTCTACACGAAATGCAGTTTGTAAAACCATTCCGTGCACGAAATTGTTTTGTAGTTCCATTCCGTACACGAAATGATTTTTTTTTTTGGGAACAAAATAAGATTCTGTTACGAAATTATATTTGCCATGTCATTCTGTCACAAAATGAAAAAGCACAAGTCTTTTTTGTAACAAAATGAGATTTTGTTTACAAAATAAAATTTGTTGTTTCATTTTGTAACAAAGTGGATAACTGTCTTCCTAATTTTGTAATCAAACCAGATTTCGTTACAAAATGAAATTGTGTTGTTACGAAATTGTCTGTACAATTTAATTTTGTAACGAAATGGATTTCAGTGTATGATTTCTGTAGTTTTAAGGTAATTTCGTGTCTATTTGGACGGAATTTTCAAGCGAACACTTGGCGCCCCATACGCCGCGAGCACCCCATCATCATCACTTGACTGTGTATGTGATTTTCTACAGTGTTGTAGCGCAGCTGTGCTGTGTATGTGTGCCGTATTGCGCACGTGGGTCAAGAACGCACAAGTTTCTAAACAGTCGCACGTACACAGCCAGTCTGTAGCTAGCTAGCTGTCCGACGAGCTTTGGATTGACGTTCACGACGCGGGGATTCCCGACTCCGATCCGCCGGGGGCCGAGTTCCGTACACAAATCGGGCACCTGTAAAACGTTCAGGCTTTCACTGCTCGGGCGGGTTACGTCGACGTCTTTTTATGTTTATAGTTACGGTAGATCTACAGTAAAAAGGTTCACAGGATCCTATGAGGCCATGCCGTTTATATGCATACAGTAACAGCACGAAGGCGAGTTTGTGAGTTGTTTGTTTTTCAGATCATTCATCCATGCCAATTCGAGTCTAACCAGTTTATACACGTAACGTAGTTAGGCCCCAACACTACAGTTGGGTAGAAAGTTTCCTACAGAGACCTACGCTAGTGACTCCAAAAGGACTAGACCTATTCGCTGATGCGCTGAAGGGCGCAGCCCCAAAGTGAATTGTTCTTTCTGAGGCACCGAGGCCTATAGTTTGAACAAGAAACTTGAAATTAGGCAATGTATATTTGTTTTATGGTTTGAAGTTTTATATTTTGGATAAATAATTCAAACAAAAGAAGGAGAAATGGGGGGGAAATGCAAAGCAAGAAGTCGTATGTTGGGTGCGATGTTAACCGAATTATTTCGAAAGATCGGTCTGTATCTGTCCGTCGGGGAATGTTCCGCGGAGACTACGTCTGGCTTCACGGATCCCCTCCGTATACAGACCGAAGTCAATGATGCCAGCTCCTGTGTGGCAGTAGCGCACAGATCAAACGTCAAAATTTCAGGCAGCTATTTTACATTCAAACAAGTTTGAAATGACATGACACATTATGCAGCAATATTTGGGGTTAATTTCTCACATTGTGCAATCAAAATACTCACAGTAACTTGGTTATAACGCAGAAATTTTATCGATATCGCAACATCGCCGTTCGCAAGCAGTAAGTCGCCATTTTGAATCTGTAAGCCATTGAAAGCCAATCACATGCTAGGTACGTTTTTTAGTAAAACAAACACGTAGAAGCTACCTCACATGTGATTGGCTAATAGATTCATAGTGTATGTTTCTGCAGTTTGAACGTGGCGACGCGACAGGCTGTGTTTTACGTTGAAAATTCTACTAAAATGTTGGATTATTCATTAATCTGGTGAGTGTAATGTATTCTTAAAAAGCTAATTTCACAATACAAGCTTAAAGATGCCGACCTAGGGCCGTGAATTAGACGCAATTGAGAAGGGTGAGGTACCTCACCCAATTTTCCATAGAGACAGTGGTTAAGAACATTCACACAGCAATGGGTACTGATACCTTCCGTCTGTCTACGGAGGACAGCGTTAATGGCAAAATATAAAAGAGTCCTCCGGACAGACGGATCTTTCTGTCTAGGTGCGATGTTGAGAAGGGATCTTACATTGACCGTACCATTATATGAAGCATGTCGCTGCGCATGATGTCAGAACTGCTTTGTGATGTTTGTTAAAGATGTTACATTTGACGCAAGGTGTAAGGATCGAAGCAATGCGCAATGTCCGAATTGTTTTTATGACGTCACCATTGTTTTGTTAGAAATTGATACATTTCACAGAGTGACAGCACGAGCAGTGTGCAATGTCAAAATTGCTTTGTGGCATCACAATTGTTTTGCTAGAAATTGATACATTTCACAGAGTGACGGTGCAAACCTGCGCACAATTTCAGGGTTGCTTTGTGACATCATTTTGCAAATAGTACTTTATGGAGTGTCAACTTTCTGAAATAGCAGAATATCGTGGTCTATAATCACATGAAGCTCTCTCAACCAATCACCAGAGGATAAATTTTTGATCCAAAATGTAATAGTTTTATTTAAAGACACCACACCCTGTACGCAAAATGAGACTTGCTAATTTAAGTTTCAGACAGTGCTCGCTGCATTGGGCTGAGTGCTATTTGTTGTAAGCAATGACATCCAAGTCAGCATCAGTATCAACGCTTCCTGGTATCTGAGTTGGTTCAAATTCATGTGAGTGATTGGAAATAAAGGTACTACGTGTTCCCTGTGACTTTTGTGGACTTCAATTTGGTGGAGCAGAATAAGAGATATTGAAATGGACACAATGTACGTTAGTGCTGATTTTTACATTTGATTGATGTGCAACCTTGACTTAAGAGGTAGCGGTTAATTTGACAGAAATTTATGAGAGATTTAGAAAAAGGGCATTGTCCATAAAAAGCTATTATGGAAGAGAGTTAGTGAATGTATATATATCAGTCCTGCATTCATACACTCTTACTGCAGATTATCAAGGAGTTACCGGTAGATGGCTTGAGGTGAACGCAGCTGAAAGTAACAGATGCAACCTTACCTTGGATTCGATCCCTTGGACTGAGGGCTGACGTGAAGAGATGTTCTCCACAATTGCAACATCTTTGGCACGTCTGTGGGGCGGTAAGGACAGAGTTGAAGATCAACTCCCCGCAGATGGTGCAGAAATAGAAGCAGGTCCTCTCTACCCACTGGGTGACTGCCCTGATAGTTATTCATATGGGTACGAAGGGGGTACACAGCCTCAATTTGGCTACCACAGGGATCCTCTTAAAGATGCCTCGTCAAATGACTCCGTCGGTGTGCAGTTTCAGGTCGGAGGTGATGGTGGCACAGGGATATCTGTTCCTGCATATGGTACTCGCACAGTGAATGGAAAGATAACCCACCTGTATCTGGATTATGGCCTCATCGATAACACCATCCACTTCAGTTTTGATGCGGTTCGCCCTGGCAACAGGCCCAAAGTGGGCGCAAAGGTGGAGGCAGCAGTAAGGTTCGGCGGACACGAAGATGTGGGTCTAAGAGCTCATGAAGTGACAGTATATGTCGGGGACTGGGATGACAGCACCGCGGTGGTAGAGGAAGTCGAATGGATCATTGGGAAGGTGACGAGGGCCGAGAAGACATCGGGGATTATCGATGGGTCAATCATGTATGACCAGGATGCCTGCCCTTATGGATTTTCTCCCTACCGAGGAGATTGGGTCCTGATGGAGATGATGGTAGGAAAGGAGGGTGAGGCGCGCCGTGTCAGGACCTTGCGGCCTCTACGAGAGAAGCGATTTGTGGGCTACATAACGCACGTCTACCCCGGCTATGGCTTCATTGACAGCTCCATCTACTTCAACTTCAAGGCCTGTGAGCGGAACTACCGTCCGCAGAAAGACGACTTTGTGGAGGGAAAGGCAGTCGAGTCTGACCAGAGCAAGGGGCAGTGGAGGGCAGTGTTTGTCACTGTCAAGAAGCAATTTAGGTGGGCTATCATACTGATCCTATTGGTGCTCCTGAGAGAGTCTAAACCACTTTGCATTTTCCCATATTCACAATTTACCAACTAGGCTGGGCTATTTAGGTAGATGATACATCTGGAAGGCCTCCCAGCCACCCCCCCCCCCCCATCTCGGCCATCAAGCACATGATTGGGATGAAAATTAATTGGTACACGCCTTTCCTTTGACATAATCTGCAAAACTGTAGAATTGATTTTCTGAAAACTATCGATACTAATTTATTCATAATGGATGTGTGAAATCGGACAGTAAATCAGTACATGTACAAATCACTAATAAAGCTCCTAAAATGCATTTTTTCGGTGTACCACCATGGTAGGTGTACCACCATGGTACATTCTTAGTGTTCTTTGTAGTGTTCTTCGAACATAAAAGTGTATAAAAACATTATGCTGATAGCTTTTTGCGTTAGCGACAAACTGCGCCCCCCCCCCCCCCTACACCTACAATGTAGTTAGGGTTAAATTGAGAGTATGATAGATGTAGGAGCTCCAATGATTTGCAATTCTGGCACAATTGTGTCATTTCCTCTTATTCTAATATGGCACAACGCACTTTATTTGTTCAAATTTACAGTGCTATTTCCCATTTCCAGGAATTGGTATGATTCCTGATAACAATGTTAATTAAAATGCATGAAATTAATATCTGATTTAACAGGCAACTCCGAATGCAACAGTTTCCTGCCAACAGCTTCAAGGAGAATGAAATGAGTCGGGACAAAAGCTTTATTGAGGTGACTGTGGACCAGGGTCTCTGTAAGATGGCCATTGGGCAGGAGACAACAAAAGTACTGTCTATCAGGTATCCTCGTCCTGTGAGAGCATTTTCACTTTCATGCAATTATGTTTTAAGACTTTGAAGAGAAAAGAAGGTACTAGGCACAAGTACTGTAAAAATGGAAATTTTTCACAGTGTAGAAATTTTCGCACATTTTGCGCAACCAGAAGCAAGTGCAAAAATAAAAGCACGCAAGTATTCTTGCATGCCACATGTTCCAGTAGTTAATATCCTGATTCTGTGGAATTAAAACACGCAAAATTCATCTTACATAGCTGAGCGCGAAAATGGATAACCACTTTTACAGTACGTTTAGAAAAGTTATCCTTTCAGATAATTACCTGGCATGTGAGTTTTTAGGCTTGTCATACACTTAACTCTCAACATGATGTTATTTTTGAGGAATTCTTGTTTGAGTACAATGAAGGTACATGTAGGAGCTGGGAAAAGAGGGCTTTTTTATGTGTACATCATGTATATGCATTCACATTGCAATAGGTTGAATGTACATTGTAGCACAGAAAAAAAAGATTTGCCACATTTCATGATGGAAAACAATGACTGCAATAGATTTAGAGAATTGATGATTTATGAATTTGAAACGAAGCAGAGAACAAATTCACAAAGACCACGTTGCTTTACAGGTAGAGTGATAGTGTCTCACAAAAACTAGGAAGACAATTTGAACAGAGATAAATTATTTCTTTTGACTTGACAAAGAATGGTATACAAGACATACAGACATAGTATGTGAACATGTTACTGAATTGGGACCCTGCTTTCTGTTCACCTATGTAAGCTTAATCAAGTACATTGTAATTACCACAGTGACTGTCTGTTCTGAAATGCTATAACTGTGTATCCCAGGAACACTGGTCAAGAGAGATGCAAGTTGCTGCAATGTGAGGCGGTCTGCCTTTTGGCCGACATCAGGTTGGTCTTGGACGGTACTGTTGAGGAACAGCCACAGTATTCAGGAAGCTGTAAAGTCTGCCGTCCTACTGACATTGAGCCAGGCTCCAAAGTGTGTGTGAAGATTGGCATCATGGGAAGGTTTGTTTTGCATTGTGGTTCTAAGAGTTTACCTAATAGCATTTCACCATCTAGTCGTAACATCTGCTTAAAAAGTCCAGGACCCTGTTTTATGAAGAGTTATAATTGGTTATCTATAGTTGATTTCTATTGTAAGTCTATGGCGGCCTGTGTGGTAAGGAAATTTATAATCATTTGTATCTTTTGATAAAATGGGGCCCAGTAATGATATGTTATAATATGATATGATATGATGTGTGTAATGGGTAGAAATAAATTGGGAAATTTATGGTCTGGTAGTCAAGATTAATAAACTTCTTGAGAGTGGAAATTAAGGGCCATATGTACTTCTGTGGCAGAATAAAATGAACATATGAGAAGGTACAGGCAGATGGAGTGGACTGTGCTGCAGTTACCATTTGTACTTGGTTTAAGTTAGTAAAATCACTTGGTGAGCAATTATTTCAAAATGCATGTTCTGTACTTGTATCCTCAATAGAGTAATGTTAAAATATATTTGTTTTTTAAGTTCTTTTCCATTTATGATAAATACTGCTCAGGTTCTGTTATTATCATATGCATGTATGTATATATATATATATATATATATAGAAGAAAGAGTCTCAAGTACGCCATGGATCCAACGATTACAAAAAAAATTTTATTACAAAATTTTCGGTCTGCCTCAGACCTTCGTCAGTGCAAAGACAATGATGGACAATGATAAACATGAATCATAACAACAATGCTATGCGCGTCATGCGCGTAGTGCGTTGCCCTGGAGCTGCGTTGTCAAGGAGAGCGCTGATACGTATAGGGGTATGGTAGAAAGTAAATAGAATCGCTAAAGTCTATTATTACAAGGACGTATATAAAGCAATGTATTTTTATAAAGAGTATATATAGCATATTATGATTCAAACAAGCACTTGAAACTTTTGTTGAGTCTGAGTTCAGTATTCATTGAGATTTCACTTTCTACCATACCCCTATACGTATCAGCGCTCTCCTTGACAACGCAGCTCCAGGGCAACGCACTACGCGCATGACGCGCATAGCATTGTTGTTATGATTCATGTTTATCATTGTCCATCATTGTCTTTGCACTGACGAAGGTCTGAGGCAGACCGAAAATTTTGTAATAAAATTTTTTTTGTAATCGTTGGATCCATGGCGTACTTGAGACTCTTTCTTCTAATAATTACAACATTCGAAGTCCAACACGTGGAAAATTCCAAGATGAACATATATATATATATATATATATATATATATATATATATATATATGAAGAGTTTGTTTGCAAAAACCGATAAGTCCATATTTGTCAAATGGAGATAATTGATCTGCGATTAAAGGTCAAGAAAAACAAAGAGAATAATAAGAAAATTTTTGCTTCTTTTGACCATAACTTCAAAAATATACCTTTATATGTAGTGATCAATATATCATTTAAAAGGTATTATTTTGTACTTTATGACACAGACCGTATTTCAAAATCTTCAAAAATGGACTTATCGGTTTTTGCAAACAAACTCTTCATATATATATATATATATATATACAGTTAAACTCGCCTAAGTCGATGTCGCATATGTCAAATAATCGCGTAAGTCGATGATTTTAAAAAGTCCCGATTTTTCCCCATTGACTTACGTGTATTAATTCACTCACAAGTCGAATTTTGAAAGTCAAATACTCGCCTAAGTCGATGAAATTCCAAGAACACTTTCACGGAAAAACCATTGAATTCACTGTGCCTAAGTCGCATAAGATTTTGTCGTGTAATAAATCACTTTCATTTATTATTCATTATTTATTACTCTTTATTATTTTGTTTGTCAGATGAGTTTGACGTGACCAAAAAAAAAAAAAATCTAAAGTATCAAAATTCAAAGCGATCACACCGCATGCGATCGTTGAACTCTCTTCGTGTTTGGAGGTCCGCTGGTACAGCCCTGTCAGCTGTCGCGCTACGTACGTACGTACAGCGACTGGGCTGTGTATTGCTCCACTCGCAGTAAGGCGTTCGTACAGTACACATGCGTTCATTTACATGTACAGTATAGTATTGAGCTTTGCAGTGTAGCTTGGCATTTGCAGCGCTGTGCAGTGGAGTGGTATGGATGAAGCTGCTGAGTTTTCAAAGCGGAAAGTAGGGGGAAAGTTACGGGCACGGGTAAATCAGAATTGCACCTCTACACGCATTTCAAGCCACGGTATGGTAAACTGGAATCAATCACTGCTCAAATGTCTTTCATATTCACTTCCCCAAGGTTTAACAAGGGTGTAAAGTAATCGGACCTGTGCCAATACTAATGCACTGTCCATACAAAGTTAGCTGGGGCCCTGCCGGGCGACCCGTGCTGCGGCACACCGCTCCAACTCTCGGCTTCAGAGTAGACAACATACATGTACATCATACATTATGTACGTGTGGTGTAACTGTAAGTCGATTTTTTTTTCGACTTACGCACAAGTCGAAAATCGCCTAAGTCGATGTGTTTTGATCGATAGAAGAGAAGATCGATTTATGCGAGTTTAACTGTATATATATATATATATATATATATATGTGTGTGTGTGTGTGTGTGTGTGTGTGTTTGTTTGGGGTTTTTTTTTTTTGCTTCTTCTTCTGCTTCTTCTCCTTCTTCTTTTTGTACAATCATGCCCACAAGATGGCTTGATATCGTTGACAACTCATGGATGGCAGACCAAGGTTAATTGCCATTTTGATGAAATCATTGCATGATGACTGGTCATGTGTGCAAATCAAATATAATACTGATACATTTATGATTGATGACTCTAAATAGGCCCCCTTCAATCTTACCCTTCCAGGCATGTTGGCAACTCATCCTGTCAGGTTGTCATGACCTTTGACACCTGCTGCATCACCCGACCCATTCCGCTAACCATTGTTGATGGAGCGGTCAGCAGCAGCGAGCCCCAGTGGCGACTGACCGGCAAGGACAAGTGGCTGAGGGAACATGCCACAGAGACCAGCGGTTGTCAGCCTGAGTTGTATCCAGGAATCAGGCCTGCCCGGTGAGATTCGGCGGGGGGAAGAGAAAAACTGCCCTGTAATGCTTCCAATAGTTTTTAAATACTCTTATTTGTGTCTGAGAGGGGTTTTGACACTTCAAAGAACCTATTTGTTCTCATATTTCTGATAATGCATTCCTATTTATGCAAATAATTAGGGCATGTTCACACACACACACACACACACACACACAAGGAGTCTCCTTACTGCCACCAACTGCAAATTGTATTCCAAAGCTGTGTCACAAACACTGTGGCTTCTTAGTACTAGATACATACACATGAAGCAATATTCGTAATGTAGTGTAGCCAGTATAGCTGTGACTTTTAGGCAGTTTTCATTGTTTGTGTATTTCCCCTTTGTGTTTCATTCTTTGTACATTTCATGTTGTTTCCTCACATCTCCTTCCCCCTCTCTCTCTCTTTGTCTTCTATCTCGCATTAATTTTTCCCTCCATTTATCACTATTCTTTGTTTTTTATGCACACAACACACACATTCATCAATCTCTTTGTGTTTCTTATCCAAACCTGGTGTTGAATACCAAGGTCTGTTCAACAAAATAGGAACCCTCCAGTGAAGCTAGAGCACTACCCAATCAGCAGGCTGCTGAAACAGTGCTGTGCCGAGGGAAGGGATGTGACTGAGCTTGTGCCTGAGCTAAAAGAGGCAAGTCGTTCTACACTCATATGAACTGGTTGATCACAGTCTCTATGCTTTATGTGCTTCTTTAAGACCAAAATATTTGTTTTTCATCTGTCCTTTTTGTCATTGCAGAAAGATACCATCTGTTTAATTACTGTTTTTGCTGTGAAAATAAATATAAATTATGCATAAACATATCACTTTGTGCACTTTAGGCCTTGTACAAGAGTATTATGCAAGATGCATTGCTTTGATATTTTCATTGACCTTTTTCAGTATAGAGGCAGTATTGATAATGCTGTCATGACATGTACTGTACAATCACTTTTGTTAGTACACGTAGGTATCAGATGAATCAATGACTCACATAACGTCGCTGGGGTGAAAAGACCTTGTATCTGCAATTTTGGTGAAAATGACTTTTTGGAATTAATGGTCAAATAATGGGATAAGTGATGTCCTGTCGAAATCCCAAGTGTCTTACTTCAAAAATGAAGCCACCACAGCATGTCAAAGGAAAGGCTTTCCCATTCACTATAGTGCTTTGGCCGCCATGTTTTTTGGCTCTCTTGAACATTTGACATTTTGCAGATACGAGGTCTTGTCGCCCCAGTGACGATAAGCTACAGGTACATGTGATATTTGGCTTGGGGATATTCTAATGTTGTCATGGACGAATCCTTTGTTTTGACAATATATTTTGAATTTATGAATATATCTTATTTCTCTGTGTCAACTTGTATTTATGCAGACTTTCATTTCACTGTTGAGCAAGTGACAAATTTGATTCTGTTCTAATTATACCCCTGCCACACATAGTGTGAAGGGGGTATATAGGAATCACCGTGATGTTGGTCGGGCGGTCGGTCGATCTGTTGCAAAATCTTGCGGCGCGAACTCCTCCTACAGTTTTGAAGCAATTTTAATGAAACTTAGGGTAAATGATGATATTGAGGTATAGATGTGCAAGACATGCTTTTTGTGTTTGTCAGACAATGCGTTGCCATGGTAACCATAATTTCACCAAAACCTTGTGGATTGAATAACTTCCATAGTACTTACGCAGTCAATTTCAAAATTGGTATCTGTGATGATCTATAGGTGTAGTTATGCAAGACACTCTTTGTGTTTGTACTTGACAAAGCATTGCCACGGTAACTGCATGTTTTCTTCGAAATCTTGTGGAGTGAACAACTTCCACAGTTTTGAAGCAATTGAAATCAAATTTGGTAGGCATTATGGCCTTTAGGCATACTGTAAAAGTGGATATTTTCGTGGGACTAATTTTTCACGCTTGGCCGGGTATGAAGGGTTTCACTTGGTTATAATTCTGCGGAATCAATACATCACGCGCAGGAACATATGATGACATAAATGGTATCCCGGGGTACCAAACAAAAATTAGCCATTTTGTTGAATTATTTATTTTTTTAAAAAGGTTGTACCCTGGGTGCCAAAAAGAGGAAATTATTTTGGTGCTGGAGCTAGCGCGCGCTAACCACTGCACTGCACTGCACTAAAGCACACGCTAGTGGTATCTCAGCTTCCATGCACGCATAGTATAGCATGCAGTGGCATGGGAATTCTATGTACACGCACACACAGTGCATGCATTTTTCTCTGGCTGTCCTCGAGTGGACGTGAGGTGGCGCTATACAACGCGGTTACCCGCGGTACTACGGTACCCCGGGGTAACGCGTGATGCATCATATGGCAAGCAAAAATATTCGCGTGCTTTTATTTTCGCGATACTTTCTGGTTGCGCGAAATGCGCGAAAATTTCAACACCGCGAAAATTTCCACTTTTACAGTAGATGTGGAACACATAATTTTTGTGTTTGTCGGACAAAGCATTGCCATGGTAACCATAATTTTACCAAAACCTTGTGGATTGAATAACTTCCACATTCAAGCAATTAAGGTGAAATTTAGTATGTATGATGATCGGGAGGTGTAGTTATGCAAGACACCAATGTGTTAATATAAGAAAATTTTGCCGCACGTGGTAACCACTCATTTTTGTATCAAATTGAACCATTTAATCTATGAAGGTGAAATTTGGTGTGTATGATGCTCTTTAAGTGTAGTTTTGCAAAATGTCCTTTGTATTTGTATCGGACAATGCGTTGCCATGGTAACCGCATTTTTTTTTTTAAATCCTGTGGAGTGAACTTCTTCCACAGTTTTCAAGCAATTGAAACCAAATTTGGTAGGCATTATGGCCCTGAGGTATAGATGTGGAACACATAATTTTTGTGTTTGTCACACAAACCGTTGCCATGGTAACCACAATTTTACCAAAACCTTTGCAGATCGAATAACTTTTCCATCATTCAAGCAATTAAAGTCAAATTTAGTATGTATCATGATCTAGAAGTGTAGTTTTGCAAGACACCAATGTGTTTAGTTTAAAGAAAATGTGTTGCCATGGTAACCACTCATTTTTGTATCAAAATAAACCATTCAAGCTATGAAGGTCAAATTTTGTGTGTATGATGGTCTTAAAGTGTAGTGATGCTGGGGGAAAGCATGTTTCCATTTGCTGTAAGTTTTATACTCAGTGTCAACTCTGTAATTGTACAGTAGACTAAAATTATTCTGTTTCCAATTCGACAAGTGCACAAACTTGGTATTAACGTCATTGCCCTCATGACATCACATACTATAAAGCAACACTAGGGGTGGGGGTATTAATCACCTTCAGTGATAATTCTAGTTTGTAACAGATTAGAATCTTCTTTTCATTTAAATTTTCTTTTCATTTTCCTATGTTTTGCTCTGTTTCAGGCTTTGAGTCTGAAGAACTATTTCAAATTCTTCTCAACTCTACTGCATCTTGAGGAAATCCAAAGGGAAATTGATATGAGAGAATTTGACATGGAAAAGGTGAGTGATATTCAAATTTATTGGTTTTCCAATTCCTAGATCACTCTTGAAAGTTTCAAAGGAGCGTGAGAACATGCTTATGAGACATAATTTCCTTGAGAAATGCTATGTGACAATCAAATGTTTAACACTTCATTATCTGTTTTGTATTAAAGGGCAGACTTTAGGTTTGCACAGTTTTTTCTGTTCAAGCTGTTGGGAAGGAGTTCATAGGATGCCATTCACTTCTTTTGAGTAGAATGTTGCTGTTTTATACAGGCACTGTCTGGACCGAGTACAGACATTAAGCAGGCTTTCAGTGGCAGACAGCAGTTGATATTATGTCACAGTATACATACTGTGTATGATGCACAGGTCTGAGTGCGTCAGTAGGAGTTGTGTGCATAAGGTACAATGCAACAATGGAATGTTCAACCCACAAAGCTTCACCTCGTGGGTTTAGACTAGATTCCAAACTTACTGCATGATTACATCTTTTTTTTCTTCTTCTTCAACTTCTTCGTCAACTTTAGGCCAGCATGAGACCAAGAGGAGAGTTCCTGTCCCTGGAAGTTCCTGGTCTGGCGGAGGGGAGGCCATCGGTCCTTGTTGGGGACAAGGTCATCCTGACCCAGCCTTTTTGTGGCCAAAGCGGTTCGCGCTTTGAAGGATTTGTCCATGAGGTCAGGCACAATTTCATTGGTGTTGGGGCTGAAGAGCCATAACTGCACGCAAAAATCAGTGCCGTTGAGGCCTTATTAGTACAACACCTGTGTTTATATTCAAAGATCAAAGCAAACATCTTCTGTAATTTAATTCTTCCTCAGGGATGTCTGAATGAAGATTGTTCAAAGAGTTAGAATTAGATATCTCTGTCTTCATCAACATTTGTTGTTCCTTTAAAATGCATTGTGTATGAAGGTTTGTAGTGGTCAGCTTTTATGTTGCCAGAAGCTTGCATTCAGTTTCCACTCTCCATAGAAATGATAATTATAAAACAAGACATTCATTTGGTGCTTGATATGGATGTTTCTAAGCGCAGGGTTTAACGGAAAATTAAGATTTAATCCAAAGTAATAGAAAAATATTGAATACCTTATGTAATTCAGACAATAGGTACAGTGTATAAATACAATAAATGAATACTGAAAATCTATGCATAGTGCTCTGTGATGTTAAGGTACATGGTTATCACTTAATTTTGATTATGAATTGTTGTCATCAAGCATGTTTTTTCAACAGAGATGAAGTCAGTTAAGTGTATATTTCCTACTGTGCCTGTGAATGAAATTTACTTTCTACAGATGCTCATACTGTACATTTGTATGGGTGAAAAAATACTTTTATTGTATTCCTTTGGCCTAAGCAGAGTGGATATGTGAATTGGGAAATAATTGAATGCATTGTATTACGGAATGAGGGAAATTCATGACACGGAATCAAATCATCATCACACAAAAACTTAAAGTCATAACAACTTTATTCCTCCCACTGGATTCTTCAGACGGCATGGTCCCAGTGTCACTCGAAAATGAGCCATCTACACTCTCTTCACATGGGCCGAACAGGCCACACCTCCTTTGTGTAAATGCGTATTCGTGACATATCTCCCCCACAGAAGAAAGTTTGCCTATCTTTGATGGTCAACACTTTCTAACAAAATTAGAAATGAATATGCGCTACTGTGTTTGATTTACTTACTTATAACACAACGTACAACGTATGCATGTGTATACTGGTACTTTCCAGTCAGATTATCAAACGAATAAAATCGTTAGCTAAACTACTAAACTGTGCAGGCTTCAAACGAGCAATTAAACACATAGAATCGATCGTTTTTATAAAAATCAAATAATTTCGTTGATTGATCTATAATTTACATCGATTTTACATCTGCTGGCCACTGCACCCACTCTATACCAATTCTACCGTAATCGATCATTACTCGACAAATCCACAATCTACCATCGTAGAGTACCGCCTTTACCATTATACAAATGACACCATTAAACTTGCACTGGTTGGTGCAAACGAACACTCATTGTAACGACATTCACATCTATATGAATATTCATGACGGCAATGGCACGCTACGTGCGCGACGGTACCTGTACGCAAGTCGCTTAAAGATAATATAAAGTTTTGGTATTACCTCAAAAGTTTCCCGGAATTTCCTTGTCTTAGTTTGTGTTTCAGGTTAAAGTACCTTTCATATAACTAACACTGTGAGACTTACTCGCCCCAAAGTGCTCTCATGTCTTAGTAATCATGCAATAATGGTTTCGTACCAGAGCCACCGCCGTACGGCGGCGAGGTAGTACACGTATTGTACGAAACCATTATTGCATGATAACTGCGACCAGCAGCGTGCAGCCCCATACGCATACTGAGTAGCTAACTGCGACCAGCAGCCCCATACGCATAGCTAAATGGGGCTTCGCATTGTAGCCTACAGGATCATGACAGATTTAGTATCGCGGGTAAATATCAACTTAAAATCCAAAAAATTCTTCAATTTGAAGACTTACCAATTAAGTTGAAGTCTTGAAAACAGGCTTCGAACTACGTTTGGTTCTGCCAATAGTCCCTTTCTGTTCGAATTGATGACTGAATGTGACTCGGTCGAGAGGACCTTGGGAGAGCTACACTGAATTGACGGCCAGCGCATGCGCACACAAACATCTTATCCGTTCGTGGATTTGAAATTTGTTCGCATGTGATGTGTGCGTATGCGCTGGCCGTAGTAGTCAGTGTATGTAGCTCTCCCAAGGTCCTCTCAACAGAGTCACATTCAGTCATCAATTCGAACAGAAAGGGACTATTGGCAGAACCAAACGTTGCCCAAAGCCTGTTTTCAAGACTTCAACTTAATTGGTAAGTCTTCAAATTGAAGAATTTTTTTGATTTTAAGTTGATATTTACCCGCGATACTAAATCTGTCATGATCCTGAATGCTACAATGCGAAGCCCCATTACGCTATGCGTATGGGGCTGCTGGTCGCAGTTAATTGCATGATTACTAAGAAATGAGAACACTTTGGGGCGAGTAAGTCTCACAGTGTTAGTTATTTGAAAGGTACTTTAACCTGAAACACGGAAATTCAGGGAAACTTTTGAGGTACCAAAACTTTTTATTATCTTTAATAAATATGCATAAAAACGAATGAGAACGGCCCAGTACTTACTACGTTGCTACGCAACAACGTCATTACCTATGTCGTAATGCGGGTACCTCATTAAATATGTTCGCACTCTGAAAACGAATCACCATGCGACGTATACACATAAACACAAGCAATACAGGTCCGTGGTTTACAGGGGTGACAAACGTCTGTATGGTTTCCAATGCACTGAATATTGGCAATATTCACTCAAATAAACTCAAGTGTATGTTATGATGCAAAACAGTGTCAGAATTCTGCATTGAACTTGAAAACATACAATAAAACATATTGTAGCTGTATACCACAATTTAAATGTGTACAAAACATGCTTACATAATGGTAATGCGCTAAAACATGATAATTATACCTCCTGCATCATGCTTAAAAGGTACTGCTCAAAAAAAGGTACATGTACAGTTGTATGTACAGCTTGTACTTTCACACATGTACTGTACATAATTATTCATGAGAATTGTTAAACATACATTGGAACAGCTGGTTCACTTTGGCATTTTCTTGCACACATAATCTGCTTCTATGAAATATGACTTTCTCTGTATGCATGAAAATATAGCTGTCTATGTTATACAGTACACAAAATAATGCTTTAAACACGAGATGAGTCAATCTTTTCCATGCCATAATCTTCCCAACATTCACATGGAATTAAGAAAGATAATTTTTTTTTAACACTTTTTGCATAGAATCTTTGACTCAGCGTACTGACCTTGTATCAGTATGACAATAGGAAACAGAAAAACCAATTTCTGTGACACACCTCGACCCAAAGTTCCCGGAACGCCGAAGGCGCCCCCATTCGTCGAAAACTCTATCGGAACACTGCAAATGCTTTCATAAGGAAATGACTGTTTGCGATTTGGCCTGATTTGATAACGTTATCGGCAATTTATAAGCGATGTATAAGCCACTGTCTGTTTATAAGCCAGTATCCGTGTGCGATTTTTTGGCGAGTTATATCCCAAATGATAGTTCTCTCAAGCATTTGGTGTGATTTGATGACGTCAATGGCGATTTATAAGCGACTTGTAAGCCACTGCCTATTTATAAACCATTATCTTTTGTGCGATTTTTTGGCGATTTATAACGCAAACGAACGACTTGAACGCCATCGATGCATCGGGTGTTGATCACAGAACTCTTCTGTGGTGTTGATCATCATCGCATGTACATGTACATGTGTTGTATTCAACAGCATCCATCAAATACAAAGTTCATGAGAAGTGAGAAATGAAAGTAGTCTGGTGTGTTTGTAAGTAAGCTAAAGTTTTTTTATCATTTGTAATGTCACGCTGTCGCACATACAGTACAAAATCAACGGCGATTTCGTGGTTTAGGCCCCCACTCGCTGAAAGTGAGAGCGCACGCATTCCTTTTATTTACAATTTGTGCCGCGTACTCTACTACTGGATTGTTGTCCCATACATAAACATCTGTGTTGCCTATAGTTAGCGTTCAAATCTTTCAACATGCGTACCGCTGCACGGTGGTTCTAGACCTAACTGTATTGTATTATCAACTATTCTTCGTGAAGCATGGCTAACGCAAAGTCAATTAGAGGTGGATTGAAGGGTACCGATTGAAGTCCCCATTGCGTACACTGTATTGTATAGCGATAGTGTGTTAGTGTTATGTGTGCGAGGTGAATGAGGGCGGCCCATCCAAGCAAGGCCTAAACCACGATTTTAAGCCAAATCAACACGTTCATTATTATAGATAGCCTAGATAGTATTTCTACTTCACTCTAAAGTTATAGGCCTGCCGAAGAAAGACTAAGGCTGAACACTTTTCAAAAAAGAAGAGAGAAGATGAAGACATACATGTAGTCTACTCCAATCATACAGAACACCGAACATGCAGAAGATGGCAGAATATTCAAAAACATTGTCATTGACAATTCAAAACCTGAGATTGAGAACTATTTTGAACTTGCCACTCGCACTCGTGAGTCGTGGTTATCATAGAACAAGAGGCCATTCCATGAAACTAGCCAAAGCAAGGAGTCGCCTGGACATCAGGAAAAAAACAAAACTTGTATAGCCAAAGAGAATAGGCCTAGTATAGTAAACGAGTGGAACAATTAAGCTTCCATAATCAACTGTTGACGCCCCCACACTCATTAACGTCAAGAAGCAACTATCCAACTTGGGTTTTTACATGGGCCCCATGGGACCCCCTTAACCCTGCCACACCGTGCTACATTTAGTGTTTATAGATGATATCATATCGCCAAGAACGACTACATGTAGGTGTGGCCTTCAATAAAATTCAAGGAAAAAATTTGTGTTACGTCGTAGCTGTAGCCGCTCTGCACCACTTGCAGAGTTTACCTCCCTCGCGAAGGCTAGGGCCAGGCTTGGGAAAGAGTTGCGTACACGTGTATTTTCTTCAGCATTGCTGCAGATAGTACTTTTAAATGGATTTTTGGGTACCTTCAAACTATCTCCAGCTTATTTAGGGGGCATAAATGATACGAGTTCCAAATATTCTTCAGGTTAAAAAAATAAGTTTAACTTCACAGAAAAAATGTCAATTTAGAAATTAAAATACTTAATTAGGGGGCCCAAAATAGATGCTTGTTGGTAGGGAGGACAGTGAAATCTGGTTATTTTGAAATCATATCTGTCAGTACACAAAAATGTCCTATTGAACAATTTTCTAGTTTTTGTCAAATTTGAAATGGGATATGAAGGACCTTAAAAAACCCATATGGAAGTGGTATCACATGAAAGCTTGAAGTATGGGGATCATTTTCTGATCATTTATTTTAATGCTAGTCTTGTTCTAGAGAGTCCGATTTTTGCAGCAGAATTTTTAAATGTAATTTTTAAGTTAAAAGATTGTAACTTTACCAAGTTTTTTATCGATGTAGCTGATCCATTGTCTTTCTCTAGGCAGGAGCTATCCAGTGATACCAAACTTGTCTGGTTTTTATAAAAGAATCCAAGCAATAAGTCATTGGCCTCCCTACTGTTGGCTTTTTGCTTCCCTGCCACCCTGTTGGCTATACATTGGCATAATAAAAACTTTTTAAAATGTCCAGGAATACACCATTTCGAATCAAAAACATTATAGGTATAAATACGAAAAAGGTATTTTTCTTTAATGCGTTCTTTATGCGGGAGCCTTCTCTGCTGCTCAAAAATGTTAAATGGATATTCAGGTCCCTTCAAACTCATCCCTCTCATCCACACTATGTTCTAATCATCCCCACATTAGAATTTCACTTTGAACTTAGGAATATATCTGGGCGGCTCCCACAAAAGGAATCTGTGCTGTTGCTGTATTATTCTTTACCAGAATCTGGTTACTCTTAAAAAATACCCTATAGAACAATGTGTCCACATCCGCCTATAATCGCAGTTTTACTGTTTCCAATAATATCAAGTTTCAAGTCAATAGATGAAAGGATGCATTTCCTTTGGGCAGCATTTACAATGCTCATGTACACATTTGCAAATATCCAATCATTTCAAATTTGAAGTCAATAGGTGAGAGGGTGCATTTCCCTTAGGTAATGCATCCTCTCACCTCCAAACAACCAGGAACATAGGCATCCCCATGTTTCCAATTTTCATATATTGTCGAAAAGAAACATTCCCACATTCTGTGAAAGTTTTAACTACATCATAGCAAGTTTCACTCTACCTCAAAGTCCACTGCAACATTCATCTTGTGCACTCATGACATATTCATTTGAATCCAATACCTCAATTTAGATTCAATTTGTTCAATTTTATAACTTTTTTTTGCATGATTCTGGCATACAACTCGTCAATTGCCCTGGAGAAGGGCCTTGCCTAATGCGTTATTCACACAAAAAAGTACTTTTTTTTTTTTTAGATAATCACATTTTTGATGTTCGAATGTCTCTGTAAAATGGAGTTCTTAATCTTCTGGGCTAGAAATTTATCTCCATTTAGTCAATATTGTTGTACACTGTTCTTCAGAATTTGAATCAATAATCTTATGATAGTTTCTACGCTACACTCACTTTTATGCTAAGACCTTTCTGCCAGGAACATTTACCTAAGCTAAGGCCCTTCTGCAGGGCAACCGACGAACTGTGCATGTCTCATGTAAAGTGCTCATTCAGAGCATACATGTTTTTTTTTTAGACAACATAAAGAAATGACAGCATCTATGACCACCAAAGACAGGAGATTTCTCACTGGCATTTGATTATTTAAAACTCATTTCCACAAGGGATATATTATTACCTTTCACTTTCTAGCAATATCAGGATGGAACTTCACTAATGCAATTCAACTGTCTGTACCTTTGGCCCAATAATCATTCTCATGAAATTTCATAGTCATTTAAATGCCCACTCAACTCAAAATTATTGTGCCACAATTGAGCCAAGAGCCAAGACGCAAACTAATGAGGTGTACTCAAAGCACTTTGTTGGAAACTTGAAAGCATATCTTCTTACCAGTCCACCAATCTACTCTCTGCTATACCAATACCCAACCCTAGTTCTGACATCTCTGTATATAAATCTTATACACGAAATACACTTTGAATCAACTTCTGACAGCTCAAAAAATAAATGATATTTCTGACACAATTTCCCTTCTATTTTTTTTTTTTTCATAAAGAGAAAACTACAATCTTGAATTTCCAAAACGGATGACTTTTGCTACAAAATGCACTATACAGTATACACATCCTCCGGTTTTACAGACAAATAACTTTAGAAGTTAAAGCCTCTTTCTGCATCATAATCTGCATCTTTTCTCATACAGAATTTGGTTGTAACGATATGAACTACTGTATAACTGAATGCAACCTTCCTTTTGTGGGTTTTTACCTGATATGACAAAATGTGAAATCACAAACCGAAAAACATTTACTTCTGTATGATCTAAAATTTGTTTACACAACATGACTATACATTATGCTCATCTTTTTGACTGCATGCGTAGCCTCACAAAAATGATGTTGACATGTATCAGACAAATTATACACTTGGTATGCAAAAAAAAACAACAACAAAAACAAACAAACAAAAATGTGTATCATCAGGGTTCATACAGGTCATGGAAATCCTGGAAAGTCATGGAATTTGACCTAGTCTTTTTCCAGGCCTTGAAAGTCATGAAAAACTGATATTTTCATCATAAGGTCATGGAAAGTCATGGAATTGCAAAAATTGTAGAAGTTTATCCGTTGTTTGTGTGAGATGTGTATGTATTCCCAAGTTGCTTCGCTTTGATTTGAGATCAAATTTTCAGTCTAATGTGTTTAGAAAAAAAAAATGTGTGAAAGTCATGGAAAGGTCATGGAATTCTGGCTAAAAAGGTCATGGAAAGTTATGGAATTTAATTCATGAGAAAGAGTATGAACCCTGATCATACACCAACACATTCCAGTCTTTTGGAAGTTTGAATATTGACTTCCAGCTATTGAGGGTCCAGCGTTGAATTATTTTGACGGACATTGTCGCAATGTTTGTCACAGTTATCAACATTCATTTTTTCGCTCTTACAGGAGTCTGCATTCATATCATTTATGCTCTGGAAAGCACATCAGCGATTATGTTGTCCTTCCCTTTGATGTGAGTCACTTTCAGTCCATATGGCTGCAGAAACAGGCTCCATCAAAAGGGTCTCTGTTTCTTACTGCGAAATCTCTCCAGGAAAGTCAACGGGTTGTGGTCTGTAAATACAGTTACTTCAGGCGAGTTGCTCAGGTACACCTCGAAATGTTGAACTGCTAACACCAGACCCAAGCACTCCTTTTCTATGGTGGAGTATCTCTGCTGATGTCTGTTCAACTTCTTGGAGAAGTAGCTGACAGGTTTCAGGAGACCAGATTTATCCTTTTGTAGGAGTACAGCTCCAACCCCTACATCGCTGACATCCACAGCGAGCTGAAAAGGTGTCTCGAAGTTTGGCGCCTCCAGCACTGGATCCGACATCAGCACCGCTTTCAGTCTGTTGAATGGTGTCTCACAGGCTCCTGACCAGTCAAATTTGACCCCCTTCTTGAGAAGGTCCGTCAGTGGGGATACCACATCACTGAAGTTTGGCACAAATTTACAGTAAAAACCCCACATCCCAAGAAAACGGAGGATCTCTTTCTTGGAGGAGGGGGAGGGGAAATCTACGATTGCCTGGACTTTGGCACTACGTGGAGACACACTACCTTGACCTATCTCATGACCCAAATAGGTCACAGTTGTTTTGGCAAATTCACATTTAGCCAAGTTCACGACTAGTCCTGCCTTGGAAAGCCTTCCAAACAGATCACTCAGATGGGCTACATGCTCCTTCCAACTACTGCTATATACCAAGACATCATCTAGGTAGACTACACAATTTTCATGCCCTGAGAACACACCATTCATCATTCTCTGAAATGTGGCAGGAGAATTTTTCATGCCAGAAGGCATGACTCGACCCTGGAAGAGACCTTGTGGGGTCACAAATGCTGAGATTTCCTTCGCTTCCTCTGATAGTGGCACCTGCCAATATCCCTTCATGAGATCTATCTTACTCACATAGGCTGATCTATGCAATCCTCAATACGAGGAAGTGGAAAAGAATCCGTCTTCGTAACCGCATTGACTTTGCGAAAGTCAATACAAAACCTTGTCGACCCATCTGGCTTTGGAACCAGAACTATTGGTGAACTCCAACTACTGTTGCTTTCTTCTATGATGCCATGTTCAAGCATGTACTCTACTTCTTTGTTCACAAGAGCCTTCTTGTCAGGATGAAGTCTGTATGGGTGCTTTTTACTGGTCCGCTCTCACCTACGTCTACCTTGTGAATGGTGTTAGTTGCGCAACCTAACTTATCCTTACACACCTCTGGAAATTCTTGAAAAATTCCAACTACATCCTTCCTCTCTGATTCCGGCAAATGACCAAGCAATATCTCCGGATTAGACATCACCTTTGAATTGTCTACCCTGGGAATCATTCCTGACTTGAAATCTACTTCAGGCAAACTCTCTGCATCACTGGTTACATTATCCTGTACATGGACCGCAGCAACACCAGAGGAGTCAATCATGCTCTTACTACCTGCATCTGTTTCGCCCTGTGCTTCAATCGAAGCAGACTGACTGAAATTTGGCTCAGAATGAACAGCTTCATCCATACTCTCACTCGTTTCGGCGAGGACTGTACCGCTAAATGTAACTTCAGCTTCATCATCTCCATTCTTGTTCTCTTTTTCTCTCACTGCTTGTGCCCTTGACACTACACACAATGGTACAATACCTGGGATTTCCTGCTCCAAGGTTTCTGTAGCTGAATCACTAACAGATTGAGAATACACGACTGGTGATGGCACTACCTTACTACCAGCCAAATCATTTCCCAACAAAAGAGAAATACCTCTCATCGGCAAATTGTCAACAACACCAACTGTCACCAACCCAGACACAAGTTGACTCTTCAACTCAACACTGCACAGCGGGATGGGTTTATATCCCATATTGACATCCTGGATAAGAACCTATTTGCCACTGAAATCGCTTTCATCCAATGATGACTGATCTGCGACGACAAGAGTTTGTGTGGCCCCTGTATCTCTCAAAATGGTGACAGGAATCTCATCACCCCTACTGAATCTGACCACACCACAGGACACAAAATCCTTGTACCTCTCATCAATCTCATCATCATCTTTCATGCACTGAGTTTGAGTTGCTACACTCTGACTCATTCCATGCACTCCACTTGACACACGTACAAAACCATTTGGCTCTGATTTCTCTTGTTTTCCAGCATTTTTCAGCTTTAGCTTAGGGCACTGAGTTTTTACATGTCCCTCAGACTTACAGTAGTAGCAAATGAGCTTTCTTTCATTCCTAACACCACTACTCTGCTTAGCACTACCACTTGCTGAATGAGCTTCACCAGACTTCTCTCCCAGAGAAAATTTCCGCCTAACAGGGGGTGACCTCTTCACCTTATGCGTTAGCTCATAACTGTCAACCACCATCGCAGCAGACTTTACGGTGGATTCCTTGGTGTCATTTACATGCGTCTGCACGTCAACTACCATGCCACGTTTGCACTCTTCTAGGAGCATAATTTCTCTCAGTGCCTCGTATGTAAGATCTACCTTCAAAGATCTAATCCAACAATCGAAAGCGACCTCTTTTCTTCTCGCCAATTCAACATGAGTTTCACCTTCGGATCGTCTCATGTTACGAAACTGTTGTCGATATGCCTCTGGCACCTGCTCGTAGGACTGCAAAATTGCATCTTTCATTTTCTCGTAATCGAACGCATGTTCACAACTCAGAGAGGAGAAAACCACTTGGGCCTTACCTGTCAGCACTTGCTGAACCAACAATGCCCATTCATCCTTCGGCCACTCTAATCTCATTGCTATCCTTTCAAATGTGAAGAAGAATGAATCTAAATCCTTCTCATCAAATTTAGGCATCAACTTTGCTCTACTTGCCAAATCAGATCCAATCGACCTCTGACCTCTGTTCTGCAGAGAGTCTCTAGCCTGCAAAGCTTCAAACCGCATCATTTCCAACTCCATTCTCTTTCTTTCCATTTCATGCTCATGCTCTGCTGCTCTGAGCCTATCTCTCCGTTCTTCCATCTCTAACTTTTCCTTTTCACTCAATTCATCTCTCTGACTGTGATTTAGGCCTACCTTCCCCTTCACTGTCTGACAATTCGACAGTAGGCACAGTGCTTAACTTTGCATGCTTAACTACAGCATCAAGAATCTCTGCTTTACGTGTGCAACCGGTCAAATCTACACCTTAGCCTACCAGCTACAATCTTCAAATTAGCCTTGACCAGCCCTTTCGACCTGGTCACGGTCAAATCCTGACCAACGAATGCTTCCACATCAAAATTGGCCGTGATAACTAGCAGCTGCGTATGCTATGGCTACATAATACGACCGTACCAAAATACACACCACCAAACGCATGTCACAGCAAACGAATGGCAAGTTCAGGCGACCACGAATGGGTCCGGGAGACCAAACAAATAATAGTAAACTTAGTCACAAAACGTCATCTGCAACAAAGAGGCATACAATCAACTCCAGGTCTCCTTACCCTAGAAATGGAGGCAAATTACACCAAACGCCCCATCAAACGATTGCCATGCATCATCCAGTGACCACAACACGTGACTACAATCTACTCACCGCATCAAAATACGTAGCTGGGACTAAGCCAACGTCTCCCCAACGACGATACTGTCGACGAACTTCAACATCCAAACACAACATGACTTGAATGTCCAGTTCCTTTGGACAAGCCCCCAATTATTACGGAATGAGGGAAATTCGTGACACGGAATCAAATCACCATCACACGAAAACTTAAAGTCATGACAACTTTATTCCTCCCTCTTGCTTCCGCGGACAGCATGGTCCCAGCCTCGCTCGAAATGAGCCATCAACACTTTTCACATCGGCCGAACAGGCCACACACCTCCTTTGTATAAATGCATATTCATGACAATTGATCAAAGAAAAATGACTTGATAGATGCATTACATAATGAATGGTACATCAGTAAACTGAAATATGACTGTCTAAGTGAGTATGCAAATTAATGGTCAGACAAATTTGATGAATTGGTTAATGTAGTCATTGATTGATGAACAAATATTTTTCCTGAAGGTATCTCTGTGTCAGTTCTACAGAGTTTATGTGAATCCAAATCCCACCATGTCTGTGGGCCTGTATGTTCTGATGGTGATTAATAGGTGACAAGACATTTGCCCCTGGGACAAATGCTCCAGGACTTGGGGTTAGGATTATGATAGGGTTTTAGGTTTAGTGTAATGTGAGGATGAGGGTTAGGGTTGCGGTTATGTTTGGCTTAGCGTGTGGATATTTCATGGGAGAAAATATCATGGAACCATTTAATGTGTCCCTAGATTGCTCACTGAGTTACCTTGTATACCAGCCTTGATACCCTTCCTCCTTTGTACCTTAACTAGATCCACAGTGAAGACATTCTCCTGAAGTTCCATCCCAGCTTCCATGAGACCTACGGTGCAGAAGAGTTCACTGTCATGTTCACCTTTTCAAGGTAGGCCTGCGTGTGAATGATCATTTACTTCCAAGGTTGATGCATGGTGAGAAATCACATATGCCTTAAGTCCCAAAAAAAAAAATTACAACGGGACCCTCCACATTGATATCTTAAGAAATAGTGAATCAATCTAAATACAAATTCAGGGTATGAAACTATAACTCATTGCCCACATCTTACAGAAAACCCCGTTCGATTTGCTTCAGTGGTCAAAGAGAAATGAGGAATTTTTGTAGAGGATGTCGGGAATCTCTTCCCTCCAAGTTCTGTCTATTGTATTCACACACAAGAGCATCAAAGTGCTAAAATTGGAAGAATCAGACTCGTGACATGCTTTACAACAATCTACATTTCTCTGTGACCGCTTAACCAAATTGAATGGGGTTTTCTGCAAAATAGAGCTAAAATGTTATATTTTAAGACCCTGAAGTAGCATTTAGACAGATCAGTCATATTGGGTGTTATCAATTCGAAAATCTGATTGTTTTGGAGTTTGTTTGTTTTTTTTTTTTTGGGGGGGGGGGACATACTGTACATCATGTTATGGCTTGACATCTGTTCACTTTGAATTCAATGTGTTTCATGGTCACAGGCTCACAGTCATAACAACTTGAACTCGAGTCTGTGGCAAATAGCAGAGTGTATTAATACACTGTACTTTGAAGGTCACTTATCAAATACAATGTAGTGTGTTATTGTAGTTAATGTCATAGATTGTTGTGATGCATGAGTGAGATGCAAACTTTTGTTAAAAAGAAGAAATGCACTTCAATTTACCGGCGACATTACATTCTTATTCAATAGGAAGAATTATCCTGTGAAATCTATGTGAATATAAATTGCCAGTACTACAATGTATATGATCTTGTGTATTTAAGGAGATAAAAAAGACATTTTTAGCTGTATTTGCTCCGGTCTACAGAACTCCACTGAGGCGATTTCACCAGGCCGCGGAGTTTGCTGTCAATCTTGGGGAGCAAGGTAAGTGGAAAAAAAAGATTCTGTTGAAGTTGAACCTCAAGATATGACCTCCTGCAGACATCGCCCTCTATGTCTTTTACAATACAGTCTGACCTTACTTAGTGGCCACCTGTCTATGATGGCCAGCTGTTTCATGCCACTAAAAACTCTCCCTAAGGTAAATCGTATGTTTACGATCCGAGTCTGCAGAAACTGCAAGATTGTGCATGATGAGAGGTCATCTGTCTTACACGGTCAGCAGCAAACTAATGTGTGTCTCTGTCAGAAAATATTTCACAGTATGTAGATGGCGCAGACTGGAATACACACCTCTGACTGTACTTCGTATAGCCAGGGTTCATTTCATGATCAAAGATCCAATTATTTTGTGTTGTGAGTTTCTCCTCTCCGGAGACACGGTTTGATTTCTGAAGATTAAACTTATTCCATTTTTAGCTCACCTGAGCCTTCGGCTCAGGTGAGCTATTGCGATCGCTCTTCATTTTCATCTTCTTCTTGAAAACCCCAAGACCAATTTTCACCAAACTTGGCAGTAGCATCTCTAGGGGGTTAGGATTTCAATTTGTTAAAATGGGCACCATGCCCCACCCAGGGGCCCCCAGGGAGCCCAAAACCCCCAAAATTAAGGAATCTTTAAAAATCTTCTCTAGAACCAGAAGAGAAAGAGCTAAGTTAATACTATGAGTTAGTACAATAATGACTGTAGTTCCAAGTTTGTCCATGTCAGATCCAGGGGTGCCACCCTTGGGGTGGGGGGGGGGGGGTGGAGTGGGGAGGTCCAAACAGGGTGTAAATTGTACATTTTCATCATCTTGAAAACCTCATGATGGATTTTCACCAAACTTGGCAGGTAGCATCCCAAGGGAATTGGGATCTCAATTTATTCAAATGGGCACCATGCCCCACCCAGGGGGCCCCAGGGGGCCCAACCCCCCCCCCCCAAAAAAAAAAAAAAAAATAAGATATCTTTAAAAATCTTCTTCTCTAGAACCAGAAGTGATAGAGCTAAGTTAATACTATGAGTTAGTACATTGATGACTGTAGTTTCAAGTTTGTTTGTGGCGTAATTAGGGATGCCCCCGTTGGGACCCTGGAGAGGAGGGTGGGGAGGGGTCCTAATAGGGCCTAAATTTTACATTTTTATCTTCTGGAAAACCCCTTGACCCATTTTTACCAAACTTGGCAGCTAGCCTCCCTAGGGGAGTAGGATCTCAATTTGTTCAAGTGGGCACCATGTCCCACCTGGAGGGGGCCCCAAGGGACCCAAACCTCCCAAAATCAGAAGAATCAGAAGTGATATGGCTAAGTTAATACTATGAGTTAGTACATTAATGACTGTAGTTTCAAGTTTGTTTGATAGCAGATCCAGGGGTGCCCCCCCCCCCCCCCCCCCCTCTTTGCGCTCAGGGGGGGAGGTCCAAATTGTACGTTTTCATCTTCTTCTTGAAAACCTCATGATGGATGTTCACCAAACTTGGCAGCTACAAATGTAGCCACACTGGGAGGTTAGGATCTTAATTTGTTAAAATGTGCACCATTCTCCTGCCCCCCCCCCCCCCCCAATTAAGGAATTTTGGTACATGTAGAGCTGTGTGAAATTTAGATTAGTAACTGCATGAAATGTGAACTTGCGATACCCAGGTGAGTGTTAGACCCGCGGGTCTCTTGTCTTTCCACAGCTCTTTTCCCGTCTGATCTCCAGCCGAAGCCACCACAGGAGGATATCTCGTTTGTCTCCGTCCAGCAGTCCGTGGTGTACCCTGGCCGCACCAGGCCCATAGATGTCATCCGGCTCCCAGTGCCACCGGCATTCCAAGAGTCTTCCAGGAGTACCGATTCTCCTCCTCCTCCTCCTCCTCCTTCCACCAGGAGCAGACCAGAGATGCTAAGGGGAGGTGGGGACTCCGAGGAGCCCATCTTTGTGGTCCCCAATGCCCTGGTGGACAGGGTGGGGACCTCAGTGGGAGAGGAACCAGGAATGGGGACCAGTGAGGAGGTGGACGCTGGAAAGTCAGAGTTCTTCAACAAGAAGCTGAATGTCAGACAGAGAGCGGCTGTTACCAGGATTCTGAGGGGGGAGGGGCGGCCAACTCCTTACGTCCTGTTCGGACCGCCAGGTACGTGCCATCGCTAGATAAACATGGCCAAATATTTATCAGGCTACCTATATGGGTCTATGTAGTGAGAGATTATAGTAAAAATCTGAACTTTAATTGTAGATAGCAGGCTATAGAAATTTAAACTGTGCTGGTGCGTATATGTGTTCGTATTAAGTGGAAGTTGTTCATCGATTCATTTTCTGTTTCTGATAGGATACTTCTGATCATTGGGTAGAATTTGAAATAAATCTTCCCTTTTGTGACACAATTTTCTCCTTGATAATCATTTTTATTCACTGCAGGGACCGGTAAAACTGTCACCCTGGTTGAGGCCATCCTTCAGATCCACCACCACCTGTCGTCCAGCCGTCTCCTGGTCTGCACCCCCTCCAACAGTGCTGCTGATCTCTTGGTGAGTCAACACGTCTCAATCCATTGACATCTTGGTCCTCCTGAGTTAGACATACCATTTTGTCATAGGGTGAAGGGGAGTGTACGGATTTTGTTTGTTGGTTTGTTTGTCAGTTTATCTGTGTGTAGGTTTCTTGTTTCTTCCTGTCTTTCACATATTTGTTTGTCTGTGTTTAAGTTAAATTGTTTTGTTGTACTAATTTGAAGAAGTGTCTTGTCCCCATGTTTTCAAGTTGTTATGTTTCTTTTTCTTACCTTCCTCTTTGTGTGTGTTTATATGTATGTATGTGTGTGGGGGGGGGGTTTGTGTGTGTGTTTTTTTTTAGGCCATTCAGTATTTGTCTTGATGTTGTTACGTTCTGCAAATGAATTTACTTTGATTTATTTTGTTTGGATGTTTTCTATGCATCCTTTTTGAATGAATGCATGAATGAATGAATGAATGGTTGAATGAATGAATGAATGGTTTATTGATCGTCAAACTTTTTGTGTCGTATGTAGTGCGGTGTTTCTTTCTGATTGTGGCAGGTTTGTGAAGTTGATGCAAAATGTTGGAGACCTTATCACATTAAAGGGTGTGTACAGTTCTGGTCGAGGTGAGGATTTAGCTTTTTACGTTTTGCGAGATATTCAGAAACCACTCTATGAAATGTCAAAGAGCATGCAGTTCTAAGGGGTATCAAAAGTTTATTCGATGAAAATCGGTTTTGAAATGGCTGAGATATCCAAAAACAATGTGAAACAAAGAGATCCTAATAAAGTTGTGGCATGTCGCCTTTTATTATTTGCACTTTTTTGGATATCTCAGCCATTTGAAAACCAATTTTCATCAAATAAACGTTGAATCCTTCTTAAAATTATATGCTCTTTCATATTTCATAAGAGGCTTTTCATTATCTCACTAACGAATGTCCAAAATATGAATCCCCACCTCAACCAGTACTGTACAGCCCCTTTAACTTTGAGATTTTTTTTTTTTAATTCTTAGATTTTAAGACAAAGTAGCTATTTTATATAACTTAGTAACCAACTACAAGCTAGACATCTATCAATAGACATATTACTCTCAAAGACATAATAAAGAGGACCCATTGTTATTGGAATCTCTTAGATGTTAGACCTTCAAACTGAGATAAGAATTCAGCCGCAAGTATTTTTGTGAGAAATTGTGTGAACTGGCTTGCATATATTTGTATCATAAAAATGACAAAACAAAACAACACATACACACACTCACTCATTGAATCTTCAGAAAATAACTTTTTATGTACACTTTTAGAAGATATTTTGGAAGAACATGCTTTGTTCTCTCCCTGCTCTTCGATCATGATTTTGACACATTTTGTCTTCTTGAAATTCTGCAATTTTCCTTCAGACTGAACGGCTGCACCTCAGTGGACGAGTGAAAATTGTCGATATGATCCGACTGAATTCTTTCCGCAGAGTGGAAGAGGTTAGTATGAGTCCCTGTTTGAGCGCTGATTTTTATTACCTACTCAATATCCACATAATGGAACAGAACTTATGAGGAATTTGAGATGTTGGGTTTTGTAGGGACTTTTTTTGTCCCCGCCGAACGAGTTCGAGCAGGGGACTATGAAACGGGCTCCGTACGTGTGTGTGTCCGTGTGTCCGTCCGTCTGTCCGTCCGTCCGTCCGTCCGTTTGTGCGTCCGTGTGTGATCAAAATGTTCAAAATGCTTCTCCTTTGCCATTTCTAACCCGATTTCGATTCCGTTTGCTTTATGTGATGGCACTAGGTGAGGGCTTCAAAACTTCTACACAGAATTTTGACCTTTGACTTCTTTGACCTTTGACCTTGATTTTTGACCTATATTGTACATTGGCTACAAAATGCTACTCCTTCGCCATTTCTAACCCGATTTCGATTCCGTTTGCTTTATGTGATGGCACTAGGTGAGGGCTTCAAAACTTCTACACAGAATTTTGACCTTTGACCTTAATTTTTGACCTGTATTGTACATTTTGCTACAAAATGCTACTCCTTTTCCATTTCTAACCCGATTTCAATCCGTTTGATTTATGTGATGGCACTAGGTGAGGGCTTCAAAACTTCTACACAGAATTTTGACCTTTGACTTCTTTGACCTTTGACCTTGATTTTTGACCTGTATTGTACATTTTGCTACAAAATGCTACTCCTTCGCCATTTCTAACCCGATTTCAATTCCGTTTGCTTTATGTGATGGCACTAGGTGAGGGCTTCAAAACTTCTTCACAAAATTTTGACCTTTGACTTCTTTGACCTTTGACCGTGATTTTTTACCTGTATTGTACATTTTGCTACAAAATGCTACTCCTTCGCCATTTCTAACCCGATTTCGATTCCGTTTGCTTTATGTGATGGCACTAGGTGAGGGCTTCAAAACTTCTACACAGAATTTTGACCTTTGACCTTAATTTTTGACCTGTATTGTACATTTTGCTACAAAATGCTACTCCTTTTCCATTTCTAACCCGATTTCAATCCGTTTGATTTATGTGATGGCACTAAGTGAGGGCTTCAAAACTTCTACACAGAATTTTGACCTTTGACTTCTTTGACCTTTGACCTTGATTTTTGACCTGTATTGTACATTTTGCTACAAAATGCTACTCCTTCGCCATTTCTAACCCGATTTCAATTCCGTTTGCTTTATGTGATGGCACTAGGTGAGGGCTTCAAAACTTCTTCACAAAATTTTGACCTTTGACTTCTTTGACCTTTGACCGTGATTTTTTACCTGTATTGTACATTTTGCTACAAAATACTACTCCTTCGCCATTTCTAACCCGATTTTGATTCCGTTTGCTTTATGTGATGGCATTAGCATACTTGCCAACTAGTAAGATTTTATCAGATTCAGTAAGATTTTTTACGTTAAGAATAGCAAAATCAGATTTTCTGTCAGAGAAATCAGATTTTTTTTAAATATTTAGACATACCTTTCATGTGTATTTTCTGAAGATTTGACCGAAAGTAAGATTTTTAACTTCAATTTGCATAGAAAATAAGATTTTTGCAATCCATGAGTAAGATATTTCATCTTGAAATGTTGGCAGGTATGCATTAGGTGAGGGCTTTAAAACTTCTACACAGAATTTTGACCTTTGACTTCTTTGACCTTTGACCTTGATTTTTGATCTGTATTGTACATTTTGCTACAAAATGCTACTCCTTCGCCATTTCTAACCCGATTTCAATTCCGTTTGCTTTATGTGATGGCACTAGGTGAGGGCTTCAGAACTGCTACACAGAATTTTGACCTTTGAATTCTTTGACCTTTGACCTTGATTTTTGACCTGTATTGTACATTTGCTACAAAATGCTACTTCCGGCGGGGGCATATATTACGCACCGCGTAATTTCTACTTTTCCTTGTTCAGAGATGAAGTGGTTATAGTTATATATGTTTTTTTTTATTTTTTGGATATCAAAACTGCTGACACTTTTTTCTCCGCCTGTAATCTGATGGTATATTACCTTCAATTATGTATCATTCTTTATGTATCTCTTTCTATATTTCTTTTTCTACATCTATTCCTCTATTTCGTACTCCCTTTTCCATCATCTTAACATCATTTTTCCACCTCTGTGTGAAATGACATTCTAAAAATAATGCTCTATCCTTCATTCCATCTTTTCCTTCATCTTCTTGCTTTGCACCTTCCTTTCCCTCGTTCAAATTCTCGGCGCATCAGAACATCCCTCCTTCAATTCACCAATACTGCACGGTGGGGGACGAGCTTCAGGCCCTGGCCCACCGCCGGATCATCATCAGCACCTGTGCCACGGCGGGCCAGTTCTACTCCCTGGGCCTCAAGGCGGGACACTTCACCCACGTGCTGGTGGATGAGGCAGGCCAGGCGACGGAGCCGGAAGCTGTGGTTGCCATGGGACTGGCAGTAGGCCCAGAAGGACAGGTAGGGGATATAAACTCCGTGTGGGTCACTGTTTGTACCATTTCTGCATGTCTGATAAGCCATTTCACTTTAACTATCTGAGCATGTGCAGATATAGGAAATAGAAGAAGGGAAAAAGTAATTTCAACATTACTGTGTCATTATTGGTACTAGCATCATTTTCAGAATGTGCTCATACAGTATGTCAAGCTAATTTCTTTCCTTTCTTTGTTTTTTTACCACATGGCTACGTTGTCACAGAATGTAGTGTTGTTTCAAGTTACTCTCATTAAGAACTTAAATGTTGGAATGTGTTGTGTTTTATTATATATATCTGAACTGTAACAAAAGATTGTTAATATGATTGTCACTTCAGACCTGATTTTCTCTCATTCGCCCTATCAGCATGAATGATCAGTGGAAGAGATCCAAGCACAATGTATTGTGAAGTTACAGATTTACACATTGTGTAAACATGGAATGTGATGTCTAGGACACATCCATGCTTCCAAAGTCTGTGGATATGTGGCATCATTGCCATCCTGAGCTACTGTAAGTATCAGGTGGTGTGTTCTCCCCATGTCATGTGATCCCACAGGTTGTTCTCGCCGGCGATCCCATGCAGCTGGGGCCAGTCCTGGCCAACCGTGAGGCAGGGGAACTGGGTCTGGAGCAGTCCCTTCTGGAGAGGCTGATGAAGAGAGACCTGTACCGTAGGGACCCCAAGAAATTCAGGGATCACGGTGGATACAACCCCCTCTTGGTGAGTTAATGGGACCTTGGAACAACGATCAGCAGCATCTCACTTGAAGGAATCATGCAATAATATTGTTGCAAGATGCATTAAATGCAGTTGCCATGGTAATCACTGAATTGCTGAATTACATTGTGTATGTGCAGGTAATATTTCTTCAACCAGCAGCTCAGATGAAACCTGCAATCGCTATGTGTCAAAATAATGGCAAACTGCTGTATGAAGTGGGCCTTAGCTTGATCTTTGAGAGAATTCACCCTCAAATCAGTCAAATTTGCCTGTTTTTCTCTCTGCCTTTTTGTTACAGGGAAAATGATACACCATTCTTAAAACATCCGCACATGCTGAAATTGCCAATTAATAGGAAACCGTTCACTAAAAGTTTAATTGATAAAATTGGTATCTCAGAGGTCCAAGTTTTTAAAGTCCCTGCAACCTTTCAAGATTTTATCCAACATGCAACCATTGAGAGTGAAGGTAAACTGAAAACCTGTGTGTGCAAGACATTGGTGACATAGGGAGAAAAGAAATGATTATCCCGACAACCTGCTCTTGAAACCAGGTCACCAAGCTGGTCAACAACTACCGCTCCCACCCCATGCTTCTCACGCTACCCTCCAAGCGCTTCTACCACAACGAGCTCAACGCCTGTGCCAACATTGAGATGAGGGAGATGTTGTGTGGGTGGTCAGTGTTACCAAACCAAGGTGGCTGCCCATTCATCTTCCATGGAATCCAGGTAATTTAGTTCCTCTCGCTTGACCTCTGTAAACTGCTGGATTGAATGGAATTTCTAAAAGTGGTTCAAGAATGTAGCCAATCAGAATTATTGAAATGAGTCACATGTGTGCTCTTAATTTTTTTTATTTTTTTTATTATTATCATTTTATTTTTATTCTTATTTTTTGGTAACATGCACGTTGTGCAAAAAGTGTGCAGCAAAATTAAATGCTGACATCCTTATGATATTGATAATCAAGCCTGAAATCATAGGGACAGTGTGTGATGGCATTTTTGTGAACACAGTATGCTTATATACGTATTGTACATGTACTGTACAAAATGTACATCTCGTCATGAGCATGTCAAAATAGCACTGGCTTAGCAAAACTTCTGCAGCAGCCATGCAGACATGAATTTTCAGTCATTGATGCCACAAGTAATAATATCACCAGCAATGGTGTTTTTCTTTTGTCTTAATAGTAAAACAATATTACAATCATGTGATGTTATAGGGAATGGATATCAAGGAGGGCAACAGTCCATCATGGTGCAACCCAGCCGAGGCTGTCCAGGCAGTGACCTACCTCCAACAGCTCCTCAACGACCCCACCCTTCACCTGAAAGAGACTGACATTGGCATCATAACCCCTTACCGCAAGCAGGTGACAAAAACGAAAGTCCTCCTTTGCACTGACGTCAGGCAATGTATAGCAGTATCTACATGTACATTTATATCTGTATAAACATACATCCCAATAGAGTGTTTCTGTACTTTTTTGTAGATTCTATGCATGCTTAGTTCACTGAAGATAGCCAGGACCTTGCCCAACCTAGCAACAACTGATGAATGCTAAAGTGAATTCTAGCCTAAGATATCTTATTGAAGGGAGCCGTTGATTTTAATGGCTTGTCACTAGACTGTAGAAAAAGAAACATCCAAAAATCTCGATACATTAAAAAAATCGTCTATAGTAGAAATGTTTTTTCAGTTGATAGCGTGCAATTCTCTGCTTTAGATTCTTCACATACACGCATGATGTGTGATTTGAAAAACTTGTACAGTGTGATGATTTCTGATTCTAACTAAGGTTTGCTTCTGTTCTGCCAATGCAGGTGGAGAAAATCAACCAGCTGTTGGACACATTTGAGATTCTGGATACCAAGGTGGGATCAGTGGAGGAGTTCCAGGGACAAGAGAGACTGGTCATCATCATCTCCACAGTGAGTCAGAGAGAATGGGAGAGTTGTTACCTCCGCCAATGCAGGAGGTTATGTTTTTGTTACCGTTGGTTGGTTTGTTTGTCCGTGTGCAAAATAACTCAAAAAGTAGTAAACGGATTTGGATGAAACTGAAAGGTTGAGAATGACACAAGTAACAACTGATTAAATTTTGGCATCTTCTTTGATCATTTCAGACATCCACACATTGATGTATACAAGTTGTGTGTAGTGCTTTTTAATGATGTACATGTGTATCTAATGTCTGTGTAGTAGGATGTCTCTTTTGAATGGCCCCACCCTCTTGCCTCCTAGATTCAGCTACTGCTCTCTAACCCAGACATATGGTGGAGATAAAAAATTGAATAGGATGTGGAAATAGTAATGGCACACAAATGTATATGTCAGTGTATCTAATGTACATATATTTCATAGATTTTTTGTATATTGTGTTTCACTCCAAAGGTGAGATCAAGCACGAGTCTGATGGCCTTTGATGTGCGGCATCAGCTTGGTTTTCTTAGCAACCCCAAGCGGTTCAACGTCTCCATCACCCGTCCTCAGGCTTTACTCATTATTGTGGGCAACCCTCATCTGCTGGTCAATGTAAGTCCATCTGGCATCAAGAAGCTTTAGAGATTGGCATGTGTGATGGCAAGATTTTATTTCAACGCTGATGGCTGCACAGGCTTCTTTCTCTTGTGTAGAAAACGTCATTATCTATTTGAAGTCTTACTCGCCATCAGATGTGTATCCATAGTCTTTTTGATGATGATGATAAGATGATGATTTGGATACATTTTTCTCAGTGCTCATTCTTTCAAAGACCAAAAAAAAAAATGTTGATTAGAGATGTTTGAAACTATGAATACATGCTTTTAATTTGTTAATTACATGTAATTTCATTGTACAGTTTGCTGGTGTGTGCTGAAGATCATTTGTATTTTGTTTAATATTCTATGTTTTTGTTTAAGAAGAAAATGAAATTGAATTGAATTGAATTGAATTGGATTGAATTGAATTGAATTGAATTAAATTGAATTGAATTTATGTGATTTGTATGTATGTATGTTTGAGGCAAGATTGTCATGTATGTACACTGTATGTGCAAAATTGCATGTAGGAATAAGTCATGAAGGTATCTTATGTAGTGCGTTTTCTTAACTATCCCACATTTATTTGTTCATGACAGCAGTAGGTTCACCTTACAAACATGACAGGTGTAACTGCTGTTTCATAGAAAAGTTTGTAATAGCAGCAAACACAAAAGAATATCTATCTTTCTGATGCACCCATTTTCTGTAGTTATGAAAAAGTGTTGGTGTACTCCCCTTTTCCTTTCATCCAGGATTCTCACTGGAGAGCGCTACTAAAATATTGCCTGGAGAACAAAGCTTACACTGGCTGTGAGCCTCCTACTAAAGAGCTGATAAAGAGACTGGACGGACCAGAGGATCAAGATGGAATTCTAGATGATGAAGTGCTGGACAGGCAAGATGCAGAAAGAGAGGGCACAACCAGAGCAAGTACTGAGGAGGAGGTGCAGGCTAGCAATGGCGGAGAGAGTGTGCAAGAGAAAGGAGAAACTCAGAATAGTGATCTAGGTGCAGGAGGAACTGCTGCAGGGACATATCCTGGTGAGCCAGGGGGACAGAGTATCCTAGAAAATAAGCAAGACATTGCACAAAGCAGAGAAAAGATTGAGGGTGAGACAGATAGTGAAGGTGGGACAAAATCTGAATTAGAAAACAATGCAGCTCCCTCAGAAGATACCAGCCACAAAACAGTACATGTGGAGGATGAGAGTGAGAGTGAGGCGAGGCCACCATCACAACTTGAGAAAGGTCTCCCATCTGACTCCATTCCTTTGGAGGACACAAAGACTGAAGATGGAGGAAGAGAAATCAGAGTGGAGTCAGGTGATGGCATTCAATTCAGGCAAAGTGAAAATGGGCGGCCTTTGAAGGATGAGACACCGGTTTTGAGTGCTGAACATAGGCGAGGTGAAGTCAGTGAGGATGCAGTCGGTGCTGGCCATCAACGGGGCAACGACACTCCTTCCAGTCCTGGGGAGGGGAATGGGGACTGGCGGTCAGAGGGGACAGTAACAGAATCAGATGTTAGTTCAGCTGTGGAGACGTCTGCATTGTCGCCACGTTTTGAGACTGGGTCCACAATGTCACATGACACAGAAGAAGTATGGGATAGCTACGATAATCTAGAATCTCTGAATTCGACATCTGATTCTTGGGGTATTCAGGACAGTTGTAAGCCAGTGGACACAGAAACATTCCTAAGCAGGGGCTGGTACGAGGTTGATACTGGGCAGCCATCAGAAAATGTTGAACCTACTGCAGAGCTTTCATCACCGCGTCAAAACAGTTGCGTATCTGGAGCCTTGTACCCGTCTCATACAAAATCACCTCATTTACCACGACATCATAGCCCTATGCATTTGACCATACCTGATCTGATGCATTCTCCAGAGATGTACAACAAGTATCAGAATGACTGTGAAAAGAATCGTACCCGAGGAGGATTCTCTTACAATCCGTCTTCTAGGCAACAGAGATCGACCAATGCACCATCGAGGTCTTCTTCGATGAATCCACGCAATTACAGGACATCATCTCATGACAAGGTAGATCAACAAACTGTCTCACCTAGGGCTGAACAAAGGCAATCTTCATGGAGGTCTACCAACAGGGCGAAACCAACCCCGTCTGATAACGAGCACAGACATGCAGTGAGAAATAAGAAAGTGGTGAATTCTGAGGAATCCGCAGCCTCACAAGGGAATTATTTTAGGAGTTCTGGCAGCAGAACTCGCCCCCATGTTTCTCGTTCCAGCTCTGAAGGATCAGCAGTCACTGACAGGACAAGAATACCATCTATTGGATCAGAAGCCAAGCACAACTTCGTATCTACCAGTTTTGGCGAAGGTGCATGTGCGCCTCCAACCATTCCATCAGGGTCAGGAGGTACCAAACACGGCAGCTTAGACAGGGATGAGAACACTGGGGAAGAGTTCAGCAACACCTGGGTGCAGGCACAGGCTTCAAGGACCCAACAGACCCCCAAGAGGCATCCCGCCCAGTTTGCAAAACAGAGAGAGCAACGTATTAAGCAGGATTCCAGGAAATCAGACTCCTGGGGCTCCAAGTCCAAGGACCGAGTGAGAAGTACAGTGCCAAACCAATCTGCCAGACTCAGCTCAGAAGTTGAGCATAAACAGCAAATGGTTGGAACAAATGGTAGCAAAACCGTGACACATGCCAGAGACATTCCAAACAGATTGGCACCAGAACAATCTTCCGAAGGATGCAATAGCTCACCACCAGTGGTGTCAGGAGCGGACGTGAACTCGAATAAGCCTTCTGCCTTCGGGAGGGGTTTCAAGCTGTCCCCATCTGTACCACAGGAGATGATTGTTGGCGCCTCGCATTCTCAGAGTTCATATGCGACCCTGCCTCCCCCTGGTGCTGTAGGAACCAGTCCAAAACCTGGTTCACCCGGCCATTTTATAGCTGCAGGGAGAGGTCTGTTCATGCCAAAGAAAGAAGAAAAGCCTGCGGCCCATGTGCCAGGAAGACCCAGGGGAAAGGGAGGGAGTGCCATGGGAGGAGGGCGTGGCAGAGGGAGGGGTAGAGGCAGGGGACTGCTGGCAACTCAGTTCAGTTTTGGACAATCATGAGTGTAAGTTCTCACCATATACCAGCAATCCAATTGCTTGTGCAATACAATGTGACATGTCTCTGTGTGCAAAATATACAAGTGCCAAGTATATTAAATTATTTGAAGCATACATTGTTATATCAGGTATTAAAGGGATCGTATAATATTTGTCAAGACCTAACTTCAGGTTTCTGTCATTTTTCCATGAGATGGTGAGAAACCTCTTATGAAATATGAAAGAATAGAATAGTATGTTCTTAGAATAGTATGTTCTATACTATTTCATAAGTGGTTTCGTGATATCTCACAAAAAGTTAAAAGCCCAATACTCATCTCCACCAATACTATATAATCCCTTTATGCATCAGTTGAGGCCTGTTTCTCTCTGCAGATTTCTCAACTATTGAAACATGATAATAATTGTAGTGTTCATGGTAGGAACTGGTTGACCACCAATCAGCTTTCAAGTGTTACTATGGTAACCATATATATTGCATCTACAATGTAGTAATGATTGCAAATCTCCACGTGAAATGGGCCCTAGGATTTCAATGTAGAAAGACACTAAATGTTTCTCCTTCAGCATTCTCTGAAAGACAAATATCTTTATCTAAAGAGCAATGGTGTTGTAATGATGTGGTGTCATTTTTTTTTCTTATTAGTTTAATCTGTTCCTTTTTTTATCTACAGCGAGTCAATATTCTTTGCAAAATCCTTATGTTTGTTTGTATTGGTTTTTTTTTTTTTGGTTTTTTTTTGGTTTTTTTTTTTTGTTTAGCTATGTTTGTTTGGGGGTTTTTTTGTGTAAGAGGTTTTCCAGAACCCTAAAGATAAAAACATGATTTTCCCTTGTTACACAATGACCATGAATTTGTGTAAGAGGTTTTCCAGAACCCTAAAGATAAAAACATGATTTTCCCTTGTTACACAATGACCATGAATTGAATGGAGAGATACATGTATATTTAGATGAAGAGCCAATTATTTTATACCAAGAATGATTGTTAAAGGTACATTATAACCATGTTCTTGTAGCGGGAGTTCACTTCACTTGGAGCTTACTGTGCACACCGAGTTCCAGGCATGGAACGCCAAGCTCTAGGTCGTTGTTCAGAGATGTACACATTGTAGAAGAAAACTTAGTCACTAAAAGTTTCCCCAGAAAATGGTGGTGCCTACTTACAGTATGTACATGTAGGTGTGGTGATTAAGCAAATGTTTGTTCAAAGGAAAATAAAAACACTCCAGGACATTGTAACATTAAAATATGCTAGTGTGGAAAAGAACATACATGTACTAGATCAAACCTTTTTAAATTTGAGTAGAGGGAGGTTAAAAATCCACTTTGTACAATTTAATTTTGTACCTTTACAAGGTGCACATTAATATGTTTCTTCTAAAGGGTATTGCAAACAGATAAACATACAGAAAAATGTGAGTGCCATGATTAGTGATTTCAATAACATAACTACATATTTGCCTCGTATGTGCAGAGCTTCCAGAATGATGCAGGGTTGTACAAATACAGATACATTGGTATGTGTATTGTCTTTCTTCAGAGGCACAGACTTGTCATGAATGTGTCTGTGTGTTGATGTGGTATGTGTGGCTGTATTCAATAGATAAGATTATCTGAAATGTAGTTTGTGTAGGCATCAAGTTGAAAGGGGGTACTGTTCCTACTTAAAAAGCTGCTAGAAAATTGAAGTGATATACATCATGTATGTGAAAAGGTACAGATTTGATCCTAAATTTCAAGTGCATAACTTGTGTGAGAAAAATGTGCTTATCACTGAAAGGGATAACACCAAGTTTGCTTTATCAAAATCAACATTACTGTCAAAGCATCCCAATCATGACTCATGCATTGCATATACTTGAGCTTTCACAAGCACTAACTTTTGCATTGACATTTCATGCCAGGTTTAATTGTAGGAGGAAGATTCATTTGGGGGGTTCTTGATTTCACTAGGTGTCAATATGGGACCAGTATAATTTCACATAGGCAATTAAATGCAGTGCACAAACTACATGTACATGTATTTGCAAGTTTGTACTTTGTACAAAGATTTCATGTTCTGCACATCTCTGCAAAATCATCAAAGTCATAATGCTTTGGTGTTCTTTTGTAGGTAGGCCTCCAGCATAGATGCTGAATACTACTGAATAGCTCATGAAGGACTTACATTATTTCTTGCCATTTTTCTTTTAATTTTTGTATTTCAGTCTTATCTCGCAAGCCTGTCCTGTAGACATATTCAGCCTCTGTTAGAACTGCCAATCGTGAAGTGGAAATACAATCCATGCACACAGCAATATCTTCACCTGACCAAGGATTTCATTAGAATAGGAAAAGAAAGGAGAAAAAAAAATACCATGAGCAAGCAATTTAGAATATATTGTACAACTCCTGTAAAGATCCTGCAGGTACTGCCAAATCCATTTTTTGTTTGTGTGTAAATCACATTTATTCACCTTATCTCCAAGAACTCCTTGTCGATTACCAGAGATGCCAATTGTTGCCTTTTTACAATATTTATAACCTTTTTTTTAATTCTTTCTTTGTTTTTTTCCGAAAATACAGTGTGCTTCATGGATTTTTTTTTTTTTTTTTTGGGGGGGGGGGAGGGGTGGGGTCTCTTCCCAATTGTATACAGTGGACTCCCGTTACAACGAAGTCCTTGGGACCGGCAGTTTTCTTTCGTTATACGTGTATCGAAATTTTTTTAATAATTGAACAAATAAACAATAAAAACACATAAGAGCCAATAATTTTGCGACCTGGATTTTTATATCCTTGTAACCGGAATTTTGTAACAACCGTGTTCGTTATAACGGGAGTGCACTGTATTACACAATGATGTCTATTGCAGGAAAGGTTATGCAAAAAAACAAAAACAAACAAACAAATGAATATGCACCATTTCAGCTGTGAGAATACTGCCATGCTCTTCACAAGGATAGCATCCTTGGATAACAAACTGGAGTATGTGAAAAGCTGAAGTCATGAAGAACTACATGTACTTTGTTATCCACAGTGCTTGACATCACACAACACTCCACTGTAGACAGAAATACTCTCAAAGAGAAATAATTGAAGGAGTCAATCAGCAAGACAGGAAATTTCTTTGACATTTTTTATTAGATTGATTTCAGGTTTGAAGAAGGCTACATACAATATACATTTGTCTTCCTTAGTTCTTATTCACATAATATACACACCATACTGTACATTCAGCATTATTCAGAAACATATAAACAACACAAATTTAACTTCGATGTATGTAGGGCAATTTGTCAATCAGTTGCAATGAAACACAACTTTATTGTCAAGATGTCTGAAGATGTATAATAAGTTGGACAAAAAAAAAAAAAAGATTAAGGTAGGCTATCTAAGAGATCAATGTGATTTTTGGACAATCAACTGGAAAACAAAGTGGCACGTTTTCTGTATTAAAGACTAAAGTCTCCAATACCATCTCAGCAAATCAGTAGTCTTTCAATGCTTTTAATAAGTTCTTACCTCTTGTAGTGTACACATACTTGTATACCCAGTAAACTGGATGTAGTTCAAATCATACAATGTATGCAACAAAAAATCTGAAAAAGCACAGGCCAATCTAAAACTGTCTCAATGTTCTTTGCTACAGTGCAATGTTTGTTCACTGCTCCATGAGAAAGCAAGTGAAATTCGACATCCAGTAAAACATGTACACTGTAATTTAAATTATCCTTCTTGCCACTATGATCATTGTCATTTGTTCTATATCATTACACCAACTGATTTCAAACTGGGTTCTGAGTCTTCTATAGCACACTGAAGCACACAGCCTTTTCGCTGCTTTATTTACCCCAATGCTTCCTGAAGTATTATATGCATGTAGTGTAATACTGTAAACCCAGAAATGTTTGCATGCATTTTGATTTCGCCAATTTTGCGAGAACCAAGATTCGTGTAATTACAATGCATGCAAAAGTTCTTGTCTCCACTACTTTCTATGCATTGGATGCCAGTGGCAGTTTGTGAAAATTTTGTGCCGCGAAAGAGGCTGTTGACTCCAACTCATTAAGATTTTATAGCATGAATACATCTTGCTTTACAGTTGTCAAATAGCATTCTGCATTACATAACTGTCACTTACAATGTACTTTGTATAATAAACTTTGTAGTGGCCACTCCTTAAATTGAATGTTGATAAGTGACTGAAGATAAGCCTGTCTGTCAATTGTCATATTGGACTGCCTCTAGATTTTTACAATAAAATTGATGAATATTCTAATTTTTTTTTTTACTTGAGTCTTTTGAGTATTTTGTGTCAAAAAGGAAGTGATTCTATTTGTATTTATGGTAAAGTGGAGATTTGAACTTGCCTGAGAAATTTTCACACATTGTGGGTAATTGTTTTCATCCTGATGTGCTGGCAAATATAAATACCAGGATTCTATTTCAACGACCAGCAACTGCCTTTGCTCCTGTCGACTGCTAGTCGCTATGAGTATGTACAATTGTAGCATAGCCAGATACTGTATGAAATTCCCGTGGCTTCCACTGTCTTTGTTCCTACGTACAATGTAAGTATGATTTGACAAATAAAACTCATTGCTGAAAGCAGACAAGTATCCTGATTTGATTTAATTAATCTTGCTCTGGTGTATGTTTAACCAAAGACATCAAAAAACGTAATTTCAGCATCATGAAGAAGTTGGTTTTCATATGAATGTTTGGTGTTTGTATGAATATGAGCAACTACAATGTATGAATAAATAAATCTTTATCTGTAAAAGTCATTTCTATGTACATACTTTACAAAAAGAGCTTGACTGTTGGCAAGAGCCACAACAAATAGGAAAAAGGAAAAATAGAATTAGAGAATCAACGACTTGACAAAGCAAATGAATCTGATGTACATTCAATTCAAATTGGTCAATGTTGAATAACCGATCAACTTGTACAGTTTTTTAAATGATACTGGGTGAAGATAATGAATTCACAAGTCTGAAGTTGCCATTATAGGCTTGACACTTGTACAAAATCATGGACAATACATTTATTCTAACGGAATTCTCCTACTTTTATACCTCTACTATCTAGGATTATACAGTTTTATCTGTGTACTTTAATATTCATCAACAAAAACTGTCATTTTAAAATTCCTGATGAAGAATGTTTAAAGTACAAGTCGTGTATTTAATAACTGCAATACATACAATGTGCAAGAGTACATCCCCATTTTGATATGTGTGGAGCTCTATTACAGAGAACCTAGATCCTCCTGTGAATTTACCGTTTTTAAGTTTCTTGCTTTTCCACTCCAAATTTATATAAAATGATGGAATGTATTTCTGTTCACAGCATGAACTTGACCATGAAGATGGACCATGGAGAAACAAAATGAGCTAATCTTTACCTTGAAAATAGCTTTCAATACTAAGTTGTTGCATCTTCCAAGATGCAAAATTAGAAGTTGGTTTTGGTTTACATCATAATTAAACACAAAATGTGTTGCACTTTTACAATTGTACATTTATTCATTTTTCAAATTAGTTGAGCTAATCTTTTAATGGCTTTCAGTATTAAGTTGTTGCATCTTCCAAGACGCAAATACAAAGGTTGGTATTGGTTTATATCGTAATTAGACACAAATTGCATTGCACTTTACATTCATTTATATTTTTAGAATAAGTTGAGCTAATTTTTACAATACCTTAAAAATGGCTTTCAGTATTAACTGGTTGCATCTTCCCAGACGCAAATATAAAGGTTGGTATTGGTTTATATCATAATCAGACACAAATAGTGTTGCACTTTACATGTATTTATTTTCAAAATTAGTTGAGCTAATTTTTACACTTAAAAATGGCTTTCAGTAGTAAGTGGTTGCGTGATCCTACTACCACCGGCTCTTTGGATTTTTTGAATCCATGGAATTTCTTTGGATTAATTCACTTGTTGGAAGATGAGCAGATTTGGGAGTGGCCGAGGGATAATGGCTTTGAAGCGAAGTCCATGATCTGCGAAGTTTGTAGGCAAAGCTGCACTTTACAAAAGAAAAGTGACTGGAGATCAGGCCATGTGTGAAGGTGCAGAAAAAAGGGGGACCAACTGCATGACAAGACATACTATGTGACCAAGAATTCCTTCTTTGAACATACCCACTTTGATGTGCGGGACATTCTGCTCTTTATGTGGTTGTGGTTGTTCAATCCAAGCCTCAGGCAGGTGTCAAATATGTCGGGGGTTGGATACTCTGTTTCATCTGTGAACTGGGCAAATTACTAGTACAGGAGAGACCTCTGCAAGCAGTTTGTTTGAGATCTGTATTACAAAGAAACTGAGAAGTTCCGCAGTAAGATCGAACTTCACAAAAGCTTCTTCGGCAGGAAATGCAAATTTAACAGGGAGAACCCCAATCCTGGCCACAAGGTGTGGATTTTCAGAATGATAGAAAGATCAACCAACAGGTTGATCATATATCCGGAAGATCGACGAGACGAAGCTACGTTAACCACTCTCATTGAGAGGTATGTCGAGTCAGGGAGCAGGATTTACAGTGACGGTTGGTCTGCATACTCCATTCTGAACGACCATAGGCACGAACATCTTACGATCGTACACAGTACAGGTACGCCTTTCAGAAGCAGTACAGGAATGTACAAACTAGCGAGATTATCAAAGTGCACACCAACAGGATTGAGGGGACCTGGAAGCATGCCAAGGATCATTTCAAGAGGATAAATGGCACCAGCATGGCCAAATTTGAGGCTCACCTTGCAAAAATTGTGCTGAGGAACAGGTCGGCATCAAAGAAAGTGTTTACACGTTCTTCAAACTGGTGAAAGAGCACTACCCCCTCAATCGTCCTCATCAACATTGTAACCTTGATCCCCTGTTTTACTGAAAGTCAAGAGTCTTATCCACTTATCCACTCTGCCATAAGCCCCTAACCCACCCCCCCCCCCTCTTGTAAGTTTCACTTCAGATCTCTTCTGAAGATTTCTTGAAATATTCTTAAATGTTTCAGTAAAAGCTGATTTTATCACAATCAAGCAAACTCGTCACATTTGTATTGTTATTCAACATTTTGGATGAGACTTATTTTGTGCCAGAAATTGTACAGAATTATAATCCATCTAATGAAATCTCCACTTTGTGGGACACAAGAAGACCACAAACTCTAGATGTGACTCATTACTTGAGGGTGCTAAGAAGATTGTGAGGTATCTGGTAGTATTCATCAGTCCTACTCAAGCACCATACATGGATGGGTAGATTTATGAATTGTTACATTTGGATATGATATGCTATCAATATTGATTAAAGACTTTTTGTTAACCTGTTTGAGTTAAGTGAAGTGATAGGAATTGATTATAATCAAATTAGGTTATACTTTGTAGGTATGCTAGGTTTAGTTGTAATTACAAATTTAATGTTACTTAAGGAGTCTAGAGTAGAGGTCTAGAAATTGCAAATGAAAAATTCAACCCACAGTTGATCCAACTGCGGCAAGTTAGCATGCTGATGTTTGGGGTTACTTGGACTGCAGGCAAACTCTCAAGTACACTGTACACCTTGGAAGCTTATTGGAGAATACATGGAAATATTCAGAAACAGAAGCACAGACCACAACCTACTGAGGGGAAAACAAAAATTATGCATGGAGCTGTGTTTTGGAGCTGTTCCAGGCAAAATATGGAGAAAAGCGGTTACTAACCTAACTGCAGGCACAGTGGAAAAGAATGAGACCAGCAGCAAAAAAAAAGACTATGCATTACAAGATTTGACACTGGCAGGAAATGAGCCATGCGAATTGTATGTGAAGGCAAATACATGTTTACAGGAGATATATGGCAGAGACTATGACCTTGCAATTCTCCACTACCTGAAAAACATACCTGCTCCATTCATTCAGCACTGCATGAGAAAAATGGAGCTAGCAAGCACTATCCAAGACACAACATCAAAATGATTTCATCAAGATCTTTTGAGGGAATTAATGAACTCTGCATAGCGTATATTCAGCTGATGAATGACAAACACTCAACAATTCATTTAACACCCAGACATCAAATACCTATTAAACCTATCAATTTTTGAATAATCTTTTTGCTCTTTCTGCCATCAGATGAAGAGTACCATAGACTACCAAGTGATACATGTTGTCCAGCTATCGGCTAAGGACCCTCCAAAGTGCACATGCTGGGATTGGAGATGGAGCTAGAATCCCTGCAAGCATCTATTTGCAGTCATGAGGGAATACTAAGAGAAAACATGGGATTCTCTGCCTACCAGCTTCAGAGAGTCCCCTCAAGTTACCCTCGACCAAGAAGAAGAAGCCTATTTCATCCAGGAGGCTAATGATCAAACGTCTCAACCTGACCTGGTTCTGGATCTAACTTATGTTGTAGAGCTACATGTACAATGTATTTACCTGTGGCCCTCCCAGCTGCACATGCTGGAATTGGAGATGGACACAGCTTCCCTGCAAACATCTCTTTGCAGTCATGAGGGAGTACTCAGAAGAAAAATCAAAAACAAAACATGAGATTTTCTGCTTGCCAGCTTTAGAGACTTCTCTCACGTCACCCTGGACCAACAAGAAGAAACCTGTTTTTCTCAAGGAGGCTGAGTTTCAAACCTCTCAAACCCGATCTGGCTCAGAGTAACAGCTCAGAGATGGACCATAGTGAAGACCTCCAGCAGCTAGCTGCCAAGGAGAATCCCAAGAAGTGCAGACTTATCAGAAGTTATGTCACGCACACAGGACACAAACTCAGAATCACACAGACAGTGACCCACGCATTCAACTGATGAATGATAGATGCTCGGCAAATTCAGAAAACACCCAGACAAAAAAGGACAATTCCTCCATGAGGTATCACTAGTATGTTAACAATGTGTTGGAATTGAAAGGAGAGTACTAGTATGCTTGTGGCACCACGTTACTCTGAAGTTTTCCTTCAACTCTGACAGGTTGCTGTTACAGTTACCACAGGATCTGGTAAAACCAAACACATCAATTGATCCTGCTCATTGTGATTTGGCCAGATCACTTGTGAAGGAAAATCCAAACCAAGTAAACAAGGGGCAAAGGCATAGAGATCAATGCCTACAAGGATGAAGACATTGTAATTCATGAACTCAAGAGTGCAGATGTCTTTGAAATTATGTCCAAACGCCAGTATAATGACTTAAGGGATTCAAGAGGAATCCATTTTCTTCTCTGCCAGGAAAAAGCACACCGGATAAGTGGCTGAATGACCAGAAGAAGAAAATGTTGCAAAACCTGACATTGTGAAAAGCAAGCTGTCAATGACCTATACAAGTGAAGCGTTTGTTTACAAAAAAAGAAAAAAAAAAACACAAGAAGTCCATACTGGCAGATTCCTCTAATATGTGTGTGTATTTACTACATCCCCATTTTCAGGCCAAGTCAACACTTCACTTAAGAAGGGCAAACCTGCAGATGTTGCCCATGCATCGGTTTCAACAAAAGAGATTCTGGATGCTGTTGTCGATGAACTCTGCAAGATTTTGTCTCCAGAGGGAGAGACATTATACAGCAAACCTCATGGATCTGACACATCTCCATTTGCAGGGAAACCAAAAGAAAATTTGTTTAAATGGTTATACGAAAAGGAAGGGGAGAAACTTCAAAAGTTATAACTTCCTTTGGACCAAATGTCAAAAATTTAGAAAGAAACAGGCAAAAGACCAAGGACACAGCAAAGAGAGGGATAATGACAGCTGTGGGAGTTCTACTCTTCTGTTACTCCCAGAGAATGTGGTCTCTTCAGATAATACAAAGAGGAAGGGAAGACAAGCAAGCGCTGGTAGCCTACATCACAGTTTTTTGTGCTTGTATTCTTGAAAGGAATTGTGTGATTGAAGGGTTTTAGTCATGTCTTCGAGCTGTAAGTGAATGACTTGAGCAATAGGGATATCATCGATGGTTTAATGAGAAAGGTGGCCAGCAATAACTTCAGTATGTTTCGGGGCATTGATGATGTTGCAAAGCGAGGGGTCTCCATGTCAGGGAAAGCTAAGGTAAGGTTTGTTCAGGAATAATTTGTGTTTTTCTCACAATGTTAGTGAGAAGACTGTTTAGCATGTTGTGTGCTTGCTCATTTGTTTGTGTGTGATGGCATGGTGTTTGTGGCATTGAGAGATGTGATGAAAAATTTAACATGGAGATGAAATTAGTTAACATGGACAGGGATGGAGGAAATGAAATAAGTTGGTATTTAGATAGCTAAATATTAAATAGATTTTTACAAAACGAGATCATTCCAGTCTTTCTTGTCCAGCATGTTTAATTAATTCCGACTAGTACAATCATCTTGTCTTCAAATCCCAAAGCTCAGATCGACAACTATCCATAGAGTAACAGAGGTTATAGACAGGAGTCTAACGGCAAACGGGCACAACTTTGGATCAACAGCACGACTCCGACAACAGACACTGACCTCAAAACAACATTTATTTGACGTTTTAGCTCCACTAAATTTTCCCACGCACGCGTAACTGACTTTAATACCATGACAGTGACCACGGGGGAAAGTGTGCAAACCTTTCTCCAAAGACTTTGACAAGCCACTTCCCACATCGACTATGGGGGAAACTCAAATTAAGGACAGACTGCTTGTATCATTGACCCTGATTGTCGTTCCTCCATTCTTATATTTGCATCGACCACAACACAAGACTTCGACGACATCGGTGCCGAAGCACAACTCTTCCTTGACACTCAGCAAACCATCACTAAGGACTTAAACTTTGCCACACTGAACAAAATTGACTGACTAAAGGATGACCTAAGCACTCTCAAACTTACTAACACACCTGACGAAACCCACCATCACCAACACATTATCATGTTGGCTACAATGAAGCCAGTGCTCAGGATGACAAAGGACGACGGAAAGAAAAGACCAGGCATCGATAAGCTGTATGACTTCACAAAAGGTGGAACGGACATTGTGGACCAACGAGCAGTCGTTAACCTGTAAGGCCTGTAGTGAGGAGCGACTTCTGACTGACTCGCACCGACTCGACAACCTACGGACTGGCTCAAAACTTGGCCAACAGGTGGGTCGAGGGATTGCAGTATTTGGCCCAGGTTCTGGGAAAGCATTGGGGTGGCACCATCAATGGGCTGGTCCGTTTCGTCAACAGGATGTGGCGATCAGAAGGCGGATCGGTCTCAGAGGAGCTGGCGGCGGAGTTTCAAGCTGTGTTTGCACAGATGGGCTAGGCTGGCCGGAAAAGCCCCTGTTCATGGTCATCTTGACCGCCTTGAGCGTAGTCTAGGCCAGAGGGGGTTACAATGCCTTACAACAATCACAGGGTAGAAACCCCAGGTGAGTGTGGAGGTGGCCGGGGGGTCATCAATTACTGTGATCCCTCACGGTTCGAGTCCATCGCCTTTCCCGATTATCCAAATTGGCGGGTGGCAGAGGGCATCCATCCCAAGCATGCCTCGGAGGTGTCCCCGAACACTGTCCGTCAACTCGGGGAACTGCTAAAAGATCCAGCAGTTGTCGGAGTGAGCGAGGTCGGACTAGATCATTCGGTCCCTGCAATCCGCTACAAGGATCAGACTGAGCTCCTCCAGAACATCCTCTCCCTGCCCCACATCTCTCAGACGGTGTTGGCGGTACATTTGCAGGGGAGTCGAAATGATCCCATGGGGATGACTGTCCACAGTTTGTGCCGGGACTACCTCCAGCATCATTGTGGGAAGGCGCAGCGGATCCATCTGCACTGCACCACCACCAGTCCAAATGTGGTGAAGGACTGGTTGCGCCACTTTCCCCAGACCTACTTTGGCTTTACAGCCATGGTAGAAGTCTTCGGGGAACTGCAGAAGCGGGGACTGCAGGAAGTTCCCTTGAACCGCCTTCTGCTGGAAACGGATGCCCCATACATGCCACCCCCTTTGGCAAAGGGAAAGCCAAGCACGTCTGCCTATTTAGGTGAGACGGCTGATCTGGTTGCAAAGATCCGCGGCCAGACCGTGAAGGAGGTGTGCACAGCCACAGCTCAGAATGCTGCTAGGCTGTACTCCCTTCGCATCGTGGAGGGGAGTGAGGTGGGGGAAAATAGAGTGCATTTATTATGCATTTATCAATTTTTGCAAATTTATTTTGGGTTACTTTATATCCCCATCGAGGATGTGATTATTTCATTTGGGCAGTTGATCACAGGGGGTCAGTTATCCCATTTATATTTTGAAGATTTATATTTTTTGAAGATTTATTCAGTCTGGTAATCATAGGCTCTCCGACTGAGGGATATAGATGATATCCCTCATGACTTTCTATCCCCTATTTCTTTCCAATTTAGTCTCATTTACGGGGGTGGAGCCTACCTTTGGGATTCACGTCCCCACCAGGAAGCTACAATGCGACGGGGAAGAGTGCAGTGGGGGAGCAACATCGGACTAACTCGGACTGACTCGGACCGACTCGATGACCGATGGACTGCCTTCGGTCTCCGAGGGCGCGCACATGCTCTTCATCGGAGAGAGAGAACTATGCGCCCAAAGAGTCAACAACCATACATTCTTTGGGCCTTAGGCAACACTTATTTCTACCTGAGCCAGGAAATAACAGCATTCCTAGTCAGGTAAGTACATGTATTATTGCCATATTCTTTCTCCAACTTGTGAGCGAGTTGGCCACGTCTACAGGCCAATTCCAATGGGTGGACAATGGCAGCATTAGCCTTCCTCCTCAACACATACTGCATAAACTCATCAACCATTCTGGCAAGGAATGAGAGGAAGGATCCTCGTGAAGTTTGAGTACTTGAATTTGGATGGCCGCTCAGTAAAGGTCTCATGATGCCATTCATAAAGCAACGGTCACTTAGTGGTTTGCCTACAACCAGCCAGCGAAAGATGGAGTTCATGTTGGGTGGACTGGTTCATGACTAACCTCAAGAACAGTACAGTTTGAGCAAAGAAACAAAACTCCTTGTAGAAGCAGGATGTGCATCGATGCATCCTATGGCTAAGGACACAAGACTGCCATATGTAGTAAAAGTAAAATACATTTGTTTGTCACTTTTATTGAAGTATAGACATGAAGTAGTCATAAGCAATTGTGCCCAGTGAATAGTATACAAATATACCAGGCCTGAGAGGCTCTGGTTGAAACTATGTGCATGAGGCGACTTTTTGTATTTTTGTATTTTCTGAGAGGCGCAGCCCGAAGAAAATAGTGCTATTGAAGTCACATGGTTTCAACTGGTACCTGGAACAATGGCCCAGTATATTTGTTTTATATCCCTCCCAATGAATTTAAGATTAACTGATTGCTGGTATTCTGTAATTTACCCTTTGTAGGGCATCCTTGCTTCACTCTTTTCGAGAAGATTCACCGGTCAATCATGCTTGGGGAAAAACAGCTGGAGGGCAGTGCATACGCGAATTATGAAGAGACAACTGCGCACTCAGCCGCTAACATACACTGCTCTGTAAAATGGTAAACATGCGCGGCATCTGCAAACTTGCAATGCTCTTCACGCTTCATTGTTTTCTGTTGTCTTTCTAGCGTCTTCTAGCTGTCTACACATGAATATGGACTATCCTTCACTGTTAAAAATGTGAGTGTTGTACATCGTAAATTTGGGTAGACTGGTCTAAATTCGTTAACGGCAAGTCTAACGTTATATTAGGCATTAGCATTAGTAACAATTAGCATTGAGTGCCATAGTATGATTCGCAAGGATCCAACACCAGTTACACAGGTTGAAATAGGCCTAGATCTGCACTAGAAATAGTAAGCAGGCCTAGATCTATCTACATTATTGTCAACATCGTTTTGATGGATCACTCTGTTTTGTCATTTTCACTGCTCTGGACTACTCAGGGGACAAGAAGCAATTTGTGAAGGATATACATTGTATAATCTGTAGTAATGACTAGAATTACTACTAGAATGAACCCCTGTAGAAAATCTCATAACATGCGATAAATTGGAAAATTAAAAAAGATTATAAGGAAACCATGTTTTATGTAATTATTGTACTTACTATGTACTAACACTCTGTTACAAGAAATGTTACATACTTTGCTTAAATCAGGAAGATCACAAATGTTTTGTGTTGTTGTTTTTTTTCCCCAGGAAATCTTTTAAAATACATGGAGTAGTTGTGGTTCATCATATAAATTCAGGAAGAAAACTTCTATGACAACCTTCAGTGTGTCAGCTAAATAAAGTAACAGCCAGTCACATACTTTGTTAACCTCTATAATAATGTGGAGTTAAAGAGGAAAGCAAATTTCTCTGAGAGGGGAAAAATAATTCTGATCGAGGAGTTTAGTCTCCATCAAAATATTCTCAGGCCGCGGCTTGGCTCTTCCATATCATGGAAAGACAGAGAGAATGCATGTAGTGACATCACTGCAAAGATAAACGCTGCAAATCCAGCCATGAAGAGAATGGTGCAAGATGTGAAGAAGAAATGGAACAATCAGCATTCTTTCCTCAACAGTGAAGGAAAAATAGTAGTGCTGTGGCCCCTCCCCCGGCCACAAATGTCTCCACTGCTCTTCCTTTGACTAAACGGGTTCAGCAAAAAAAAATACAGGACAAATTTTTTAATGACCAGTATGTGTAATTGAGCCAAACTACATCTGTCTTTGACTAAACGGGTTCAGCAAAAAAAATATAGGACAAATTTTTTAATGATCAGTATGTGTAATTGAGCCAAACTACATCTGTCTCCACTGCCATTCCTTTGATTATTGTAAAACAGGTTTAACCAAAAAATACAAGACAAAATATTTTGAACGATCAGTATGTGGAATTGAGCCAAACTACAGAGACAGCTGGTAATGTTTACCAGCTGTAGGTGGCTTAACATGAAGGGGTACCAGCTGTACAATGGACAATAATGCAAAAATCTTACAGTTTATACAGTAATAGCACAGTGGATGGACCGTTTCACTCCCTTCATGACAGTGTGGTGTGGATGTAATCCACAGGAGTCCACTACATTATACTTTTAGTGAGTAAAAATCAAATTTGGTGTGATTTGGACTTTGTGTTTTAGCGACTTTAATAACAAGCTGCACAGTTTACCTCTTTTTCCCAGTACTACACCAGAACTACACCAGTACTATTACAGAATCATAATGTACAGTCAACCTTGCCGATATAAAAACCTGCAGGAATTGAAAAAGGGTATTGTCAAACTACCCAACAATGTCTTGATTTCAACTTGGGCAGGTAGCAAATGGAATAAGCTTATGAAAAAGTATAGTAAAATAGAAAGTATCTTTCTGCAATTTCATGTGAACTACATGTATGTGCATGAGCGTTTTTGTGACACGTGTTTGTGTGATTGAATGTGTGTGTGTGTGTGTGTGTGTGTGTTTGCGTGTGTATGTGTGCTTGTGTTGCATCTGTCCTATGTAAATATGTTACTATTATACTTCTTGTTAATATGCTCAAAACTTTAGTATGTTTTGTTTTATATGTTTATCCGGGACCCCTTTTTTACAAGCTCTGCTTCTTTTGGGGTCCAAAACCATTCATTATTCTTAATGCTGTATCCTTTTGTAAAATGTCAAATGTTTAATGAATTGGTTAAATAAAACTTGAAACTTGAAACTTGAATTACAGTCAACTGTGCACACAAGTGAAAGTCGCCCAAGTTTAATATCTACCAAAAGATACAAATTTTCAGAACAAGAAATGAAAATTGTGTACATTAAAGCATGTCAAGTCGTATGCTATCATATGTGTAAGATTATTCTCCAGTCTAAATAAATAAATACGAATTATACAGTGTTGTCTGTACAACATGTATGACTAGATCAAGCTTCCTTGTTTCTGATGAAATTGTCAATCATGATGTCAACTACACATGCAAACAGTCAATGATTTCTGTCACAAAGTTCTGAGAACATCCCAAGATTCCCAACGACAGGAACAAGGTGTCTTCTACACACAAAAAAAAAAAGAAAAAAAAGAGACCAACACTTTAGGAAGAATCCCTCGGCATATCTCTGGAGCATCAACTGCGGCTGTCCACTGCCTGTAGTCCGGCCTGCAGTAGGTCTACCATGATGGGGTAGATGCTGGCAAACTCCTTCCCCTGGCGCTGCCTCACGGACTGCACATATGCCTCCAGAGTACCTCTGCAAATCAGCAACAAAATGAAATTGGACAAAAACGTTACATTATTTCAGAAGCAGAAGGGCATAACATCCGCAACCTTTCTCACTGACTAGCATACCAAGCACTGGGATCAAGTGTACATGTACCTTCACTTTACACAAAGGAGAATGGAAAAAAGAAGTTTTGTCACTTGAAAGCAGAAGATTGTCAATACTACAGACACTGTGCAGCTATCCAGCATACAATGTACTTTTTAACTTTCTGACACACTGTAAATCCGCTTTGAGGGTGGTTAAAGACTGGACAAAGTTATTTATCTCCTGAAAGTCAGGAAGGTTTTATGCTATCAATTAAGTACAGGTAAATACTTAACGGTGACCCAAACCATCACCCAGTACAGAACACAACTCTCGGACGGTTCTATAGCACTTGGAACAGTGGTCTATACACAAAAACATCTCAGCAATTTGATGAAACATAATACAGTATGTCCCCAAAAAAAATTACAATCAGATTTTCACATTGATAACACCCAACGTGATTAAACTGTCGAAATCCTACTTGAGGGTCTTAAAATATAACATCTTAGCTTTATTTTGCAGAAAACCAAATTCAATTTGGTTAAGTGGTCACAGAGAAATGTGGATTGCTGTAAAGCATGTCAGGACTCTGATTCTTCCAAGTTTAGCACTTGAATGCTCTTGTGTGTGAACACAATAGACAGAACTTGGAGGGAAGAGATTCCCGACATGCTCTACAAAATTCCTCATTTCTCTTTGACCACTGAAGCAAATCGAATGGGGGTTTTCTGTAAGATGTGGGCAATGAGTTATAGTTTCATACCCTGAATTTGTATTTGGATCGATTTATTATTTTTAAAGTTATCATTGCAGAGGGTCCCATTGTAATTTTTTTTTTGGACATACTGTACAGGCTTAAATTCAAGAAGATATCGTAGAACTGCATGCCCTGCCTTTCCTCCATTTCACAAAATAAACACACACCCCACAGTGCATCCATAGCATATGGAAAAAAAAAAAAATTGTCAAATGAGTAGCAAGAGGGTTATAATGCAACAGATGTTTAAAATAGTTGAATCCTTCTAATCTTGTCTGCAGAAAATAAATAAAGGGTAACTTCATCACAGCCATTGATAGCCTATTCATGACTGGTGATACTTACTTGATCAACACAAGCCTCTCTTTCTCAGCCCTGTGCTCACTTAGCCATTGAGAGTACCGGGAGATGGACCAACCAGCAACCTACAAAAATCAGAGAAAGCACAACCTCAATAACCGACTTTGACATGGAGAAAGCCCATCTGCCTTAATTATCGACATAACATACGAATGATATGAGAGCCATGTACATATTCTCCCAAAATAGGCATACATATACTGACACATGAATCTGACGATGGTATATAACACTAAACACGTAATGAAACTTAATGAGATGAAATCAACTACACATCGCACAGAAGTCATACACAACAATTTAATGTGCCGAAGCCTTCAAATTGCTCATTTTCATTGCATTTGTGTTGATGCCAACATCTGAATGACACTTGACAGCATTTGTTTACTTTAAACTTGTAAATGCAACAGACATCACAGATAAACATAGGGAAAGTATCAAGACTCTCTTCAAATAGCTTTAACCCGTTAAAGACGAGTCCCGAGTATACTCGGGCAGGTGTCTATGGGAAATACGTGTTGTAGCAAAATCAGCCCGTCCTCAAAGGGGTAATGAAGGAAATATGAACTGGGGCTGCTTCGTCTTTTTCATTTCTTCAGTAAGCATATCCACCATGATCCTCTTCTCTATTCAATGCCAGACAACCAAGATACAAGTGCAAGTTGCAAATTCTCACTTCATGTGGAGACATCAGCTCTGAGGGCGCCCTGGCAAACAGGAACTGCAGGATGGTGGAGTACGGGATGATGTCTCCCAGGGCGGAGCTGCTGGAGATGTGTTCTGGTGTCTGGAAGAGCATCGGCCGGAAGGCTCTCAGCAGCTTGTAGGGTCGGCCCAGGTCCGACGGTCGCCTGCACAACGGTGTGATTGCTAGCTCCATCTGGTGATGGAAACAGTAAAGAGTATGTGAGATAGTGAAATTCTTCGGTACCACAGGTAAAGCATCACGACATAGATACACTTTTGACTGGTCAGAAAAGGAAAAGTGCATGCAATGCCTTTCACTCAGTATTCTTCAAGTATGTCCATGACATTTACTTACTGCATCTCTTTAGCATCTTCATGCCTTAAACTCAGTGATTAATATTTTGTTTGTTTTTGAATTAACAGAGATATTCAATGAATGCAGCATAGACTGTTGTAATTAATTGACAAATATTACTTATTTCATTACATTCATGCTGATATGCATGCATTTTTGTGTGAAGCAGAAATTAATCTCACTCTTATTGACTTGCACTATAAGTCTCTTGATGTTTTATCCTCTTATTACAGAAATAAGGGTTATGCAGTACAAAGCATCACAGCTTTGAAGCCAAAGCTATGAGGATGTGAGCTACAATTGGATTTTGAGTTTCCAAAGATTCTAGAACTGAAGTTGCACCTTGTTCCTTTTAATAGGAAAGGAAGCACAAGAAGAATTTGCAGCACCCGAGTTAATGCACTATCCTTCTGCCTTTCCAAGAACTCATCAAGACGGCCCAAAAATCACAAATGTTCTTTAGATAGCCCGGATGGAAAGCCTATCTTCATTGCTTTTTCAATTTACCATGTAAGATGTCACCCTCTTTTCCAAAGGTTTGACGAAAACCCTCTCACCTGAGCGAAGTCTGCAGCTAGCCTCATCTTGCCCCCTTCCCCTAAGGGTCGAAGAAGGCTGGCATGTCGGACAAACAGCTCTATGGCCTCACAGCCAATGCCATGCACACTGTATGCAACAGAAATGAAAGTAGAGTAGCAAGTGTGAACAGTAGGGTCCTCATATGCCAATACTAGTTACAGTTACAGATTTAGTAGGAAAACCTCTTTAAAGTCCAAAGGCCCTCACCCTGGGCATACACGTACCTCTTTTTGGTGGCATGACTCTGTTTCCTATGGGTTTATATCATAGTCCCTCATGCAAGACTCAGAGGCTTCCTCATCATTCCTTTGTTTTTATTTTTGTACTGTATTTGTCTCTGTTTTATGTTGTAACTGTCAAACAATATCATTTGACTTTCACTTTGTTGAAAAACCACCCTGACATACACGATTTGTAACCTCTGCTCTTTTGTAGTTTCTCTGTTTCAGTACCTACCATATGCAGGGCTCGACATTAACATCTTCTCTGGTGGTCCATTTGGGCCACTAAAATCTTTGAATTTGACAAATGTAGCTGCCCAAAATAAAAAAGAACACAAAATTTAATAATACATGAATTTCAGCTGCCCGATCAGGCCACAAAAAGATAACCTTATAGGAAATTTGGTGGCCCGACATCAATTTTTAGTGGGCCCGGGCCACCCGGTCCCTGCTAATGTCAAGCCTTGTCATATGTTATGCATCACATGTTTGTACATTTGTTTTTGGTGTTCTTTCTGCTTTTTACAATATACTGTTTTCAGATACATAAAATAAAGTTCAAAGTTTGAAGTTCCCATCATGACCCTGTGCATATTTCTCTTTCAATGACCACAGTGAGAGGGCCTTGACAAGGCTACCCTCCACTTAGACTGACAGCACAGAAGCATCTTCACATTACATCCGAACTGGAACTACATGGTAAGTGAAAGAAATATGACTGCTAAACAGTATACATTGCTCAACATAAGACAACACAATTCTGACTACTAAAACAGATTTGTTTAGCATGCTTGATGCCAACAAGTTCCATCAAAATCATCTTATGATGGAGGAGAAGGAGGAGGAGGTGGTGGTAGTGGTAAAGGAGGAGGAAGGAGGAGGAGGAGGCAGAGCTACACCCACCTGTCGATGATGAAGTCTGTGCAGTTAAACTGGGAGAGGTAGGAGGCCTGGACCCTTGCCAAAAAGCCTTGCAACTCCCTCATGTACAGGGAGCACGGGGCGTCCGGGGAATCCTTTGGAACAGGTGCTCTGAGGGAGAAAAACCAAACAGAAATTCATTACTCCTGTGGGTAAATTGTCCCGCCATTGCAGGGGAAAGGCTGTCTGCTTAGTGGTGCACAGTAATGCAAGTGATGACAATATTGGTACATGGAATAAATAATAATCCACTCATTGTCATTGAAAGATCTGTAAGATCCTACCTTAAGGTGATTAAAACATAAACTGTGAGTTGATAACATACAGTTTTAAGAACAATGCTACATGTACTTTTATACTCAACTTCCAGGCATTTTTAGGTATAGACTTTGTATAGAATATGCCTATTAGCACCTCCAGGCAAAATCTTTTGCGATGTTTGTGAATTGCAAAGGAGACTACTAGTGGTAGGATGCATACACAATTTGATAGACAGAAAGCAGAAAATTCCAGATTTTTTGAAAAGGTAGAGGAAACTAGGGATGCAAATCTTATCAAGTCCAGAAAATTGTATGAATCGGTTTGCTGCAGTATATTCCTGATTTTAAACAGGCAGTTTTACATTCAAAATTTGATGGTCAGTGTGAGGTCCAACGCAGAAGCCATCTCAAAACTCACGTCTTGAAGTCCTCGTTATGCATGGTGAGAATGATGGCCTCCACAGAGTCTCCGATCGAGGTCAAGAGAGGCTGGATGGCAGCACTCATCATGGCAACCACATTCTGTAGTCATGGAAACAAAATCACACATCATGAGAGCACATGTAAATGACAACACAAGCCATGAATGCTCACTTTCCTATCACTCCTCCTAACTCCTATACAACAATCTCAAACTTACTCAAAGGAAATAGTATATATAATAGTATATTTAAAAAAAAATCAATCAAAATTCTGCTGGTGCCTCATTTGAAACCATCGATGAACTTTACAGTCCAGTCACTTCAGAGTGAATCTTTATACACATACTTTGATGATTTACATGTTTATAATGTACTACTACACAATTCATTTCAGTGAATTGATATGAGATGTGATGAACTTGACTTTAACAGGTCCAAAAACCGATTCCATTCTCTTCAGTAATGTTATAAACCTCTCCCCCCCCCCCCCTTTTCCTTTTTTCTTTTTTTTTTTTTTTTCACTCGGGAAGCATTAACATGCCCTTGAGATCTCTGATGGGCAAAAAAAAACCAAACAAAACAAACAAACAATGTAAAACTCACTGTATTCAAGTATGCCAATGCTTGCAGAACACAGTTGGAATTGTTTAACATCATTCACATACATGTACTATGTAACTGTTATGTGATTCTGCAATCCAGTAACAAACATATTTTCTTGATAGGAGAACATGGTACTAACTGGAACATAACAGTAAACAAACAACACACAACCAAAGAAAATGAATGATTTCTTAAAGGTAGGGGATACCTTTTACAGACCTTCCAAAAGGCAGCAAAACATTAAATATGAACCTCAGGGGACTTGTTTAGGCCACTGCTGAGAAATTTGGAAGTCAACAGTTATCTACAATTTGAATAATGCACAAAACTCAACTACTCAGTAGTTCTGTGTGTCAGCCACACTTAAGCCTTTTTGTTGTAGTCTTCTACATTTTTTATCTATAAACACAAGTCTAAAAGTATAAAAGCTGATGTAATAACATATAGAGTGCGTGGCAAGAATGTATATAGAAATGTTTGTAAGTTTTGATGAACTTTCTTTACAAAATATACATGATGGACACACATGCAGTGCATGGGTCTGCAAAGGTAGCCTAGTAATGTACTGGAATTTACGGTGAGCCCCGAAAAAAATTCAATTCAAAATCTAACGGTCAATAAAAATGTACTAAATGTTACCTTCCACTTTCAATACTTTATGGGAGTTTCTAAAATGATACTCTCTTCAACATACCACTGTATTTATACAACTCTTCATTTAAGGCATGCAAATGGGATTCCCTACCTTTAAGACAATAACAGTCTTCTTTTTTTTTTCATGGTCATTATAATGATCATCACAAAACAGCAAATGTTTCCCTCTCTTTGGGGTTGGGCATTTCACTTGCTTTTATGCCCTTTCTCCAGGTTGCCTGGTCAGTGATATGAACCAGGGCGAGGCCAGATATGAACATTCCGACCCATGTCTCCCAGGTCTGCTCGTAGTCTTAAACCAGACACTGAGGGATTTGTGGCCACTGTTCCCACTGGCTTTAATCTAGCTGTACACACGAAATGAATCACATAATCAAAACTAACCCCAGAAGTATCACACACTAGGGATGCTGTGGAACTTTGATTGAGCTAACTTAACTTAAGCATGGCAAGAATGGTATTAAACATTACTGTACTTTGTTCATCGATTGGCACAACTGCTGAAATGTTTTCTTCACCGAATGGCACAGACATCCAGAAACTAATTGTCAATGTATAGAGATTACCCTATCTCCCTAATGTTGATTGTGTCACCATAAAACTCTACACCTAAGTGGGCTTGCCATACTACAGCTGGGTCAAGTTTGGACGGAGTACTGAATGCTGATGGAAATGCTTGGCAAGATAAGCTAAGTATCTGGACAAATAAATGGTTAAACAAACTCTCACCTGCAAAGAAGTCTCAATGACACTGATGGCATTTTCTGGGTAGCTACCAAGAGCCTGGGTGACTCTGCTAATGGCCTGATGAAATTGGTACAGAGAGTTGACCACAGCCGCATTCTTGGTCTGTCCAGCTGTAGGGGGCGCTATCACCTGGCTGGCTTCACCATCCGTGCACAGCTGAAGGGCAGATGTAAATTATCATCAAGACATTTTTGCAACACCCATTACTCACATTCAACATTCAAGTGATTTCTGTAAAGTCCTTTTCTTTGCCAAAGTAGGAAACACTCTGGATACATGATACATGAAATATAGTATACAATTAATCTACATATAACAACAGAATGTGGCTGATAAGTAACACTATCAAATTTACAGGGGATGATGAGCCTGGATGGAATTTCTAGTGTCCAAACTTTAAGCTGTACTCTATGACAGAGACCTCCACTTTGATTACAATTTGGAGTATACTTTGTAACACAGGTATTGATGCAAAGCTTGATGATGATATAGCTTTTCTTCTTGCAGACCTTAACTGCAATTGGTCTTTTATTTCTATGAGCAATATGATGCCCGGCTTGTGGCCAGGATAAAAGGGACAAACTAGATATCAATATGTGCTGGCATGCTGGAAAACCACCAGGTAAATGGATAGCTTGAAAATGTGTGTTTGATACAACTGATATTTGATATTTGATCTTAATATATGTTATATGAAATGAAAGCAAAACAAACTAAAATCACATCATATCAATTATTGATATCACACGAAATAGTTAGAGTCAATCAGCAATCACAAACCGCCAATCACAGAAGGAAACTTCACTCACCAGTTGCTCACACTTGTTGACGTACAGAGTGACCGTCTTGGAGACATTCTTGGCGACAAGCACAGACAGACCAGCCCCCACGCTGGCAACACTCAGCTCACTGGCGGTTTTAGAGGGTCACAGAAATACAGTTCAAGTTAATGCAATGAGCAGTCCTTATAAAAATGTAATAACAACAGCAAAAAGCTGCTGAAAACAACTTATCCAAAAGCTGTGAGCCAGCAGAGTAAATATGAAGTCAAAAGGGGCCTGAGCTTTTGATCCTAGCAGAATCAATGTCAAAGGCAAAATGACAAACTTACAGGGCAAGCAGATTATATAGACTACACACAACGTGCATTGTCAAGGAGGGGCTAGGGATACAGAACAAAGAAAAAAACGGGGTAGGTTGGGTGTCAAAGGCAGGGAGTCAAACAGGCGTGAAGGTGAGAGGATTATAGCAAAGGGGTGAGCAAACAAAAGGGAAAGGCAGGATCAGTGATTATCACAAGGATCATAAATGGGCAACCTGTGAAGGATAAAGATGAATAGGAAGGTGTCAGCAAACAAGATCAGGAACAACATAAAGGCAAAGGGGATGACAAAAATTGAATCCCGATGGAATCCATTTTCTTTGCTCATTTTTCCACTAATAGATCATATTATTTTCTGGTCAGTTTTCTTCTGTTTGCATTTGTTACTTGCTCTAAAAAGCTGCATCACTTCGGTGATTCCTCCATTTTCCCCAAGTTGAATTATCCTTCAGGTTTATGCCAGGTTTAAGTGTGTGCGTGTTTGTTACACACAGACACACTACTAAAGCTTCTGACAACCTGAGTATTGAGAATTTAGGGTTTCTAGAACGAACACTGAACTAGGGCTTTCTAAAGCTCAGTCGGTAGAGCACCGGGCTAGCAAACCGGAGGTCTCGGGTTCAAATCCCGATGCAATCCCATTTTCTTTGCTCATTTTCACTAATAAAAAAATTGAACTTGTCACACTGGAATCCTTTCTGTGCTCTGAGTGTTGATTGGTACCAAAAAAAAAAACTAGATATATCGCTACGGCTACTGATATGCCTCCGCCATAATGCATGGTTCTCCTTTAATAGGTCTATAGTACAATGTCTTGACAATGTGTGATAACAGTTTAACATAAGTGGCAAAATAATAAAATGACAGGTTTGACACAAATGTGCTGAATGTTCACTTTCCTAGAACTAGGTTCAATTGGATGAATGATTAAAATGTCAGAGTGCAGATTTTTGGGGAACTGATGATTTTTACTTGACTATTGACCCTTTTATAAGTTTATGCATTGAGTAATTTTCAAGGTATTGAGAAAAAGTATAATTTCAGTATCAAATGGGAAAATAGCATTATCTAAACCTGGCCTTTGACCTTTGACCTCACAGTTCCAAAGAGAATCACTGTTAGGTTAAACATGCATAAATATGTAAGTTTCATGATGATACCTTGAGTTACTTTCGAGATATGGAGGAAAAAGTGCAATTTAGCACTTTCACTTGACCTTTTACCTTTTGACCTTTTGGCAAGAAACTTCCCCAAAAATATATATTGGGTAATACATGCCATACATCAAGTTAAAAAAAAAAAAAAAAAAACCTTCAGGCATATTGCATTTTAAGGAAAGTAGTGATATTTTGAGGAGTTGACCTTGACCTTTGACCCCCTGACCTTTGACCCATGACCCCCAACTTCCCTAGATAATCACTGCCCATCGGTACAAGCATATATACTAAGTTCCATGAGAATACTTTGAACCATTTGCAAGATATGGAGAAAAACATGAAATTTCAATGTTTTTTTCACAAAATAACCTGTGACCTTTGACCTTTGACCCTGTGACCCTAAAATCCACACAAAGTATCATCCCCCAAGGATATACCCTCATACCAAGTTTGATGTAAAACCACCACACGGTTCTTGAGATATCGACAAAAACAAAACGGGACGGACGGACGTACAGACGTACGGACGTACGGACGTACGGACGGACGAACGACCCGAAAACATAATGCCTCCGGCCACTTCGTTGCGAAGGCATAAAAAGCATTGTACACATTGCAACGGATTGACAAATTGCCCTACATCGACGTAAATAAAACACTGATCAATTCAGTGCTTATTTACGTCGATGTAGGGCAATTTGTCAATCAGTTGCAATGAAAACATCTCGACGGAAGAATTTCATGAATTTGAATAACAAAGCAGTACCCGCTGCATGTTATAAGGATTAGAACCAACACTTGCTGTCGGGCGAAAGCTCGGTGGTCTAGTGGAGGTGACACCTGTCCGGTGATCAGGAGGTCGTAGGTTCGAATCCTGCTCGAGTATGTACACCCATGATTTTTTATCATGGCTACTACTAAAACACTGATCAATTCAGTGCTTATTTACGTCGATGTAGGGCAATTTGTCAATCAGTTGCAATGCAAACATCTCGACGGAAGAATTTCATGAATTTGAATAACAAAGCAGTACCCACTGCATGTTATAAGGATTAGAACCAACACTTGCTGTCGGGCGAAAGCTCGGTGGTCTAGTGGAGGTGACGCCTGTCCGGTGATCAGGAGGTTGTAGGTTCGAATCCTGCTCGAGTATGTACGCCCATGATTTTTTATCATGGCTACTACTAAAACACTGATCAATTCAGTGCTTATTTACGTCGATGTAGGGCAATTTGTCAATCAGTTGCAATGAAAACATCTCGACGGAAGAATTTCATGAATTTGAATTGTACACACTGTTCAAAGTCCCTGGCAAATAAAGGGTTAATTCCAGGCATGACTGGACGACAGGAGGTGGTACTTACCTCTGGACAGTCTTGGCAATGTTCTCTACCTCACTGTCCGAGGGAGGGTAGGCCGCTCCACTGGGAAAGACCAGGTTGATGGGGTCAAAGAGGCGCGAGAGTGACCGCGAGAGGTACGCAGTCTCAAACAGGGTCAGGGACTCCTTCAGGGCCTTTTCCGGACTGGACAAAGAGAGGGCAAGAGGAAAGTTTGAATGAACTTTTTGACCAAGAGTTACACACTACAATGAAATTTTTTTTTTAATGGTTCATAATACACTCAAGATTCCATTTTGGTACAGGTCGGAACAAAACAGACCTAAATCAGTGGACCTAGATTATGGTGTGAAAATTGCTCCTGTAAAGGTTCATTAAATTAGGTTTGACTGTAATGCACAAGGGCTTCTTTCCAAAACAGAGGAACGATAGTGAACTTCACATTTGTTCAAATTTCCCTGAGACTACATCTTAACAACAAAATAAACAAATAATCATATCTGCGATTGTTTTTCCTGCATATTTTGTGAGCCTTAAAGTCATAATTTGCCATTTGCAGATGAAACAAAAACCCATCATCAGTTCTAAAATGTGAGTCAGGGATAGAAACAACCACTGTAAAAAAAAATTGAATTCGTACAATCGATGTTAAGTGTTCTTAAATACACAAAATGTTAACAATAGTTATAATAAGAATATTTCCAGACTAAACCGTCTACAGTTACAGTCTATTGAAAAAACACTGATATCTCCTTATATTTTAGGCTTAATTGTGAAAAATTTATATGGTAGGATGTTTAGTGACACAACAGACCTACACATATGCATCAAATGTGATATCTTGAATATTTTTGAAATCACTGCTACCAAAAGGTAAACAGGACCTTGAAGTCCTTTTCATTAAATACCACTGAGCCCACAGATTTACGATGTAGTCATAAAGTATGTTATTGACAGTGTGAGCTTAAAATTCCTTACCTGTAATCCTCGCCCAATTTGAAGCCAACATAGTCATCAACCACGGGAGACTGGGGTACACCATGGGCATCCAATGATGCGGTTGCCATGGAAACCACATTATACTGCTCCAACCGCTTCCACAGGTCATTGTAGAGCCGCAAGAGTTTGGGGTATTCCCCTTCAAAGGCTTGCTTGATGAAGGTGGATGCTAAACATTACAGAAGGGGAACAGAGATTAAAAAGAATCTGTATTTGCTGTTTTCCTCATTACTTTTGTTGTAAGACAAGGGTCTTTTCTTACAACAGAAACATAAAAGGAATCAAACTATAAATGTAAATATCTTTTAAGTCTTCTTCCTCTGTTAATAGACAGTCCTGATGGACTGAGAAATGTGTGTATTGCAACTAACACGTGCTGAATTTATGCACAAATTTAATGTGCCATTATAAAGATTTGCATGATGGCAAAGAGTATGGCACTGTTATAAAATGATACCATAACAATACCATAACAATTCTTTGAAAAAAAAAAAAGAAAGAAAGAAAGATCTGGCAACCACCTGCAGAATGTGGAATGCACACACAATGTTGAGGGTGATTTTTTTTTTTTCTTACCATTGGCAGTTTCTCCAAACTCTTCCTTCATCAATCTTGTGACGGACATCCAGAAGGAGAGCATGATGTTGCCATGTCCATCCTGTGGTCAGTTTGGATCAGAGAAGAGGAATGGACATGATGTACAGTGTAACAGCTCAGGCAAATGATATGCCGCTCCCGACACTATCCACACTTACAAGATTGTGTACTTGTTGATACACTTTGAAGTGGTACGTCCGCTTACCTTTCCCTTCCCACTAGTTATACATGTATGACGCACCACAAACATTTGCATTTATCTCAGCATGAAAGAGTCTGTTTTCAAATTACACATTCAGACCGGAAGAGTGGTATAGAAATGTTTACCTTCCTTGGTATGATTTCATAATCACATCACATTTCAGTTTCTTTACAACAACAACAAAAAAAAACAACAATCAGTATTTCATAGAAACTGCAATATGCAGGTGTGTGCAATGCATTGCATGAAGATCAAATGATTAACTTTATAATGATATTTCATAACCAGCACATACATATCACCTTCTTCAACAAATTTCAACCTGAGAAAACAAAAGCAACTGACAAGAAGCAAAATGTATGGAGCAATGTTTTCATATCAGTCTTGCATGGACCGGAGAAGGAACAGACAATGTCGATTACCTTTTGAAGTTCTTCCATGAAACAGACATGTGTTACTGGATCCCGCTTCTTAGCCAGAACTTTCTGGAGATGATTGACCTTAAATACAGAATGAAGACAACTGCAACTTAAGTATCAACAGACTTTCAGGCATCACACAGAGTTTTCAATAACTATGGAGTCAACTACTCCATGACATCATTAGAGAGTCATTACACTTTTTAGAGCTATTTGAATGATAAAAAAATGTAGAAGTTCTACATTTTTGTATCATTCAAATAGCTCTTTGTACCTCAACTTTACTCCAGTGCAGTTTCATTACAGAGAGAAGCTATGAAAATTGTAAAAATGACAATCATCAACTACATTGTAACTATGAACACACTGAACCTTCTGTGAGCATATCGCTTAATCAATACTTCGCTAGGCTATTTCACCCTAAGTCACCACCCCATCTGCTGAACTGAACACACTGATAGCCACCTGCATTTGCAAATAGTAGATGCAATACAGATAGTTCATTGCAGTGGCTCATTACAGTGGCTCTACAAGTGAAATCCTCAATATTCAGACATATAAAACCACATAATTCTATTCAAAACTTGTAAAAACAGTATTATGCATCACATGTCAGGTAATTATGGGGCAAATTATTTGTTGTATAGGGCCCTATTTTTTCTCTCTTTCTTCTTCCTTGAAAACACAACAACAGGTAATGAAGCTACATTGCTGTAACATTCACACATTGAACTCGAAAAGGTTGTTCCAAGACGCTGTCAGATATATATTTGTGATTCACACACACATCGTACAGTACATCACAACAGGTGATAATGATTCCCAAATCAGCAAAGGGCTTCATATTCTTTCACCAGGATGCAGGGAAATACAATGTAGCTAGTTCTTTCACCATTTCTGTGCCATTGACTATGGAGAGTGTGTAAAATGCTATGGGGTTTTCTGTACCAATCAGCACTCAAACCACACAGAGAGGGAAGCTTCTTGCAGCATCATAAAGACTTGGAAGCCCTGGGGCTCGTCCTCCTTTGTCTCAATGCTTCCACCAGAGACTCACCTGTCCACAAGCTGCATAGATCTGGTCCATGAGCTTCTCCAGGTTTGTCCACAGCGTCGCTCGAAAGGCAGCCGTGTTTCCAGGAGCAGGCATCGCTGCCTTTCCAGGACCTGTGTGAATATAATCCCAGGATGCACTTGGATTATTCAAAAGGGCCTATGCCATCTACGAGATTATTTAATAGCATAACATTCTATAGAAGCAGAGCACATCACACTTATCATGTGGGAAGATTATATATACCAGAAGGCTGAGTGCTAAGAGACAAGATTGGACTGCAGGAACAAGAAAAAATATTCCCTTGTGTTCTGGAGTCAAAGAAGGTAAGTTAGTGATGTTGGAGCTCGGATGGAGCAAGCAGCATGGATACCAACACCGCTGACGAGGTTGAATATGAATTATGAAAACTGGAAGGAAATCAGTTCAAGCAAAGCAAAGCTTGGACTTATGTTGCCATTTTTTCTATCACAGGGAAAGTTGAAATAACACACTAGAAATCTTGTATGCATCTTTCTGTTGTAGTATTGAAAACTCAATTCATACTCTCTACATCCATGCTCACCCCTGCTGGCATACGAAGCAGTCTGCGACAGGACCTGCACATCGAGGGCGTCCTTTATGTTTTGCCTGAGGACGTTCTCATACTGATTGACGACAGCCTGAACAGTGTCCTTCAGCCCTCCTAGGTTGTGGAATACTTGAAGTGAGGTGGCCACTTGAGTTTGGTTCTGCAAATTAATAGACATTTAAGATTACCTATTTGTGAGATGCATGAAATCATGTACAGCTTTTTCTCCTTTCTTTCTTTCTTTTTTTGCTGTAAAGCAATTAAAACAGCGTGACTGGGCATATTCCAGTCAGAATGAAATTCATCATTTCAAGTCCCAACCTGAAAGTGTAGAAAATATAGAAAGAGATCAAAATGTAAACACTAACTACTGTCAAATAGAACTGGATTGTATTGAATACACATGAATGTTATCTGCTAAATTGAATATTGGTGAACTTGAAAGTCAATTCACTGCATTTTCACTGTTTTCTTGTTTATATTGTTCTTATAAAATGGACTTTAGAATCTCTGTAATCTGACTGGTCAATTATCATGCATTGATTTTCACTGATCCACACTGAGCTATGCGTCTGATAAAATATGAATGCACGGCTATGCGTCCAGTTAAATGTGAACACATGGCTCAAGCCTTGTATGGTTTAGTAGGTGTACCAGACACATGATGGCGAAAACAGTTGTACACGTGTATTTCATGAATTTACAGGCCCATTTTATAACACAAATGATGTGCAGGCCTATTTCCTGGATCAGTGAGAATTGGATGCTCTCATTTAACTTTGGAACAGCCTAAAACCAAATCGCTGCGCTTGTGGGTTTAAACACTCTCAAAGTTAAACTCGCACACCCAACTCTCACCGATCCACTCTGTCCTGTACATCATTTGTATATGGTTGTTTTACTGTGGATGATCTGAGATCCACCAATACCAAGCCACGGAACAGCACAATTCAGACAGACCCAGACTCACAACTTTCAAGCACTCACCTGTGTCTCCATCCCCTGCTGCAGCATCTTCTGTGCCTGCTTCTCCACATCTTTGCGAGCCTTCCGGATGAAGATGGTGTCCTGCTCGATCACCTCAATCCCGGCCAGATCAACTCCATGGTAGAGGTAGTCTAGGATGCCACATCATATCAACATACATGTAAGAAATATCATTATCATGCAGGTTTACACAGGGGCTGTCATATCTTGTGACTCGACTATAGAAATCGAATGATAGGTGAGTGAAGTTGGGGAGTCGTGTGAAGAGCTATGACAGGGAAGCCCTTTGGAGTGAGTAGGAGTGGAGAGTAAGGCTCGAGAAAGATGACCAAGTGGTGGCAATCTGGTAAGGAAAACTGCTCGAAAGATGTTCCTGAGTTCTCTAATGTGGCCATCCATGTGTGTGTACCCGGCCTGACACAGTTGGAGGTGACTGCTGATAGCAGCAAAAATATATTAGTTCACATTACACCATGGGTTATAAATATGGTAGCATTCTTTCATCACAACAGTCATGCTACCTGATGTACTCTATCTTGCTCCATTCAATGTATCACAACAACAATCTGATGTACATGTAGACACCTTTGGCAAATATTAGCAAAGTGGTTTAGTGGACATGGCTTACGACTCTAAGAAGAAAAAAAAAAGCTCCAGACTTCAATTCCAGACTGGTACGTGCATCCTAGGACTGGATACTTAATCTATAACATTCCTATTGATCCATACGTAAAAATGGGTTAAAGGCATTCTGCCGTTACAATAATAACGGGGTTCTGCTGATAGAATAGCGCTGACTCTGAACATTCATCATAATTATGATCATCATCATCATTGATCAGCACAACATGAACTAGAAAAGCACTCTGAGAGCGCAGACCTCCGCCAAGCATGCAGCTCATTTCCACCATTAATCTTGTTTTTCCATAGAGATATCAGTGATTTCCACCCATACGTACTTATCGCATTGTGTGCTGAAAGTCCCCCAATTTCCCAATATAGAAGCCTTTGTTACGTCATAAACCCTAAGCTGCACAGCGCGCCTCGCCCTAGTAGAAACTAGAGTACGCACTTTAGTGCACGCATGCAAACCTCAAACACATGCAGCCTGAACTCTCAAGTTCATTGACCCTACCTGCCGAAATATCAAAAATCCTTCATAAATTCCCAAAAAATTCTCGGATCACTACCAAAATTTAATCAACTGTTACTTGTATTATTCTAAACCTTTCCTGCAAGTTTCATTCAAATCCGCTGACTACTTTTTGAGTTATTTTGCACATGGACAAACTAACTAACTAACTAACAAACAAACCAACGGTAACGAAAACATAACCTCCTCCCTTGGCGGAGGTAATTAACATTATCATCATCACTATCACATGACCAAGATGACTCCTCATCTCCCATGACTCACCAAGCTCGTTAAGACTCTGGGCAGCCTTGGTGATTTCCCTGGCTCCGCCTTGGAGCTGACCGTGGAGCCTCTTGCTGAGGTAAAGGATGCGGATGATGCGTCTCAACAGATCGCAGGCCTCCTGGGTGGGGCACATGACCAGGAGATTGGTGAAAGCAGCAGGAAAAGAAGAGAACACAGTATTGATTTGTTAGTGCTAAACATCATACACAAAGACTGAAAAGCAAAACATGATCACAACAACTTTACTGTTTCCACAGTAGCCAAAAAATGGACATCAAGTTCTGCTCCTTCCTCTCCAAATCAGCATATATTCATAAGTGTAAGAAAGCTTGCTTTATTAGGTGATCATCTACAAGTCAAGAATTTAATCCACTTCTGACGGATTGACAAATACAACATGACCTATTCTTTATCAACTTTAAGACAGAACAAGGAAAAGTAGAAATTACGCGGTGCGTAATATATGTCCCCGCCGGATGTAGCATTTTGTAGCAAAATGTGCAATACAGGTAAAAAATCAAGGTCAAAGGTCAGAGAAGTCAAAGGTCAAAATTCTGTGTAAAAGTTTTGAAGCCCTCACCAAGTGCCATCACATAAAGCAAACGGAATCGAAATCGGGTTAGAAATGGCGAAGGAATAGCATTTTGTAGCCAATGTACAATACAGGTCAAAAATCACGGTCAAAGGTCAAAGAAGGCAAAGGTCAAAATTCTGTGTAAAGTTTTGAAGCCCTCACCTAGTGCCATCACATAAAGCAAACGAAATCGAAATCGGGTTAGAAATGGCGAAGGAGTAGCATTTTGTAGCAAAATGTACAATATAGGTCAAATGTCAAGGTCAAAGGTCACAACTGAAATTCTGTGTAGATGTTTCAAAGCTCCCATGTAGTGCTATCATATAAAGCAAACAGAATCAAAATTGGCTCATAAATGACAGAGAAGTAGCAAATTTAACATTTTGATCACACACGGACGCACACACGGACGGACGCACGGACAGAAGGACGCACAGACACACACACGTACGGAGCCCATTTCATAGTCCCCTGCTCGAACTCGTTCGGCGGGGACAAAAATTGATACTGCCACAGATTAATTCTTGTACCAATAGATATGCTATACAAACAATGACAAATACATTTAGATAAAAGACAAGCGAGGACAACATTGATGGTAACATACCTGAAGCCTTCTGAGCTGTGCAGTTCTTGCAACAATTTTGTTGTAGGGGTCCACAATCTTTGTCCGAATTCTGTCAAAACATCAATAATTACAAATGTATAATCACCCTTTGTCAATGATTTTGTGTCAACACTATCATCCTAGTCTAAAGATGTTGCATATGCAATTAAAACTCTTCACTGTCTGCAAAACAACATGTGCTAAATAATTCTATGAATATTCCAATGCAGCATATAAGTGCAGGATTAGACACCTTCTACCAAACAAACTAAATCACTTGTGAATTCTTTCCTCTATCATACACAACAATTGGCATTTATTCATGACCCACTCTTCTGATGAAATGTTTTGAGCAAAACAGAATTTATCTTGAATCAATTCCAATTGAATTTGAAGTCTATCATCTGAAAAAAGTACAAGTCCACATTTAGAAGTCACCTATTCTTTATGGTATCAAATGCATTTCAACCATCATGAATAATCCTTTCTTAGTCATTATGTTACAAAGCTGCTGATATTCTGTAGAACATTGATTCAATATCCCCAAAAAATTAAGCAAAAAAAAAAAAAAAAAATTACCATGGGATGTATTAATTCTAATGCCTTTATCTTTGGGTCACTGACACATGCAATGCTATTTTTCCAATATTTTCAGTACCTTTCGACAGCTGCTTGTAGTGACTGTATACGTGTCTGCATCATCTGCAGGACGCCATCTAGAGTCTCGATACCAGTCGCCTGTGAGAGTAAGTCCTCGTGGTGGGCAGCCACCTGCCATGAAGTTGTAAAGATGCAAGAATACTTCATCTAGACTTGTGACATACAGTGTATTGCTGTCACAATTATATTTAATACAAACATGTATACCATAATCCCCATTTCTTCCCAATTACCTTCTACAACAAGCAAATTATGGCATGAATCTTTGACCATATAAACTTACAAGTAAAACTCTTCTTTTTTTTTCTTTTTTTCATGCATTCAAGATATAAGGTGTATTTATGCAGAAGAGGGAGCTGGGAACAATTTTCCTGGTATTGCATCACAATTTGCAGTGCTTTTCTCATACCACTGCTACACAAACTGTGTATAGGTTTTCTTTCATAGAAGTGATTGGTATACCATTTAAAACATCATTCATCAGCTGAAATTGTTAATAAAATTTAAGCTGAAAATCATTTCCTGGTATCGAGGTAGATTTGATTTCTGTGATGTTACTTAAAAAAAGAAGAAAAAAAAAACACTGGCTATCGATTATATAGGGCATCATATTTTTCCTGAAAGTCATGTAACTATATGATTGATAATAGGATTAAAAAAGTGATTGTATATTATTCAATTATATTTTCTTCTTATGTACTACATTGTGGATCTTTGCATTTGACAATGCACCAATTTCAGGAGTAGCCACAACATGCAACACTGGGTTCCAGCACTATTCCAACAGTTTTGGGTTTAACCCATTCATAGCCAACAGCAATGCTTTCATGAGCAATTAGCTACATTCGCATAGATGAAATTTTGCAGGTTAACTGATATTAAGCTCACCTGTGCGTGAAGCTCCTTGTCCAGCAAGCTGATACCCTCCACGAGTTTGGCCAGTTGGTCTGAGATGGCCATTGTCTGCATTACCCGGTTGGTGTGGTCACGCACATCAAAGTCCTCCGAAACAAATTCATTAAATGTTTCTGTGGGGGGGGGGGGGAGGAAACAAGGGCTTTAATAGTCAAGTTTGGAGCTAATCATTCAAAAGAAATAAATAAATGTCAGGTATGATGAGACATGGAATAAATGGATTAAACTTTCTTTTAATTGGGGCCTAGATATCTATATTCCTTATGACCGAGATGCAATATTTGTATTTCAAAATTCTGCACACATATCAAGAGGTATCAAAAACATTTAAAAGCATTCCTTATAACTAGTGCACTTCTTGTTCTATTTGTAACACAGATAGAAAACAGGCATAGGGTTTCTAGCGTCATTTACTGTATAGTCGTCACTTGCGTGTATTTCCTATGCACTCCCGTTTTGGCAAACTAACAACAGGCACTGAATTAGTTCGCCGCCCATAGCGCGCCACGTATTATTAGCGCATGTGTTATACACACACTTCAATGTAGGATGCATTTGTGCATCATCACGTTTGAAAAACTTTGTTAATCTGCCACCTGAAATCCACTCTAAATCAAAAACATTGTCTCATCAAAAATGGTTTTGTCACCTGTTAAATATGGTAAAATACATTTGAATTACAATTATTTGTGTTTTACGTAGGAAAAAGGTGAATTAGGAATGTCTTTTGAGAGCGATGAAAATCCGTTGCTCCAGCTGATCTCCAATCGCGGCGCACGTTACATGCGATGTGAATATCTGGCGACTTTAGGTAGTGGCGACGCGACTTAATGGTAAATTATTAAATCGACGTTAAACAAACCATGCTGTCTACGCACTCTCACTAGATTTCTACTAGGGTCTACTTACACTAGTTGCAGTATGCACTCTAGACTAACATAATTTACAGAATCTAGGTCTACGGCGTCTACCTTGTGTATGGTTACACTGTGCTGTGCCATGTCACGGATGTTAATACAATGTGTTAAGTTTACTGTTAATTCCTTGGCTTCAGTTCAGGATAAAGACTAATTTTACAGGCAGAGTATAGATTAGGCTACAGGCTACAGCCAAGGTCCACTAAACAGGATAGAAGGTCTAAATCTATAGAATCTAGACCAAGAGCTTCTTGTCCATTTCCTAATGGAATATTTGAATAGATTCAGATTTGAATAGATTCTATTATTAGATTTTCATTCCCACTTGACGGGTCTCATCTGAATTTATTCGATTCGGCAAGAGTTCCTTTTGGGACAGCCACCCAAAAGTGTGTGCGTGCATCTGTGCATATCGCAAGTAAGGTTAGGCTAGGTAGAGTTGTATAGATCTGCACTGACCCACTGTTGGGTGTGGCTGTCCCAAAAGGAACTCTTTCCTTAGATTCTACTTTAGACTCAAAATTAAAACACTCAAAAACAGTGTGCTAAAATCACCCTGAGCTGAAAGGTCTGTACTGTACTATTAGACTTGACCAAAAGATAGGTCTGTATGTATATGGTTGTCGGGGATATGTTCCGCGGAGCTGAGAATGCGTCTGGCTTCACGGATCCCCTCCTTTACGAGGAGAGCGATAACGTCAAAAAATTAAAAAATTAACAAAATAAAAAATAAAGACTCCTCCGAACAGACGGATATTTCTGTCTAAACTGAAAAGTTATGAATAGATTCTACGCCATTAAGAGAACATCGTTCGGGGATGGATAACCAGTCACAATAGTTAAGGTTTAAGCAATCTTTATTATGCTCACGCAACACAAACTGCCGGCCGAAAGGGGCGAAGGTTGTACAACAACAATATAACATACATCTCAAACACTGCCCGTAAGAGGGCAGAATAACACACTGGCGCGATCACTTTCTTCTTTCTGTCTTCTTCTATATAACACAATGGGAAACCCTTGGCTATGGAATAATCATGCACATTCAATATGCCAAGAATGTGTGTGGAATTAAACCAATCAAACTTCTGACTAATGATGTGGATAGCTAGACCACATTACGAACACTCAATGATTTGATAACATTAATACAAACATTATCCCCATATAGACACGGTCTCTAGAAACTTGTATGAACTGACTGACACCCAACTAATATGAAACACCAACATTACACTATGATAAGCACTGCTATCATACAATACTTACTCACTGGATCAACAATCAGAATCATGCCCATACAAAAATACCAATAACCTATGCTATACATGCACAACCTCATACATACCCTGTACAAACATCTTCTACCAATCATAAAACAACACTTAATAAAACAAACTACTTTACGGTGTAAATGAAACAGAAAATATTTCACAATGTCAACTATCAAATATCATACAAACACATGTAGCTACCTCACTTTCTACCTTTTCTCACAATATGAAACACTACTACTGTAGGCCTACGTACCATGTAAGTACCATGGTCTCCCCACTCTCATTCACTCTTTTGTTACAACACTGATAAACACAGCACATACAGCTGTAATCAATTATCTTCTAACATATGCTGGGATTTGGAACGAGTGTACATAAACACTACACTATAGCTGTCTTTCCTCTACAGTCTTAAAGCACATACACACCACACACAATGTTGTTACATTAGAACCAAATAAACATCAACATAGGCTGTAAAAGCGTAAAGACAAAAATCCCTAGATAAATCAAATGAAAGCAACATGGCATTGAAAACAACAATGTGGTGTGTTCATAATAATGCCTGATACATGTATTCAAATCGGTATGAATAAGACACGCATGTGAATGAAAGCCGCTGAAAATAGCCACCCATCTGATGAAGCAATATCAAAACCTTAATGTCATCATTAACTTATGATGTGAGTTATTACTACAACCCTTTGGCATATACCAAACGAAACAACTGACGATGATACATCCAGTAAAAGATGTACTGTACATGTATATAAAAACAAATTACAATATACATTGGTATCAGAAAAACGCAGAGATCAAATACACCTGTACGGTGTATTACACTTTTAAAAACATACTCAAACTTCCGAAACATATTTTCTCCTTCAAATGTATCAAAAACGGACTCCAACATTGACGTCACTCCATACAATATGACCTGACACATGATTCTTACATATCAAAAGGGGGAGAATGAGCTACATAAGGTCCATCAAAACTACATTGTATATGCCATGTACAATGTGTTACCATGCATATCATATAAACTTCATATAATGACAAATTATCATCATACGTACATTTATCTTTTCTTTATCAACAAGGAAAAGTAGAAATTACGCGGTGCGTAACATATGTCCCCGCCGGAAGTAGCATTTTGTAACAAAATGTGCAATATAGGTAAAAAATCAAGGTCAAAGGTCAAAGAAGTCAAAGGTCAAAATTCTGTGTAGAAGTTTTGAAGCCCTCACCTAGTGCCATCACATAAAGCAAATGGAATCGAAATTGGGTTAGAAATGGCAAAGGAGTAGCATTTTGTAGCCAATGTACAATATAGGTCAAAAATTAAGGTCAAAGGTCAAAGAAGACAAAGGTCAAAATTCTGTGTAGAAGTTTTGAAGCCCTCACCTAGTGCTATCACATAAAGCAAACGGAATCGAAATCGGGTTAGAAATGGCGAAGGAGTAGCATTCTGTAGCAAAATGCACAATATAGGTCAAAAATCAAGGTCAAAGGTCAAAGAAGTCAAAGGTCAAAATTCTGTGTAGAAGTTTTGAAGCCCTCAACTAGTGCCATCATATAAAGCAAACGGAATTGAAATCGGGTTAAAAATGGCGAAGGAGTAGCATTTCGTAGCAAAATGTACAATATAGGTCAGAAATCAAGGTCAAAGGTCAAAGAAGTCAAAGGTCAAAATTCTGTGTAGAAGTTTTGAAGCCCTCACCTAGTGCCATCACATAAAGCAAACGGAATCGAAATCGGGTTAGAAATGGCGAAGGAGTAGCATTTTGTAGCAAAATGTACAATATAGGTCAAAAAATCAAGGTCAAAGGTCAAAGAAGTCAAAGGTCAAAATTCTGTGTAGAAGTTTTGAAGCCCTCACCTAGTGCCATCACATAAAGCAAACGGAATCGAAATCGGGTTAGAAATGGCGAAGGAGTAGCATTTTGTAGCAAAATGTACAATATAGGTCAAAGGTCAAGGTCAAAGGTCACGACTGAAATTCTGTGTAGAAGTTTCAAAGCTCCCATGTAGTGCTATCATATAAAGCAAACAGAATCAAAATTGGCTCATAAATGACAGAGAAGTAGCAAATTGAAGATTTTGATCACACACGGATGCACACACGGACACACGGACGGACGGACGGACACACGGACGGACACACGGACACACACACGTACGGAGCCCGTTTCATAGTCCCCTGCTCGAACTCGTTCGGCGGGGACAATAAACCTGTTACTGATATTCTTCCCTTGCGTGTGCAACAACAACAAAAAAATCAAACGAACATCATACATACGTATGTAAAAATCTCACCTCTCCTAAATGTGTGCAACATGTATTTGACATAAGACATAGGAAATGACTCAAAGAATCATACACACTGGGCAAACTGAAAGGCAAAAACACAAACATAAAAATGCTGACTTATACTTGAGTTGCTGTCAAAACCATCATGTGTATGCTGCACACATAAAACGGTATACAGTACATGTTATTCAGATTTGCGCAAGTTGCTATGTGCAAGTCAACTTTCTGCTTACATGATGTATGTACTACAACATGTACTTGCATCCAATAACAATATACAGCTGTACATGCACTGTCTTCGTACATGACATGAATCAGAATCAATACAAAACACTTTAGACCAGAACAAAAATATTAGCAACTTTGTAATATAAGATGCTCAATAAGGAAAATGCATGCTGTGCATAGATTTCATACAATCACAAAAACAAACAAACAAAAAATGAACCTGAATTTTAAATCTCAGAGTGCCAGTTTTAAATCTCAGGGTACCAAAATATCAAAAGTTACAAAACTACACACAATTCACACAAACTTCACCCATTATAAACAAAAATTCCAATATAACTAACATAATTATCAACTAAAGTTTACAATATTACCTTGCAAATAAAACATAACAGATCACAAACTTATACAGCACACTTTTTTTGTCTCACTTCTAAACACTAATTTCACATGTACATTATACATAATGATAAAAAATAACCGATAACCTTAAAAATCCTGCATTATTTAATCAACAACAATCCATTTATCCTATTACCTGTTTACACAAATATAGTGGCTTAACAAACTTATAAAAATGAAGCAGGCATGTGGCACACAATTCAATTCACAAGTCAGAGTCCAGGAACATCTGGTAGCTGAGGTCAAAAATGGGGGTTATCAATTATCAGGGAGCTTCTGAATATACAGTCAATGTCTGGAGGACGACCAGGAGGGGGTCCTACATGCAAGCACGTGTAGTGACCTGGTTGAGGGTGAGGAACAATGTCTGGGGTTGGAGACATCACAGGTGTGGTAAGATGAAGACGACGGGCAGTAATCTTCTCGCCCCGTGGAAAGCGAGATGTACCTCCAGGAGTGGAGGCATTGGTGAAGGCACGGGGTTCACTGGATGCATCTGGGGGCGCCCAGGAGGGTCATTGATCTTGATAATGCGAGGATGGTCGGGGGGCCCACTGTGTCGATGAGGAGTGGTAGTGCCACCAACACTGATGTTTAGAACATCCACAGGAAGCTCATCAGGGGGTGAGGTGTCCAAGGAACACTGGTTGACATCTGAAGATGGCTGACATGCTGGCCAGCCACAGAGATGACGAGGTGTGGCTAGGGCATCACAGGAATCATCATCAGTGACATCAGGGATGGTGCCATTCATCTCAGGGGTGCGAATGATGGCTAGCTCAGACTGGGCTAGACACTGACGTGCAGGTTCAGCGTCCTGGGAACAGGGGCGTAGGCCTATGCCTTGGTGGTGACAGTTGCTGGCTGGTGAAGGTTCGGTCACATCATCAGGGATGGATGAAGGTGGGTTGTACCGGGGAAGGCTGAGAGACATTGAAGGCGTACGGGACAGCCGAATATCTGCCTCTGGTGTAGGATCAGGACCATAGGTGTACGAAGGTCCATCACCAATTGTGATGCGGCGCTTCGCGGGACGGATGGTAATGTCGTGTAACACTATGAACGGAATGCCTGCCTCAACTAAAACATTCGGAGAGTCAACAACTAACCCTTCAAAGAGAAATGCCTTCCCATCTCTTGTGAGTGTAAGGCACGTCCCTCCAATGATTGCATACGGTGAAGAACGGTCAACTGAATAAGCCTCAGAAGAGTCCATTAAAACACCTCCAAGACTCTTAAACACTGAATAGCCAATCAAGTTCTGTGGAGAACCGCTGACAAGAGTAACCCGGACACTCTGTTGGCCATGGTCAAGATCAATGTAGGGAGACATACAGGCCTTTTCAGGCAACACTGAGGGACTAGCTACTGGAGACTGTGGCGACTGATCAACCCGGAAGTGGAACTCATCCGACTCCGATGAGCCACGATTATAGCAGTAAGAATTGTCTTGAAACCCTATTGACCTGTCTAAATCTGACATATCCTTTGCATCTCCAAGACTAGTACAGTCTGAATCAGCAACACATACCCTAGCAAACAAGCAGACGATATCTGTAGACAAAAAACTGTCATGAAGATCATCAAAACATTCATCAACTTCTGAGAAATCACATTCTGAATCTAGCTCATCATAATCATCCAGATAATTGTCATATGGACACAGGGAATCAGAGTAGCCAAGGACGGACGCCGCTTGGCGAGCACATGTAATGATATCTCTTTCATGCTCTGGTAGGAATGAGCAATCACTGATGTGATGCTGGTTCGGGCGATTGGCCACGAGACAGATTGGGCAACTGTGAACTGTATGTCTAACATTAGAACGACTGGACTCACCAAGACTACTCATACACATAGGGACAGGACGAGGAGTAATGCTACATGAACTTGGATTGACGCCATCACACCGAGTAGCATGCAATACTAGATCCTCATGGGGACGAGGTTGGTTACGGTTCCCGAAGGGCTCATCACAACTGTCATAACTTTCATCATCATAATCGTCACAGAAATCATCATAATCAAGACCGACATAATCATCCTCAGTCATCCATTCATTGCTTTCATTTCTTTTGATTTGAATTGGCTCAGAATCGCAAACACTGTAAGGTACCTGGTACATTGTACTTCTGGTTAGAATACTGGTACTGGTAGGGGCGGCCTCTCTCTCGGGCCTGGGTGCGAGGTCGTTGCCTCAAGAGGGGACAGGGAACAGCCATTCAAGGGCTATGTATGGGACTACAGCAGATGCGAGCAAACCATAACTACGTACCTATCACGACACGTTTTGCCGACCGACTGGCTGCCATATCATGCATAAAATCCATCGGTAATGAGGGAAGAGCAGGGTACTTGATCCCATGTAACTATACACAGCCCAGTCGCTGTACATGGTACGTCGCGACAGGGCTGTACGCGCGCGACCACCAATCACTAGGAGAGGCGACGTAATCGTACACGATAGCTTTGACTTTTGATACTTACGATCATTTTTGTCACCTCAAACTCATCGAGTATACTCTTCAATATTTACTCTACATCTGATGCTATATATATTCAAATGTACGTAATGAAACTTACCGAAATTGATCATCATATCCAGCATGTCCACACCGTACACAATCTTTCACGCCAGGCCAAGCTCAGATATCGGGTGGTCACGTGATGTGAATGCCCTTTCAAGCAGCGTACGCACGGTTACTAGTATAAGGTATACAGCTATAAACTGTACTGGGTTATTGTGTCGCAGACGCCAAGGTTTGTTCGACACTTTCAACGCACACGCGCTCGCTCTGGAGCACATCCGGTCACGCATGCGCATAAGTCAAGGCGCCATTTTGAATCCTGCAACGACGAAGCCCGGCGGTCAGGAATTGCGCCAGAAAGTGTCATTTATTTGTTCCACGGACTTATCGCAAGTGGTCTCCATGGACCCAGTGTGGCGAACTATTCTTCTGTAGCATTTAACGTGAGTAAAGTATTCTGTTTAAAGGAGAAAAGTATACATGTTCCTAAGTTTTGTAGTTGTGTTGAGGTTCCTCACTTCGAGGCTGCATGCCGTGCGTGTCAGACGCTGTTTTCGCATAGCGTAACAGTGTCTGGTCGGGCTAGATCCCATGTAGCTGCCACCACGCCATTAAGAGAACATCGTTCGGGGATGGATAACCAGTCACAATAGTTAAGGTTTAAGCAATCTTTATTATGCTCACGCAACACAAACTGCCGGCCGAAAGGGGCGAAGGTTGTACAACAACAATATAACATACATCTCAAACACTGCCCGTAAGAGGGCAGAATAACACACTGGCGCTAGACTAACCGCCACCGTTAATGGCGTTAGACATTACCTACTTCATTACATCATTCTCAGTTCATTTCTTTTTAGGGTTCTTCGTAGGTAAGTCTAATATGAAATATATAGAACCTAGAACAGTCTAGGCCTACAAAATAGGCCTGACGCTAGGCCTAGGCCTAGGGCCTACTGTAAATTTAACGTTTTGATTCTGAGTGAGCTGAGGTTTAGCGGCAGCGGTGGGCGAGACATGAATGTTTACGTGTGGGACTACAAGACTGATTAAATTGCTGAAAACTCGACTCTGATATATCACGTTGGTAAATGAAAAACGCGTGCCAACATCAGTCTAGCCAACCTACCATCATTCGTGAGCTGCTTTAGCAAAATTTCCTCCATGTTGAAGATGACACCCTTGCTGATCTTAAGCTAGAATTGCGAGTTATCAAAGTCGTAGCCGAGATCGTGCCACGTAAAAGGCGTTTAATTTTACGTGTGCATAGAGCGCTAGCGAGACCTAGCGCGCTGCGTACGTGCAAAGAATGCATACGGGAGGATCCCCAAGAAGCGTCGTCGAGGCCCCGTGCAGAAAATCAAGCCTCAGGCTCAAGGCAAGAGGGCTGCTGGGCCATAGCGCCAGCTACCATCTAGCACACAGAGATGCTCTGCTGGGGTCCGTTTCATGAAAGTTTTATGAGAGACTTTTCGCTCATCTGACTGACTTATGAGAGACTTCATGAAATTGATTTTACTTCTCTTTGAAAGTTTCACACAACTACAGTACATGAGCATGGAGGTACAAGAAAAGAGCGACTTTGGCCATTCTAAGATTTTTATAAAGACTTTTATGTGATGATCGCATCATGAAACGGACCTTTGGTAAAAGTTCCGTCGTAAGTCCCCCCCCCCCCCACCCCCACCCCAACTCAATGAAATTCTAGAATTTCAGGTTGCCGTGAAATTGGCATTAGGCTTAATCAGTCATTTTTACATCAAAGTTATAAACAGGAAATCATCAGATGGAGGATGCGGAGCCCTGCCTAAGTTATTCAGTATCACCAGTCGCTATTTGAAGAGTTTCAATAGAGTTCGAAGAACGAAGACACTCGAACAGAATTAATTTCGAACAGAGAGAGAGAGAGATCTGCGATAGAATTTGTGAAAACAATTTATTTGATTCCGTATCTCCCATGTCGAGGAGAGTAGCAGAAATACAGTGGATAAAATACCGCAAGAAAATCAAATATATAAAAGGAAACATGGGTCTGGTTTAAAAAAACAACAACAACAACAACAAAAACAAAAACAAACTAGAAATGTCGCTATGGCGACTGGTATGCCTCCGCCATAATGCATGATTCTCCTAATAGGTCTATAGTACATGTGGACAATGTGTGATTACATTTTCACAAAACTGGCAAAATATCAAAATGACATGTTTGTCGCAACTGATTGACAAATTGCCCCACATCGACGTAAATAAGCACTAAATTGATCAGTGTTTTAGTAGTAGCCATGATAAAAAATCATGGGCGTACATACTCGAGCAGGATTCGAACCTACGACCTCCTGATCACCGGACAGGCGTCATCTCCACTAGACCACCGAGCTATCGCCCGACAGCAAGTGTTGGTTCTAATCCTTATAGCATGCAGCGGGTACTGCTTTGTTATTCAAATTCATGAAATTCTTCCGTCGAGATGTTTTCATTGCAACTGATTGACAAATTGCCCCACATCGACGTAAATAAGCACTAAATTGATCAGTGTTTTAGTAGTAGCCATGATAAAAAATCATGGGCGTACATACTCGAGCAGGATTCGAACCTACGACCTCCTGATCACCGGACAGGCGTCATCTCCACTAGACCACCGAGCTATCGCCCGACAGCAAGTGTTGGTTCTAATCCTTATAGCATGCAGCGGGTACTGCTTTGTTATTCAAATTCATGAAATTCTTCCGTCGAGATGTTTTCATTGCAACTGATTGACAAATTGCCCCACATCGACGTAAATAAGCACTAAATTGATCAGTGTTTTAGTAGTAGCCATGATAAAAAATCATGGGCGTACATACTCGAGCAGGATTCGAACCTACGACCTCCTGATCACTGGACAGGCGTCATCTCCACTAGACCACCGAGCTATCGCCCGACAGCAAGTGTTGTCACAAAAGTGTTGAATGTTCACCTTCCTTGACATAGGTTTAATTGGACGAATAGGAGAGCACGTATTTGGGGATTGAAGGACTTTAACTTGACTTTGACCCTCTCATAAGTTTATGCCTTGAGTAAGTTTCAAGGTATGGAGAAAAAATGCAATTTCTGTATTGAATAGTAAATTGTTACCATTTTCATCTGGCCATTGACCCTAAAACTCATAAGAGAATTACTGTCAGGCAGAACATGCATAAATATGTACTAAGTTTCATGATAACTTGAGCCACTTCCGAGATATGGAGGAAGAAGTAAGTTCAGCACTTTCACTTGATCTTTGACCTTTTGACCTTTTTGGCAAAAAACAAAAAACAAAAACAAAAACAAAACTTTCTAGAGAATCACTATCAGGTTAAAAATGCATACACCAAGTTTGAAAAAAAAAACAAATCCTGCTGGCATTGCACAAATATGAGGGAAATAGTAAAATTTTGAAGTGTTGCCCTTGACCTTTGACCCCTGACCTTTGACCCCATGAACCCCAAATTCCCTAGCTAATCACTGCCAGTCAGTACATGCATATATACTATGTTCCATGAAGATACCTTGAACTATTTCCAAGATACGGAGAAAAAAGTTAAATTTCACATTTTTTACTTAACCTTTTGACCTTTGACCTTTGACCGCATGATCCCAAACTTTCACTAGAGAATCTTGATTGAGTAATACATGTATACACTAAGTTTCAAGAAAATATCTTCAGGCATGGCATAGATATGGGGGAAATAGTAAAATTTTAAGCATTTGACCTTGACCTTCGCTTGACCTTTGATCTTGAGCATGTGCACCCAAAAGTAGATAGGCACAACTTCATCCCCTAATACACATACATGCCAAGTTTCATTAGGATACCTCAAAAGGTTTTGGTAGTTACCCTGTCCACAAAATTCATTACGGACGGACGGACGGACGGACGGACGGACGGACGGACAACCCGAAAACATAATGCCTCCGGCACCACTTCGTGGCGGAGGCATAAAAACACACGGGACTGCGACAGGACGGAATTTGATAGGGTTTTGGCTCAAAAAAAAAAAAATGATATACACTGAGTTAGCAGCCATAGGCTATATCCTTACAAAGACGCCTGTGCCAAGCCAGACAGAAAAATCCGTTTGTTCCGAGGAGTCTTTTTTTTATTTGTTGTTGTTGTTGTTGTTGTTTTGGGTTCTTTTGGGGGCTCCGTTGAACATAATATCCCCGAAGACATGCAGATACTTTAAACAGTATAATAGTACAGACCGATTTTTCGGTTAAGTACCAGGCTTAACGTGGAAACATGAAACTGCAATATAAACGAGGCAGACTTTTTGTTGTTGTTGTTGTTGTTGTTGTTGTTGTTGTTGTTGTTGTTGTTGTTGTTGTTGTTGTTGTTGTTGTTGTTGTTGTTGTTGTTGTTGTTGTTGTTGTTGTTGTTGTTGTTGTTGTTGTTGTTCCCAACAAATCTTCTCTTCGCGACGGGACGGAATAAAAGAAAAAGAAAAAGTGGTTTTTGAGAAGACTATTCAAAGGAGATTTAAATCAAAGTTCCAAGCAAGACTAACCATGTCATTGTGATGTTTGTTGTAACTGTTTCCTACATCACTTATACACAAACAGACCTATAGATCGATGATATATTTTATTTTTTAGACAATTTCCTCAAAAGCTGTTGAATTCCGTCTAGTCGCGCGACGGGACGGAACAATATGAACTATAGGCCCACAAAACAAATGAGGAATTCTGAGCTAAACAAAACTAGTTCTCATCAAAATGTGTTTAAACCTCAGCGGCAAGCACAATTTGATAACATTTTGATTGTATAGAGTTATCATGGGAACCAGTTTTCATACAAAGATTTATAGGCCTACAGATCACTAAGAAATGATGAAAATTTCACCAATAACTACGCCTTTATCTTTAGGCCTATATATACATGATATACGCTAAAAATTTTCATCATACAAGAATCCTTTCACTTTTGGTGTCGTACAATTCCTTATTTTCCAGGAACGCTAATCTTTATGGGTCTAGGGCAATTACCCACATGGGCAATTACCCCACACCCCTTCCCCTTACCCTAACGCTAATCCTATAACCCTCTGACCCAAACTCAAACCCTACACTTAACCCATACCCTAATCTTTATTCTAACCTTATCACTTACCAGTATTATGCAGGGGGTAATATTGTCCTCGGAGGGTATAATTACCCTGGTACGTTTTTTATGAAACTCATAAACTGCATGTCATTTGCCCATGGGTTGAATCCTGCCTCCAAGATTTCAGAATGGGTGTATGTCCATGTTAAGTTATGTATACAAAATATTTTTCGGCGACAAGAAAGTTGCTTTAAGTTGCAAAACGGCGCTCGCAGAATCAGACGCCGGTCACCCCGCCGGGAACATTACTTGCACAGACGCTGGGTCATATACTCGGCTGTTTGAATTATGATGGGGTTGTTATGGAGTGTATATTAAATAAGGTGAACATTTGCGATCAAATGTGGAATATCAGGTGTGGAATATTTTTTTCTGTGATAATCTTTGCAGATGTGGATTTGTTTTTTCGATTTCAAGCCAAAATTTGGGCATCACGCATAGGCTTAACAATCGCAAATTTTTCAAAACCATTTTTTTTTTTGGTAGTGTTTCAGCATTAAAACTTCACATCTTTACTGAATTTCAATCATATTATTGACATTTTTTGATAATTTGTGTTTTTAGATTTGCATATTTTATAGGAATTATATGAAAAATGAAATATTACCCTTTTTTAGATCATGTGAAAGATTTCACATTTATAATTCTTTGTTCAGTCCAGCATACGTGGGATGTTCAAAAGTAATACAATATTGAAATGAAAACAATTTCCACGAATTTTTGATACCCTCTTTTCTCAAAAATAAAATTTTCATTTTTTTTTTACTTTTCCTTTCATACTCCTCAGACATGGATTAGAATCTGCATACTGATAAATACCAATTTCAATTTAAAAATTACAATTGAAATACATGAACAAGATATAATTGCAGTATTATGATGTCTCCAATCCATTTATGCAATCATAAGAGTAGATTGTATCTATAATTTGCAATAAGATACAAATGGAAATTGCCTTGCTTTCAACTAGTTGGTGACTTACAGTTTGCACAAATCGGAAACAAATAGTAAACTGTTGATAACATTATAGTACGTACCATTACTCCAAACAATGAAAGCTTATAAAGTAAAATGAATGCAAGTACAAATCGGCAGAACGTCAAAGTGTAATTTCAATTCTTATAGCCCTTTAAGACTGAATCGGAAACTCAAGTGAAACATCAACAATTTCACATTTCTGATATACATAAATATTATTTTGTTTTGAGCAGATGAACTGCAAGTAATGACGGCCCCTGTGCACGTTGTGTCAAAATACATGAATTCAATCCATGTACATTCGATGAAATGCATCACAAGAATCAAACATATGTGAATTCTTAGTCATATGTCATCTTTTAGATGTTAGATTATAATGTATAAGGCAAAATAATGCCTTTATTCACCATAAAAGTCCCATTACTTCAAGAAATTATATGAGACATTATAATGTGCAGACTTATGATGTAGTGTGTTTGCACTCAACAAACATCGAGTAACATTTAAAGTCTTGTTATTAATCAGACAGACTTTATTCTATTAATTTAGCAGTCAATTATGCAGTATAGAAGGCAGTTTCATATACAATGTTATAATTAAACCAAGTTCATAGTATCATATTGGTAATTTGAAAATTGATGGGGGTGGAAGGAGAACTGAAGGGAGGATGAAAAATCTATTATACCCCTTGACCACTTCCAAAATTAATACTCTTTTCACAAGTGAGCAAAACAGCCTTACATGATTTTTATTCTGTCCCAAGTTAGGAAAGCCCTACTTCTATAGCCCATTATGTCAAAATTCCGTCCCGTCGCACCTTCCATTGATGTGCAGAGACATTTCGTTCCGTCGCAACTGTCAAAGTCAAGGATATGTCACACTGATCCGGGTTATACGACAATGGAATGTGAGTGACCAAACTCAAATCTTATATACAGGAAAAATAATAATAATTTCGAGTCAAACTACTGAAAATTCTTTCCCCCCCCCCTCAAAAAAGAAGAAGAAATCTTTATAACCCAAAATTTAACAATGATAAGAAAAGTGAATATATACCAGGTATATATAATACATACATATATATATATATATATATATATATATGTATATATATATTTATACATATACATATATATATATATATATATATATATATATATATATACTCCTAGATGGGTCATTTGGAAGACATTTCCATTTGTTTTATATGCAAATTTATTATTACATGTTCAATGGCAGTTTACGCAATGGAGACACGAAAATTGTCTCCTTAATGACCAGTTGTCTCCCTAATGAAGACACTTCCCCCCAATATGTCTCCCTAAGGTGCCAACTAGGGATATATATATATATATACATATATATATATATACATATATATATATATATATACATATATATATATATATATATATATATATATATATATATATATATATATATATATATATATATATATATTGGTTCTTGGAAGGGTAATCCATGGTAAAACTTGATATATCCCCTACTTTGATCAGTTTTTCAGCAAATCAATTAAAAGAAAAATTCTGTCCCGTCGCCCAAAGAGGGCGCTGTTTTGAATTGCTTGAAGTGGTTTATCGATTTTAAAAACTTTCTGCAGCAAAACATAGCACCCAACTAACACAGGTTGAATTGCTGCACGTCACGTGCAATGAGTCAAAATAAGATATACACTGAAAAGTTTGAGATATGTAAATATAGGCCTAAAACAATTGATAAACTAAAACCCAGCCGTATACAAGCTAAAAAGATGTTAAAATATTAAGATACTTATAACAGCATGAACAATGGAACGTGATGGATCCTAAATTTAACATTCTTTTGATCTTTAACAACAGGAGAAAACATAGTTGCATGGACCAAAACATGCGACAACAACAACAAATCATTTGATCTCGATACTTGCTATTCTGCATTACAGTGAGTAATGGACGTAAGTCCATGGTAAGTAAGAATGCATTATTCCTATATTTCCATTCTATCGCGGCATCAATAATTAAGCAATGCATGAGGTAAAAAGAGCAAATTATAAATCAATGTACATAATATGATATATGTTATTGTATAAACAATGTAAAAATTCATAACACACCCTGAAATTAAGATCAAAGTCATTATGCGTACTATTATGCATACTATTTTTAAAAATAATTTATAGGTGTGAAACACCGGCGTAGCCAGGATTTGATGGGGGGGGGGGGGGCGTTGAGTATGCGAGGGAGCGAAGCAACCGAGCCCTCGGGAGGGAGGGGTAGGGGGAGGGTGTGGGAGGGGGTTTCCCCCTCCCACGGTGAGAACTTTTTGCAATTTGATGTTGTAAATGTTGCGATTTGATGCATCTTTTTGCGTGTTTTATCGACTTGAAACAGTCCCACTTGCTTAAGATAGCAATACAATTTGCCTACGATCATTCAAATAAACTTCTTGTATGAATTCTTACACTGGATATCATGAACGCGACCGTGCCCGAGCGAGCGGAGCGAGCGAGGGGGGGGGGGGGAGGGGGAGGGGGTGGTTTCCTCCTCCCGCTTTGAGAACTTTTTGCATTTTTATGTTGTAAATGGTGCAATAGATCCAATTAAGTTTTTGCGTCTTTTATCGACTTGAAATAGTCCCACTTGTTAAAGGTACCAGTATATCTTAATGTAAATTATGATTGAATAATTAGGCTATCATAAAATAGTATCATTTAAATAAACTTCTTGTATTAATTCTTACATGAATCTTATGAACGACATTCACGTTTAGCAATCAAACAAAAAAGCATGCTCATGAGGGTATATATAGATAAGGGGCATTTCTCCTTCCACACGAAGGTGATTTTGCATTTTCAGACCTGAAATTCAGCGATCTGGTGCAAACTTTTGGTGCAATACTTGGATTTTTTTTTTCCAGGCGACCCCCCCCCCAAAAAAAAACAACAAAACAAAAAACAACAAAAAACAACAACAACAACAACAACCCAATAATAATGGAAATACATAGGGTTTTTTCAGGGAAGTGTTACAATCACGGAATTTAGCTCTTATTCCGAGTGTGCATCATCTCTGTGTACGCACAAAGTCTAGTGAGGTAGAGCTTAGGGGTGCTGAAGGAGCTTTTGCGTTTTCAGAATTGAAATAAATGGATCTGAAACACACTTTTTGTGGAAAATTCGGAAATTGTCATTTCCCAAAGTGTACTAAGTCTATAGGGGGACCAAGTGGGAGGGTGGTAAGATACCTCTCCCACATTCGAGGGAGCTTTGTTTTCCGTTTAAGAACTGAAATTCAACAATCTGGCACACACTTTTGTTGGAATATCTTGAAATTTGTCAATCAGAGAAGTGTAGCAAGACTGTGGGAGGAGACAAAGCAGGAGGATGTGGAAGGGGATAAGCCCTATTACCCCTCCTACAAGAGGGACATTCTGTATTTTCTGATTACAATTAAACGTGGAAAGGGTTGATTAAAAGAGGATATTCCCCTTGTGCATGAGGGAACTTTTCAGTGTTCGGAATATAAGTGACAAGTCTTGTGCACTCAGAATTATTCAGAATTTTCTGTAAATCTGGAAAGTGTTAACTAGACTATAGGAAAGGGGGACAGGGGGAGGGGGAGGGTTTGGGAGGGGGTATCCCCCTCCCAAGCAAGAGAAATTTTGCATTTTTCGAATTGAAATTCAACGATCTGCATGGTGCACACTTTGAGTGAAATATCGAAAAAAAATATATGATCTTACTTGATGAATGGTTGAAAGGGAGACCCGCTTGGCATGGCGTATACACGCAATTTAATTTAATTTTTTCCGTCTTCCAAATCCCCGGTTCAAATCTTAGTGGGGGGGGGGGGGGGAGGGGGGGGGAGGGGGGGGGGACCGCCCCATCCCCCCCCCCCCGGCTATGCCAGTGGTGTGAAAGCGTACACATTGTTGCTAATGTTGATATCATAAGACTCAGGAGTTGCTTCGAAGTACAAAGAGGTCGAGTCATTTAATGTCACTTAAATTGAGTTGGAGTCACTTTAAAGTTTATAGATATAACCAGTCTCTGCTGGATGAGAAGACTACTACTGCTTGTGATGTATAGAACGACCTAAAGAAAATTCAACATATTTTCACTTTTCTAGTAAAACTTTGCGAAATTCTCTTTACATTTTCCTTGTATCGTTATACGCATGTGACATCACATAGTGTAGTATACTAGTAGTCATCTCATCCAGCAGTGACTGCGCAGATACTTTAAAGATTCATAACGGATTGTCAAATTTCCCCCCAACTTTCACTGATGTATTATACAAATAATAATTGCTGCATTCACTCAATCCACATGTAATGAAGGTGAAAGTTCCAAAGGCAGGAAATCACCTACAGCTGTTGCTCATCTTGAGGGCCGGCAAGCTTCGCGGTTGTCATAAAGGGCAACTTTTTGTAAACAAAGCAAGCACTGAAAGTCTGAATACAATATTACAGAACCGGTATTTTATTCAAAGCGCTATCAAGTTGCAGTTTTCTATCGGTACATACACTCAACCTCGTGAATTCCACAGGTCACATCAGGTGCACTACTTATAGCCTTTGATGTTCGACGTTTGAAGCCGCTATCTTTCTTAACCAATCTGAAGCTTCATTTTGAACTCTAATATAATATCGGACATACTTGCTTAATTGTTTATTAATTGAATTAAATTGAATTTCCCCTAATGATAATACATAGGCCTACTAAAGTAAAGCAAAAGTCAATCCCGTCCAGAAATGTCTGCAAAGTGTACAACAAAACTGTATGTTTTGAAAGTGTTTGAAATGTACCCAGGAAAGCAGATTTTATCTCTTTCAATTCAATATAGTTCAACAGTTTATTCATTTCCATTAAAAAAAAAAAGATTACATAATGCAATGCGGTACATTTCTCATTGCAACTTTTATACAGTTGGGAAGGACAGATCATTGAACACGATATAAAATATTTGCACGAATGGTATTATAACAAGGAGGTTCCATCCCCCGGTTTATAACGAGAGAAAGAAAAAAAAAGAAGGTACAATGCACATTTTGCAATTTGTAATGAAAAAGAAGCAACCATAATGATGGCAAAGAGTGTTCCACTTTCCGCATATCATTTCCAACAATTTACAGACATATAATATGCCTACATATAGACTGATGTGGTATAATATTCAAATACATTGTACTCGTAGAGTTCTTCAAATTAATGGCCGGACCTGCCTAGTAGAGAAATGTTGATTCAGTTTTATTTACATGTATGTTATGATATGTATCACCTTTTATTATAGGGACGGCGAAAAGTACAATTACCGTTATAAAGAGAGTGACTGTCATGGTTATTATGCAATGAGACATATTTTCTTCCCAAAACAGACCAGACAGGTCGCTGTGAAGACGTCTCGAACGGAACTTGTACGTCAATGCGCGCCCTATCAAGTTCACGAGAACGACGAGAACGCATACACACAGTGTACACACACACACACACACACACACACACACACACAAACAGGTGTTTTGCACGCCGTAGTACAGTTGTACTACTACAGTAGAAATACGCGAGTCATATGATGATGCTGTGTTATATAACGCAGGTGGGTTCGCTCTGTGTACGATAAGTCTTCTCGGGGTGAAGTGTTTTCGACGGGGGTCGAAATTCTTTGCAGGTATGTTCACTCATTTTTGTTCCCTCACTTTTGTTGTGCCTATCGGATATTAACGGGCAGTGTCGGCAGTGTCTTGGTTTGAGTGAATCTGCATTGCTTTTTTCTATCGTTGATTCGATCTGTCAGTGCGAGAGAGAGCATCATCCACTGCCACCACATCCCTCCTTCCGTTCCCACAACGATAGCGCAGCCGTTAACCCTCGGTGGGCCTCTCCGTGCTCGCCGCGGAGCTACCCCGCCTCAACACTGGTAGCTGCAGCTCTGTGGTGTTTCGTACTATACAAGCAGGGAGGTGTGAGAGAGGTCTCTCTCACACCTCCCTGATACAAGTACTCCGTAGCAGAGAGTGCACTCTACATGATAAAAGACTTTCTTGCTTGCTTGCCAAGCTTGGCTTAGCAGAGTTCAAAATGCAAGGCATGTGTGCGTTTTAAGAAATCCAGATTTAACATAAATGCACACATTTAGTAGCGGTAAATTTACTCCGCAGTAGCCTTGAGGAGTAGTTGGATTTACTGTATGAATTATAAAGAATTGATCTAGATCTAGATCTCTGCAGTCAGTTGTCAATCTCTCAAGATCAAGCTTTTGTTCATGAATGAGTATTGCTAGACTAGACAGCTAGCATCAATGATATTGCGGTTGCTGTTGTGTGTTGGATTTATCATAATCTGTGTTGGATGCTGCTAGTTTGAGACAAGCCCTCACATCAAAAATTGGATGACAATTGAAGGAAATTATTGCCATTATATTCAATTTCAAATAGGTTTTTTACACAAGCAAGCTCTGTAAAATTTATTCTGAACAGGTCATGTCATACATTTCAGGCCGGGTAACTTAACATCTTAAATGAAGAAACGGGCTGAAGCTGGGACTGTCCTAATTATATAAATTAGCCCTGTCGCTGTACACAAGTCTGCGCATGGCGTCTGGTTGGGCTAACTTACTAGAAGGGCTGTCCAACTGTAAATACCAATATTATGATTAAAAGTGACCCACTACAACAAAAGGATACTGCCCTCACTGTAAACAGCTTGTTACTTTGTTACATGGAAAATTTTATGTTAATGTTTGGCAGAGCACAACATAAAATGCACATCTCAAGCACAGGATGCATCTTTGCATACTGCATACAAATTTGTATCATCTACCCTTTAGAGTTGGTAAATTCAGCACAATTGATAAAGTTACAAGTTTTTGGTGTACACCACCAGCAACTACCCAATGAGATAGATGGTTTTCCCACTATTTTAGATTGTGTGAACTGCAAGTCCTGTGAGCAACCAGTGCAGTGCAGCCAATGTTTCTATAATTATCTAGAAATTGATTTAAACATATTGTATTTGTTACAATAAATCAATGAATTGAAAATGAAATGTATTTTTCCCCAAAGACAGTTACGAGGTGTAAACTAGAATAACAAGAAAGTGTAAAATGATTGATTCAGGATATTAGGCAGAAGCTGAGAATACAGATTGTACTGTCACAGTATATGAAGCAGGTTCCCTCCGAATTTTCTTGACTTGGTATTCCAAATGGCAGAGAATACATGGAAGTGATTATTGCTCTTCCATCTGTTCAAATTGACCTACATATTTTGCTGCCATCTTTGCCAGGAAATTGATGGTGATAAGCGTGGTCTTTTTTGTGTGTGTGTGTGTGTGTGTCTTTTTTTGTGTTTTTTTCAGCGCGTAGCCACTGTAAAACAAGTGATGCCCTAGCATCAGTGTACACAACTTGTCAAGTTTCCCATATCACATTGTGAGATAGATGCTTTGCTAAACTCCATGTGTGCTTGGTTTGTAGACTGCTCTGTAATGAAAGGGAGGAGTGGAGGGGCAAGGCTGTGTGTTTGGAACCTGATTACCAAAAACTGAGAAAACAGACCCATAGCCTTTTGCCCTTTTTTATTACCTGTGCCAAGGAAGGAAAAAACTGACCCACCTGGCTTTTTGTCCTTCTTCGTTACCTCTGCCAAGGAAGGATGAGGTTAAGTGATCACTGGAGAAAACTAACCCATAGCCTTTGCCCTTTTTCATTACCTCTGCCAAGGAAGGAGGCATTGGTTTGTTTGTTTGCAAAATAACTCGTGAAGAGATTTGAATGGAACTTGCAGGAAATTTTGATAATAACATAAGGAACAGATGATTCAAGTTTGGTAGTGATTTGGGAATTTTTGTGGATTTTTGAAGGATTTTTGATCTTATTGTTTGTAAGGTCAATGAATTTGGGAGTTCTAGTGCTGCATATACTGGAGGTTTTATGCGCACTAAAGTGCGTGCTCTACTTGGGAAGGGGGCTGCAGGAAGCTGATGACGTAAACAAAACGCTTCTATTAGGAAATTGCATGCATGTATGGATGGAAATGAGTTGTTGGCTTTGCAGGGCAGTCTATGCTCTCCCAAGTGCTTTTCTAATTTTGATTGTGGTAATGTATTTAAAGCGCACTTCCAAAAGGGAGCCATCCCAGGCCCCCGTCTTATAAAGACTTGTGATTGATTCAAATCAATCACAACTTTACTATTGAACGCAAATCCATCTTATAAAAAAGTTATAATAGAAATTAAGACAGAGAACTGCAATCAATCAATCACAGGTTGTGACTGATTGCAGCTTTCAAGAGATTTGTGATTGATTGATTTCTATCACAAGTTTTATAAGACAGGGCCCTGGTCACCTTGGGGTACAGTAGTCGTGATTGCAATTTCAAGCCTTGATGAGTGGCCATTGCTAACTGTAATGTACAGCTGATCAAAATACAAACAAACAAACAAACAGACCATTATTGTGAGTCATGTGTGTGTGTGTGTGTGTGTGAGAAAGTGTATGTGTATGGATGATATGGAATACATTAAAATGTGCTCTCAAGAGGAATTTTCATCTTGTGAGCACATGTTTTTTTCTTCCATAATTTCCAAAACCCCTGACTGTATGATGACACATACAAATCATATCATAATGATGGAATATTATTAAAGAAACAAAATTTTTTAAATTTGTGCACATATTACATGATCTGTTGTAATTTATTATGTACAATTGATTTTGTAACGGCCTCTAATTTAAAGGGTGTGTACAGTTCTGGTTGAGGTGAGGATTTAGCTTTTCACGTTTTGCGAGATATTCAGAAACAACTCTATAAGATGTCAAAGAGCATGCAGTTCTAAGGGGTATCAAAAGTTTATTTCATGAAAATCGGTTTTGAAATAGCCGAGATATCCAAAAACAAGGTGAAACAAAGAGATCCTAATAAAAGGCGTGGCCTGTCGCCTTTTATTATTATCACTTTTTTGGACATATCAACCATTTGAAAACCAATTTTCATCAAATAAATGTTGAATCCATCTTAAAATTACATGCTCTTTCATATTTCATAAGAGGTTTCTCATGATCTCACTTAGGAATGTTCAAAACATGAATCCCCACCTCAACTAGTACTGTACAGTCCCTTTAAGTTCTGTTTTAAGTACATTTTGATATATGTTTCATTCAAAACTGTGATTTTAAACTATAAATTGTAAAGGAAATCTCCATTTCCAAGCCCTAGGCTTTTGCGTGATTTCCTCCTTTGACTCACACATCATGTGATTTTATGAAATGAATATATTGAATTGAATTGAATTGAATTGAATTACTCAAATTGTGTACAATGGCAGCTTGTAAAGTGATTCAAAATCAAAAGTTTAGGGGAAGCCCTTTTCCAAACATGCTGTGATGAATTGTCACATCATTCTGTGTTTTCCATTTCTCATATTTATAGTCCTTTTCTGGACCCCATTTTTTTTAGATATCATCAGAGATCATGAAAAATATTTTGACGGGGTAGAAATGTGATTGATGGCTTGCCATTTTAATTTCATGGTACATACAAGTTAGTATGTGATGCTGCTGATGTCAAAGAGTTTTCAATATGACCTCACATTTACAATGTAGTATCATACAATGATCTACAATCAAATTAAGCCTAACCTTGTCATACTTCCTTACTCTGGGACAGAGTTTTGTAATAAAATTTTTATTTCTTATACTGTTCTTAATTTAAAAAAAACAAACAAACAAACAAAAAAAAAACTATTTCTTGTGTCAAAGACCCTTGGCAAAATGAGTAACTTTCTTATAAGTGGTGACAACAGTAGATATGACCAGTTTCCATGCACATTAAAAACAAGTTGTGTTGAGAACATTTGTTTTACCCGGCTCTGCCAGCAATTATGTGTCATCATATGTGATGTTCATAGATTCCCAATTGCAGTATTGCGTGCAATCATAGCTCATATACAGCTCTGTATATTAAATGAGAGATCATTGATATGCTGAGGCTCATTAAACATTGGTTCACCCCCACCAGAGCAGAGAGATACTGTCTTCAAAACAAGAATCCTATGACTTGCCATTCACTTTGAAATATGGTGTAGAACATGAAAGACTGAGTGTTTAACTCTTTATGTGCCACAGTGGAAATCCCCTGTGTGCCACATTATTCTGAGACATCAACATAGTCATGCTTTGGGGAAACATTCTGCTTGTCAAATATATGTAACTTTTATATACTGTAGATTTCTTGTTAAGCTGGACATGTGGTGAGCAAAGATGTGGAGAAAATATCAAGCTATGCTTTGATGTAAATTATATGACAAATCTATGTATGTTTTTATGCCTCCGCCAACGAAGTGGCCGGAGGCATTATGTTTTCGGGTCGTCCGTCCGTACGTCCGTACTTCCGTACGTCCGTACGTCCGTACGTCCGTCCGTCCCGTTTTGTTTTTGTCGATATCTCAAGAACCGTGTGGTGGTTTTGCATCAAACTTGGTATGAGGGTATATCCTTGGGGGATGATACTTTGTGTGGATTTTAGGGTCACAGGGTCAAAGGTCAAAGGTCACAGGTTATTTTGTGAAAAAAAAATTGAAATTTCATGTTTTTCTCCATATCTCGCAAATGGTTCAAGGTATCTTCATGGAACTTAGTATATATGCTTGTACCGATGGGCAGTGATTATCTAGGGAAGTTGGGGGTCATGGGTCAAAGGTCAGGGGTCAAAGGTCAAGGTCAACTCCTCAAAATATAACTACTTTCCTTATATTTATGCAGTGCCTGAAGGATTTTTTTAAAACTTGATGTATGCATGTATAACCCAATATATATTCTGTGGGAAGTTTCTTGCCAAAAGGTCAAAGGTCAAAAGGTCAAAGGTCAAGTTGTTACGACCAAAATCACTCTGAGAATGATCGCACAAAAGAAACAATCAACTAATGTTCAGGCGGTTTATTAACAGTGATATTGTGGGTACAGACTCGTAATCAGTTTTCACATCAGTACAATAATGATCAATAGAAACAATTATAACTCGGTAATGAAATTACTTACACGTGTTACAGTCCAAAATCTGATAATGACGATGTTCACATAGTCCCCTGTTGATGTCCAGATACGATGTTCGACACACAGATGAATGGTCCTTGATGCACCGATGAATGATTCCTCCAACGTAAATTCAGAGGCACAGGTTACAATAGTCCGCGTTATAAATCCAGGGTATAGTCCACGATAGATGTCCACAGCAAAACGTGTAGAATCCAAACGCTATGACGACCACGTCCAGTTGCGGCGTTGAATAATGATTCACTTTATAATGTCCAGCAAGGAATCCAGCCCGTCACAGCTTAGCCGTAATAATGTCCGTTGACACTAAAATATGGAGTCTATCTCCAATGTAGGCAAACTAATTTTCTGCAGGCAAAATGTTTCCCAGGCCTTATCTCCACAAACACAGTTTGTATAGCAGGTCAGCAGGTAACACAGGACTGACTATAACAAGTCGCTTCAGAGCCAGAAGTGACGTAACTCTCAGAGCAGAGGTGTTGGGTACTCTGCCTACCTCAGAATTTCTCCTGCTTATATACTATCCATTCACCCCTTTCTAGTACATTCTGTAATTTTCTCCAACCTGGGGCCACATACCTGAACATACTAGCAAGTCCAAATTCCAGGAATCCTGGGTGACTCACTGCCTAATATGTGCATAACATCATTGCCAAAATTAACTACCAATCACATTTGGTTACAAGGGCAGTGCCTCACTCAGCCAGCACTTCCTAGAATTTTCTGGAATGGGTTAAATCATTCTAGATTGAGTGAGCTATAATGTATTTCCTGTCACATGCATACATGTACTGTAGCTACATTGTATACCATGTAGAAAATTCTCCACTGATCTGGTCAGCCTGTATGTACTATATCTATATCATATAGAATGTTCTCCATTAATCTGGTCACCCCGTGTACATACACATTAAAACAACCATGCATACAGCTTTGATACATGTACATAACTACTTGTGTGTACATTTGTGACACCATCCCCCATGGGAAAAAGAAAGCCTTGCCGTAGCAAGGGTTTCTTTTACCTTCACAATTTCTCATTGATATTTACAACACATGTGAGGTAAAATCCAAGTCAAGCTACAATAATCACATACTATCACATGCCTTTTGAATAGCTGCATTAATTCCATGTTCTCTTTTCATGGATACCGATTACAATGATATTGCTTGAATTTTCTGAGCTAATCATGTCAAACTCAAATTGCATACCGATACATCAGTAATGGATAAGCTAAACACTGTATGTCTATGTGTAATGTGAGGTGAAAACCTTTCACCCTTAACTTCTACTGTGCTATCCACTACCTATGTCACACCAACTGACGTTCTGTCATAGCATTCTTTCAGCATATTGACATGACACATTCTCTGTTCTTTACATCTGTCTCAGGGGCGGATCCAGGGAGGACCGCAACCGGCGCACGCCCCCCCCCCCTTTATGTTTTGTTGAAACAAAAGAAATAAAAAGAAAAAAATGGGGGAGGGGTGCGTGCGCCCCCCCCCCCCTTTAATTTTGTAAACACGCCCCCTCTTTACGGAATTCCTGGATCCGCCCCTGTGTCTGGCGTACTGATCACATAGTTCACATCATTGAGTTTCTTTTTGACACAGTATGGGCCACTGAACTTGGCTTTCAGTGGTTCACCTTGTATGGGTATCAGTACAAGAACTTTGTCACCTGGTTTGAAGGTTCGGGCTTTGGCATTTTTGTCTGCCTTTCTCTTCATTGAGTCTTGTGACACTTTCAAGTGTTCCCTAGCTACCTCACAAGCCTTTGAAAGCCTTTCACGAAACTTTGACACATAGTCAAGTAGGTGGACCTCATCATCCTCAGTCATGAATTTCTCTTTGATGAGCTTCAGTGGGCCCCTAACTTCATGACCGTACACCAACTCAAATGGGCTGAAACCCGTCGACTCATTTGGGGAGTCCCTCGTTGCGAACAGCAGGAAAGGGATGCCCTTATCCCAATCCTCGGGATACTCCTCACAAAATGCCCTAATCATCGTCTTTAGGGTCTGGTGGTAGCGCTCCAACACACCTTGGGATTGGGGATGATAAGCTGACGACTTCAGCTGCTTCACACCCAAACGATACATCACCTCTTGAAATATGCCTGACATGAAATTTGACCCTTGGTCAGACTGCACTTCCTTGGGCAACCCATACCTAGTGAAAAACTGCACTAGAGCATCTACCACAGTCTTAGCAGTGATATTTCGCAATGGGATAGCCTCTGGAAACCGTGTAGACATATCCATGATTGTCAAGAGGTACTTATGACCCGACCTAGTCCTAGGCAAAGGTCCAACACAGTCAACTAGAACCCGACTGAATGGTTCTTCAAACGCAGGTATCGGAATCAATGGCGCCGGCTTCACTGAATGCTGTGGCTTACCAGCCACCTGACATGTGTGACAAGTCTTACAGAACTCAGCCACATCCACATTCAACCCTGGCCAATAGAAATGCCTCATGATCCGATCCTTTGTCTTTCTGACGCCTAAATGGCCGCCAACAGGTAACTCGTGAGCAATCCTCAAGATCTCACCGCGGTAACTAGGAGGGACAACAACTTGACGGACCACCGTCCACTCCTCATCAGCTGGCCTATGGGGAGGTCTCCACTTCCTCATCAAAATGCCATCTTTGACATAATAGCACTCAGGGACCTTTTCAGCCTCAGCCTCAGAACACGCCGTCTGAGACAAGCCTTTCAATTCAGAGTCTGCCTGCTGTGCTTCAACCAAGGAAGACTTGCTAAACAGCCCATCACTGTTAGCCTTGGAGCCTAATACAGCAACCCCATCATTCAAATCCTTGAAAAACGTTTCTGACAACCAAACACCGGAATTCTCCTCCACATCAACAGAATCCGCATCATCTTGAACAGCTCTACGAGCCTGAGACCTAGTCACAACACAATCTGGGAAAATCCCAGGAAACTCCTCCTGCAACTGCTCAGTTTCAGCAACCACCACTGGTTTATCCGAAACAACTGGAGACGCAACCACCTTATCCCCAGCCAAGTCATTCCCCAACAAAAAGTCAATGCCTACCATGGGCAACTCAGGAACAACTCCAACAGTGACAGGACCAGAAACTAGGTCACACTTCAAATCCACTCTATACAGTGGTACTGACATATAACTGCCATCAACAGTCTGAATCAAGACTTTTGCATTCACTGCACTATCTGGTGGAAAAGTCATACCACCATCCACCATCAACGACTGAGAGGCCCCCGTATCCCGCAGGATGACTACTGGTTTACCTGCCTCACCAGAAGTACATGGGGTCACCTCACCATCAAACAAAAAGCTACGATAGCTCTCATCCACCTGCTTCAGCCTATCTTTGAATTTGGGAGATCGACTTTCAATGGCCTGTGTTTCACTGAACGGGACACTATTTTCGGGTAGGACACTTTTTGACATGACAAATCCCACCTCCTTCGTTGCACCATTTTGCAACTTCCAACATTGCGACTTTACGTGCCCTTTCTTGTGACAATGAAAACATCTGATGACATTTGCACTTGTACTGGACCCTTTGCCAGATTGAGGCTGTGGTGCCGACAACATTCCTGAACCAGCATTCTGTTGGTTGCTCGACTGATTTTTGTCTCTCTTATTTCCAGAGAAATTTCTGAAAGGTGGTCTGTTGTCATTTCTGTGGGTCAGCTCATACTCATCAGCCATCAAGGCTGCTTTATGCAAACTTGTCACTTTGTGATCATCCAAATGCGACCTCACACTGAAAGCAACACTCTTTTTGAATTCTTCCAAGAGAACAACCTCACGTAGGTTATCAAAATCCTGATCCACTTTCAAGGATCTGTACCACCTATCGAACATCATTTCTTTTTCACGAGCAAACTCAACATGTGTCTGGCCTGGTTTGCGGTACGAATTTCTGAACTTGTGTCTGTACGCCTCTGGCACCAACTCATAAGCATTCAGCACTGCCTTCTTGACTGTAGCATAGTCACGTGATTGCTCTTTTGAGAGAGATGAGTACACATCAGCTGCTTTGCCGACAAACACACTTTGAAGGAGCAAGGGCCAAAATTCCTGTGGCCAGTTCAAACTGTTAGCCACCTTCTCAAATGACACAAAATATGCATCAACTCTGTTTTCTTCAAACTTTGGCACCAATCGAATGTTCTTTGCCAAATCAAATTCAGGGGGAGCCCTTTCACGATTTCCAACAGTCTGTGCATGAGTCAATTCCATCTCACGCAACTTCATTTGCTGCTCCATTTCAAATTTCTTCATTTCCATTTCTCTTTGTTCTCTTTCCCTCTCTCTTTCTAATCTCATCTTCTCTTTCTCTAGTTCTACTTCCCTTGCTCTTTCTCTCTCCTTGATTTCCAATTTAGCAAGCTCAAGCCGTGTTTGATCTGAAATTTGAGCTTGATCTGAAGTGTGAATTTCTTCTTTGAGCTCCATGTGACCAGCTACTAAGTCAAGAATCTCTGCCTTTCTTACACCTTGTGGAACATCTACATTCAAATGCTGTGCAATAGCAGTCAAATCACATTTGCGTAACCTTTGCAAATCTTTGAGGGACAAATCTGTCCTCTGAACAAATGCCTGAACATCCATTGTACTGATTGACATTGTCACAATGTATTACACACAATGTACAATTGAACAATCAACTCAACTGATATTTTATCTGTACCAATATTCTGGATTCCGGAACGTTCCAAATTCTAAGTTTTGGCTTTAAATTCACTTCCCGGACACAAGCCCCCAATTTTGTTACGACCAAAATCACTCTGAGAATGATCGCACAAAAGAAACAATCAACTAATGTTCAGGCGGTTTATTAACAGTGATATTGTGGGTACAGACTCGTAATCAGTTTTCACATCAGTACAATAATGATCAATAGAAACAATTATAACTCGGTAATGAAATTACTTACACGTGTTACAGTCCAAAATCTGATAATGACGATGTTCACATAGTCCCCTGTTGATGTCCAGATACGATGTTCGACACACAGATGAATGGTCCTTGATGCACCGATGAATGATTCCTCCAACGTAAATTCAGAGGCACAGGTTACAATAGTCCGCGTTATAAATCCAGGGTATAGTCCACGATAGATGTCCACAGCAAAACGTGTAGAATCCAAACGCTATGACGACCACGTCCAGTTGCGGCGTTGAATAATGATTCACTTTATAATGTCCAGCAAGGAATCCAGCCCGTCACAGCTTAGCCGTAATAATGTCCGTTGACACTAAAATATGGAGTCTATCTCCAATGTAGGCAAACTAATTTTCTGCAGGCAAAATGTTTCCCAGGCCTTATCTCCACAAACACAGTTTGTATAGCAGGTCAGCAGGTAACACAGGACTGACTATAACAAGTCGCTTCAGAGCCAGAAGTGACGTAACTCTCAGAGCAGAGGTGTTGGGTACTCTGCCTACCTCAGAATTTCTCCTGCTTATATACTATCCATTCACCCCTTTCTAGTACATTCTGTAATTTTCTCCAACCTGGGGCCACATACCTGAACATACTAGCAAGTCCAAATTCCAGGAATCCTGGGTGACTCACTGCCTAATATGTGCATAACATCATTGCCAAAATTAACTACCAATCACATTTGGTTACAAGGGCAGTGCCTCACTCAGCCAGCACTTCCTAGAATTTTCTGGAATGGGTTAAATCATTCTAGATTGAGTGAGCTATAATGTATTTCCTGTCACATGCATACATGTACTGTAGCTACATTGTATACCATGTAGAAAATTCTCCACTGATCTGGTCAGCCTGTATGTACTATATCTATATCATATAGAATGTTCTCCATTAATCTGGTCACCCCGTGTACATACACATTAAAACAACCATGCATACAGCTTTGATACATGTACATAACTACTTGTGTGTACATTTGTGACAAAGTGAAAGTGCTAAATTGCACTTTTTCCTCCATATCTCAAAAATAACTCAAGGTATTGTCATGAAACTTACATATTTATGCATGTTCTACCTAACAGTGATTCTCTTTGGAACTGTGGGGTCAAAGGTCAAAGGCCAGGTTTCGATAATACTATTTTACCATTTGATACTGAAATTATACTTTTTCTCAATACCTTGAAAATTACTCAATGCATAAACTTGTAAAAGGGTCAAAAGTCAAGTGAAAATCATCAGTTCTCCCAAATACCTGCACTCTTGATGTTTTAATCATTCATCCAATTGAACCTAGTTCTAGGAAAGTGAACATTCAGCACATTTGTGGCAAACCTGTCATTTTAATATTTTGCCAATTGTGTGAAACTGTCATCACACATTGTCAAGACATTGTACTATAGACCTATTAGGAGAACCATGTATTATGGCGGAGGCATACACCAGTCGCCGTAGCGACATTTCTAGTTCTTTCAAGTGACCAGTACAACTGTAGCTACATTACCGTAAAGCTGTGACTTTTGCATGTACAAAACAGTGACAGAAACTTCAAATTTACACACAGATCCAGTAGGGAACACTCCTTGCTAGTCAATCACCACTGAAAATTAAGCTATAATGTGAGAAGAACGGAATCATGAGAAATGCTTGCATTGTACTGTGGCATTGGGCTATTTATCAATCAGTTTGGGCGGTTTGTGTGTTTGAGCGGAATATGTGAAGTTGGCACGCTGTCGACCGAGTCGGGCGTGCGAATGTGGCACATAAAGAGTCAAGACTCCTTTGTGTGATATTTCTCCAAGTGTGGTGTGTCAGTGTAAATAGCAGGTGCCACAGGGGAAGAACAAATAGCACAGGAGCATATAATTTTTTTTTTTTGTATTGCATGATCTCATGCCACTTGTTGAATGTAGCAGATTTTAGTGACATAAGGATAAATATTAACAGATGTGGAGAGGTATGTAGTTGTATCTTAAAGTTATAAATGGACTTTAGCTGGAAGTATGCACACAAAAGACTTTATCATATTTGCATGGTATTACACCAGATAAGAATGTGACCCCGTCAGGGATTTCCCATTCATGATATTCCTCTTTACATACTATCAAAATGCTCATCCTCATTGCTTTATGTGTATACATACATTTTACATTTTTATAATTTAATAGTGATGTTCAAGCTCTGGTATATAAGTATGTGTGATACATCTGTCCCCAAGAGAAAGTTAATGTGAGTTCATTTAAGTAGATGTACAAATGTCAATGTTTGTTGAATTATGGGGACTTTTTGTATAAAGATATAGAAAAGAATATTTTATCGCAATCCTAAGTTATACATGTTCCTTCTTTCTCTTCTGTTGCTGAATAGACACATTTTTATGTTTGTTTGATTTATATGTGAAACTAGAAAAAAAAAGTTTTATACCTGTATCTGTACAGATAAATTAGTGAACATTATTGATTACCTAAACAGTCAAAATTCACATGAGGTTATGTATGGATACAGTTTTTGAACATATGTATTTGGGTTCAAACTTTAAAATTATATAGATATTGAAGATAAATAAACTAGGAGTATTGAGTGAGAACATGAATATTAGATGATATTAAATGAAAACTGTAAGACCAGAAAGGTTTGCATGCATGAAACTTTCACGAATTTCACAAGATGCCAAGATTTGATAAAATAAAATGCATCCATAAGTGTTTGTCACCACAGTGCATTAAATGCCAGTGGCAATTTGTGAAAGTTTCATGCTGTGAAAAAGACTGTCAGCTCCAATTTGCAAAAGTTTTTTTTTTTTTGCTGCAAATGTTTGTGGTTTTTACAGTAACCTCATTTTTATCACAATTTGATAGAGTCATCAAGCCTTGGACACTATGGAGAATTCAGGCAGGGATGTGGCAGTCCTGGCACTAGTGATCCAACCTCAAGCGAGCAAAGTTTAAAGTAACCAAGTGACCATATTAGTTCTCAAATCAACCGACCCCGTACGTCCACCCCAGGGCGAGATGGCACTTCCCATTCGCATCATCAGGGCGGACTCCCAGTCCCCGCCCCCTACCCCGGATGATGAGCGGATCCGCCGCCGCACTCTGGACACTTTGCTTCTTCTCAAGGAGCAGTTCGACCCTGAGAGACTCAAGGAAGTTTGTGTGGAGCTTGCCATTCTAGCTAAAAGTGGTGAGTTTCCCTTTAAATGCAACTGACAGTTGCACTTCATTGACATAAATAAGCATTATTTATTCAGTGTTTTAGTAGTAGCCATGAAAAAAAAAAAAAGAAATCATGGGCATGCATACTTGGGTTGGATTCAAACCAACAATCTCCTGATTATCGGACAGGCGTCATATCTACAATACTAGACTACCTAGCTTCCGCCTGACAGCCAGTGCTGCGTCTTATCCCTGATATAGCACGGGGTACTACGATATTTGCCAGTATTCAAATTAATTAATTCGTGCATCAAGTTGTTTTTATTACAGGAATAGATTAATTTTACGAATGTTTTTTCTTCTTCTTTTTTTTTATTTCAAGTGATTGGCCAACAAGATATCCAGACACTTTTTGTGTGTGTGTGTAGATCAGTGGGACTGATATGTTTAAACTCTGTTTGAAAATCTAGGCAAAGACCAAAATTTACTCGGCCAGTTTTGTATAGTGGTAGAAAAAACATTCTACTCATTCATAGTACTTCATTTTGATTTCCAGCTTCAGTCTTAAATGTAGCGAATGAATATGTCCATGGATTTGACATTAAAAAAACCCAACATGTTTGATTTTCATAGTGATATTTCTAAATATTTTTTGCACAGAACACTATGATTCAGCAGATACAGTGTACCTCTATTCAAAGATGCGCGCTTTCAGCAATCATTATGATAGTGATGTAAGTCCCATTCTGAAGGGCTAAAGTGCAGGGGAATATACACCCACAGCACAATTATCTCTTCTATTTGCAGAGTTATAAATGGCAAACTTTGTTCAGTATATCACCCAACACACAACGTTCCCTATGACATTGCAGGTTATTGATGCATTACTTCACAACAATATGCCACAAGGGGCATGATATGTGTGTAATAATGCCAGGCGATTCGATAAAGACCTTAAAGTACTGTTGTTCACTTTGGTGCATATTCTGTTTACAAACTTTCATTGTCATTGTGTAGGTCTGTTTATTTTGATCCTTCTTTATTTAATATATGTATACAGTATATTTTTTTCTAAGGTACTTCTATTCTACAGACAAATCATATATCAATAATAAGGGTTCTTTTTGTCACACATTGTGTAGGTTGTATATCACAGTTCGTTATTCAGAAGGTTCATTATTGGCAAGGTTTACTACTCTGAAAATGAAATAAGGTTCATAATTCTGATGGTTCATTAGTATGCATATTTTTTTTCTTCTGATTAATGAACCTTATTTCATTTTCGGACTATGGAACATTCGGAATAATAAACCTTATTCCACTTCTGGAACTTTTTAACAAACTTTGGAATAACAAATTGTATCTCATTTTCAGACTAACCGACCATCAGAATAGCACCACTGAAATGCCTGAATCAACAAACACCTTGGTATGCAGATTTGGTGTGTTTTGAAATTATGAACCTTCGGAACAATGAACCTCATTTCATTTTTGGTGGAATGAACCTTTGTTAAAGGGGCTGTACAGTACTGGTTGAGGTGGAGATTCATGTTTTGAACATTCCTAAGTGAGATAATGAGAAACCTCACATGAAATATGAAAGGGCATGTAATTTTAAGAAGGATTCAACATTTATTTGATGAAAATTGGTTTTCAAATGGTTGAGATATCCAAAAAAGTGATGATAATAATAAAAGACTACAGGCCACGCCTTTTATTAGGATCTCTTTGTTTCACCTTGTTTTTGGATATCTCAGCCATTTCGAAACCGATTTTCATCAAGTAAACTTTTGATACCCCTTAGAAATGCATGCTCTCTGACATCTCATAGAGTGGTTTCTGAATATTTCGCAGAACGTTAAAAGCTAAATCCTCACCTCGACCAGAACTGTACACACCCTTTAAAGGACAAGTTCACCTTCATTAAAATAAGGATTGAGAGAATGTAGCAATATTAATAGAACACATCATTGAAAGTTTGAGGAAAATCGGACAATCCGTTCAAAAGTTATGAATTTTTGAAGTTTTTGTGCAGTCACAGCTGGATGAGAAGACTACTGCAGTGTATGATGTCACATGCGTACAACAATATAAGGAAAATATAAAGAGAATTTCACAAAATTTCATCTTCTGAAAAAAAGTACACATTCCCTTGACTCGTTACTGACATATGTTGTGGGTAATATTATTCCCATTGCCTTTAGAAAGAGGCAAGTGAAGTGCTCTTTTATTATGCAAAAAAAGTGAAAATATGTTGAATTTTCTTTACATTTTCTTTATACTGTTGTACTCATATGACATCACGAGCCTTAGTAGTCTCCTCATCCAGCGGATCTAACACAAAAATGTTTAAAATTCATAACTTTTGCATCGATCGTCCAATTTTCCTCAAACTTTCACTGATGTGTTCTACTAATATTGCTGCATTCTCTCGATCCTTATGTTTATGAAGGTGAACTTGTCCTTTAACCAACAGCACCTGTGGTATCAACCCTTGCAATATCATTCACCCTGTGTGGATGATGACAAGTTGCTGCCTGTAATAACAGAAAATGCTTCTTCCTCAGACCACATTATATCTCTCCTTAAAATATCCTAAACCCTCATAAAACATATTTATGAACATTTTTGTTTGTTTGTTTTTTTTTAACAAAAATGACTCTATTTTGGTATAGATGCTTTAAAAACTGATCAGTTACAAAAACCTACATGTTCTGTGTATCTACAAATGAATGAATACCTTACTAAATAAAGGAATAAATGTAATTAGACTAGAAAATGAATGAATAAATAGCAAAGTGTATTAAATAAAATAATTTGAAGTTAAATGAAAGAGATATCAATATTATTGGAAAATAAATGTGTTTTCCTCCCTGGTAGTCGAGACCTGCCTGATATTCTATTCATGAGTTTTACCCATTTCTGAGAATGTAGCAGGGAAGATGAGAATGGTGTGAAGACTATCTCTTATTCCATGAAAGTGGCAACTGAGACACCTCCTTGGCTGTGGTAATGCCACATTTAATCATGCATATTGCACATACCCCCTCTATTGTTCAGTTGTGTAAAACTACTCAGAGTGATCACCTTGTCCTCGAGGTTGGAACAGTTCAAATGACCTGCCTGTAGTTATGTGACAACAGCAATAACAGCAGCAGCAGCAACAGCAACAGCAACAACAACAACAACAACAACAACAACAACAACAACAACAACAACTAATACACATACATGTTTGACATTATTCATTTGTTGTTGTTGTTGTTGTTATTTGTTTTGATTTTGGGGTTGTTGTTTTTTTTTTTTTTTTTTTTTTTTTTAGGGGAGGCACTTCTCCTAGAACTAGAAGGTATGCAGGTTACCACTATATGGTATGGTGTGGTACAAGTGTATATCCCTTCTAGCAAGTGGACTTTTAAATTTTCTAGACAGTCATATCATTAGTAAACATTTAACCCATTCCCACAAGAATCTTAAATCACCAAAGACTTCTCACAGAACCAACCACATCTTGTTGGTAATGAGTTACCTAGCTCATCTTGGCATTATCACATCATTTGAGTAATAACAGGTTTCCTTCAAAAGCAATTTAATTAGAATAAATACTCTCTTCTGTTTAACCCTTTGTGTGCTGTGAGTGCTGATTATTGCAGAGAAACCCCCATAACACTGTGCAAACTATCCAAAGTTTTTGGCCCAGAAATGGTTAACCCAGATATTGTTGTATAACATACTGTGGTGTATATTTCATGAATATGTACTGTACATATGGTAAATTGGTACTGTTAAGGCAATTTTTATGTGGTTGTATTTGCAGAGTTTGTTCGCAAAAACCGATAAGTCCATAATTGTCAAATGGAGATTTTTTGCGATTAAAGGTCAAGAAAAATAAAGAGAATAATAAGAAAATGTTTGCTTCTTTTGACCATAACTTCAAAATTATACCTTTATATGTAGTGACCAATATATCATTTAAAAGGTATTATTTTGTACTTTATAACAGAAACCGTACTTCAAAATCTTCAAAAATGGACTTATTGGTTTTTGCGAACAAACTCTTCATTTGCAAGCAATTAGATGCACAATGACAGATTAATGCAATCCCTCTTCATTAGAATAATTAGTGATATCATTTCTTGGACAGGGCATTTGTGGTATGGATGACAGTATTTTCACAAGTTCTTCATTTTTAAAATTATATCAGTGTGCTCATTAAATTTTCAAAGATATAATACTGCAAAATATGTACCACGTATAGAGTACTGTACCACACCAAAGTCAAGATGGTAAGTACAGGTGACATAGTGTTGAAAAGTTCTTGAAATAAACTCAGAACATTTACCAGTGGGAAGGTTTAGATTGCTTAACAAGTAGAGTCTTCTTGGACAGCTTAAATGGACTGCTTCAAAATTGCTGTCATTTTTCTCCCGCAATCCTTTATTTTAATGCTTGCATGCAATGGCAAATTCATTGCTACAGCCTTGATGGCAGTTCAAGTTTCCCTTGTGGCATAGCTATTTCCTTTTGTCTAGAAGTATAAAGTTGATGTTATTTTTGTATGAAGCATGTTGGGGGAGGAGATCATAGATAAGACTTTTTCCTGAAAAATGTCGTGCTAAATTCATCAGGTACAGACTTGATTGCATTTCAGAAGTTTTCCCCATGGCAATGCTGTTTCCTGTTGTTCAGATACCAATAGGGAGCTTTCGCAAGCACGACACGGCCGCTAGTTGAGCGTGCTGTGTGCAAAAATTGCTTCTGTGTGTGCGCTATCCCAAAAATCTCCCTTCCTGGGTAAAACGAGAACAGTTTTCGGCCAAAATAGCATCCCTTCCCAATGTTGGGCACGATCGATCGAGCAGCCAGCCAATCAGCGATCTTGTTGCTACAGCTCCGTCCGTACAGAAAAGCGAAACTGTTTAGAAATGGGGATGGGAGTCCAGCTAGTGCTGGAACCATCACAGCTGATTGCTTCTGCGCCCTCTCCATTTTCCTGTCGCGTAGCGAAAGTTCCCTAATATCATAATTTAGCCAAACATCAGCAATGTCTGTCTCTGCAGTTGTCTTTCATCTCTCTGACTGTACATCTTGTCTTTCAATTTTCAAGATACCTGTTTGAATCCCCCCCCCCCCCAGCCTTCAGGAATGATAAATGTCAGATCAGTCCTCTCTGCTCCTACATTCACCCCACTCTATCCACTTCCCACTCATTGGAATTCTGGCACAAAGGCCATACATCACTGCAGACAGATGACATTTGAACTCTGAACTCTGAACTCTTTGTGAGTGATGTTTGGAGTTGATATGGTGGAACTGTTTATTCCCCTGCCGCCATTATTTATGTACTTTCAGTTTGATAAATACACATGTGGGAATGCTCATACTACTGAAATGCTGTCATGATAAGAAGTTAACTCCATTACAAACCCCATCTCGTTACCAACTTTTTTTTTTTTTTTATCAGGAAGAGAAATTTGTGAGCCGAGGGTGACTTGGAGGTGATTCACATCTCAATGAAACCTGCTTGTCACCATGTTTGGAATCATGTTTCATATTGATTTAAAGGGATGGTATAGTACTGGTTGAGGTAAAGATTTAGCTGTTAACTTTTTGTGAGATAATTTGAAACCACTTAGTGAAATGTTTAAGAGCATACAATTGTAAGAGAAATTCAAAGTTTATTTGATGAAAATTGGTTTTGAAATGGCTGAGATTTCCAAAAACAAAGTAAAACAAATCGATCCTAATAAAAGGTGGGTTTCACCTTTTATTGGGACAGCTTTGTTGTGGATATCTCAGCCATTTCAAAACCAATTTTCATCAAATAAACTTCGAATGTCCTTCAGAATTATATGTTCTTACATATTTCATAAGAGTTTTTTTTATTATCTCAAAAAAATCATCATCAAAAAACATTGGCAACCTAAAACCCCATCTCAACCAAAACTGTACCATCCCTTTAAGTCAGTTTTTATGAGATTATGAACAAACTTGAATCATAATTCTCCCAAGCTTCCCAACATTTTCATTTTCATGCTTGGCCCATTCATGTTCAGAAACTGTTATCCAATCAAGTTTCGCTTGATTCTACAATTACGAGGTGCATTGCAGTGTCCTAACTGTTCCACAACTCCAAACATATCTAGAAAAGCTTTAAAAAAATGTGATTTCTGGATTCTTTTGTGAGTATGAAATCCCCTAATCAGTGATGCCAAGTTCAAAAAATTTTTATGAGTGAGGTTTTCATGACTCGGCTTCTCGGCGCTCGCGTTCATACGCGCGCGAACTAGGAGATGTCCCCCCTCCCACGGTAGAGAGCTTATTTTTTAATCATTAGCTCTTGATGATGCGATCTGGTGCACACTTAAGTAACTATTTTCTACTTATTTTGAAAGACAAAAGGGAAATATACCTTCAATTGCAACCATCACTTTAATCCTTTGAGCTATGCTCCTTATTTTAGGCCCAAGTTGCAGACTTCACCAGATGCGTGAAAAAAAAAACGGGTGCCATGCGTGAGATCGTGAGACAGACCCTAAATGCTTGAGTCTCACGCAGAATGCATGAGACTTGGTAGCTCTGCCTAATTGATTCAAAATACACAGCCATGCTGCTTTCATGTACAATGTATCTGAGTGTATGTAGAACAATAAATTTGCTTTAAAACTGAAGATGGTTTGTGATTTAAAAAAAAAAAAAAGCATGCAAATATCTTAATGTAATGCAAGAAATTTGCAGGAAGAGGGTGGAAATGCATCAGGAGCCTTTTAAGCTATTGATATCACACATGCATGCTGCCATTGACAAACCTGCCTGATGTTATTAATAGACCTTGCACGTCATGTGTCAGGCTTTGTTGCCTTCTATTTAGTTCCAAAAGAGCACTTTTTAAATTGCCAATAGCTCACCCCCCCCCCCCCCCCCAAAAAAAAAAAAAAAAAAAAAAAAAAAGAAGAGAAGGTTATGCACATCCTCTCATGCCTTAAATTGTCACTAGTGCTAGGGAATGATAGTTTTTCCTGTCAAAAAAGAAAAAGGAAGCACAAAGAAATGCAGCATTGTGCTCTCTCTCCATATACTGCTTTGGTAATCTACAGCCATAATACAGATAGTAGCAACATACTAAAGAAAGACTGAGCTGATCACACGTGATATGTGAACTATAGCAAAAGTGTGCAAGTGACTAAGATGTAATTTTCTGTTTTCAGAAACAACGAAGGTGATGTGAGCAGTGAGGGTTGAAAATATTGAAAAAAAGCTTGTCGTTTTGAGGAGAGACGAGTGAAGGATGTTGAACACAGTCGTGGGGTGTTATTTATTGTTGATTGGTTATGCAGAGCACCTCTTTCAACAATGTATGGCACTGTCCTTGCTGGAACCTTTAAGGATTAACCTACGCCCTTCAGAGAAACTATAATCCTCCTTTTCACTATGTTGCAGATGCAGTGTACCAAGCATTGAATTTCCTGTAGGAGATCATTTGAGCCGTTCATTGGTTTCTGTGTGGGAAGTATTCTGACACTGCAATGCCAGGCATCAATGAAATATTTCGGCACTCATGGGCATCAGTAATCTTGACAAGAGGGGGGAGAGGGGAGAGTAAAAAGTGTGGAGAAGTATATTGACCATGTGAATTCTTAATTCCTACCCAACTCAGGGCTGCGCATGTTATTTCAGAGAGCAGATTTGATCAGATCTTGGACCTTTGTCATAATACAAAAGTGTAGGTCCGTGATCAGATAGGAAGCCTGTTCAGAACATGGGAATAACTCCAGCTGCCAGCTGCTTGGCCACATTTTGATTAATGGGGAATAAATGGTGCAATATTACACCTGCAGACTCCTCTACCGTGGTGGTGGGTCGGAACCACTGACTTGGTGAAGAATGAGACGTGGTGAAGTTTATGTCTCTTTTCACGCTCCACCTTGATTTCTGGAATGCCGAGTATAAACATAAAAGCTCATCTCTCCAGGAAAAGTTTTTTTTTTTTTGGGGGGGGGGGGGGGTTGGAAGGGAACAACAATATCCTTCCTGTTTCCTCAGCTCAGATTGTGTGTGTAAGGCTTGTCTGCGGATGGGGAGAGAAGCTTTTAACCACCAGTAGCTGCTGATCCAGAAAGCCTGCGACCACTGGTACAAAAAAAAAAAAAAAGAAGAGAAAGTGATAGAAGCCAAAACACCAGAAATCATGCAGATGGCATTTTACTGACTGGCGGTATTGCAGGCAAGCTGGAACCAACTTGAGGATTTGATACCGCGGCCCAGTGACATCAGAGAGAACACAAGATGTGTATCATGCGGACAGAATATGTCATGCTTGGCTAGCCCATCGATGTACTGCAATAGTCTCTCTATTGTATACATGCACCTGTATTCCTACAATCTGTGGTTGTTGTTTTTCCATCATACAACTGACCGATATGTCTTACTATATTACCATGACAGTACTAAAAGTGTTCAACTGTGAAAGCTGTTCATTGTGATTCGTGTTCTGGCTGTGCTTCAATCATTCCCCGCATGGAAACGGGTTGCTGGGCATCTCTGCCATGAGGTCGCTACTGTAATGCCCGCTCATTTGAAACCTCTCTTTGCGATATAAAATGTATATGCACGATTCACTCTCAATGGATTTCGCCTCTTTGTCGACTGAAATTCCCGCAGAGGCAGCGGCAGTCACGCTGGAACAGTACCATGCCCACGCACAGGTCCTGCAGGTGATGGAACAGCACTCGTACAACAGCGGCATCCAAGAGGTATGTTACATCAATTTCCTATCATTATTTTAATGGTGCCAATTTAAGTGGAACCGCACTCCAAGTACTACCTAACTTCTGTCAAGAGAATTAAAGGTACATGGTCCCGGTGGTTTAGTCAAATGCGTACGCGGGCACACGGCGCAAGTTTCATATAGAGACCTACGCTATCGACTCCTCTTTAGCGCTTAGGCTGTGGCCCACTTTCCCGAGTCTGAAGAAGTCCGATCCACTGTAGCCAGTGGTCCGATCACAGTTCGGCTCATGATTCGGCTGAGGGGATGACAGCTTTAGCAAACTTCTTTTGTGATGTCATAATAAGAAACACATATGCACGCACCCTGGCATTACTACAGACTGCGTGATGCGCAGAGAAGACAACAAAGGCAACGTTACTTAGCAACATTTATGCGCTTTATGACAACTCTTGATGACAGCTCTTGATGACAGCTCAACTTCGGCAATCTTCGTATCAACGCTAACGGTGATCGGCAGTATCATCAACAGTGCCCTCTACACTACTGGGACTATGCACCTTTAAATCTAACAAGTAGGACAGTGAAAGTTGATGTAAAGTTGTTGAAAACAATAACATGGAACTTGAAAATTTTGTTTGGGTTCACAAAGTGTCAAATTGGTCACAATGGAATTCACAAATTACGTACTATGTACAACTATTTGTATGTGTGGACAGTGACATGACCAGCTATCAACTCTTCCAAAAAATTCTTTGCACACAAAACTACATTTTATATGAATGTTACATTCCCCATTGGAAAAGTTATTGGGGCATTCATCAAAGTTCTATTAACGACTTGTTAGTAATGTGGTGTAAAAGATATAAGGTCAGCAAATTAGATGAGATGATATTGTCAACTCTTTGATTGGTTCATATAGAAAAGCAAAATAACTTAGAAAGATAATATTTTTCGATTGTACATGTGATTATTGCTGGCCATGTGTAGTTTTCTTATGGTGATTGAATGAAGTATGGAGTCAATGGTGCTGCCAGTGGATGTGAAACTGTACTGGCAAAAGTTGCTGCAATGGGCAATATGGAGGCTGGTGCTTGAAATAATCTTATGTTTCCTTTGAACCAGGAGACAATGTCCAACGAAGCAGCACACGGGATAAAATTATGACGACATGATTTATTCAGAGAGAGTCACAGTATAGTGTGACAGGATAATTGAGTAAGACATGAGCTGCATTCACACACCCTATAACTAACCGTTTTAACATTGATTTTTGCAACACTATGCAAAAACAGTTAATTCTTGTGTGTGAACACACAAAAAAGATGTTAATCATGATAGGCATGGCGATGTGAAAATCAGTCTGGCAGGATTTTTTTTTAAAATTACAGTAGTTTTTGTGGATGGTGCAGGAGGAAACTCTCAAACTTTTGTAGTCCGGTAAGGCAACTCCTTATAATAGGTCCATTCTTTCCTAATTCCATGCTGCAAGCTCTTTTAGGAGAGGTGTTCATTAAGTTGCAAAATGTCTTTAGAAGAGGATGAAGTCAGAAGGATAAACAGGGATAAGGAGGGTGGAATAGGTGAACAGGAGAGGAAGTAGGTGGAAATGTTTGGGATACACTACCTATTGCAAAGAAACTAATGTGTAACTGGTAGAATCAAACAATGATTTTTTTTCCCTTGTAGCTTAAAGGGATGGTATGGTTTTGGTTGAGATAGAGAATTCAGGTTGTAACTTTTTATTTTAGATGATTAGAAACCACCTTGAGACAAAGCTGACACTGGCTTTGTCGCTGTCAGAGTTGCTCAAACGCTCACAACCAGAAAGCCACATTTTAAGCACAGGAATGAATCGGCAGAATACAGTTCATGTTTGCAGTTGATCCCTTTCTTACCAGGTTTATTGTTAGAAATTCTTTCATCATGCAGCCATGTTGAGATGTCATCAGCTTCACACAAACTTTCTACATTACCTACCTAGTCTGTAGTGTTTCACAATTCCACTTCTTTCGTATGGTTTGGGACATTTCCCAGAGTGAATTGCCAAAATAAAGTCACAGTAAAAATGTGCCAAATGGATTGTCAGCAACTTCTACAAGTTATACATTATTCGTATAAAGGGCACTCAATTTAGAGGGAAATGACCTGAGCTCAGCAAATTAGTTTATTCTCTCCTCCCAAAACAAAAGACAAGACTACAGCATAAAGGTTTATAAAAATTAAGAGAACCTACATGTACTTCAAGCCAATAGGACTGCATGCCCATGTTACATAACTTAATGTGTCTTGTCAGCGACAAAGCCAATGTCAGCTTTGTCACACTCCTAGATATGAAATATCAGAGTATAAAATTCTGAGAGGAATTAAAATTATTCAAGTTTATTTATGTGGCACCACATTAAACCTCTTGTCTCACTCGCACCCTCCTACATTCATGACACACCAGACTTTCTCAGGAAGCTCGATGACATCAAGGACCAGATACCCGAGACAGCAATCATCGGTACTTTCGACGTCTCCTCTCTCTACACCAATATTCCCCATGATGAAGGCATTCTAGCCTCCTGTGAGGCTTTGACATGCAGCGGCCATTCCAACCCCCCCCCCCCCATATCTGACATCAAATCCCTCATGTCACATGTACTGACGAAAAACAACTTCACATTCATGGACAAGCACTACCTACAGGTATCTGGCACAGCAATGGGTACCCGGATGTCTCCTTCCTTCGCCTGTCTCTTCATGACCAAGCTAGAGCAGCAGATGTTAGATTCAGCCCCCTGTCGTCCATGGATTTGGTGGCGCTACATCGATGACGTTTTCTTCATCTGGACCAGGGAGGAAGAAAGCCTCCATACTTTCATTGACTACATCAATTCTTTCCACAGAACCATCAAATTCACTTCCAACTTCTCCCAAGAAGAAACCAACTTCCTTGATGTCACCGTTAGGAAGAAGTCTAACCATGTCACCACCACTCTCTACACTAAACCCACAGATACCCATCAGTACCTTCACTCAGCCAGCTGCCATCCCCGCCACTGCAAAACCAGTATCCCTTACAGTCAAGCCCTCAGACTTCGCCGTATCTGCTCTGAGGATTCGGAGTTTTCTTTCCATGCCAGGAACCTGAAGAGACATCTCGCAGCCAGGGGCTACGGTACCAGGAGAGTTCAACAAGCCATCAACAAAGTTCGTTCTCTCCCCAGATCTGAAGTTCTCAAACCGAAAACAAACAAGCAGGACATCACTGACAGAATACCCCTCGTGACCACTTTCCATCCCAATCTACCCTCTCTCCACAATATCCTTCGTGATAATCACCATATCCTTCACACCTCTGATCGTCTCTTGCAGGCCGTCCCAGATACTCCAATCCTGGCATACCGGCGCCCCCACAACCTCAAAGATCTCATTGTCCGTGCTGAAGTACCCTCCCTCACTGACAATTCTTCTCCTTTACAGCATGGCACATTCAAATGTTCAGCCAGTAGGTGCATCATTTGTAGCATACACATCCATGAGAGTGACTCTTTCACCAGCAACTCTACCGGCCTCTCTCACCACACTAAGGGAAACATCACTTGTACTACCACTAATGTCGTGTATCTCATCACTTGCAGAGTTTGTAGAATCCAGTATGTTTGGGAAACCAAGACAACACTCAAAAGACGCTTCTACGGACACAGATCTACTGTCAACACAGCCAAGCTCGACACTCCAGTGGGCCACCATTTCAATCTACCCGATCATTCCATCACTGATATGACTCTACAGGGCATTGAATCTTTAGGCACTCGTCCAGACACAGTCAGAACCAGCAGAGAGAAGCTCTGGATGAGACGACTTCACACCATCCAACCCCATGGCCTCAACATCCAGGAGGGAAATGACTATTCATAACCACCTTTATTTTATATATATATATATATATATATATATATATATATATATATATATATATATATTATATATATATAAAATTTATTTTTTTTTATTATTATAATCATTCACTTTCTCATTTTTCAATTTCATTTTGTTCTTTCTTTGTGCTTTTTTCCATTTGCAGACCCTTTTATTCCCAATTGATTCCTTCCTCTAGTCCGAGTCTCTTTTATACAGCCTTTTTCTACCTACACACACACACACACTTGGTTTTGTTTGTTTACACTACTTGTGCTTATTTTGCCTTGCCTGCTTCTCTACATACATTGTATACAATTTTCTCTCCCCCAGTTTTTCATATGTGCTTTATTTTATTTCTGTTATCAATATATCTTCTTCATTACTGTTATTTCATTGTCATTATTATTACTGTATGTATATGTATACACTTTGATATGTTTGATTTCTTCCCTTTGTTGCCTCCTCCTGGTACACCTTTCAGGGCTCACTGTTTGCCCAGCCCCCCCCCCCCTTCCTTTTGCTGTTGCTTTTTATGCCTCCGCCACGAAGTGGTGCCGGAGGCATTATGTTTTCGGGTTGTCCGTCCGTCCGTCCGTCCGTCCGTCCGTCCGTCCGTCCGTCCGTCCGTCCGTCCGTAATGAATTTTGTGGACAAGGTAACTATCGAAACCTGTTGAGGTATCCTAATGAAACTTGGCATGTATGTGTATTAGGGGGTGAAGTTGTGCCTATCAACTTTTGGGTGCACATGCTCAAGGTCAAAGGTCAAAAGGTCAAGGTCAAATACATAAAATTTCACTATTTCCAACATATCTATTGAATGCCTAAAGATATTTTCTTGAAACTTAGTGTATACATGTATTACCCAATTAAGATTCTCTGGTGAAAGTTTGGGTCATGAGGTCAAAGGTCAAAGGTCAAAAGGTCAGGGTCAAATACATAAAATTTCACTATTTCCACCATATCTATTGAATGCCTGAAGAGATTTTCTTGAAACTTAGTGTATACATGTATTACCCAATTAAGATTCTCTGGTGAAAGTTTGGGTCATGAGGTCAAAGGTCAAAGGTCAAAAGGTCAGGGTCAAATACATAAAATTTCACTATTTCCACCATATCTATTGAATGCCTGAAGATATTTTCTTGAAACTTAGTGTATACATGTATTACCCAATTAAGATTCTCTGGTGAAAGTTTGGGTCATGAGGTCAAAGGGCAAAAGTTCAAAAGGGCAAACGTTCAAGTAAAAATATTAAAACTTCTTTTTTTTCTCCGTACCTTGGAAAATTGTTCAAGGTATCTTCATGGAACATAGTATATACATGTACTGACTGGAAGTGATTATCTAGAGAATGTAGGGTTCATGGGGTCAAAGGTCAGGGGTCAAAGGTCAAGTGCAAGACTTCAAAATTTTACTATTACCCTCATATTTATGCAATGCCAGCAGGGTTATTTTTTTACACTTGGTGTATGCGTGTGTAACCTAATAGAAATTCTCTGGAAAGTTTTTTTTTCTTCTCTTTTTGCCTCAAAGGTCAAAAGGTCAAAGATCAAGTGAAAGTGCTGAACTAACTTTTTCCTCCATATCTCGGAAGTGGCTCAAGTTACCTTGAAACTTAGTACATATTATGCACGTTCTACCTGAAAGTAATTATCTTATGAATTTTAGGGTCAAGGGCCAGATGAAAATGGTAACAATTTACTATTCAATTCAGAAATTACACTTTTTCTCCACACCTGTACCTTGAAAATTACTCAATGCCTAAATGTATGAATGGGTCAAAGTCAAGTTAAAGTCCTTAAATCCCTAGATACATGCTCTCGTATTCATCCAATTAAACCTACGTCAAGGAAGGTGAACATTCAACACATTTGTGACAAACTTGTCATTCCAATATTTTGCCAATTTTGTGGAAATGTAATCACACAGTGTCCACATGTACTATCTAGACCTATTGGGAAAATCATGCATTATGGCGGAGGCATACCAGTCGCCAAAGCGACATTTCTAGTTTCACTCTTTCCCTTTCTTTATCCCTCTGGTGTTCCCTATCTTCTTTGATGTTGCCTCCCTATTCATCCTTTTCCTTCATTGGTTGCCTCCTTGATCCTCATGATCACCACTGACCCCCCCTCTGCCTTTTGTCTGTCCCCTCTCCTCTGCCTTTTGTCTGTCCACCCTCCTGCTTTAATCCCCCTCCTTTTACCTGTTGGGCTCCTTGCCCATGACCTCCCACCCTCTCCTTTGTTTTCTTTGTTCTGTGTACCCAGCTTGTCCCTGTCTGTTCTTGTTGTGTGAAGTCCTTATATGTGATTGCTTTCCCTGCATGTTTGTCATTTTGCCTCTGACGAAGATTCTGCTAGGATCGAAAGCTCAGGCCCCTTTTGACTCCATTCAAGTTTATTTAATGAAAATTGGTTTAAAATGGCTGAGCTATCAAAAAACAAAGTAAAACAAAGTGGTGCTAATAAAAGGCGAGACCCTCCTTTCATTCGGACCTCTTTGTTTTTGTTTTTTAGTGGAAATGACAAGCAAAAAGTTATGCATATGGATTTAAGATATATCTTGAGCATGATCCTTTGCGTGACAAGCTCGTGCTTGTGCTTAAAGCAATTGCTTGCAAGCAATTGCTACTTTCCATGCATACACCCTAATGTCTCGAGAACAGCATTTCAAATTCAAACCCCTCCGTCATTGACAGAACATTCTGTATGTTACCTCCCGCCCTTCATCATCTACATTAACCCCCTGCCAAAAAGAAAAAGAAAAAATGAAAAAGATAAGTCTCTGTAGAATATTCTGACTTTTTGTGAGTTTATGCCAATGTGGTTCTAAGAACTGCTGCTATAAAAGTTTGTGGCGTTAAGAATAGACATTGTACCTCTTACAGTTGTAGGTCAAACCTTATCTGACAGGGCAAAAGATAAATCTCAAACTTTTAGCTTGGGCTTTTTTTTTTCTTTGCATAATGTGAGTCACCAGTCACACAAGTTTTGTGTTCAGGAAATGCCCTGATCTTGACATGTCTTGAATTCACGAACCTCATGCTGGTCTTATTGGCAGGGAATCTCATTATGTTTTTAAGTGTGATCCCTTCTGATATTTTAAATCTAAACACTGAAAGGGTTGAATGGTGTCATTTTTTTCTCAGAAAGTCTGATTTCCCACTTCAAAATTTCTTGCTGGTAATCACTTTCAGGATTGCATTTCTAATCCCTTTTAGAGTCAAAATGGACTGTCCAGACACTGAAATGAGTTTCTGAATACCAACTGCATACAATATTGAGAAGTGACATTCCATACCACAATTTGTGTCACTGAGTCTGTGACCTGTCACACAGCTCCTAGTCTGCATGAATGCAAGCTCTGCCTCCTCAAACTCAAGAGACTCTACTCCCGCTTTCGGCCTGGAATTCTCCCACTTTGAGGCCACTTTCGCAATGTAGCCTCCCACTTGAGTTTGAGAAATCTCCTGCTCTAGCTATATGTGTCTCTGCTGTGTGATGTACTTTCTCCCTCTTTAAATTTAGCTTTCTCCCGCGTAACTAAGTCTTGTATATGTTTGAAAACTAAGGCTGAGATTGCAACACAGAGGCTACTTTTGCAATATACATGTAACCTCCCACTTGAGTTTAAAAATCTCCTGCTCTAGCTATGTGTTTCTGCTGTATGATGTACTTTCTCCCTCTTTAAATTTAGCTTTCTCCCAACCAAGTCTTGTCATATGTTTTTTATAAAGACTAAGGATAAGATGGTGCCAAAGAGCATCTGTAACCCTTGGAGCTAACCGTTGTCCTAGGCCACAAGGAGCATTGAGTTTCATGCTCGTGATGTGCGCATAACATTGTACACATGTTTGCATGATCAGAGTCTGGTTTGCTAGGGGATCCAGGCAAGAGAATCGCCAGTATTGAGAGATACTTTGGGTTGGAGTCTCTGTAAACTTGTTTTAAGACGTACAATTTTGTACTAGTAACTTTGCGATCTCCTGGACTACAAAACAATGCAGCAAGAACTGATCAAAAACTCATTAGAGAGCACATTTGCATCATGACATTGGCCAAACATAGTTTGGGATACATGTTTTGGATGAATGTAATTGGGACTTGCTATTAGTCATGTAACAATTACTCCAGTAGCATGAAACTTGTTTCTAGTCTTGTTTACTAACAAGTTCTCATGCTAGTCTGAAAGGGCTCAAAGTACTTCTGCATATACCGAGATAAATATTTTTTTCTCAAGCTCATTTATTTAGTGGGTTTTTTTTTTTCAGACTGGTGGATTCATACTGAAGATTAAGTTGTCATGGAATTAAGTACCAGTAGTAAAAGAAAAGTAGCAAAACACACCAACAAGAATAATGGGGGTGATTAAACCATGGAGCTACTAACTCCATGATTAAACATAGACAATGTTTTAGAAATTTATGGCCTTTGACCATTTTGCTCTTATTGAGTAGGCCTAATGGTCCAACATCATGTCCCATATATCACAAAGTGCGAAAGGTACATGTAATCATATTTTTTAGCATATCATCATGAGGTCTAGCATTCGTCAACTGGTGTGTGTGTAGATTAGCATGAAATTGAAGGAGATTTCTTGTAATCTGACTGCTCAATGTCTATCCCATGTACGTCTTAGATAATTGAAATTCAGATATCTTTATAGCAGCATCAGTAACAAAAAAGACTATCTGACATTCAGACGGATAACAGTCAGTCCGCAGCACCCGATAATTCGCTGGTATTTATTCAACTCGTATGCAAGCCCGCTCTAGGCTTGCATACGTAATGAGCTGCGTAAGGGGATTTTGTCATTGGGCTTTCGGCAACAAAAATACACCTTATGTTCACAAATTTGGTATCAAGTTCAAGGAAAATATGTAAACTATCATCACATGTTACTCAGATTATTGTAAATGAAAAATATCATAGTGTAATTTGAGCTTGAAAAATGATGAAAAAAGTAATTCGCGGAGTACACGTTCAAGACGTCAAAAAATACCAAATTCACCTTGCGTCTCAATGAAAATGCTTTATTTGGTAGTCCATCTCCTAATCTTTGCATCCATGTAAATATCTTGACAATTGCTTAATCCAGTCAGGAACCAGTAAAATATGCATCGATGTCAGTGCTGATCAGCTTGAAACCGTGCAGTCTCAAGAGTAAGCTCTCTCATTGGACAGCGCTTGCATTCAGCGCTTGCATTACGTCATTACGCTGCTACATAACGGTTTCATGCCACTTGCGGTTTCTTGGCACGCGTGTAGTTCAAGCGCTGAATGCAAGCACTGTCCAATGAGAGAGCTCTTTCGCGCCACTGTACACTTTGTGTGGAGCATACTTCCGGCTTAGGAGTGAATTTTACAGACATTTCAAAACGGAAAAACTAGTATAAATCATGCTTGCGTCTCATTGACTCCAATATATGATGAGCATCTAAGTTTCCTCTCAACAAAAAAGCCAAAATCAGAAACAACAGTTTCTTAATCCGGTCAGGAACCAAAAAAGAACTTTAGACGACAAAATCTTCCATGAAAAGCAGGTAAATTTTACGCAAATTCAACTGATTATATAGTCATGATAAGATCCGATTTTATACACAAATTTAGTATCAAAATAAAGATCAAAGTCTGGAGAACAATTTACAGTGACTTGTAGCTATGATGAATGTATGTACAAGTCGCTACACTGTGAAAACCATAGCCCTATAAAAGTCTCGCAAAATCTCGCACGACGAGACACCTTTCGAACGCAAAGATCGTCAACGAGAGTGCTGAATAAATCTTGCCGGATCGGCTCATTAGCATACGTGCTGCGGACTGACTGATAAGATAATGAAATTAAATGCTTGTATCAGGCCATAGTCGAAGGAAATGACAACTGATTATGAAAGGAAACTACTTCCTAGTACAAACCACTTGCAGACCACATATTGATGAATATTTTAGGGTGATTCCATGCCGTAAGTGATTGGCACTGGTCCGTCAGCCATAAGTCAAGATAATACTTTCATATTTGTCTCAGTTACGGTTGATACAAATACTTGCAGCTCAAACTCTTCACTTGCAGCTCAAACTCTTCAACACGTATGAGAGATATATCATTGGTGAAAATAACAAGACACAAAAAGAAAAAAAAAGTGGCTTTCTACCTACAGTATAGCAGTAAAGTTTTCCTCAACACTAACAAAAAGTGACTTATCAAGTTGTTTTAATCTCCACTTGTGTAAAGAAGTGCAACATACTGTCCTTATTTAGTACAATGTACACAATACACAAAAATTTAAGTGTAGAGAAATGCTAGGTGTACACATTTCTGTTTATGGCATATTTATGATTAATTTCACACTACAGTGTGACTCAAGATTTTTGTACAGAGAGCTATGCTCTCTTTGGAAAAGAGAAGAGGGGAGGAGGTACATGTATTTCCCTTTGAAAAATAGTAATAATTGAACAATCAGACTTCTTTTCCAAGAATGATATTTTGATAGAATACATGTCAGTACCCATTGACCAAAACTAGAGGAAATATAAATTGTTGAGCAGGGTTTTAATACTTGTGTGGGATTGAAATTTATGACTTCTCTGTGGAACAGTATGTGTTGTGTGTTTGCACATAGGATGGAGAAGAAGTTGTGTCAATATTATGTAGTGGTAGAATGCTATATATTAATAGTACCGTTAGTATTTGTTATTTGTAGGTGGTCTTGGTGGCAATTTTATGTGGATCATAAGATTGTGTAAGATAAGAAATAACTTGAAATTTAAATATCTATTTTAAATTCATTATTGATTTTAGATATATCAACTTTAAACATGAGAAGACTTGTTGTTCTCAGGTCAATACCAAAGTAAACATGTGTCACGCGATATTCCAAAGTGTAGTTTGTAGCTTCTAAGAAAACGTGATTGAAATTTCCAGTTCTCAGAGGGAGAAAAAAAAAAAGAAAAAAAAGAAAAGAATATAAAGCATGATAGATATGTTTGTCATTTTGATTTTGTTGCCGTCTATAGAGGGCAGCATGTAAAATCAATTAAATCTTCAAGTTTCATACTGCATAACTTTTTGAACAATCTATCTGATTTTTCCAAAAGTTTTGCTGGGTAAGGCACTATAGTCAATCTTTCCACTTTTGCTAACTACCGTGGTACACAAAGATGTGTTTAAGGGAAACTTTTGCTTTTAATTTCTTGAACCCTAGGGCAAAAAAAAAAAGAAGGTATTCCTGAAGTTTGTAAACTTATTTGTAGATCTATCAAATTTGTTCCAGAAACTCTTCCAAGGTTTTAACTCAGCTTTGATTTGCTGTGGTCTAATTTTTGGTGGAGTATGAACTTTACCTTTTAATTTCTCTTACCCGACTATGAAGAATTTGCAGAAAATTGATTAATGATATGATAATAGTGCTACTGAATATGGAGTGTCCTGCGTGATGAAACAAAGTACTTTCCAAACCTCAACATGATTGAACAGAAGCTGTCCCCTGAATTTGATTTGTAGTGGTCAATCGAGTTTAGATTCTAAGAATGTGAGAGACGTATTTCAGATGAATTACTGTCCCTTTGGCGAGGCTTTTGACTTATCATCACCTTTAATGATGGAGTCTAGTGGGCTTTTAATAAAGTCTTCCCCCACCGTGCTTGGGTGACCGGGTGTGACGGCTTCCAGTAGAGGTGAGGCGTCCATCGGGCGGAGCCGAAATTAGCCCATGATGCAGGGACCATCTCTACGTCTCGTCTCTACTGAGGCCCATTGGGTGCACATATGCTGTGGGTTTCGCAGCGTAAGCCTCCACCAAGAGGCAGATCGGTGTAGGAAGTTGCCACAAAATGTGGCAGCCGAAAACCTGTGTCTTCTGGCTATCTCTCTGTCTCGTTTGATGCTTGGGAATTTGTGGAGACCGGTATTTTATCGGATGCCCAAGGGAATGTTGGCTGTAATGCGCGGTGGTGACAGCAGCATGCTTTCTTCTAATGATGAAAGGAGAATGGTTTGAGTACCCTCTGTTGCACAAGTGCAGAGTTTAAGGCTGAATTTCTTGTCTGTGGCAGCAACCATGAAGTTGTTTCTCTGCATTATGCAGGTGAGTTGCAGCAACGGCTCCCCAGCGAAGTCATGTTAACGTTACCGGCGAGTCTGGACAGTTGCAGAATGATGGAAGTGTTGCTTGTGTTTCCTTGAAGGAAATGACCGTTCTGTTCTCTCGTTTGACCAATCACGCAATTCACATTATTGACCAATTGGACATACACTGTGTAGTAGACTGAAAAGGAGATTCGAGAATGTTCATTTGAAATGAATGCACTGTATATTAATCATTCTTCAAATCATGATGATTTAATGTCAACATGCATGCAGTTTATTGTCTTATTTACACATTTTTTCTTTAATTATACAAAGTTGAGTGAGCATGAGATGTGATTAGGATACAAGGTACGATCTTAATTGTATTTTTTTTTTTTTTTTAAGATGAGGTGAAACATTTTGGTATTTGTCATGTTTTTTTCTGTTGTGTTCTTCCAGGCTGGATGCAATGCGCTGGCTACCATGATGCAAGTGAGCGACAAACTCACCGATCTTGTGCAGAAGAAAAACATTCACAGGTAAGGCCCTTGCTGGGTGTTTCCTGCAGGGGGAAATAGGCAGCGCGGAAGTACTTCACTTCCACGCAGACATTATGTGTGATAACCCCACCAGGGTGCAGACCTTGCAAAACTGAAAGTAAAAAGCTGGTTCTTGATTCTGTTGACTTTGATGATTGGAATTTAAAAAAAAAAATGAAGTGATAGAAGCTTACTACTGTACGAGCTGAAATTTTCGCGGTGGTTTTATTTTCGCGAATTTCGCGAATCGCCTTTGAACCGCGAAAATAACAACGCGCAAATAGTTACGTTCAGTTAGACCGTCGCAACCGCAAAATTAACAACACGCGCAAATGTCCTCCTAGTAGCAATTCGCGAAAATATCTGTATGCGAAAATTTCAGCTCGTACAGTATATTAAAATCAGACAATAAATAAGAAAAAAATGAATATGAAGGTTCAAGTGACAACAGAACAGCGAGAAGTGTTACCTCTTGTTTTCCATGCATGTACATTATATGAAAATGATGATGTCTTGCCCATACAAGTGTCCTATTGGCTAGGCCTGCACACAAACCTTAATTTGATTAGGATTAATGCTAATTTACTCTATCTCCTTTAATTTATTTTTTTTTAGATGAATAAAGAATGTGTCATTTTTGTTGTGAACTTTAGTACTGTATCAATTCCATTCTCTCACCCAATTTTGTTATTAAGACTGCTGTAATTGGGTTTAATGTGTGCATTGTTTAACTGTTTTCAAGAAATTCAACTTGAACTTTGTATAGATCTTAACTTCAAGTGTGTGATGTATAATGTAAATACTGAGACTTGCATATAGATAACAGATCTGATTAGTTCTGAACCCTGTGAAAACAGAAATACTTGGCCCCTATGATATCATCATTTTTTACTTTATAATGTTGTAGCCCACATACATTGGAATGCTTTACAAAGGCAATAATTTTGTAGAATATGTCGACAATTTTGAAGGCTCAGTTGTCCATTGCGAATATATCGAGCCTTTTCCCACAATAGTAACTCTGTAGAACTTGTCCAAACAGTTGAGGTTGTATCATGTATCTGTTAGTGTGGTGATGCAGAAAAAGTTGACAGAAGTGTTTTCAGACATTGTCACCCACAGGTATGGCACTCAACAGGAGTATTTTTCAAATAGTCCATTTCAGATCTGATGATCTTGCTTGTTTCGATATGACCAAGTTCCTTTTTCTTTTCAAGAGGTCTTGATCCACAGTTCTTCCTGAGATTTGAGATGTTTGATGCATTCTTTTCCATTTTTTTTTATCTGTGTGTGTGTGTGTGTGTGTGTGTGTGTGTGTGTGTGTGTGTGTGTGTGTGTGTATTGTTCTGAAGGGGTAATGAAGTCCTTGGAAATGTTTAGACAATGCGTCAAATTTTCATAAGCCATTTGCAAAAAGTGACTTTATATTCTATCAGTTAATAACACACTAGAGAAGAATTCTATCAAGGAAATAAGACTTTAATATTAACATATGTATTCATGAGCAAAGATTTATAGTTAATTCTTTAAAGTGTTATCTAAATTGTGTGTGCTGGATTAATTTGGAGCGATTAATTAATTATTCCCAGACTTTTGGCAAATCTTGAATCAGGTCATATTGACAATCGTGTCACACAGTGCCTTAGATACACTGTACAGTATGTCTCATAAAATCAGAATACCAAAAGTGGTTTACCACATTTAAAGGGTGTGTACAGTTCTGGTCGAGGTGTAGATTCAGCTTTTAACATTTTGCGAGATATTCAGAAACCACTCTATGAGATGTAAGGGGGAATGCAGTTCTAAGGGGTATCAAAAGTTTATTCGATGAAAATCGGTTTGGAAATGGCTGAGATATCCAAAAACAAGGTGAAAAAAAAGAGATCCTAATAAAGTTGTGGCATGTCGCCTTTTATTATTAGCACTTTTTTGGATATCTCAGCCATTTGAAAACCAATTTTCATCAAATAAACGTTGAATCCTTCTTAAAATTTCATGCTCTTTCATATTTCACGAGAGGCTTTTCATTATCTCACTTAGGAATGTTCAAAACATGAATCCCTACCTCAACCAGTACTGTACAGTCCCTTTAAAGATCAGTATTTAGAATAATCATGGAGGTGGGCTATTTAGCATCAATTATTCTGCTGGCGGAGTTTTGTTGTTGCTGTTGTTTTCAGAATCGTTTCAGGTCCATTAAGGTAGTGGTACTTTAACAGTAACCTGCTCCACTGCAATAATTTCGACTGGAAGCATGCCAGTGAACATTGATTAAGATTCGTGCAAAAGAGTCCTTTTGTAGAACAAAAACAAGAACAAAATAAAACACATTGTTGTACACGTGTTTGATCAACCTCGGAATTTGCACGATCTTTTTTTTTGTATAATTTCCTTGAGAACATCCTGTGTTTATACAAAAATAGTGCAGTAACCAGATGTTTGAAAGTGAGTTTTATTCTTTCAAATGGCACTGTGACCACCCTCCCCCCCCCCCCCCCCCCATACACCCACCTGCAAATTTCATCCACCACTACTCATTGCTGAAAAATGGAGTTATAACATCTCGGCTTCCTGCCTTGTGTTAAGGGCACCTTGGTGCCACTCCGTGATGGGAGAAATTGTGATATACCATATACGCTGAATATTTCGTGAGTCAGGTGCTAATTTGGAAATTAAAGACACGCGAAAATAATGATTCTGATCCCGATATGAACGTGACACACACATATATGTTTCTTTGTTCAGTGCAGTAGTCCACAATCACCAAATTTATCCTCTTGTGAAATCTTTGGGAAGTCCGGATTCGTGAAAATTTAAACTCGCTGAATATATGGCGTATGCAGTATATGTATGTATGTTACATTTGTGTGAATGACTTATGGCTCTATCTTTCATAGAACCTGTATATTTATGGTATCTATTTGTAAAAGGAATGGAGTGTTTTTCTATATGATAGAGATGAAAATGATACACATTCTACATGTGTTGGTCTCTCTGAAAAAGAAGAAGAGGAAGAAGAAAACATTAACCAAGAATCATCTACACGTATGTCCGACAACAGGTTTAGTATCCATATTTCTATGTTTCTCAGTATACTGCGTACGTCATTTCAGGAATAGGAGTGATGAATATTTCCATTGAATTAGGTGATCTTGAAATTGAAACAAGATGCGTGGCAAGTCTGCGACAGGCAACAGGCTTATTGGCTCGAGAATTAGTCCATAGATCCTTTTCATTTCACTATTCATATTCAAATTCATTATTTTTCCTTTCTTTACTTGGATTTGTCTACAGCCAAGTGTTGGAGATCATGGCCAAACACAAGCAGGACCCCGACGTTCAGGCCTCGGCAATGAAAACAATCGCTTTCCTGGCCAGAGCTGGTGAGTAATCCCATCAAAATCAGAAATTAGGTCTAGTCCAACACCTTCGTTTTCAGTGACAGTCATATCTTACTCCAACAGGAAATTTTTAAGGAGTGACCCTCCCCCCCCCCCCCTCCAATTCCACCGGTTCTTTTTGTTGTAGTTGTCATAATTACCTGTCAGTGACGTCCACTGGTACCTTGGAATTTAGCTCATTTGACCCACTTTCATCACCAGTCCAGTAGATTAGCGAACCATCCACACTGAATCCATCTAGGTAAACTAGAATGTGGTTGCTTCACCTTTGCCAGAAAACCAAACATGCCCACCATTGTGTCCTTCATTATCTTTCCATTAGTGACAATCTCTGTTAAGTTTGCAGTCACTCTTAATAAACGTGGCATGATGTGATACTTAAAAACTTTGGACCAAGAGAAACTTCAGACCACCCAGGGACCTTATTGTTACCACGGCTACACATGTGTACCTGTCTGTCCAAACAGAGTCCTCATTATACCAGTCTTATTACTTCTCTACACCAGATGACGCTTGTGCTGAGATGCTGAACGATGAGGTCATAGAATCCATCTTGGTCGCCATGGAAACGTTTCCAGACGAAGCATCCGTTCAGCGGAACGCATGTCAGGCCCTCAAACAGCTTCTCACCAGTGGTAAGCATACAATGGCGAGGAGAAATTGATGTGAGATTTTACACATGGTAACTTAATGCCAACAGCAGGTGTGCTTGCAAATGGCATTTCAAGTGAATTGGAAGCACTCCACAGAAAGGGGTTTGTACTCTGGGAAAACCAACAATGTATTTTAATGGTATCCTTGCTCCTATAACCTTGTGCATGGGGACTACAGTGTCACATGATATCATAGTGCTTTTCTAGGGTTTACTGAGACTTTGTGTCCAAAAATTGCACTTTCTAGCCTGAACAAAGTATGATAAGTTGATAAAACACATAGTTTGTTTCTTTCTTTTTTTTCTCAGATGACAAAGTGTATCATAATAGTGCAATGTATATCTCACTAGGATTGGAATTACAAACTGTGCAGATGCTGAAGTGGGGCTCAGCAGTGAATGTAAACTGCAAAATGACCTTTCACATCTAATTTAATGTAGGTCTTTGTTATAAAACACCTTGACCTGCCAATCAACATGCAGCCCTTGATGTATACATGCATGCATGCATGCATGCATAGAATATGTCCTTGAAAAAGTCCACATTGTTGGCAAACATGAATACATTGTCAAGCTGAACTCTGCCTTCCTTTCCAAGAACATTTTGGAGGTCAAACTGATGACAAGCACGTTCCCAGAACGAAGCAAAATATTCAATTTGGAAATACTTCCATACAATGATAAGTGAAACATTTAGAAACAGAAACACAGTTGTTGTTGGCTTTCAGACTTGAGTAAAAGTCCTCATTTGGCATCAAACATGTTTACAGTAAACACATTCTTGTTCTTGTTTCTATATGCGAGGCCCGTAGTTTAACCTAATAATGGATCACTCACATAAATCAAGATAGTGGCGTATGGCTATGTTTTGATTACTGGTATAGCACACTCCACGTTTCTTATAACATACACTTGTAGCTGATGTGTATGCACATTTGCTTCTTTTTGCTGTTTTGATTCTTTCTTTTTTTTTGTCAATTTAGAATAGTGGGAATTGGCTATCTACATTTATTCTCGAGTTGAATGATTGTATGGGCAACTTCACCTTGGCTCACACAGTACATTGTATATGCTAATCTTGGCATATTGCTGGTTTTGTAACACCTGTTTTACATGTAATGTTATGAGGATTGGAACACTATTTATGCCACAGAGATCTGACTGAAAAAAAAAAAAAAAAACCTGTAAAGCCAGAAATTTTCGAGTGCATTTTAATTTCACAAATAGACTGCACTATACTATTCAAAGATATGGTGTCTTGGATTTGATGCACTAATATCATTCAAATACAAACGAAAAATGTAATATGTCAGTCCTTTGATGGGAGGGAGTGAGATTAGCGCACGAGTGGTGACCGCGTGAGGGATCACACATGACCAGTCAAGCATCAGACGGCTAGCTCACCTCATGCCGACTACGACCTTTCCCAATGGCGCGCCAGACTGAGTACTTGTTAAGATTAAGGTCATCAAACCCATCCTTTCTTTAATACTGTTACTATAGGGTCCTGATAGATTGCTGGACATTAACCCTATTCTAACTGGGCTATTTGAGACCAAGTTTTAACTGGGGGGGGGGGGGGGGGGTCAATTTGACCCCCCCTTCAGATCTCGGCCGCCGATCGTGCGATCGCCGCAAAATTTTGCCTGAACATAGAGCCGGATGTCAACTACAAGATTACATGGTCATACAATAGAAAATTTTGATTTCATATTATTTAATAAATCAATTATGCAGACTAATGCATGAAATCATATTTTCACCTATAACTCCATCTAAAAGACTGAAGGATTATTAAATTTTTGTGTCAGAGTTCCTCAAGACACATCAAACAATTTTCGCGTAAAAAAATAGCAAAATCAAAATCATTTTCTTTTGTTTTTTATTGTTTTGTTAATTTCTTATGTATTTTATTGTTTTTTCGATCTTTTGTTTTCTATTGTTTTTTTGCCAAAATTTGTTGGAGGCACTTTTTCAAGCTTATCTACATTAGAATTGATTTATTTCAAAGGTTAAAAGTTGAAATAATCTAATTTATATCAATTAAGCAAAACAACACACTTTGCATTGGATTTGCACACGAAATCATGAATTTGAGCATTTTTTGGGTTGACATGCATATGCAAAACATTGCATAACTTCAGAACGGTGTACCCGGACGTCGCAAATTTGGTCTCAAAATATGCGGGAGACTCAAATGAAAAAAGTCATGAAACGACGCGGCAAAATCTTTGCGCGTTGCGGAATCGTGGCGCGAAACGTCGAGGGGGGGGGGTCAATTTGACCCCCCCCCAGTTAGAATAGGGTTAATACATGTATGTGTTTGAGTGTTTGTGTGTGTGTGCATGTGTGCGCATGTGTGTGTATATTTATGTATATGTGACACTGCACCACAAAACAAACAAAAAGTCGCCAGACATGGATTTTTAGTCAAGGGAAGATTCTAAAAGAGCAGACTCTAAGCTTTAAAATGATGTAAAACTCAATTCAAATGGATTCTCCTAACCTATAAATATTGGAAAGAAAGTGCACACTCTGGAAAGTGTGAACTGAGAAAAGAGGCTCTGAAGTACACTGTCTATTCAAGTGCTTAATCTTTACTAAGCTGTGCTACCTGTGCCATGAATGGGACAAAAACCATGATGTTAACCACTGCAGCACCAACAATAAAGGGATTATCAGATTAAGCTGAAATTGAGCATGGTCTATTACCACATTCTGACCATGATAAATGTCAACTTTCAGAGCAGTAGCATCATCCTTTCAAAAGTCATTAGAGTTGAAAGTGAAGAGGGTGCAAAGGATTTTCAGGAGATGAAGGGGGCCTCATGTAAAGAAAAACCTGATCACAATACTCTACCAAAAAAGGGGTTGTAGAAAAACTGCTGAAAACCCACTTTCCCATTCAATTTATCATCCCAAACTCAAGAATAATGTAGAAGAAGAATAGCTCTTTCAGAAAATATGGAAAACTAAAAATTGACTTGGTTGAACCATTTCACCTTTCTTGAGTCCTCACGTAAATCAAGGGGTGCGACTTTTTGTTCGTTTTGTGATGCACGGTCACATACATGTATGTAGCCTTTTGAAATCAACCCTTCATTTGTGACGTTTAAGGCAATTGTTTTTTGTGGCAATTTTTTTAAACAATTGCATTGCGCATGAATATACAATGTATGTGATTTTCATATGAACATATATGACTAAAAAAGAAAGATTCTGAGAAAGATCCCAATTCCAGTAACTGATGTGGTATCTTTAGTAGATATTTTTTGAGCAGTGGGATGAAATGAGAAATCACATCATCAGTATTTGCCACAGCATTCCACAAAATGTAGAACAAAAGACTGTACAAAGAAAACCTGTAAAAATGAGCGATCTTATTGAATAATACATGCATTCTATGGGTAATTACATGTAATTATAGGATAGTTTAGCTAGTAACACACATGCACAGTGTCACATGCCTCATGTGTGGTAAACAGAGGAAAATACTTCAAACAGAAAAAAAAAATATATGGCTCAATCTGCAAAAACTGTTAGCAAACTCTTGGTATACTGATTTTTAGGCTTTCCAACTCCAGATTCTGATATATAAAGTGTTACTCCTGCAAAATCAAATAACAACCACAAACTCAAAATATGACATCTTTAGGCATGCCTAGAATTTAAATGTGTGCCTTTTTGTGGGTTTCATAATGCTCAGTAATGGATGCATGTACATGCAAACTTTTTAGCTCTCTGTTCACTGACCCACGAACATGGTAAGAAGCCTTGTAACCAGTCAGCCAATTCAATACACAGCTGGTCTCCAGGGCTGCGTCATACCGGCACAGCTTAAAGCTGATCATTAAAGGTAGCTTGTCTTTAAAGTAGTGAATTCACTGCTTAAGCTGCTTCTGCTTTCTTGGTTTTACATCATTATTCATATTTGTGTATATGAGTATTGCCCCCCCCCCCCCCTGAAAAAAAGTTCAAAAAGATGTCAAGGTAAAATCTTTCCACTGAAGTAACCTTTCTATACAATATGTACCTGTGTAAGGGAGATCTTTACATAGCTGTCATTCTCACCTTGGAAATATTGTATTCCTTACTAGTGTTAATAGTGTAGGCACTTGTTAGACCCTATTTTGTTCTGCCTTCCAATCAAAAGGCTTTAGGTTTGAGTCCCACTGAATACGGCTTGTCGTCCCGCCCCCTCTGGGAAGGGACAAAAGTAAAATTTTGTACGCTATTCCTCAGACCGGATATTTAGTGGAGATTACATTCTAGAGAGATAGTCACAATGCACGCATGCATTAGATATCAACAATAGTTCTCCTCATGAAGGACACAGTGCATAATATGCAGTAGAGTGGTACTGTGTGTCCCATGCATACATTGTTTGTGTACAGTACACTGGAAAATGGAAAAATGGAGGAGTGACACTTATACCTTGTGCCTTGCTCCAGGAGGCTAGAAATGATAGCAAGCAGTGTCAACCTGGCACATTGAGCCCTTGGAATGGATAAGTCAATGGATAGCTGGATGGATGGATGGATGGATGATTAAATGGGTGAATGGGTGGATGAATAAATGAATAGATGAGTGGATGGATGGATAGATAAATGGATTGATGTATTGATGGATGACTTGATAGATTAGTAGATGGATAGGTGAATGGATAGATGGATATAGATAAATGGTTGAATTGATTGATGGATGGTTGGATGGATGAATGGATATATGGATAGATAAATAAATGGATGAATTGATTGATAGATGGCGAGATGGATGAATGGATGGAGAGGTAGATAAGTGATTGGAGGGATCGATTGGATGGATAGATGGATGGATGGATAGATACATATAGGCAGGGCTCCACACTAACTTTTATTTTTGGTGGCCCAAAGGCAAACATCCGACCTTTTTTGGTGGCCCGATCAGGCCACCAAATTCTTCATTTCTGAAATTTTGGTGGCCCGACGTGCGTTTTTGGTGGCCCTGGGCCACCGGGCCACCGTTAGTGTCGAGCCCTGATATAGGCCTACATAGTAGATGGATGAACAACTAAATAAGCCATTCAGTTAGTGGGTAAATGAATGAATGAATAGATCATTGACTGATCAAGTTTGTCTGTATTGTTCTGTTTGTTTATCTTTGTCTAGAGGATGACCAGGTCAGTTTTGTGGACAGCCAGAAGCACCGGTACATCATCAAAGCCGTGCGGAGACACGACGACAACCAGTCGGTCCTGGAGGCAGCTTTTTGGCTGCTGGCTCTTCTCGCTATCCCAGGTACAAACAGCAAGGTCATAGGTCATGACTCTGTTTGGACAGCCGATACAGGTAGCTCATTGTTTAGATTGTAATCATGGCATTTCCTGGTGCGGTGGCGGAAACTCGTCTTAACAGCAGCTCTCGATTGTACAAGAAGCAAGTATTTCATGTACAGTCGCTTAACGGATGACTAACATGATAAACATCATGAATTTTCTAGATAGGATTACATTTCACTTTCTATTGGGTTAATAAGATTTCTCACATATTTGCCCAGAAGCATAATTTGTGTTTGTACACGTTCCATTGCTCGATAATGCAGTTTAGTGCTTTACGTGCAAAAGTTGTATGCTTTTCCCCCGAATGATAGAGGAAGTCCATGTAATTCCATGTACAGCTGTAGTGTTATTTCAGACTTAACTGTGGTATGTGGTAAAACTATTAATTGCTGTGGTAAAGCTGTTAATTGCTGTTGGGTAGACTGCAGTCGAAGGTGCTCTTTTTTGTTTCTTTTTTCTTTTTTGTTAGTTGAAGGCTTCTTGATATGTGGTTTCCTCAATCAGCCAACCACAGTATCATTCACTGGAATAGTTTAGCAATGCATCCTTCTCATTTCCATGGGCTTTTCAGGGTTCGAAATTGGCGATGGTCCGCTGGCCATTGGCCACCCAAAATCACGTCGGACTAGCTAACAATCATAAATTCTGAAGTTACTAGTCCATCTGGCTAGCCAAAATATTGCTTCAGTGTTAAAATTGATTCTAAGTAGTCCGCCTGGCTAGTTAAAAAAAAAGTTAAGTGCGACCCCTGCTTTTGTGTCTTACCTGACGGAGAGAGGAGCTGGTGTGGTTCATTTAATGGGACCACAGATTATCAATCATGAAGTTGGTGGTTCAAGTCCCCTACATGTAGCTGTGTTGGCTATGCCTCTAGGCAAGGCACTTTATCCTCATTGTATAGTCATGGGTGGGGGGAGGACTTAAAGGCATAGATTTTGTGGTTGCTTGCTTGAAAGCGCTCATTGCTTCCTTTGCGGTTATGTACAATAAATAAGTCAGTTCAAGTTAAATCAATCATGTATTACTATGTTTAACGATGGTAATGATGATAATAAGTAATGTAGTAAGAATAGTAGTAAAAGTAGTAGTATTGGTAGTAGTAGTAGTAGTGATGATAGTAGTAGTAATGGTGATAATGATAACAGTGATAGTGATAATGATTAAAATATAGTAGCGATATCTCTACAACATACATACTTTGAAACCAAAGATATGAAATAATATCATGAAGTTGGTGGTTCAAGTCCCCTACATGTAGCTGTGTTGGCTATGCCTCTAGGCAAGGCACTTTATCCTCATTGTATAGTCATGGGTGGGGGGAGGACTTAAAGGCATAGATTTTGTGGTTGCTTGCTTGAAAGCGCTCATTGCTTCCTTTGCGGTTATGTACAATAAATAAGTCAGTTCAAGTTAAATCAATCATGTATTACTATGTTTAACGATGGTAATGATGATAATAAGTAATGTAGTAAGAATAGTAGTAAAAGTAGTAGTATTGGTAGTAGTAGTAGTAGTGATGATAGTAGTAGTAATGGTGATAATGATAACAGTGATAGTGATAATGATTAAAATATAGTAGCGATATCTCTACAACATACATACTTTGAAACCAAAGATATGAAATAATATTACATATAACATGAAAACAATTGTTTGCTTTTATTTTTGTGCTTATGTCAAAGAAACGCAAACACTTGGGAAACTACCATTTTTTCCACTAATGTCATATAGCACAAAATGCATGAAAATTTCTGCCCTGTGATAATTTAAACTTTTACAGTGAGCCTGTGTGACCCTTTGTGACTGTTGTTTGTTTGTTTTATTGTCTTCGTCTGCCTGTGTCCAGAGGAGTCCTATGACGTTCTGCTGCAGGAGACTCACAAGGCCATCATTGCTGCCCTGAAGAGGTTCCCGGACAAGGTGGCTCTACAGACGGCCTGCTGTGCCCTCATCGAAGCCCTGGCACAAACGGGTATGGCTGCTTCAGGAAGGACATGGCCACAAAGAATGACAGAAAAAGAAAAACCATGTTTAAAAAATGCAATGACAGTGAAGTAGAATCAGAATTAAGCGTCAGAGAAAATCCAAGCTGGCAAATTTTGAGAAAGTTTTGGATTGATAAAAGATAATCATCTGTGAGAGTGTTCTTCAAGCATAACAGATCATGTCTGTACTTCATTTATTGTAAGCTTTGGACTATTAAAGGGATTGTACAGCTTCGGTTGAGACCTAACTTCAGGTTTCTAACATTTTTTTGGTGAGATAATGAGAAACTTTTTATGAAATATGAAAGAGCATGTAATTTTAAAAGGGATTCAGTGTTTATTTGATGAAAATGGGTTTTGAAGTGGCTTCAATATCCAAAAAAGAGTGATCCTAATATAAGGTAGGACCCAGCTTTTATTACGATTGCTTTGTTTTACTTTGTTTTTGGGTGCTTCAGCCATACCAAAACCAACTTTCATCAAATAAACTTTGAATTCCTCCTAGAATGGTATCCTCTGTACTATTTCATAAGTGGCTTCCTGATATCTCGAAAAAAAGTTAAAATCCAAATTCTCATCTCCACCAATACTAAACTATCCCTTTAAAGGGATCGTATAGTTTTAGTTGAGACCTAATTTCAGGTTTCTAACTTTTTTTTTGGTGAGATAATGAGAAACCTCTTACAAAATATGAAAGAGCATGTAATTCCATGGGGAATTCAACGTTTATTTGATGAAAATTGGTTTTGAAATGGCTGAGATATCCAAAACAGAGCGATTCTTATAAGTGTGGGACCCACACTTTATTACGATCACTTTGTTTTACTTTGTTTTTGGATGTTTCAGTCATTCCAAACCCGATTTTCATCAAATAAACTTTGAATTCCTTAAAATGGTATGCTCTGTACTATTTCATAAGTGTTTTCTTGGTATCTCGCAAAAAGTTAAAATCCCAATTCTCATCTTCACCAATACTGTACTATCCCTTTAAGTCATTAACAACCCCATATTGTGTTGTTGATATTTGTTTGTTTGTTTGTTTGTTTGTTGTTTACCAGAGGACAGCCAACAGCTCTTTGTCCTCCATGACTGCTCCGATCTCCTCATTGAGTCTCTGCGTAAGTTTGGTGACAATGCCCGCTTTCTGACAGTCTGCCTCAGCGTAATGGATCGCCTAGGTGAGAATGTTTTTGCCTTCCGTGGGAGCTGTATGATGCAGTCGCATCCAACAAAATATGATTGATATAATGAGAAGCTTATGTGCTGGAGTGTTAATGACATGATAGGATGATGATGATGTTGATGTTGATGATGACAATAATGGTGACGATGGTGATGGTGGTGGTGACAGTGGTGATCATGATGGTGATCATTATGACTTTGAGGATGATGATGATGGTGGTGATGGTGGTGATGGTGGTGATGGTGGTGATGGTGGTGATTATGGTAATGGTGGTGATGATGGTGATGATGATGATGATGATGATGATGATGATGAAAAACAGAAAAGGGTCTGAGTTACCCAGGTTAGCTTCGTGAGTATAATCCTGAAGGCTTCTGCCATGATACACACCCCAGCATTGTTAATAGGAACCCATATACCTTTGTAAACGTACAAAACATGGAGAATAACACTTTCTACGATAAGTTTAGTGTAACTTCAGAGTGATTCGAAGCATTTTTATGTTGATTATTTATCTATTTATATGTGTAATGAAAGGAATTGGGTGAGAAACAGGTAAAAAGAGGGACACACTGTGAAAAGCAGGAAAACATGTAGATAAAACTAGATACACTCCAATTTTGCAAATAAACAACTTGCTACAATATTTGTATTTTTATCCTTGGAAAAAATATTGATTTCTTGTTATTGATGAGAATGTCAGGACATGGCTTATCTTTCCATAAACCAGTAGGCATTGTTGGAATACATAATATATGTATGTATATATGATTGATAAGAGGTAGCTTAGATGCTTAATCCTTTAATGCACCAGCTTCATGGTATGATCCTCTTAATCCTTTCAAAGGGATGCAGTTAATCTCCATTTCCCCATCCTATAGAGAGAAAGGGATGAGAAAGAAGGAAAGATCTACAGTGGTATCGTGGTGAATTTGTCTCGAATAGTTCAGCTGATGCTGGCACGAACACGTCATAAAGGCCTTAGCATGGTTAAAGTCAAAACAAGTGTTTCAGTTTTTCAGATGGGTTATAACCCCAACTGTTTGTCATAAAACATGAGTTACTCTACAAAACGAATTTTCTCTTTCAACATCTGTTTTATGAAGTGAATTCAGGGCTGCTGTAACATTCCTTGTTCTGGTATCTTGTATTTTGTTCTCTCAGCCGAAGCCATTTTTACAGCCCCCAAGTGGCTTGGTCGAGAACTCAACGACAACTGGGTGGAAGAGACGTTTAGTGCGCTCACCCTTCACCAAGATTCACCAACCTGTCTTGTAAGAAGTCCCACTCATTCTAATTTTTTATGTGAATTTGTAAGCATGCGTAATTTTTCTTTTGCTAAAGTGCTGCAGGTTGAAGTAAATTCAAGTGTAATGCCACTTTATGTTTAACCCATTATTATAAGTGCCCAGATACTGAAGTTAAAGGTACTGTTTACCATTGGGAGCAGTGATTTAAAAAATGTGACCGTGCATCACAAAACAAACAAAAAGTCGCATCCCTTGATTTTATGTGAGGACTCAAAAAAGATGAAATGGGTCAAACAAGTCAATCTTTAGTTTTTCATATTTTCTGAAAGAGATATTCTTCTTCTACATTATTCTTAAGTTTGGCATCATACATACTTGTAACATGATTGGGAAAGTTTGTTTTCAGCAGTTTTTCTGCAACCCATTTTGGGGGAGAATAGAATGATCAAGTAGACTGTAGAGTCCCCTTTTCATTTCTTGAAATCCTTAACACACTTCACTTTCAAGTCTAATAACTTTTGAAAGGATAACTCTGCTGCTTTGAAAGTTAGCATTGATCACGGACAGAATGTGTTAATAGAACATGCTCAATTTCAGCTTAATCTGGTAATCCCTTCATTGTTGTTGCTCCGGTGATTTACTTCCTGTTTTTTGTCCCTTTCATTGCACAGCTCGCACAGCTTGATAAAGGTTTAAGTGCTTGAATAGACCATGCACTTCAGAGCCTCTTTTCTCAGTTCACACTTTTCCAGAGTGTGTGCATCCTTTCTAAGTATTTAAATCAAATTGAGATATACGTCATTTTAAAGCTTAGAGTCTGCTCTTTAAGAATCTTCCCTCAACTAAAAATCCACATCTGGCGACTTTTTGTTCGTTTTGTGATGCAGGGTCACAAATGTTCGAGATACAACATTTGATGCACATGTGTAGGTCAGTTGTATCACAAAACATCCTACCATATAAAACATTTTGCAACAAAGCATAAAGTATAGGGAGATATCACTATTTTTCTCAATGGACTGTAACTGTAGACAGTTCAGTCTGAACTATTGTTCACATTTTGTATATTTAACAATACTTACCATTGATTATACCGATTCAAATTTTTACATTGGTTGTTTCTGTCCCTATTGTTTAAACTCACCTTTTAGAACTACTTTGAAGCACTAAAGCTGGTTTTTTTGTTTCATCTGCAAATGGTAAATAATGCCTTTAAGTGTATAGCATGACAACCTTTTCCATCAGCATCCAGATAGCCCTCCAAACCAAGCAAATTGTCAGTTAGCAAGCCCACTGAGGTTTAGAAATGTGTCACAGTATAACAGGAAGGCCATGGTAAACAATAGGGATTAGAGACCTTAGGCGCAGTAGAGGTATATTGTTGACATCTGAGCCAATCAGTGAATAAAGAGCTCAAGCTGATGTACTACTTGGCAAAACAAAACACATTAAAGATACTCTTTACCATTGTTAGCTGTGATATTAAAAAATGTTCAAGTTACCACATTTGATGCCTATTTGTAGGTCAGTTGTATCACATAGCATCCTACCATATAAACATTTCACAATGAAGTGTAAAATTAAGAAGATACCACTATTTTTCTCAATAAACCGTAACTGTAGATGGTTTATTCCAGAAACAAGTTTTTTAAAAGTAGACCTAGTGTTCACATTTTGTATACTTATCAATACTTAACATTGATTATACAGATTAACATTTTTACATTGGTTGTTTCTAGTCCTAACTCACATTTTAGAACTATTTCAAAGCACTAAAGCTGGGTTTTTATTTCATCTGCAAGTTGTGAATAATGCCTTTTTGAGATGAATTGAAGTAGCAGAGTATATGCACACTAATCAGATCATTGGATGAAGGAATGATGGCATTTCTCAAGTTTTACATGTTTCTACAAGACAGTATTTGTCAAAACATGAGGTAATGGTGTACTCACTATCACAGTTTCGTACACATAGAAACCTTTAGGAATACGTTTTGCTAGACTGTTTCACATCTTAGACCTATGACCCCTAATCCTTTGTGCATCTTATAAGTTTGCATACTTAAAAAATTCCAAGAATGAAAGTGGTGAGTAGATGGAACTTATTGTAACCTGATGCAGGCTATTGAGTTAACATCTGATTTCATCTTTGTTTAGCCTAGTTCAGTTTAAACGTACACCGTGTTCTGTGACGGGGTTTTCGCCCTGTGAAATGACTGATGTATTGTATTCTTTGACCTTTGACAGGAAAATGCACTGAGAGCTCTGGCCACACTGGTCCAGAGAAGACCACAGGTGTTGGAAGGGATGGTGGACAATGAAAGGTGAGTGAATGTTGACCCTGAAATGCTCTTTGTGGTCACTCTCGTAGCTACTTTATGATTTAGATACTGTATTGTGGGTGACATATAATCCACCATCTCATAAGTGAGACTTATGACACTACCAGCCAAAAGTGACAATGACTGTAGTCTAACCAATAAGTGTAACCACACCCAGAGACTTTGGTCATGGCTATGATGGTCCTGATCATAACATGACTTTTATTGGGGCCAAGAGGTCCACAGATGCAAATAGCGCTCAATTTTAAGGCAGGTATTGAGTGGGGTGTGTCGTCTATGATACCACATCAACCATATTGGACTTGGAGCAATTAAATGGCATGTTTTGTCAACAGTTTTCATTTGTTGTGGCACGGAAGTAGTACCAAGTAATAACAAAGTGTGATGGAACTTTGACAGAGCTTCGGGAGGAAAAACAATGGCATATCCTTTCTTTGTTGACTCTCTGATGGATTACTACTTTGTCATGTACATGTACTTGCACAGATATCACTTGTAAATGACAGATCAGACATACACCATAGTTTATCATTTATACAACTTAGAAAGGCAGAAGTGTGTCTTTCCGGTAAAATGGAAAAAAAAGAAAAGAAACAGAAAAGTTTCGTTATTTGAAACTTTCTTAAGTTTGCAAATTTACACAGTCTCAATCGAAATAAAGAATAATGGTGTTATGTAATAGAAGTACACATGTACAACTTGGCTCATTATTTATTGGACCACTAGCTCTATTTGAATTCCTAGCTACAATATCACCATCTAGATTAAGATCTTGAGCAGCATAAGGTAAGGAGGTATTATAGATTTAAAAAAATATCTTACAACTGCTCAAAACCCATACAGAATTCTGTAACATGCAGTCCTACCATGTTTGTTAAAGAAATTTTATGTGTATGTGTATTTAAAGTGATTTGAGTGTTAAGTCCCACATCCTTGTTATTGCGTCAGGTGTTCCATACATTCACTTATTTTGAATGTCCCATCTTCTAATCCTCGTAGGAGTCGGGCAGTGGACAGTGCCGTGCTCATGACCATGAGACTTCATTCCAAGAATTCCAAGGCCATCTTTGAGGTGGCCTGCGATGCCATCCAGGCGTTAGCAGAAGAATCGGGTAAGTATGGCGATGACTTACTTCCTGCTCTCTGAAGTGTTGTATTTATTAGATATGGCATGCATCTACAAGTTTCACAGGGCACTCTATAGACTTTGGTATTGAAGATATATACATGTAGTTAAAAACATGCCAGTTATCCCCCTCAAAAACAAACAAACAAACAAACAAACAAACAACAGAAGAAAAGTTGAATGAATGTTTGGAGTCATTCTGAAATCTATCCTTCAGCTTTAAAATACTACAATAACAGATTGATCTACAACACTCCACAAATCCTCCATGCTGTAGATGCAGATCACATGCTTGTAGATATCAGGGTTATTCTATTCTCATGTCTTGTCATGGAGGGCGATAAACTTGACCTCGGTGATATACACTGTACATATCTCCGTGATATTGACTGGAATCCATGTAGTAGTACTACATGAAGTAGTACAAAGCGTCTAATATGCCTCCACTGTATATGCACTTATTTTCAAATCATGCAATATGTTTCTTGTGTTAGGCAATATATTCTGAGATTCCCCTTAGGGGCAACTGATTTTTGCCATAATCACATAGATATTTATCTTTCCACTTTCCTCTTTAATTCCTGCTTCTTCTCCTGTCGCCTCGTACCCTCAAACTTACCACCATCATTCCCCCCACAAATCCACAGAAACCCTCCAACGCACCATTGTGGAGAAGGGCGGAGTGCATGACATCCGGGCGGGGCTGGTATCGTACACCAAGGATGGATATTGTCAGGCAGCCGCCAGTCGGGCCATCAAGGGGCTGTGTATGGCAATGTGAGTTCTCAGGGAATCCTGTGATTATGCCGTATCTCTCACCTCAAACATTTCATGCACTCATTGATCGCCCCTGATTACTGTAAAACACGGAAACATTTACGGTATGAAACTTTCTCGAATTGGAGCCGATGGCCTTTTTCGTGACAGGAAACTTTCGTGAATCGCCATTGGTGTTCGATGCATTGTGTAGACAAACACTTTTGCCTGCACTTTACTTTTGCGAATCTTGGCTCCTTATAAAATTCACGGAAGTTTCGTGTACACAAAAATTTTTACAGGATCAAGTTTATCTGTGCATCAGTAAAGCTCCCTTTGATTAGATCAAACTACACTGGTAATTTCATTACACTGTATGTTGACTGACAACAGTCACAATCAGCAGGTGGAGTGGTACAGTACATATGTACATGGCCAGTTGAGGGCTATGTATGTACATTTGTGAGTGGTTAGGGTGGTCCAGTGAAAATGCTCTTGTAAATAACATGTCCATGGATGTTTGCCCAAGCTCTACCCAGCTGAAACCAGATCAAACATCATCATGACTCACATCTGCACACCAGGAAAATTAAAGTGGAAATGAATTCGTCATCCTTCTCACAAAGTACATATCTATCCTTGTGTTGTTGCTGTTGCAGCGAGGACCGGCCCGAAGACGTCGCGCTGAACAACAAGACGTTGGTGGTGGAGGCGGACATCCACAGTCTCCTCTTCGTTGCCATGAGGAACTTCCTTAGCGACGGCGAGGTGCTCTTGGATGTTGTCAAGACTGTCACCTGTCTGGCTGAGCTCTGTGAGTTCCTTTTTCTATCTTTCAGCCACATTAATTTTTTTCTCTTTGCTCAAATGATCCATACAATGTGTATTCTGAAAACCAATGGAAATGCTTCAGGGGTACTACTGTACATGTACATATGTAGACCTGTTGTTGTTGTTGTTGTTTCAGTCTTAGTCAGCAGAATGCAAATGCTCAAGATGAAATTCCATCCTTACTAAATATTAACAGACATTTTGAGTTTAGGGTTTAAAACAAGTTACACGTGTAGTAGGTAAGAGCTGACTTGTAGTAAAAGTTTAAAAATGCATAAACTTGATACATATATTGTTGTTTGTGTGCAGGAAATATCCAATTTTTTCATTCAATGATGAGAATGCTTAGAGAGTGAAGTACTTTCACTCAAATGATAATGATTTTAACTGTATGAATGTCTGACTCTGTTGCCATGGCAGCCATAGTCAAGAATCAGTGCATGGTGGAAGGCATCCATGAAGTCATCCTTCTTGGGATGGAGGAACATCCGGACGATCCCATCCTCCAGGAGCTCTTCCTTGAAACCATCGTAGTCTTGTCTGCAACTGGTAAGCCCCCCCACCCTCTCTTTTTTCACCCTCCCTCTCTCTTTTTTTTATTTCATTTACATACTGTATTTATCTTTCTCTCAATATCCTTCAATGTATTTATCTCTCTTCTCTCAAGTACCTCCTTTCCCTCACTTCTCTTCTTTATCTCTAATATCAATATTATCTTTCTTATTAATATGTCCAAAATCTTTCTTTTTTTCTCTATCTGTATACAATGTAGGATCTACACATGTATCTATCTATCTATCAATCTATCTATTTATCTATCTGTCTATATGTCTATCTGTCTATTTATCTATCTATCTATTTGTCTATCTATCTATTTATCTTTCTATCTATCTCTCACTTCCATGTTCAAAATATAAGCTTTAGTTTTTCCTATCAGGACAAAAAAATATATATATATATTGCTTGTATTAGATTGCATCATGGCAAAGTATGTGTATCTGAGTGTAAACCCCTGTTTTGTAGCTATCATGGTTTTGTTCACTCAGTAAAAAACATTTGAGGTTAAAATGCACTTATCTCACCTTTGTAGACACCAAAGATGGTCAGATATCCAGTGGAAATAGATACATGTAGTCCTTAAGAGATAGAATTTCATTTTCAACTGTGTTTTTACCCATGTGTGTATACAGGATGATTATCTCTTTGATGTCAAATGCAAGTATGTACATGTAGGAGCTATTTCAAGAGATGTACACCTGTATTTCTATGCAAAATAATTATACGTAAACTGGAAATAGAGTGTGGATACCAGGTCTAGTGCCCATGCACATTCTTTTTCAGCAGTCCTGAATCTTTCACATTAGTTACCCATGTTGTCTGCAGCACTGCACAGAAAACACATAACTAATTCTGTGACAAATATGACAAATATGTCATCCTTTGAGGACTTTATGGACATTTGTATTCTTTCTTCATTACAGATGTATACTCGGGTCTAGTGATGGGCCCAACAGGTTAAAAACTCTATGGATATACACTGTACCTTGTATTGCATGTGATTGCATTGGAAACAAAAAAGGAAAAAATGCAAACTTACATTTGCTGCTGTGTATATTTTGTTAAATGAAATCATCTGCATTTGGAAAGTACCAGAATGGGGCATGATCCACATCCAAATAAAAAGAGCATGAAATATAGCAAGGAAAGTAAGTGCACTGCCACATTAACTATGTAGGACTCTGTAGTGCAACATTGTTATTTTCTTATACGTTGTTAATGTTTCCTGACATAGAGTTGAAAAAAAAAAATGTCATTCATTTGAACCCTTTGTTATTCATATGTCATTGTTTCAGTGTGAGGAATTTTTTTTAAGCCTCGTTTTTGCTCAGTCTGAAGCATATTTTCAAATTGACAATGCAGTTTACAATGTTTTAAGTTCGTATTTCTCACTCAAATTGGCAGAAGTTTTGTATATCTCTTTCTGTTTTTGTGCAAATTTTATGAATTTAACCATTTCCGTCTAATCTCTCTTGAAAAGGCCGGGATTAAGTGGTGCTTCTTAACATTCATATGTCATAGTTAAATTTGTGTGTTTCAATTCTTACAGAATAAAATTCAGTACAGGGATTATGCACCAAATGAAAACACATCATACAGCACCTACAATGATTCTTGGTCTCTGATTGGTTAACTACTCATCATGTGACATTAAAAAATTACCATTGCATGCTCAGCTGCTGAGCGTGCAATTTTCGTTGAGTAGTTTAGGCTGTTGCACTCTGATGTTATCCCTTTGCATTTTCTCCCATTGTAGGCTCTTTAATAATCAACTCATACATTGTAGTTTGGCACTGTAACACTCCTCTGACATATTACAACTTCTGTAGCGTGCACTCAATTAGTTACATTGTACTTAATACAAGCAAGTGCTCAAACACTTGAATATCTATTGTCAACAATTTCAACCTATCGCTTTCTGGTACGACTGTACCATAGTACAACCATTCATCTTTCGTTAAGAATTATTGCAATTTCTGTATTGTATTCAGGAATGGGTGTAGACCACATCTAGTGTTATGATGTCTGAGGTGTTGTATAAAACCAATAATGAATTTCATACAATGAGAAAAAAAATGCATTCAGTGAAAGATTCTGTACCATTGCACCAATGACCAAAGTAAGGCAGAAGACAAAGGAAAGATGTGAAATATTGTGGTGAAAAGAAAATAAGAATTTCTTTTGCAGTCTCTAACCCGTTGAGGACGGTTTGATTTTGCTACAACACGCATTTCCCATGGACGCTTGCCCGAGTATACTCGGGACTCGTCCTCAACGGGTTAAAAAAGAGTAATGCTGGCTTAGTGAAAAAGTATGAAAAGTGTCATTATCCTGTCAAATATTGGCAAAGTTAAATGTGCCTTCCTTTCATGTTAACTTAGGGGGAACAATCATCACCAAATAATTCAAAAAGTTCACTTTGAAAGACAAAGGGTGATTTTTTGTTGATTTAATTTGTGAATAGATATGTGAAATTGCTTTGCAATTGCAATACATATTTGATGGTGATGGGCTGGGGGAAAAAATAGGATTTGCTAAAACTTGCAAGAAACTATGCATGCAAATAGCCTCAGCATAGATACAGGCATGTGGAGTTTGTTAGATGAAATAGTAGAATTACATGAAAAATGTAATCTCGCAGACGTTACTTTCACTTTAACTGGCACATTTGATCAATCAAGGCAAAATAAAACTCATATTTGAAAGTCATATTTTTTTTTTTTTTCCTGCTGATTTCTCAAACCTATCCTTTGGCATAAAAGGTAGTATGGCACACTAGGAGGTGTTAATTTTTGTAAATTGATGGACATTAAAAAAAAAAGAATAAATGCTAGAATGTTAGAGGATTCATTAATTTAAGGTTATTTTCTTGAAACATTCATAGTGTACATCATATTTGCATAGTAATGATAATAATAATAATAACAACAACAACAACAACAATAATAATAGTAATAATTGCATTTATATGGCGCTTTATACTGGTGTTTCTAAGTGCACTGGTGCTATTCATACAAAAAGACTAGAAAACATAACATTAGGACAATGCAAAACCAAAATTACAGTCACAAAAGAAGAAGAAGAATATCTTCATTTGCGTATCTGACTGTAGCTGAAATACCATTTTCGTGAAAAACATGCAACACTTTGGTATTGTTCAACCTTCTTATTTGATGTCCAGGTCTTTTGAAATTTCTACAAGTCTGCTTTGAATATTCAGTTTTTCTCCACAAGAGTAATCATTAGGTCAAAGAGGCCTATCCTTCAAACATTAACCAAGAAATTTGAGATGAAGGAGACTATACATGTAATTACATGAGATGAAGGAGACTATACATGTAATTCATCACCAAAGCTTCTCTTCCCCCCCCCCCTTCTTCATCATCCATACTCCTTTTTATTTCAATGAATGTTAATTCCTATTTATATACACGTACTTTAAAGGTATTACTTTAGTTAGCAGCCATGTCAATATTTTCAAATGCTCTTCATTTTATTAATTTCTGTTAGCACTTGTTTCTTGGGAATGCATTTTGAAAATTCGTGTCACCATCATTTGTGCGACCAATGTGTACTATTCTGCAATGTCTGTAAACTATGAGTTGACCATTGCTAAAACAAAATGATTAATTTTAAATTAAGCAGTGAATTTTTAATGAAGGCAACTTGAAAAAGAAACTCCCTATGCTTTCACAGTTTGAATTTGACACAAATGTACATTGTAGTACTTGCAAACTGTATTCACAGCAATTTTGTGTATGAAAAAAGAGGTCTCTTAAAATAATACTGTTTTATTATGAAAAATGCCCCAGCAGTCTTGAAGTATTTTGAGGTGCCTCAAGTTTGTAAATGTTTTGTCTCGTCTTTTCATTGTGTTTAAGATCCTGCAATAACCTGTACAATGTACCTTGTAAACGTGCATGCCGTACACATAGGATAAGGGGCAGAAAGGTAATGATACCTTTTTCCATTAAAAAAAGAACCACCAAAACAAAACGAAAAAACAAACAAATAGACCAGAAATTGCAGAATTCAGAAATGTGTGACAATTTTCATTGAGTTGAAAATTTAAGAATCAAAAGCTAAATGTATCAGTAAGCATGTGATGTGTAACGAAACCCAGATGAAAAAGAACTTTGTATCAATGCATATGTGTAAAGATCGCCTTGTATTTCCAGGAAAGGAAAGTTGCCTTTAATTGCATATTATGCATTAGCCATAAGAGAGATTAGCAAATAGGGATATATTACACAGGCCCATATATGGTGTACTGATTGGAGGGAATGTTTTGTTCCTACACAGATGGCATGATTGACATCTTGTGTGATGCTGGAATCCTGTCTTTTACTGTGGAGACAATGGAGAAATACAGTCACATTGAAGGTGAGGCTAACATATGAATATATTTCACGTCTTGTAGTGTTTGTAACAGGGTGTTCCAATATGACATAAGCTGTTAAAAAGAGGAGCACTAACGCTTTGACAAAGTTGGCATGTCTAGTGTCCTGCTGGTTGTCCTGGTGACGATATTCAACTTAGAAGTTTGTCCAACATCAGGAAAAATGTGAAAGCGTCATAATTTGAAGCGATGTTTTAGATGGTAGCCAGCCAGGGATAGAAAACAGAATTCAGACAATTTGGGCAAAAGTAGATCAGATCTATACAGACATGAACAATAAAGAGGGAAGAAAAAGCTAATGCATAATGATGCTTTTATGTAGATTTTGACCACTCTTGGAGTGTATCTACATGTATTTTGAGAGCTTTTATCACAGCTTGCTTTGCAAACCTCTTTAACAATATTAGTGTGCGTAAGAAGATTAGTCAAACAACTGAGATGCTAAAGATAAGATGAACTAGTCTTTACGACAAGAGTGGTAACAAAGAGAAGAAGAGGAACATGCATTAAAATACATTTAAAATCAGTTTTGACTATAAAGGAAAAATTGTACACTGTACTGACTACAGTCTGAGATCTTGCTATCACAGCTTATTCTGTAGAAAACCTTAAATTTAGTGAAAAGTGACAACAGAAATGGGCATGTGTCTTCAGGACTGTTTGAACAGTTCAAGACAATTTGGCACCCCAAAAAATAACAGAAAAGGAGAAGAAAGAGTAGTACAAATTAAAGGAAAATGTTGATTGCCCATTTTCCCCCTACTGTTATTGTTAACATCACCATGTCCTTGTAAGAAAGATCTCCACTGATAATTGAGTGAAAAGCTACTGTAACATGGACAATATCATGAGGTACATGTATGATGACATCTCGTCTCCCCCTCCCCACCTCCCCCCCCCCCCAAAAAAAAAGCAATCCAAGAGAAAGGCACCATCTTGCTCCAGACGGTGGTGAACAAGAAGAAGTCCATCTGCGACAACCGGCTGGCGGAGAAGATCGCGCGGGCCATCGTGAGCTCGATGAAGAAGTTTAGGAAGGCCCCAAACGTCCTTGCAGAGGTGAGACTTGACAATCTATATACATATGGTCAAATAAACAACAACAACAACAACAACAACACACAACAACAACAACAACAACAACAACAACAACAACAACAACAACAACAACAACAACACCACCACCCTTTGAAGATGAGCTGACTTTGCAATAACAAGCATTGATTTGACATCTGCCTGGTTTAGGAGCTGTTGATAATCATGCATACATGTAAGACTGAATTCATCGAGCGCAAAGTGCAGTATCTACAGTCTTTAGTTGTAGACTTTATTGCATGGACAACATTGTTTTTGTTAGTAAAGTTCATGTTTGAAGATTACAGATTGGTAGTTAGAGTGAAGATACAAACGAATTACCTGAATGTGAATGAGACCAAGTGTCTGTTCTAAGTCATTAGTCGTCACTTTGTCATCTAGAGTAATGTTGTGTGATGAGAAATGTGAAAATCATGTATTCTGTAAGGAGTGACTTTATTGCCTGCTTTATCATAGATACATGTATGTGATTGGTGGTTTATGTCCATCATTTGTATCCAATATCATCTCATGTGAATTTACATGTATGTGGAGATTTATTTATGTTGGTCAGAAGGGAGGGAAAGTACATGTACTTGTATTACCTCTTTAAGGCATCTGTCCTTGTGTTCAGGAGCGTGAATGTGGGGTCTGATTGTTGTAGGAAGATACAACATGTATGATATCATCAGCTGTACATGTATATACATTCAACACAATTCAACATTTGTGAATTCAGTAAATCAATGCCTGCCCAGCAAAAGGGCTGTAAGGCTTGCATGCTCAAAAAATTGAAAAGAAATAATGATGTTTTCAATTGTACATCACATGAAAAAGTTTTCAAAACTCTGTCAAATTATGCATGTCATAGGCCAGAATGTGATTTGGGGGTCAGAAGTTCATGCTAGGGCCCTTCTGCTGGGCAGGTGACAAAATATTGTAAGTTGTCTCCATCACTTACGATGCAGGACATTTTACCCTATGCAATATATTTTACTGAATAAATGACGTAGAAACTCCATTTTTGCAATTTATCCCTTGTTTTGCCAGAGTTGTGTTGCCATGCAGTTTCTGGCGGACCTCTCCCAGGAAGTCACCAAGACACTGGTCAACTTCAACGCCCACGAGGAGCTCTTTCACATTCTGGAGACATACAAGAGTGACGAAAGTAAGTCTTTCCAAAGCTTGCTCAAGAACAAATGTTGTTACTCCTGTAACACCTCTGGGTTGGGGTTAAACTCAACCTTCTGATGCTGACTAAGAAATGCCGACTTTGTTGTCACATCAGGTTCTTATTCTGTGACCCAATATGTAGGATAGTTATCACTTACTTTACTCTTTGTACACTAAATACAGTATGTCCCCCCCCCCCCACACACACACACAAATACAATCGGATTTCCTCATTGATAACATTCAAAATGATTGAACAATCTGAATGCTGCCTCAGGGAATGAAACTGTAACTTCTTACCTACATTTTGCAGGAAACCCCAGTCAATTTGGTTAAGTGGTCACAGAGAAATGTGGATTGTTGTAAAGCATGTCATGGATCTGTTTCTTCCAAGTGCAGCACTTGGATCCTGACAGTGCTCTTTTGTGTTTTAACATAGTGGACAGAACTTGGAGGAGATTCCGGACATGCTCTACAAAGATCCTCATTTCTCTTTGACCACTGTAGCAAATCGGGTGGGGTTTCCTGTAAGATGTGGGTAATAAGTTATAGTTTCATACCCTAAAATTGTATTGGGATTGATTCACTATTTTTAAAGTTATCGTTGCGGACAGTCCTGTGGTAATTTTTGAGGGACATAATGAATGTGTTATTCTAGATGCTGAGCAAATGGCAATGCCTCTTGCTTTGGGTTTTTTCTGCTCTTATATAAGCTTCATGAAAAATTTTACTAGAGTGTTATCCATGCCCATGGCCAAAAGTTTTACATTTAGGGGCAATAAACTTCTGTGCAACTCATGTATCAAGCTGAATTTGCTTGATTAGGTACATGCGGATGTATGGAGAGGAATCCCTCTTTTATTCTGAGCATCAACACCCCTGTGTTACAAATGGAACTGTCATCATTGGCTGTCACCCACCTGAGTGACATATCAGTATTTGCCATTTATCTGCCTCATTTCTTTTCAAAACTCCAAAGAAAAAAGAAGCTTTTGCATCATGTGTAGTTCTGGCAGCTGCCTTAGCTTAGTGGCTCTATTTGATGACAAACTTCTGAATCTGAGATTTCTTTGCTTTTTATACATCATGCTCATCTGTTCTTTGATGTCATATTAGATTCCTACAATCATGTTTGTGATTTTTTTTAAAACCCTTTCCACCCTCCCAGCTTTGGTGAACTTAGTGTGTGAGTGTCTCTACATCCTATGCTGCAAGTGGGAATTTACCACCCAGATGTTGGGATGGGCATGCCGGAAGAATCTCATGAAGGTAACACTAACAGATTTACAGATTTATGACATTTTTTAGTACACTGTACATGAACAAGTAGCGTATTTTTACTGGTTTTTGTGAAAAACAAAAACGTATGTATTCCTGTTTTCTCTCATTAAAAAAAAAAGGCCTACAAGTTTTGAAGTTAGAAGCAGCACTGTTCTAGAGCAATGAATTACAGCTACTGTAGGTCTCATAGCATCAGTCTGCAATGACGTAAAGAGCAGTTTATAGTATAAATTCATGAAATGTATGACATAGCCAAAATCAGTTTGCTCCAAGGCGTAAATGATGGTGTTTGTATGACTTCACAACTGTCATCAATATTCCTGTTTAGAGGCCAAGTAATGCCTGTTGAGAAAGGGTGCTTCACATGTCTTTTTATAAACAGACTGAGAAAAAAAAAATTCCAGCTGCCATAAATGAAGCACCATGACAACAGCTTTCCCATGGCCATGGATCTAACAGACTTAACGATTTTCCTAGAAATTTGTTGGTTGGGCTGCCTCCTTAAGCTAGGAAGAACTTTATTTCTGTACTTTCTGTTGATATGTTACAACAAAATATTTACATGAAATTAACGAACAGGAAGAGACAAATGTAATAAGTACATAGATGACAATCAGTGATTAACTCAAAACCCATTTATACAAATAAACTTTAATTGTGCTTGCATTGTGGAATAACATAGATATCACTGTATATGACAGCTAGAAATGCAGATGGCAGCCACATTAAGCAGGGCTTGAATTTCATTTGAAATAAAATTGCATTTTGAGTCTTGGTAGAGTAGAAGAATATATGCAGGTACACACAGTAAGCACAATTGTTGTTCTGCCTTCTGTGTGTTGATGACAGGGCGTGGAAGTTTTGGTGGAGCTGGGAGCCGATGTAAACGCCGAGGAAGGCAACCAGACACCGATGTGCCATGCCTGCCAGAATGGCAACGTGGACATGGTCAAGCTGCTCCTCAAGCAGGTGGGTTCTGACCGCTGCTCTCTCCATCCATTTCTTATCCAGCCAGATTGAGTGCACAAATGAACGGATGAAGGGATGGAGTGAAAAATGAAATTGTGTGTTAAATTATGCAGGCGTCTCATATTCAAGTAATGTGTAGTTTAATGTTTCCAGCTGAGCATGCCTGTAAAGTGACGGGGAATTAAAGTGTACATTGCTTGAATATGAGACCGTTCTGAAGCAAACAATTTTCACACAACAATAGATATATAATGTACTCTTAAATGAATCCCACAAGGATTTGAACAATCATCCCCCAGCATTCCCACTGATTCCCACTGATCAGTTACTAGCCATCCCCTTTAAACCATCGTATGAACATTGGTGGAGTTCCTCAGTCTCCGGTAGCAACTTCGTGTGCACTGGCAAAATCTTTGTCAAGCCAAACAATTACTGAAGGCCTTTGCAAAGGTTTATATTCATATTGCCATCTTTGGTCAATTTTGGGACAGTGTAACGTCACCCTTAGAATTGTCCTTCTCACTCAACAAATACAAGTGGATAGAATAATGTAATGTGGATTGTGATGAATATGTTAATGTGCTGATGCACTTTTGTAGGTGTGATACTGTGATGTTTTCTCTTCCATTATATGACACTAATGGTACTAGGTGAAGAATTTGAATCTTTGAACATCTGGTCTGATTCACAGTCCAAAACAATAGTGTAATAATACACTGTACATTCTCTACATAAATGAAGATGCCTTAATAAAGTTTGACATGTGATTGTTTTTATAATTGTTTCAAACTTGTTGTTGATGTTGCATTCAGTAAAGTCTTTCTTGAAACAAATGGAGGAGGAAGGCAAGAAAAAGTTTTAATCAAATTGGTAATGTTCTTTTTTTTTTACATTAATAGCTCATAATAGACCAGAATATTCATGAAGATAATTCATAGACCAGTTTCAAATGTACACATGTATTCAAACTTAATGCAGGCCTTCAGAGGAAAGGCTATTCCTGACAGCCAATAAGCTTGCCTGAGTCTTGTCTGAGGCTTACCTGGCATAGCAACAATTAATGCGTGAAAACTGTATTCCAGGTATTAAAAGTCATCTGAAAATAATAAACAGGTGAATGAAGTGGCTTGTTTCCATGTTCTCACTGGAGTAATATGCATAAATTTGAATTCAATAGTGAATTGGCCCATTAATACTGTATCTTCACAATGCATTCTATCCAATCAGGGCACAAATGACCTTCACACGCCTCTCAGTCTCAGCCTGAAGCTTGAAAACCACCACATCACGGGTCTCCTCCTCTACAAGATGGGCTACGACAAGGAAGGTAACATCTTGACATTAACATGGCAATCACTGTTTTACCGGTATTACCCATGATCTCCAAAAGACATGTTACGGGTGTTTTCAAAAGGAAAAGGGTTTGTCTGGCAGGAATAGGTACATGTATCTCGATAATTTTCAAACCGGAGGCATATTGGTCAGGAGTTTATGCAACTGTAATCAGTTGCACGTGAATACTTATGGTATGTGCCTGTGCGCTAATGGAGATTCAGCTGTGGTTAAATATGTTTGATAAAGTAGTTGCAAGACTACAATGTGGTATTAATATGTTGAAGGAGTTCAAACAGCAATCAATTACCATATCAAAGATGCTGGTGTGCAGTGATGCAACTTTGTACTGATAGCTCCCATCATGCTAGCTTATTCCTTTATAGTTTGATAATTTAAGATAAATATTGTCATGAAAGTTTTGAAATACAAAAATGCAAAACAAAATTGTCAGTTTAACATTTGTGTAATGTGTCTGCAACATTTATGAATATGTTGTTACTTGTGTAATTGCAAGTAACCTTGTCATAGAATCTTATGGGTGACATTTGATTTGCCCAACCATACAGCTGGATCGTTGACTTGGAGTAGTCTTGGTCTGGCTAGGCTGAACCCATACTGGCTTTATCCAGTCTTTCTACGAGAAGAGCCACCAGGGAAGGATAACACATCCAGTGAGTTTACATTGTAGTTCTCTTTGTGGTCTGTCTCTCTGTCTGTCTCTCTGTCTGTTTGTTGTCTGTCTGTCGACCTTTTTAGCGATCTGTCTGTCTGCTTGTATGTTTGTCTCTCTGTGTCTGTCTACATGTATATTTGTCCGTCCGTCTGTTTGTCTGTTTCTCTTTTAATCTGCCTATTTGTCAGTCTGTCTTTCTGTCTGTCTGCATATATATGTATGTCTGACTGCTTGTTTGTCAGTTTGTCTTTGTGTCTGTCTGTCTGTCTGTATATTTCTAATGCTCTCATTTCCTGCTCTCTTTCTTTTTGTCTCTGTGTTGCTCCCTGGCATGCTGTAATGTTGCCATTCCATGACAATCGTGTTAATGTTGATTGCTGAGTTTTGAAATGTATACCACACGTTACTTTTTATATATTTTTAGATTGTCCAAACCACTGAGAGTTGGTTAAAAGGCAAGTTATGATGAATTCATTGGATTTTTTTTTAAAATACTCTTGACTTAAGTGATATCATGAAAAAAGCAATATTCAAAGCATTTAGTGTTGATAATTATTGTCCTATATTTTTTTTTCTTTGAAAAGTTTCAAACAGAAATAGGCCAGATGTAACTTCTAATGCTGATCTATGCAGTCATTTTATTCAGCATCCAATTTGTATCACAATTCACAAAATTCTGAGAGAGATTTAGGGGCATTCAAAAGAGGTCTTATATACTGGCAGATTTCTTGTGATAATGGCCACATTGAGACATAGCAGGGGAATATGGTCTCTTTAGTCTTAAGTCAGTCAACCATTTAAATTTTGAGAGTGATACTTGATTCTTTTAAAGAGATGGTGTAGCTTTTGTTGAGATAGGGCTTCGGATTTTATTATTTCTGGTGAGATAATGAGAAACTACTTATGAAATATGAAGGAGCATACAGTTCTAAAAGGAAATCAAAGTTTACTGGATGAAAATCAGTTTTGAAATGGCTATAAAAGGTGGGACCCACCTTTTATTATGGACCAGTTTGTTTTTGGATATCTCAGCCATTTCAAATCCAATTTTCATTAAATAAACTTTGAATTTCTCTTTGAATTGTTTGCTCTTTCATATTTCATATGTGGTTTATGGTTATATTACAGAAGAGTAAAAAAACCTGAAACTCTATCTCAACCAAAACTAATACCATCCCTTTAGATAAAGATGACATGAATTGAATGTGAGTGATGTTGGCTCCCATTTAAATTCAAAGTGAGCGCCATGACAGAGACCGACAGCGGGCATAGCATCAGCCTGGCCTACCGCATCCGCCAGAAAGAGGAGACCCGTCGCCAGCGGCGACTCATCCAGTCTCGCCTGGACGATGAGGACCTGACCAAGATGCTGAAGTGGACGCTGTCTTCCGGGACCCTACCTCTTCCAGTTCCTCCTCCGACACCGCTCCGTAGGATCCAAAGTGACTTAGATGCGCTCCCATCAGGTAGAATCCCAAAACCACTTCCTTTGCTTCCTCCCTCTCCCATTCTTTTCTTCTTGGTCTCTCGGTCTCTTTGTCTATCTCTATGTATCTACATCTATCTATCTATCTATCTATCTATCTCTTTGTCTATCTCTATCTATCTACATCTATCTATCTATCTATCTATCTCTTTGTCTATCTCTATCTATCTACATCTATCTATCTATCTATCTCTTTGTCTATCTCTGTCTATCTACATCTATCTATCTATCTATCTATCTCTTTGTCTATCTCTATCTATCTACATCTATCTATCTATCTATCTATATATATATTTATCTATCTATCTATCTATCTATCTCAGTTTATGGAGCTCTATCTATCTGTCTACAGTATCTCTCTTCATTTCTCTCTATCTGTATAATAATTTATGTATATCTCTGTCTATCTGTATAATTTCTTTTTATGTTTTTCTGTTTATCTGTTCCTCTATCTATCTATCTATCTATCTATCTATCTGTATCCGTCTATCTCTCTTTATGTCTATATAACTATCTGTCTTTATGTCTATCTATGCCTATTTCTGTGTATCTACGTATCTTTCTGTCTGTTTCTCATCATCTATCCTTTTTGTATGTCCCTGGTGTTGTGGATTCCAACATCCATGCTTTGATGCAACATTGCTACCACATGGTTTTCTTTTGTCCATTGCTGCCAGACACAGAGAAGGTTGTGATCAGTCCCAAATAATTTATGCAAATGAGTGAGATCAATATATTAACTTGTAATGTTTATGAGAATTTATATTAACATTGGTTGCAGTTGCACAGTTAACAATAATCTGACTATCAAAAACACTGCTATTTGATCTCAGTTTTACACATACATGTTGAAATACGTAGTTTGTGTGGTTCACTCCTTCCTTGATATTAAAAAAAATAAAAATCCATGTCAGGGATGCTCGTATTGAACAGATTGTTAATTACATTTTCAACAAATAATCAAAGCAAGAATAAATTCTCCAAGACCAACAGACCACAAAATACAGTAACCCTGCTATCATAAGTGGTACCAAGTAAAATTTATGTATTGATTCTTTTTTGTCTCATGATATTTTGATACCTAGGCATACCTTTAAAACATGCAGTGAAATTTGTCATGGATGTGTACCTAACATTCCCAAAGCTACAAGAATACATATTTTAAAAAACAGCAAAAACTAGTGTCGGTGCTAGGATTGTGTGACTGTGGTATGAAGTCAGTTTGGTGGCTAATAAAGGAAAGTGCTTACATTCTTCCTGTACAATTTCCCTGGAATCCCATGGTAATGAAAGATGTGGAAACAAGTGGAAATTAACTTTCAGGGGACTAATAACGATGAGATGGCAGCAAAATGTTGGAGAAATTCTCCAATTCAACCAGCCCAGCCCCTGCTTTTAATCTTCTAGGTGGATGGTTCTTTGCTTCCGTGCGAAATAGTTTCTGTTAGGGGCACATACATGGTATTATTAACATCTGTTAGGCATTGCATGGTTTTTCTAATGCGAAGAAAGTTTTTGCGAACATATGACACTAATGCTTTATTTGCAGTGCCTTATCGCCGATGTTTTGTTGCTAACATTATAACCTGAATTTGCAGCGCAGTCACTGTTTCTTTGCGACCACATATGCCATTCATTTATCAGGGCTCGACACTAACTTTTTTGTTTGGTGGCCCGATGGGGCCACCAAAATCCTCAATTTCAAATTTGTGGTGGCCTGAGAGAAAAATTTGGTGGCCCCCCAACAAAAAACAATAAAAAAACATTAAAAGTCCTGGGGTTTTTTTTTAATGAGTCAAATATCTAAGTTTTATCCAGTCATAGTAAGAATTGGAAGTTGGACATACATCTACTCACTCTCAGGCACTCATTCAGTCTTTTTCATCCATCCTTTAAACAAATATAACTGCTAATTTCCGGCGCAAAAAGTTACGAATTAATTGACGTACTTTTCAAAAAAAATTTGGTGGCCCGAGGCGGGCCACCAAATTTGCCCTTTTTTGAAATTTGGTGGCCCGACTTTCAATTGTGGTGGCCCCGGGCCAACGGGCCACCGTTAGTGTCGAGCCCTGCATTTATGCTTGTGTTGAAGGTTTCCTGTCTTATTTGATCGGAGCGTGGCCCATTATGTCCCCATTGGTGTTGTTCAAGTTACATGCATTATATCCCTTGTGCTTCTATCATCTGTTCATTTGCAGAGTGCAGTGTTGTAGGTGTCAAGATATCCAATGCTGTTGAATGAGATGTGGGATTAGGGGAATTTTAGAATTAGTTCATCAAAGAAATATGTTTGTTTATTATATGATTTCATTATTTTGTGTAATAGAGTGTATCAGGTACTGTATGTGCATATCTAGTACATTGTATACGTACATGTACATTATGTAGCAAAGTGATTTTTTGTGCAGTGTATAACTACATCTTTAGATAGACTGTGGAGGCACATTTAATAGGAGATCAATATTTTTCACTTAGCAGCACAAAATGTATTATTTCCTAGGGTATTAGGGTATTAGGGTACAAAAATTTGGGTACAAAGATTGGAAATTTTTCATGAAGTGAACAATTGCCAAAGTGTTTTATAAGTTAAGCATTTTCTTTTATACATATATTTTTAATTTTGTGCTGATTTGACTTTAATAATCAAACCAGTACCATCTGATTTCTCTCCAATATACATGTTGTAAGATATGCAGTGAAAATCAGAGTTGCCAATTTAGTGATGAAAAAATGGTCATGTCTGCACCGAAATTCCCCAAGGACTTCATTACGTAGCCAAAACAGAATATACAATGTAACCACAGACTAATAAGTACCACTTGTAGCCACCATATAGTTGTATCCGTGGCAACGTGTTGAGTGACAGGTGCTCGTCTCTCACCCCCCTCCCCACCCAGTGGTGATATCAGAAGCCTCGCCTTCGCCCTCCCCACCCCACGACTCACCCCGGGCCATGATGGGCCTGGGGGAAGCCAGCCCAACACTGGTTAGGAGAAGAGGTAATTTTCCTCCAATCTGAGATTTTTTCCCCCTTTCTCTCTCTCTACAGTTCTGGAATACATGCAACTCTTATTTCTTCCTCATTATCATATAATTCTTCCATCATATACATGATTGTGTCTGCTCTTTCATATCACAAGATATGAAGTACTCAGCATTTATTGGCAGATTATCGTAGAGTTGGTTTTGAAACAAAGGGAATGAAAAAATGATCATCAGAAAAAAAGAATTAAATAGCTTTGCCTTATTTATGTCCTTGTGGGAAAAAAAAAATACTAAAACTGAGTCATCCTAAACATTGGGGTCTGTGTATGACTTCTAATGTACAATGTACAACTTTCAAAATTTCTGTTTAAAGTACAAGATGTAAATGTACATGTACAATGTATTTCATGGTAAATGAATAGATCAGAGGAAAAAAAAAAATCACTCAAAAATAATGTTGTGCACGTTCTTTGTGATAAGTGCCTGACCAGTGCTAGAATGTAGCTTTTTCATTCCATCGCAAAAAGTTTGAGTGGAATTTGTCATGATGGTGTACTGTTTGTATGACATTGCACGTAGTCATAAAATATTGTTAAACATAGCATAGATTCCCCTATTTCTGTGCCCTGTGATTTAACTTAGTAGCCCATGTCAGTGACTCTTTTATAGACCATAGTATAACAAGCATGTCAGCAGCCCTCCCCCTTAGTGCTTGTGTAAATGTGAAGTGACATGAGTGTTTCAAACATAGCTCCTTTCTTTCTAATTCTTTTTATTGTTTTTTATTTAGAGGGGAAAATATCTTTGAAAAATTATGCCCTGCTATATTGTGGTCTTTGTACTTTAATACTTTCTTTTAAGGTGCTTTCGTTAATGTTGTTCCAGGATAGTCCAGAATCTGTCCTCTTAAAGGTGTCAATATCCTTCATTGTATGTACAGCTGTTGTCAAGCTACAGAGCTCTTGTTTGATTGGGGGGGGGGGATGACACTGGATATTTTATATATGTCAAGAAAATTTATTGTACTCCTCATCTGTTTAATTAACGGTCAGAGTGTCATTTGTCAGTTTGAAGAAATGTCTTTCATATATATAGCTGCATAATATCATTATACAATTGTAGACGTATGCATATTAGTCCAGGCGCAGCGACCCAGAAAAAATGACTTCGTTCAACCCACCCCGCAGAAAAGGTTTGACTGCATGGGGTGGTCGGTTGGACCCTCTGGAACACCCCTAGGTAGTATGTGATATCAAATTGTGGTATCAATGAAATTTTACAGGCCATTTTAGTTGCGACATGACCATATTCTTCGAGGAAGCGTCTGCGCACACTAAGACTACTACACGTACCACGAGCACTGCTACAGGCGCCAATGCCAGCGGTGCCTGTTATAGTCTTAGTGTACAAAGACTCTTTCCGCGACAAACATCGGTTTTTGCCTGCAAACTAACTTTTCACGATAAGCTGGGGTCGGTGTAGTGTAGTTTCCAGACGTTTTTATTTCGTCTTTATCTCTCCGAGTTAAAGCAAGCCAAGTGAGAGTGCATACCCAGCGATTGTGACGCCCGAACCGTTTTTGGTGGCAATCATTGAGCATGCACCCTCACTCGGCTTAGCGCAATACAGCGGGCTTCTGCACAATACACAAACTGTAACTCAAAGAAATAAAGGCGAAATAAAAACAGCTAGAAATTAAGACTAGGGTCAGTAACGCTTGTTGCTATTGGGGCACTGAAAATGACAAAATTATCACAGTTTTTGCATTTATTTCACGAAGGATTCATCGAAACGCCTTAAAACTATATGTGCATGTTGCTAGAGATGTCAGCAATACAATGGGATACATTGTAAGGTATAATATTGTGCATGGTTACCATGGTAACCGGATGCCTACAGGTGATTGGTAACTCCAAAAAATATCTGGAATCTAGACAGGTTTGTTTCTTTTGCCTTTCGTGCACATCACTCATTGAAGATGAGCTCTACACTGTAAAATTAGTCTGGATAAAAAGGGAAAAGACGCCCAAGATTTGTCCCTCATTCTCTCCTCAGCATTAATTCATTACTGCACGTTTTGAATAAAATTTACATATCATGATATGTCATTTCATTCTATATATATATATATATATATATATATATATATATATATATATATGTATATATATATATATATATATATATATATATATATATATATATATATGTATATATATATATATATATTTTTTTTTTTTTTTTTTTTACAATAGCTAACGAACACAAAAGTACGCTTAATTCTTTGATGGATAATCCAGCGCACGTGTATATTCCTTCTTTAGAAAGGAATTTATCGGTATTCTTGAATAAACTTCCTTTAAGAACATAAACAATGCAATTGCTTTCCTCTGCTCTTTTCCAGGATTGTTTTGAATAACCATCGCTCTGTAAATACTCAAAAGAGCTACTATAGAATATTGGCTTTGCTTTCTGTATTCATCTTATTTTTAAGGGAAATTTGTGTCCATACATTATTAAAAACTATATACATTTGCCTATGCTTTGAAGTCAAATTTGTGTTGAAAGTACGACGGATGCAACGTATTTTTCATGCATTTTACTATTCGAAAATGATTTTTTTCTTTCAGTGGCCGTTTATTATGCCTTTGCTTACAAATTTTGCTGTAACTTAAGAATGCTTCAAAATATTCTTCACATATATGTCGTACACTTTATGCAGAAGGAAGGACATGCTTATTGAGCTTTTTGAAATTATGGGCTTTAGTTTTTGAGTTTTTGACAACTAAATTCTGATTGGATAATACTGGTTGCCATGGCAACAGGGAAAACTTTTTTAATGAAAATCAATAAAAAAGTGTGTGTGTTTTTTTATTGCATCTATTAGAAAAACAAACAAACAATGTTTGCAGCAGCAGGAGGCATTTTTTGGGGGGTTACCAGTCACCTTTAGGCATCCGGTTACCATGGTAAACATGCACAATATTATAACTTACAATGAATCCCACTGTATGGATGACATCTCTAGCAACATGTACATATATAGTTTTATGCAGTTTTGATGAATTCTTCGTGGAATAAATGCAAAAACTGTGTGAGTTTGTCGTTTTCAGTGCCCCAAATAGCGACAAGCGTTTACCGACCCTAGTCTTAATTTCTAGCCGTTTTTTCGTCTTTATTTCTCTGAGTTGCAGCTTGTGTATTATGCAGAAGCCCGCTGTATAAATTGCGCTAAGTGGAGTGAGAGCACACACCCAGTGATTGCGACTCGGTCGTCACAATCACCGGATGCACTCTCACTCGGCTTGCTTGAACTCTTGAAATAAAGACGAAATAAAAACGGCTAGAAACTACACTACACCGAACCCAGCTTGGCGTGAAAAGTTAGTTTGCAGGCAAAACCCTTGTTTATCGAAGAAAAAGTATATGCGCTCTAAGACTACTACACGCAGCACTGGCACTGGCACTGGCGCCTGTAGCAGTGCTAGTGGTGCGTGTAATAGTCTTGGCGTGCGCAGACTCTTTTACGTTTATTCCAACAAATCATGATGAAAAGTGGCCAGTAAAATTCTACTGACACCACAATTTGGAACCACATACTACCTGGGGATGTTCATAGAGGTCCCATCTACCACCTTGTCTGGTCAAACCTTTTCTGCGGGGTGGGTTGAACGAACTCCTTAATTAAGCCTCTTACAGGAATTAGCGCCTTGACTATATTGTACATGTTATAAATATGTCCTGTTCGACATTTGAAGGTTGAAATCATGTTCTTCACTGTCAATCTTATTCATTTGTGAAGTCAAAAAGGTGACTGTGTTAAACCCGTTCTATTTAAGAAATAGACTTTCTACATTAGTCTAAAAAATTAGACTGATTTTGCTAAAAACAGGTGCTCAAAAAATGGGAAAATCAGTCTACAAATGATCGAAATTTTAAATCTTAATCTGAAATTGTGCTGCAAGGTTCGGCATAAACAAAATGGAATTAACAAATCTATCCTTCATTTCTTTCAGAATTGCATCAGTCATAGCTAGATATGTCAATGTTGGTCTTCTGCCAAACCTGCTGAGCTGTCAAGGTTCGGCTTTTGACGAGCCTGCCAAGCTGGCAAAGTTTGGCTCTAGACGAACCTGCCAAGCTGCCCAGGTTTGGCTTTTGACGAACCTGTCGAGCTGCCCAGGTTCGGCTTTTGACGAACCTGCCGAGCTGCCACGGTTCGGCTTTTGACGAACCTGCCGAGCTGCCAAAGTTCGGCTTTTGACGAACCTGCGGAGCTGCCAAGGTTTGGCTTTTGACGAACCTGCGGAGCTGCCAAGGTTTGGTTTTTGATGAACCTGCGGAGCTGCCAAGGTTTGGCTTTTGACGAACCTGCGGAGCTGCCAAGGTTTGGCTTTTGACGAACCTGCCGAGCTGCCCAGGTTCGGCTTTTGACGAACCTGCCGAGCTGGCAAGGTTCGGCTTTTGACGAACCTGCCGAGCTGGCAAGGTTCGGCTTTTGACGAACCTGCCGAGCTGGCAAGGTTCGGCTTTTGACGAACCTGCCTAGCTGCCCAGGTTCGGCTTTTGACGAACCTGCCGGGCTGCCAAGGTTCGGCTTTTGACGAACCTGCCGAGCTGGCAAGGTTTGGCTTTTGACGAACCTGCCGAGCTGGCAAGGTTCGGCTTTTGACGAACCTGCCGAGCTGCCCAGGTTCGGCTTTTGACGAACCTGCCGGGCTGCCAAGGTTCGGCTTTTGACGAACCTGCCGAGCTGGCAAGGTTTGGCTTTTGACGTACCTGCCGAGCTGCCCAGGTTCGGCTTTTGACGAACCTGCCGGGCTGCCAAGGTTCGGCTTTTGACGAACCTGCTGAGCTCCCAAGGTTCGGCTTTTGACGAACCTGCCGAGTTGGTAAGGTTCGGCTTTTGACGAACCTGCAGAGTTGGCAAGGTTCGGATTTTGACGAACATGTCCAGCTGCCCAGGTTCGGCTTTTGACGAACCTGCCCAGGTGGCAAGGTTCGGCTTTTGACAAACCTGCCGAGTTGGCAAGGTTCGGCTTTTGACGAACCTGCCCGCTGCCCAGGTTTGGCTTTTGACGAACCTGCCCAGCTGGCAAGGTTCGGCCTTTGACGAACCTGCCGAGCTGCCAAGGTTCGGCTTTTGAAGAACCTGCCAAGCCGGCAAGGTTCGGCTTTTGATGAACCTGCCGAGCTGCCAAGGTTTGGCTTTTGACGAACCTGCCGAGCTGCCCCGGGTTCGGCTTTTGATGAATGTGCTGAGCTACTCAGGTTCAGCCGGGGACAAACCTGCCATCAGGCTGCGTTGTTCTTCTTTCATGAACCTGTCATGATGTCAATTTTCATCTTTGGCCAAATCTTCTAAGCTGCATATCACCCCTTAAAGGGGCATTGTACCGGTTTTTTATTTTTTTATATGTTGTTCTTTTAATTCTAAAAGACCCAGCGGTGCAAACAGAATCAAAATTTCATAACGATTAAGTCCGTAATTTAATGTTAAAAATGAAACTTTTTAGGTGTGAATTATGCTAATGAGCTGACGAGCCCGGATGTTATGATGTCACAGGTGCTCTCACTATTACAGATTACAAGTGCTCGCATACGCGTGCGTTAATTCGTATCGAGTAGCAGACGACGCGAGAACTAAACTCAAAAGTGTAATGATTTTTGCGACTTGTGTGGTATAGGAACTATATTTTTCATTCAACTTACCACAAATAATTTGTAAATTTATTTATTGCCCCCGATTGCTTGAAAGATTTGTCTCATGATATTAAATGGCTAACTTAAGTCTGTGTGTGCGCAGCAGGTAGACACTCTAGGTAGGGCCTGGCCGCAATCACTCGTGTTAGTCGTAGAGCAGATTATTTTTAGCGACGCCGACAGGAAAGTCGACATCTACACTTACGCTTCCCGACATGTGATTTGTTTCCAATTAACGTGAGCTGTTGGATATGAATCATAAAGTATTTCCTGTGAGTTTGGTGCCATTTGGCTAGGTGAATTTTGAGATATCTACATGGATACGGAAGTACGCTAACACTATACCTAATATACACCAGCGCTGGGATCGTGAAGCGGCGACACTGTGTTAGAATCTACGTGGTCAGGCCACTCTTCCGAGATATGGGTCCTAGTAGGCCTACTGAAACAAACTTTTAGATCTAACATTAGTCCTTGGTGTAAATAACACCACTATGAGATTTATCTCGACTACAAAACATCGGAAATCCATAAAGCAGATACCTTACCTGAAAAATCCAGCACAGGAACAACACTGCCTGCAGGACAAGGGTCCAGATCTAGATCTGGAGTCTGGACTTTCGTCTGGACTTTCTTCAAGTTCTGGCAGCAGGGGTATGTAACGTTACGCTGTGCCTTATTAGCGCTGTGCACATAAGGGCCTACAGCTGCAATGTCGACTGTGAGTGAGTGTAGGGCCTACTCATCAAAACTTGGACTGCCACGTAGAACCTACTCCTTGACTGCTCAGTAGTCCTAGTCCTAGTTCTAGTATTTCAGAGTCTATATGTGTACTGGGTACCGTTTTCATCGCTCCGCGATCATGATCATCAATGCATAACGTTACTTACACACAGTCTTCTATGGGCAGCACGTTCGGATAACGATGCCAATTTCATTGTGCATATCTGGAATTTCCCCACAAGTTTTATCTAAATAAAAAGCTGTTGAAGAGATTGCTTTTAAAGATTAATAAATATTGTTTAACATGTTTATTATAGCTCCATATTGCAATTATACTAAATAACAGCTTTTGCGGTACTTCGTGTGAGATTTCATCAGTAAATTGGCATTATGTAGTTCATCTTGCTAATGTCGGAGTTATGCACCAAGAGCACCTGTGACGTAGGCCAAATTGTGTGGATCGTTCCATGGCTTGCTCGTTTTCATTTTTTTCAAAAAATCATTACAGGCTTATCCTGGGTTTTACAATCCTCTCTTTCCAGTAGTAGGCATCAAAAAATGTAGATTAGAATTATCAGACAATTAGAAAATGTCAGTACAGTTTTCTTTTAATGATCCTGTCAGGCTCCAAATTTTCACCTGTTGCCATGTCCCTTTGCAAAGATCACAAAAATAGGGATTAGAGACAGTTAGTTGCAGTGAATAATAGCCAGAAATACATCTTAAATGCAGTTCAGTTTAATCAGTTTTCAGCAAAATGCTTTTTCATTGTTGAAATGCAAAAACATGCACTTCTATCATGCCACATTGAAAGGTTCATTCCTGTGTTGTTTTGATTATCCAGTACGCTGATAACCACAAGAAGCTACATGGTACATGCATACCAATTTGGGGACCAAATTGCAGTGAAAACTTGATATTCAAACATGAAAATGAAAAAATCTTTATTCAAGCTTAATTGTGACATTTTCAATTGCCAGAGTCACAAAATATTCTGTAGAAAGAGGAGAATATTCACCAAAGGGTAAGATAATAATTTGAGGAACATTAGTTGCTCATTTGACTAAACAATGTTTTCATTATTGATTTATTCAGCTTCATGAATGTTATACTCCAGCACTAAAACATATGAAACATATGAAAAACACGTATGGTATGCAAGCTGAATAGTTCAGTAGAGCACAGTTCAAAGTATTTCAACAATAAGCATAGCATATTTGCAGTATCGTCTCTTTCTCGAGCTCAAAAAGACTGAGCACATCGGTACTCAATCCTGTGAATGGCATTTTGAATCAGTACTTCAAAACACTGATTCCACATAGCAAATTGAGCATAAACACAGCCCATGTAAAAGTAATACAAGATCATCAAGTAGTATGCCATTGAATCATAGAGAGTTAAGATGCGTTATACCTGTTTGATGGAGAAGATGACTGATGATTCTTGATGTATGGTATCCTCAACATGTGGTATAGGAACATGTGCACTGCACTAACCTCCTTTTCTCCTTGTGCAAGATAATATGAGTCAGGGTGGGCAATTCGTATAAGGCTTTGGCTGGCTAGTCCATGCAATGAGGTTATACCCTTATACCTTCATAAAACAGGCCCTTGACAATAAGCTACACTGAGCAGGCAATCTTAATAAATTATCTCCTTATCAGAGACAATGAAAACTCTCTTGTGGGCCTCCAAGATCAGATTGTTGATATAGCCAGGGAGGGGGAAGAGATACAATGTAGCCCTAATGCTCTGCTGGTTTCGGGAAGTGCCAAGCCCTATGGTTTGTCTCTCACAGAAGTGCTTTGTGGTCTGCCAAACCACAGTCAGCAAACAATGTTTGGGCAGTCTTTGGTTGAAACTCAAAGCTCCTTGGCATTCCTCTTAGCCTTCATTGAGAAAGTGAACTGATGCTCCATCCATACCAGCTGTGTACTCTGGTCAGATATCACATTCGTCAGCTGCAGATGTTCCTCTGGACAACTATGATTCTAATTTTCTTACAATTAATGGAGACAAATGATGGAAATATCAATGAACTTGATATCTCAGCTCAGTATTAATGATGATCGAGATGGTGCTAACATTTGTCCTCAAAATTATCAACAAGAACAAATATTTATGGAGCTTCTGACATGATGGATTTATCTCACCTGAGCTTTGGTGGAGATCGCATGCCACATAAAGATGAAATTCGCTTGCCTCATGGATGCACCAAGAGAGACATAACAGTCAGTATCTTCGTGACAAGGCAGAAATACTGGATCCTACTATTGGCCAAGCTGAATTCTACAATGTGGTCAAAGTTCTTCTGGCAAGTGAGAGTGAAAAAGGTAAGTTTTATCCCAACACACTTACTAATCATGGGGAGTTTTTTGCACAAACAGAGAAGGCTCAACATGTTTATTTTTCAACAAGTGCTAATGATATATTTGGGAATACATGATACATAGAAAACCTATTCATATTCTTAGTGTCACAATTAAAAGTGCAGATATATCTCATTACCTCATATTAGCTCATCGCAGCTCTATAAAATCGTTGAAAATGTAATGTTCAATTGGATTCTTTCTTAATTTCAGATATGGTGCTATATGAATTCATGACATCACAATTGATGATTCAGGCATCCAGGCAATTGTGACTGTTGTATGGAATTTCGGTTGTACATGTATATCTTAAGTGACACTTGAAAATATAATAAAATAAATTGAGAGTGCTTCAGAAAGTTTTTGTAGACCTTTGAAGTCAGTTTATTTTGTCTTTCAAACATATAGTTTTCAATTTCTTAATCAAGGGGTACATTTGGAAACATCTACATGTAGCTGTCATTCAATTACTGGTGGGATTGGAATGTGAGTGTGTTCTGGTTAACCTATGCACACTTGCTTTTTAATATACCTGTATTCTAATGCATGTAATTTTGTGCACCTCAGTACTTTGATGGGAGTGGTGATTTGATCAAAAAACATTTCATAATCATGCATAAAAAAATTTCAGATTCAGAGTTTGGTGTAATTGATATTCTAACTTCATCCGTTTTCATTTCATGCAGACTGGAGATTTCTTCAAAATGCCAGAAATGTATTGTCCTGGAGAAGACACAAGACAAGGAAATGAACCAGACCAAAAAGGAAAGAGCTTGAGAATGCAATGATGATGCACAATGAAAGCCAAATGTAAGTGAATTATTTCAGGAAACTATTATACATTTCATCTGTGTACCAGTAAATGGTAACTCGGTCTACTGCTTGATGATAAAACTGTCACATAATCACAATCTCTCAAGGTCTATGTCCATCATCTTCCATCATCATGGTGTTTACATCTTTTTATACCGTGCCATGTTATTTCCCCAAAAAATAATATGAAATTTATATTGATGTGCAACATCATATTTCATGAATTGTTTCCTTTCCACAGAGAATTAACTTGTAGTTTGGGTTTCCCTTTTTATAGCGCAGTCTGTATAATGTGTGCCAAAAGGGGTGTGGAAGCATATTTGTGGGACAAATTCAAATAATCCAAAATGCAGAAAAATAATGTTAGTACCGCAAAAATATCAATGCATTCAAAATCTGAAAACAGTGTTTTGTTTAGAGTAAAACGTCTGAAATCAGATAAAAGAACAAGTCCATCTTCATGTGACAAGTGGAGTATGTAAGAAAATAGAGCCCTATCAGCAGAGCACATTGACAGTTTGAGGAAAATCAATAATAGTTTTGAGGAAAATCATACAATCTGTTCAATTTGTTAGCAATTTTTAAAAATTTCTGTACAGTCACTGCCTGATGAAAAATTTCTACAGTCTGTGATGTCACATATATAGAATGATATGTAAAGAAAAAACATTTCTATTAAGAGAATTCCACAAAATTTCATTTTGAGAAGAAAGTACACAATACTTGACTGGTACTGATGTATGTTTAGAGTAATATTATTCCCCTGCCTTCTGAATGAGACAAGTCAATTGTTCTTGTCATATACATAATGCTAGAAAGTGAAAAATACAATTGTATGTTGATTTTTCTTTACATTTTCTTTATTTTGTTGTACACATACGTGACATCACAAGATGTTTTAGTCTTCTTATCCTGCCATGGCAGCATTGAAACTTCACAAAGTCATAACTTTTGAACAGATAGTCAGACTTTCCTCAAACGTTCATTGATGTATTGTACTTATGATATTACAGGGCCCCCTGGAAAACAGTACTTGATTACTGACGGGGCCACCCTGTATAAATAAAACGAAATAATAATAATAATAATAATAATAATAATAATAATAATAATAATAATAATAATATTGCTACATTCTCTCAATTCACATGCATATTAAAGGGATCATATAGTTTTGGTTGAGACCTAATTTCAGGGTTCTAACATATTTTGGTGAGATAATGAGAAACCTCTTATGAAATATGAAAGAGCATGTAATTCCATGAGGAATTCAACATTTATTTGATGAAAATTGGTTTTGAAATGGATGAGATATCCATAACAGAGCAATTCTGATTAAGTTAATTAAATTACATCTATGCATTAAAAATTGTGTATTTTTCCCCACTACCTTCCTACAAGTACAATATCCTTACAGCACCATGGTCACAAGCTCTGTTTCATGGGGGCTCATATTCATTTGCTTTATGTCATTCATTAGGTGATCCGAGTATCCTCTCGGATCACCTTCTGTATCTGTACGGATTCTTTCTTCTTCTTCTTCTTCTTCTTTCTCCTCAAAAGTTGTGGACAGGTTAGCTCAGAAAGTGCTCTTCCTATCAATGTCAAAATTATACCATACATGTATCATCTCCCAAAGACGGCAATCGAACTAAAATCGAAGTGATCAGTTGACCGTGACGTCACTATGACGTCATTATATGAAAACACATTCTCAATCATATCTCTTTAATGGAATGAAAATTTTCAATGAAATTTACGTCACACATATTTCAAGTCAAGCGCATTCTACTCATATAATCAAAATTCATATTTTCTCTTAAAACGTGCGCGTATGCGCGCGTTGAAATATTTGTATGCTCAAATCGAGCTCAATTTTTTTTTTGCACACGTTTCAGACCAATTGGAGCATTTTTTGAAAAATTGAAAAAATTGGATGGACGCGTACGCGCGCGCACATATACGCACGCACAGCTCATACGCAATAGAAATTTCCCGTTTTTTCACATTTATCGGATGCCTGAAATGTCAAGGAATATTTCTACCAAGTTTCAAGTTAATCCGACTCAATATGACGTCACACGGGCCCGTCAAAGTTGAAATTCCGCGCGCGCGTCAATGGCGATATACAGTGCAACAATGCAAAAAAACCGCCAATTTTGAATCCGATTTTACTCGTCAGGATGGACGGTGACCCCCCATTTTCTTTACATATTCTGAAAGCTGATGAGTTGTACATGTCATTTCATGGGTTGGCAATGCTGGAAAAATGATGAAAAGATATCAAATTTCTTAATAAATCAAAAAAAGTAAATTTTCAAAATGACGTCATCAAATTTTAAGTTCACTCAAGCGTATCTCACTTATTCTTTTGTTGATTTTCGTCCAAATTTCAATATGTTGTAGCTTATTTAATGGTCTTTCAGTCATTTAATAACAACATTTTGATTGGATGAAAAGTAACATTGTCAAATTTGACCAGTTTACGTGTTATCTCTATGGGAGTGCAGTTTTTCTGGAAATGAAACTGACATGACTATCTTTATTGAGCACTAGCTCACTTATGCTTCGGTGAATTTCTCCCATATTTTAGTATGTTGTAGCTGAGACTTTGGGCTATCGTAAATTTGCCCTTCGTTTTTTCATACGGAGTCGGCATCACGTCCAAAAACTTGGTTGAAATTAAAGCTTATCTTCGATGTATTGAAATATTTCTTCCTTTCTGCAACTTTCTTTGAAATAACTCAAGAAAAACATACCCTATCACCACCATATTTTGCACATGTTTAGTTTATGTCACGTACATTATTTCACAAAATAACAACTGCTTGATCAGACACCATCTTGGGTATGTAAGTTAGGGTCAAAGGTCATAAATATTTTATCCTGTATCTTGGTGAATACATGTCCTATCTTTCCCATATTTTGCACACGTAAAGACCATGTTACAAGGATCATTTCACAAAATAACCATTTTTGGCTCAGAGGCTATCTTGTCTGTGCAAAGTGGGGTCAAAGGTCATATGTACTTCTTCCTGTATCTTCGTTATGACGTGTTATCTGTATGGGAGGGAATTTTTCTAGATGTGAAAATTGACCTGATTGTCTTTATCGACGACTAGCTCACTTATCCTTCGGTGAATTTCTTCCAGATTTTAGTATGTTGTAGCCAATTTAATACTCTTTAAGTTTTTGTTCAATCAAAGTTTTAATCGGATGATGTCTTCATCTCGTGAAAATGGATATAATGTAACCTTGTCAAATTTAACCAGTTTACGTGTTATCTCTATGGGAAGGAATTTTTCTGGAAATGAAAATTGACATGACGGTCTTTATCGAGCACTAGCTCACTTACTCTTCTGTGAATTTCTCCCAGATTTTAACATGTTGTAGCTGAGACTTTGGGCTATCGGTAGTATTTTCTCCATTTTTTCATACGACCCCGAGATCACGTCAAAAAACTTGGTTGAAATCAAACTTATCTTCGATGTATTGAGATATTTCTTTCTCTCTGCAACTTTCTTTGCAATAACTCAAGAAAAACAGCCCCTATCATCCCAATATTTTGCACATGTTTAGTTCATGTCACGTACATTATTTCATAAAATAACAACTACTTGATCAGACACCATCTTGGGTATGTAAATTAGGGTCAAAGGTCATAAATGTTTCAACCTGTATCTTGGTGAATACATGTCCTATCTTTCCCATATTTTGCACACGCAAAGACCATGTTACAAGAATCATTTCACAAAATAACCACTTTTTGCTCAGATGCCATCTTGGCTGTGCAAAGTTGGGTCAATGGTCAAATATACTTCATTCTTTATCTTCGTTATAGTGTGTACCGAATTTGGTACCAAAGATGGCAGACCTGACTCTCTTTTCTAAATGAGAATCCAAATATCACACGGCCATTATCTCTAAACACAGATGAAACCTATATGGTCATGCCTATTGCGATCATGACTCGAATCATTGATTAAAAAAAATCGGATCACCTAATTTGTCAGTCTTGACAAATTCCAAGTCTAGTTACAAATTGTACTTTGACTATGTCTGATTTTCAATATGAAAAACTGAAATGGAATTAAATTGATATGGTCATGAGATTTTATCAGTGAACTCTCTGCTCTGCTGTAGTGGTTGTCAACACAATGGAATGTGCTTGTCAGTGTTTAGCCAGTAGCCTGAAACAAAGGGGCACTTAAAGAAGTGGGTAGAACAGGTCAGTGGGGACTGAGTGCTTTCCAAATAAACCAGTGGGTCATACAGTAGTGAAAGGACATTATAGGAGGGAAGTGAGTTTTTTTTAATCAAAGGCATGATGATATGTAAGTGATCTGTTGCCTGATTAAAAAGGTAAAAAATAAAAGCTATGGTAAATTTGTGCCCTGCCATTTGTAGGATGGAAAGAAAGCTGTACTGTAGGAAGCGTGATGATGCAAAGAGGAACCAGAAAAAAATAGAAATGTCGCTACGGCGACTGGTGTATGCCTTCGCCATAATGCATGGTTCTCCTAATAGGTCTATAGTACAATGTCTTGACAATGTGTGATGACAGTTTCACACAATTGGCAAAATATTAAAATGACAGGTTTGCCACAAATGTGCTGAATGTTCACTTTCCTAGAACTAGGTTCAATTGGATGAATGATTAAAACGTCAGAGTGCAGATATTTTGGGGAACTGATGATTTTCACTTGACTTTTGACCCTTTCACAAGTTTATGCATTGAGTAATTTTCAAGGTATTGAGAAAAAGTATAATTTCAGTATCAAATGGTAAAATAGTATTATCGAAACCTGGCCTTTGACCTTTGACCCCACAGTTCCAAAGAGAATCACTGTTAGGTAGAACATGCATAAATATGTAAGTTTCATGACAATACCTTGAGTTACTTTTGAGATATGGAGGAAAAAGTGCAATTTAGCACTTTCACTTGACCTTTTGACCTTTGACCTTTTGGCAATAAACTTCCCACAGAATATATATTGGATTATACATGTATACATCAAGTTTTAAAAAAATCCTTCAGGCATTGCATAAATATAAGGAAAGTAGTTATATTTTGAGGAGTTGACCTTGACCTTTGACCCCTGACCTTTGAACCATGACCCCCAACTTCCCTAGATAATCACTGCCCATTGGTACAAGCATATATACTAAGTTCCATGAAGATACCTTGAACCATTTGCGAGATATGGAAAAAACATAAAATTTCAATTTTTTTTTTCACAAAATAATCTGTGACCTTTGACCTTTGACCCTGTGACCCTAAAATCCACACAAAGTATTATCCCCCAAGGATATACCCTCATACCAAGTTTGATGCAAAACCACCACACGGTTCTTGAGATATCGACAAAAACAAAACGGGACGTACGTACGGACGTACGGACGTACGGACGGACGGACGGACGACCCGAAAACATAAAGCCTCCGGCCACTTCGTTGGCGGAGGCATAAAAAAAATCCTGAGTCTAATCGTAGACGGCATGCATCAGTCCAAAACCAATCTACCTACATTTGTGGGAGATAACGCTATTTAAGGTAAGTGTGAATCATTGCTGCGTTGTTTCTACGATTTATACAGTCTTCCAGTGCTTAAACTAAAGAGTGTGTAATTGTAACTCCTTTGATAAACAGAACAAAAGGTATTCAGAAAGAGCCATCATCTACAGTCTAATTTTCCAAGGAGTTATAGAGAAGACTCTATCTGGAAGGGGTCCATTTTACTTTGTGAGGCAGAAAGTACACTAAACAGCATAAAGGAGTACCATAAACAGAGATTTAGAATAAAAACACCATATCAGCCAGCTCCTTTACTTTTAACAGCACAATTTGTCAATTTGTAATCCCAAAGTAAAAAGCTCCCTGACCTAGCTGTATCGTGGGGGAGCAAATTCCCACCTAACGGCCCTTCCTCACCCCTACTACTGCAGTTCCACCTTGGTAGGAGAACTCACTCAGAGCCATGCAGTTGAGAAACACCATGCAGATGATATACAGTGTATTGGAAGACCATAGTGGGGATATCATGAAAGTATGATTGTGGTCAGGGAGCCAGTGAGTTCACAGCCCTGTGGTGGTTGTTGTTTGTTTGCTTGCCTCCCTGTGCCACATTCCATTGACCACCAGTGACGGGCAATTGTCCATGAGAGCATTTTCCACCTCCCTGATCAGTGTGTACATAAACAAGATGCAGCAGGAGACTCCAACTACTGCATTTTCTGGAAAGCTATTGGCCTGAGGAGTTGGTATCACACCAGATAGGCAGCTTTTGCAGCTTGCAGCTTGCAAATTGGGCCTTAAATCAATAAACATGTGTCTTTGATCCTAAAGGACAAGTTCACCTTCATTAACATAAGGATTGAGAGAATGCGCAGTATTAGTAGAACACATCATTGAAAGTTTGAGGAAAATCGGACATTTAATCCATTCAAAAGTTATGAATTTTTGAAGTTTTTGTGCAGTCACCGCTGGATGAGAAGACTACTGCAGTGTATGATGTCACATGCGTACAACAATATAAGGAAATATATTATAAAGAGAATTTCACAAAATTTCCTCTTTTGAAAAAAGTACACATTACCTTGACTCGTCACTGACATATGTTATGGGTAATATTACTCCCATTTCCTTTAGAAAGAGGCAAGTCAAGCGCTCTTTTATCATGTGAAAAAAGTGAAAATATATTGAATTTTCTTTACATTTTCTTTATACTGTTGTACTCATATGACATCACGAGCCTTAGTAGTCTCCCCATCCAGCGGTTCCAACACAAAAGTTTTTAAAATTCGTAACTTTAGGCATCGATTGTCCAATTTTCCTCAAACTTTCACTGATGTGTTCTACTAATATTGCTGCATTCTCTTAATCCTTATGTTAATGAAGGTGAACTTGTCCTTTAAAAGACAAGTCCACCTTCATTACATGTGGATTGAGTGATTGCAACAAATTGGTTAGTAGAACACATTAAGTGAAAGTTTTGGGAAAATCCAACACTCCGTTCAAAAATAATGAATTTTTAAAGTATCTGTGCAATCACTGCTGGATGAGAAGACTACTATACATAGTGTATAATGTCATATGTGTAGAATGATATTACATGTATAAGCAAAATGAAAGAGAATTTCACAAAACTTTACTTTTTGAATAAAGTGCACATTTCTTTGACTTGTCACCGATATAAGGGTAATATTATTCCCCCTGCCTTCTGAAAGAGAAAAGTGAAGTGTTCTTTTGTTATGCGAGAAAAGTAGAAATATGTTGAATTTTCTTTATACTTTCTTTATATCGTACACATGTGACATCACAAGCTAAATTAGTCTTTTCATCCAGCTATGACTAAGCAGTAACTTCAAAAATTGATAACTTTTGAACGGATTGTTAGATTTTCCTCAAACTCTCATTGAATTGTTCAACTTCTACTATAGTCCAGGCTAGGCTCCATAGAAAGTGCACCTAACCTTGTTTTTTGATATATACAATGTTTTTTGATGGTTTCTTGTCAATTCGAGGGTGCTGATTCCAAATCCGATTGATGCCACTCGCGTAACCTTGAGCATTTTCGGCAAAATGCAAAAATCCAAAATGGCCGCCAGATATGCTAATTTGGCCATGATAATCCCAGTTATGTCAATTTTATGACCAATTATTCAATCAAAATTTTTTTAATTTTTGTTCCTTGAGTGATTCTACTTGCATATGCAAGAAATTTTTCATTTGAAGAGGTACATTTAGTATTTTAAGCTTATTTTCAATTCAAAATGGCCGCCACTCCTATACTCATGTACTATATGAATAGCAAAAAATATGCATAGAAATAGAAGACGAATTTTCAGTCACATACCTACGCTTTTATCAAGTTTTGCATGTGCAATGCAAATCTGATGAGTGCCACTAGCAAAACAAGCAAACAAACAAGCAAACAAACAGAAATTTTATTGTTTTTAGGCTTATTATAATTCTTCTTAATACAAAACTTCAAAAAGGATGCCACTCATATACCCCTGCTCAATACGAACGGCAAAGTGTACATGGAAATAAACAAAATTTCTATTTTTTTTTCTGTCACTCAGGTACACTGTTTATCAATTTGTGTGCTTGATTATAAATCAGAAGGTAGTTAGTAACAAAAGCTGTTTTATTTTTTGATGCAAACATCCAAATTTGCTAGGTCAATCTGAATTTTTCCCTAGGAATTTGGAAAAATCCACCAAAGCTTGAATTGACGCCAACATCAAGATCGTTTATATGGACATCTGATACTTACTTGCCTTGAGATGTTCAACATCATAATATTCACTCTGATTTACCAAATTAAAAGGCTGAATTCTAGATGATGACACAAATGAAATTTCCAATTACCTGTCCTGTTCTACATTATCTAAAAGCTATAGTATACAAACTTTTCAGTCCCCTCATCCGAGAAAGAACATGAGGCAGGGGAAAGTGGAAAAAAAGGGACTACCTCACTTCCTGTCGTCAAATCTCTGAAAGGAAAACAATGCCCAAAACTTTTCGGAGTGAATGTGTTTGCGTATATGATGTCAAGGGAGACTGAGATCTGTACAGTGCTGCCTCATTCTGAAAGCAGTGTTATAACAACTTCACACTGCTTGTCTTTAATCTTCAGCACTTGCAGATTCAGGATATTGCTCTAGGTAACCTGACCAGCTGTGTTAGGACTCTGAATGATGGCCTCCTTAATGGTGGCTGTAAACTAACTCCACTAGAGCTCTTTTTAACATATACATGGTGACATAACATTCACTGCACGTAGGAAGTTTGCAGACGATCTTGCCTTTACGTCTCATAGAAAGTCCTTGGATGACATGAGCCGAGTATTGACCCATCTCAAGACAATAGAGGAGTAATTCACCCTCTGGAGACTTTGCCCCAACCTTTATACATTGTAAGATTATCATCAGACCCATGCCTTCCATCTTAGTAACCATCTTGCCAACGCTATGTTCAAGGTAGCCCTCTGTGGCAAGCCTTCCAAGCATAGGCTAAGGAACTCTACCCTCCTTCACTGGCACTCTCCCTCACGCTGGAAGGAAAGGATGGCAAGTGTCACCAGTGCCGTCAACGCATACCCTGACCTTCCAAACACGATAGCATGGGGGCATTTCATGAAGCGTTTTGTCTAGATTTCCCTCCCGTAACTTGAAAGCTTTGACCCCAAAACAGGTTGGTGCAGATGCTGGTCTGATGTCATCTCTGATACAACCCAAATTACCTACAACATTGTCTCTGGCCTGGCAACAAAGCCATAGGGCTTCAACGGGTGGTGATCAAGCAAGTCTTCATGTCTTCATTCCGTTTCTACGGCAAATAATCGCCCTCTGACCCCTGAGGAAGTGCTGAACATCACCAGATGTGGTTGCAATTAAAGCAATTGCAGGACTAATATGCATCTTTAGCCTGAGAATTCTGCAAATTTGGGGGTGATGTCGCCTGCTGCCAAACATCCAATTACAGGGTTCTTTAAAGACAATAGAAATGACAGTTTTAGTTTTAAGACAAGACTGTATGAGATCATGATGTCAAAGTGTATATTATCAACACCTGGGAACTGTGAGAGAACTGAAAGGGGTATCTCACGTTGCTCCTTGGTTGATGTTTAATGAATAGTTTGTACGGTATTGCGTTGGGACAGTTTCGTTTATGCCTTCGCCAGTTTTTGTTGTTGTTTTAATTAAAGAAGAAAATCAAGTTTGCTCGATAATATCAAGGCGGTACTTCTAAATTATATCATATCAAAGTGATGGAGGTTATGATCCATTTCAAACTCGCCTCAGGACTCCTCCTCCCCCCCCCCCCCCCACACTCCTTGCTGGAAAAAAAAAATCTACAATGTAAAGGGTTTCTAGTTGTGTCATCAATGTCCGATGTGTTTTTGTCTGCAACCATGTATCTCTGCACTTACTGTATAGGATTTTTCTGTACTTTGTTAATATGGTTCAAGGGGAATGCATATTAGAAGCTTCGCTTTCTAGCTTCCCCTCCATTTTCAACATTATTTGATAAACACCATGCATCTAGGCTTCTTAATATGTTGTGTTAGTATTACATTTTTATATTCAGCCTGCATGTAGAATATGATGGTATATCGATTTCTTGCGAGACGTTTAGTGAACGTATATTCGTTGTTGAGACAAAATGAAATATATAAGAAATTGTGTTAAACATCGTAAGGTTTATGTATATTAAATGCTCAAATATACATGTAGGCCCTCTATATTGTAAGTGACACCCAACATATTTGTATTACACATGCAACACTATATGACAGCATAGGTACTGGACTGGAAATACAGTAAATTTGTTCTATATTTCCATGCATATGTTTTGCCATTCACATAGTACATAAGCATAGGAATGCTGGCGACCATTTTGAATAAAAAATGAGCTTTAAATATTAAATAAACCTATATGAAATGAAAATTCTCTTGCAAATGCAGCTGGAGTAACTCTATGAACAGAAATGTACAAAGTTTGGTGGAATAATTGGTCATATAATGCACATTATTGTGTTTATCACGGCCGAATTAGCATATCTGGCGGCCATTTTGAATTTTTGCATTTTGCCGAAAATGCTCAAGGTTACGGGAGTGGCATCAATCGGATTTGGAATCAGCACCCTCGAATTGACAAGAAACCATCAAAAAACATTGTATATATCAAAAAACAAGGTTGGGTGCCTTCTAGCCTGGACTACTAGTAATATTGCTGCATTCACTCAACCCACATGTCTATGAAGGTGATCTGAACTTGTCCTGTAACAGGTTGGGGCTTTTATACTTCTCAGTGTATATTGGACTGCTTAGCCAGTTGTTGATAACAGGACACTGAACTTGACTATCAGCTAGCTAGAGCTGGACAAGTCATTGTTCTTTATAACAATGTTATTGATAAAGGTACTTAGTGTGAAATATTTCATCCAGACTTAAAACAAGTTTTGAAAGTTCATACAGCTAGATTGTGACTGCATGACACACATTTAGGATGGAAAGACACCCATTTATGCTGATAAAAGTGGGCCGACAACGCTTATGTAAATAAAATCTGCAAGCTGATCACCCAACAGATATATGATGATAAGGATTAAATGCCCTAAAAAACAGTACTCAGCAGTCACATGAAGATGTAAAATACATGCAGCTACAAGAAGCATTTTGAGAAAGTCTGTCACCAGCCTTGGCAACAAACTCTAGACTTTTGCTTAATACAAACTTTTGATTCATACAAACTTTTGAAACCAAATTCATTTCTTGATATTCATGACATGCATGCTTGCTATAAGTGTCAAACAACTTTATTATAATAATTTGTTAACCAAATTTGCTGACATATACATGGTATATCAAGAATTAGTTCACAAATTGAGAAAATATGTTTCTTGCATGAAAAAAAAATGAATATTTTCCCTTCTATGTGTCTTCTTCTCTTTTTTTTTACAGGGTATCAATGATACAGAACTCCTCAAAACACATGTGACTGGTGTTATCCTTCATGAACAACAAAAGAATTTGACTTTTAGATATTGGTCAACACAGCTATGATTCAAATCTTACCACCAATATCCTGCTGAAAGTACTTTCCCAGGTGTTAAAGGTAAGTTTTTCATTTGCATCAAAGCAAAAATTAGGCATAAGTAAAGTAATTTCTGCTATTCCGCATGATGCATACTGGTCTTAAGACGTCTTGGACTCGGACAGTTCCATTCTTTGAAGTTTTTAGTAGTAATCGCATTCAGCAAGTACTTTCAACTATTTTTAAAAATAATTCTATGTTGAAAGGAAATGCATTTAGTCCCTGTCTCCATACGATGACTGATTGCCTACATCACAATGTATAGATTCCTTTTAACAACAGATAACCAATTACTGTCATGGTTATGATATCTGGCATTAAAAACACAAAGCAATTTGAAAATATTACAATACTGTTCAATTTTGGGAGGAATAATAATCAGTCAGCTCATTTGACATCCCTTTGTCATATGTAAACCTTTATGTATGTGCACTTCCTGCCTCCCATTCAAAAAATGTGATGCAATTCTATTCTGTTGAGATCAAAGGAACCAAAATTGTTGTCAAGCAAAATTTAGGCAGACAATGACACTATTGATATGCCTACTGCAAAATATGTGTATCATTTCTTCCAAAACGTAACAATGTTAAATTCAATAAGGCATTAAGAAAGAGCAATGGACTGATGTGTGAAAATGAAATATCCCAATTCAATGTTATACAGTATAAAGTAAAAAGATAAATACAGGTGTAGGTACATTAAAGTTACACAACATTTAAAGAAAAAAAAATGTAGTAGAAGACTTGACTGGTCTTTAAATGAACTTTGAAGGGTAACATTTAAAGATAGGCCCTGATCATCATGTAGTAATCACACTGCAGTTTAGAGATAGAAAAGGATACATGACCGAGTACAACGTACATTGGTGAAGATTCCAGAAAGAAGGTAAAATTTGAAGAGGCCTCATATGAACAACAAAGAACTGGTTCAAGATAACTCAAGAGAGGAAGAGAAAGATAAAGGTGTTGAAGGATGTGAAAATCTATCTTTAGATCCTCGAAAATGAGAGTACAAATTTATTATGGAAATTTGTCTGAATGTACATGCTCGGGATGATAGGAATGGTTCATCCAATTATTTGAAAATATACTTGGCATTTTATACTATCATCGCTAGCTCAAGTACTGTACCCTATCGACAATACAATCGGATGAAATAAGTGCTATACTACATGACCACAATAATGAGCCTTTTACAATCCAGTGTGAGGTCAGACCGTTCACACTACTGGTGTGCTTCCTATGCAATCACAGCTGCAGATCCACTCCCCATATAATAGTCAAGAGGCATTTAATCCTAATTCTGCATAAACTTGGCCCTCTAAAGAGGTGTGGACAATGTAGGCAGTTTAAGAAGTACATGTGTGTTCCCCAAACAGGAGATTTGAAAAGTCAAACAAAGCTTAAGAAAACAAACACCTCTGTGCTGCAGCTAAACAGGAAACACCTTGCTATCTGTGTGTTATACTGTCCCAAGAGTTTGTGCTTAAGTTTTTAAATCACATATTTTTGTTTATATTCTTCCTTATAGGGTCATGTCACCAGACAGAAGCAACAACAGCATTAAGACTTCGACAGCACTCTGCAGGATTCAGAATGGCATTCATCTCCATGAAATTCAACACAAATAGGCATATATACATACAATTACAATTAGTAATGTACTCCTGTGTGCACTGGATGAGATGAATGTGCTTGCCTGTACAACTAGCAGCAGCAGTACCACTGTTCCTCAGGAAGTAGAAATGGCTCAATGTGATGTGGGCATGATTTGTGTCAAATGATCATGGAAGCTATACATAAAGTATGGACAAAAAGTGCTAAAAGACTTAAGTTAACAGTGTGGGATTCAAATGTCTTTGGCTTGTAAATAAACTGTTTGTCACATAATATGTTTAGGTAGCTAGATACTCTGTAAGTAGAATCTCGTCGGCTCAAGGCTTGCCTAAATTACTGCACTCAGCCCCATATTTTCATATGTGTATAAATACATTTTACTGGCCTGCCGAGCTGCACCAGGGAAAGAAGTATCCTTTTGTATATTTTTCTGCCCCCCCCCCCCTTTTTTTTTGGGGGGGGGGGGGGTTGAACTGGTGCTCTAAATACATTTGAACCAGATGTACTCAATAATATTTGTTTTGTTTTGTTTTGTTTTGTTTTGTTTTGTTTTGGTTTTTTTGTTTTTTTTTTTTTGGGGGGGGGGGGGGCAGCCCAAAATTAAAATCGCAATGTTTTGTGTGTTTGTGTGTTTGTGTGTTTTTTGTTGTTGTTTGTGTTTTTGTTTGTGTGTGTGTTTGTGTGTTTGTGTGTAACAGGTGTCTAAGATGTTCAGCCTGAGATTTTGGTGGCCAAAAAAGGAAATTAGTACTGGCGCAAAATAAGACCAACAAAACACTCTATTTTCTACGATAGTTGCCTGCTTTGGGGACAACAGATAACTTTTTTCTTTTAAATTGATGGTCCACAATTAATCAACCTAAAACCAGGCTACTGGACCACAGTTAATTTTTGACCCTGCATATCGACCTGGAAGCAAGAGTTAATTATCCTAACTTGTTTAAAAACTTTTGAGTACCTTTTTCTGTTTCAGTGTTGAGAAATGTTATCCACAAAGAATAACTTCATCACTTTCTGAGGCCACTTTAAACAAACTCAAAACGAAAAAATACAGTTCAAGGCTCTTCTTTTCTTAACAATCATGCATTCATTTTTTTTTCAGTACTCTTTTTGTACTGGAAATCAATTGAAGTGTGCCTATCACTTGACACAGTAAATTTGCAAAGTCTATCTATTTAGTGTATGTTGCTCCACATATTAGAAGCTTCAGTTACACTGCATGCTTAATACAGCCATGTAGACTGTGTCTGTGTGTGAAAGACAATATTATGAGCCCTAATTATGTCTCCATCAATAACATTTTTTTTTTCTCAGCAATTAATCAAGACCATTTCTGAAAGACATCGAAATATAGAGCATGTAGTTGGCCTATTCCTTGCTGAATTAAGTAGTCTTTTAATACAATTGATCATACAAATTTAATTCATAAATGAAGTGAGTATAGTATATGTATCACAGGCATGGCTCTTCTCTGATTTGAAAACTATTCAATTACATGCAATTTCATATATTTTTCTATATTGGTAAACTAAGGATTCCTTTCAAACAGTTAAAAGTGTAGCATATCCCACGTTGAAATGTCTGAACACCTATTACTACTTTTTTGCAAACTACATTACAATTCTTCGCAATAATCTTTGTTTCATTTTCTTTGCTGACGACACTTCTCACACAAAGCTGGGAAGGTTCAGCAAAATCCAAACCTGTGCAACTAGGCAGGTTTGTCAAAAGCCGAACCTGAGCAGCTCAGCACATTCATCAAAAGCTGAACCCAGGGCAGCTCGGCAGGTTCGTCAAAAGCCGAACCTTGGCAGCTCAGCAGGTTTGTCAAAAGCTGAACCTTGCCAGCTTGGCAGGTTCGTCAAAAGCCGAACCTTGCCAACTCAGCAGGTTCATCAAAAGCCGAACCTTGCCAACTCAGCAGGTTCGTCAAAAGCCGAACCTTGGGAGCTAGCAGGTTCGTCAAAAGCTGAACCTGGGCAGCTCGGCAGGTTCGTCAAAAGCCGAACCTGGGCAGCTCGGCAGGTTCGTCAAAAGTCAAACCTTGCCAGCTCGGCAGGTTCGTCAAAAGCCAAACTTTGCCACCTCGGCAGGTTCGTCAAAAGCTGAACCTTGTCAGCTCGGCAGGTTCGTCAAAAGCCGAACCTTGGCAGCTTGGCAGGTTCGTCAAAAGCCGAGCCTTGGCAGCTTGGCAGGTTCGTCGAAAGCTGAACCCTGACAGCTCGGAAGGTTCGTCAAAAGCTGTGCAACTCCGCAGGTTCGTCAAAAGCCAAACCTGTGCAGCCACTGGCAAATTCGTCAAAAGTCGAATCTGGGCAGCTCGGCAGGTTCGTCAAAAGCCGAACCTGGGCAGCTCGGCAGGTTCGTCAAAAGCCGAACCTGGGCAGCTCGGCAGGTTCGTCAAAAGCCGAACCCTGGGCAGCTCGGCAGGTTTGCCAAAAGCCGAACCTTGGCAGCTTGGCAGGTTCGTCAAAAGCCGAACCTGGGCAGCTCGGCAGGTTCGTCAAAAGCCGAACCTTGGCAGCTTCGCAGGTTCATCAAAAGCCGAGCCTTGGCAGCTTGGAAGGTTCGTCGAAAGCTGAACCCTGACAGCTCGGAAGGTTCGTCAAAAGCTGTGCAACTCCGCAGGTTCGTCAAAAGCCGAACCTGTGCAGCCACTGGCAGGTTCGTCAAAAGCCAAACCTGGGCAGCTCGGCAGGTTCGTCAAAAGCCGAACCTGGGCAGCTCGGCAGGTTCGTCAAAAGCCGAACCTGGGCAGCTCGGCAGGTTCGTCAAAAGCCAAACCTGGGCAGCTCGGCAGGTTCGTAAAAAGTCGAACCTGGGCAGCTCGGCAGGTTCGTCAAAAGCCGAACCTGGGCAGCTCGGCAGGTTCGTCAAAAGCCGAACCTGGGCAACTCGGCAGGTTCGTCAAAAGCCGAACCCTGGCAGCTCGGCAGGTTCGTCAAAAGCCGAACCTTGCCAGCTCGGCAGGTTCGTCAACAGCCGAACCTTTGCAGCTCGGCAGGTTTGTCTAGAGCCGAACCTTGCCAGCTTGGCAGGTTCGTCAAAAGCCGAACCTTGACAGCTCAGCAGTTTGGCAGAAGACCAACATTGACATATCCAGCTATGACTGATGCAATTCTGAAAGAAATGAAGGATAGATTTGTTAATTCCATTTTGTTTATGCCGAACCTTGCACCACAATTTCAGATTAAGATTTAAAATTTCGATCATTTGTAGACTCATTTTCCCATTTTTTGAGCACCTATTTTTAGCAAAATCAGTCTAATTTTTTAGACTAAAGTAGAAAGTCTATTTCTTAAATAGAACGGGTTGTTAGTAAATGTTGTAATAGTACTAACCAGGCACATTTCTTCTTTTTTCAATTGCCCAATTCCAATTTTGATTTCTTCCTGTTTTAATAGGATGTTCACTTTTTCTTCAGAATATATTCAGTCTATTGGGTGAAAGAAAAAACACTTTTTTCTTGTACTTCTTTTAATGTTCTGTCAAAGAGGGGTATATATGTAGTGACTGTAATGTCAACCTTACATGGCATTTTCCTTGGCTTACAAATTATTCAGTAGTACAATTGAATGCAATTGATTAGTGCTAAGGATAGTGTTCAACTACTTGGGGTGGGAATAAAAGTTGAAAGTTTAATATTTCATACATTTTAATTGGGCCCACACATGTGCATGGCAGCATACTGGTGTAGCTCTGCCTGTGTTACTGGAAAGATTACTGAGTATTGCAATACATGTTTAGTAAGAATCGCATGTTTTGACTGAAACCATGCTGTGACTATATGTCTACCCCCCAGCAAGTGATATAGATGTAAACACAGCTTTCCTCAGTCCGGACAGCTCCAAATATCTTGGTCTTCTCAGACGAGGTAATAAAAAACCTGGTGGTGTGCTGAGCATAATCTTCTTTTCTTCTGTCTTCTTTTCTTGGTGCAATAGTCACTGAGAATCAAAAACCAAGATACTACCATTTCATTCAGAAATCAACACTACATGCGAAAATTGATAATTTACTCTCAAATATACTGATATGATGGTACTCTCATATCATTTCAGTATCTATTTTTGAAATATGATATTTAGTGCTATTTACACCAAAGTCTTACCCCCGCTCATCACTTGCTTTTATTATCTTTCATTTGCATGCATCAGAATCACTTGATCATCTAGCATATTCTCATCCTTTCAGCATGCTGTTAGAGTGTAGCACAACTTGCACCATACCATGCAACATCATGCATGTTTGAGTTTGCTGCTGTGCACACATCTTGAAGCAGTATTACACTTTGTGATTGATTGCATGATACAGTATTTACCACTGGCACGAGTGTAGATTAAGATCCTCATGGCAATTTATTGTATATTGTATGCATCCATGCAGCATGAAATACTAAACAGAGTGACAGCGTGGCATTAATGATGCTTGTTTGTGAAATTAGGTAGTCTGTGTGGAAAGGATGCTTGCATTCATCCATATCTCTCTGAGCTCTTTCAGACGATTTAAAGTGACTGTCTTTCTTGTAATTGTATTTATTAGTTATAATTGTAATCATGTTTTGAGTTACTGATTTTTCAGACACTCGGAATATAAAAGATAATCTGAATAGAGCTCTTTCAGACAATATAGAAAAATGTCTCTTGTAATCATGTTTATGAATTGTAATTATAGTCTTAATTTGGGGTTTTGAGCTTTTGAGCTGTAAAACAAGCTTGCAAAATGCATGCTACATATGTAGCTACATTGTACATGTAGTGCAATGCAGGCAAATGGCATTACATTTTGCGCAGTCTGTGGGCAGATGTAATTTTAAGTTTATGGTTGAGCTAAGCTCCGCCCCCTCAATCATGTTCTGGAGGTCAAACCATTCAGACAGGAGGCATGCACCATGAATGGAGCAAATCAAGATTTGAAAACACATCCAAACCTCAATTTACTGATCAAGATTCTAGAATAATTCACTTTCAGATGAAATATCAAGATTCTTTTGATATCATAATTCTTTTCATAGAGATTATAATATCTTTTAATAGAGATTATAATCATGCATTACAAGAGAGATTTTTCTACCATGTGAAAGGGGGAATATAGCTTGTGTGCATGATCTGTTGACACGGTGTCTCGCTTGATATTGTCTTCTTTTCCCTCACATTCCTAGCTCCTACCACTGCAGTCAATGTTTCAAAGTGAACTCTGTTTCCATTGGTTACAATGATTATCCCTGCATGTCATAACAAATTATTCAGCTGTAGTGCTTAAGAGTGTCTTCTGGTGGCTCATTGGTAATGTGCACACCATAAATTCTTTAGGGAAATTCCCCACCCACCCACCCACACCCTCGACCCCAAAGTTGACTGAATTGAAAAAGACATAAAGTGAAAGTTGCATCAAAATCAGTAAAATATTTAAGAAAGTTATGGAATGTTCAAGTATAAGATGTTTTCAGTCAGTTACAATGTACACAATGTATACATTATTTGCAAATAAAATGGGGTAGTGATGTTGTGAACTCACGGCTATTCCCATTGTTTTGTCTATATAGAAATGGTGATAAATATGACAATATGTTCCTAAAAGATAAAGCAACTATACCTCTCCTGTGATATTTCATTGTTGTTTTAAAGTCCATTCAACTGTTCTAATTGAGACTTTTCTGATTAGCATGTAAATGTGTCGTCATTAGACACTGTAATATGCAAGTGGGGACAGTCAGATTTTACAAGCAATGTGTGACATATATCTCACATTTTGTATTAGCAAAAGATGCACAAAGTAATTTGTGTCTCCATACCCAACCCCCCCCCCCCAAAAAAAAAAAAAAAATGGGCTGAAGCCTAGAAAGCTACAGAAAAATCATGTTTTCTAGAGTCATTTGCTTGTAGATATTGCAAATTCACTCCTCTCTATTAACCCGTTGATGAGAATGGGCTGATTTTGCTACAACATGCATTTCCCATAGACACCTGCCCAAGTATACAATTTGTATGTGGGACTAGTCTTCAGCAGGTAAAGAATGGGTAGAAAATGGTGCCACAAAGTTTTCTTGACAAAGCAAAGTTGGCGGGCATCATAAATATATTTCCAATTATTCATATTTGAAGATTCTAGTTACATTGTATTTCAGACATGCATAACATGTCAATTGTTTTATGTTGCTGTGTCTTCTTTCTGTTGTTGTGTTGATTGTGACAAAATGTTTGCATCATTATTTACAGCAGCATAGTGAAATATTTCTGTATTAAAAGCAAATTAAAGTATCAGAGCATACAGTGCAAGTTGAAGAGAACACTGATTCACTAGGCAGGTTTACTGATGTATTCAAATTTTTGTCTATTTTCCGCAAGGACGTACAATAGCAACCACCCGTTCAGTTTTGCTGTTCCTAAAAAGCATTCCAGTTATTGGAATTTGACATGCTGGCATAAGTTCTTGCTGTATGGCTGTCAGAATCAACCCACGAAAATTATAAAGACTTTCATAAAGTTTGAATATCAGTAAACCAGTCTGCTGAGTCACAGAAGCTGTGTGGATTTGTGAAAGTCTTTGTTGTTGTTTTTTTCTTTTTGCCTACCCAACTTTAGTTAATCCCATTTCTTGTTCCCGTTCCTTCCCGCTTCCATTTCTGTCGCTGTCAAACACACACACACACACAAATGTGAAAATAGCGAGTACCGACTGTTCAGTTGTTACCATCCCTACAGGAGTGTTTACATTCAACCGCCAAGGTATTATTCATTTTCCTGCTCATGTTGTTGTCATCTTTCTGATGTTTCATTGTTTTGCTCTTGTCTATCATTCATTCATTTTGGGGGGTTTTCTCTCTCGCACACACACAAAGAAAAAAATAAGACATTTTTTTCTACTACTCTGCATCTCTTTTTTTTATGCCTCCGCCACGAAGTGGTGCCGGAGGCATTATGTTTTCGGGTTGTCCGTCCGTCCGTCGTAGCGTCCGTCCGTCCTTCCGTCTGTCCGTCCTTCCGTCCGTCCGTCCTTCCGTCCGTCCGTAATGAATTTTGTGGACAAGGTAACTATCGAAACCTGTTGAGGCATCCTAATGAAACTTGGCATGTATGTGTATTAGGGGGTGAAGTTGTGCCTATCAACTTTTGGGTGCACATGCTCAAGGTCAAAGGTCAAAAGGTCACGGTCAAATACATAAAATTTCACTATTTCCACCATATCTATTGAATGCCTGAAGATATTTTCTTGAAACTTATTGTATACATGTATTACCCAATTAAGATTCTCTGGTGAAAGTTTGGGTCATGAGGTCAAAGGTCAAAAGGTCAGGGTCAAATACATAAAATGTCACTATTTCCACCATATCTATTGAATGCCTGAAGAGATTTTTTTGAAACTTAGTGTATACATGTATTACCCAATTAAGATTCTCTGGTGAAAGTTTGGGTCATGAGGTCAAAGTTGAAAAGGTCAGGGTCAAATACATAAAATTTCACTATTTCCACCATATCTATTGAATGCCTGAAGATATTTTCTTGAAACTTAGTGTATACATGTATTACCCAATTAAGATTCTGTGGTGAAAGTTTGGGTCATGAGGTCAAAGGTCAAAAGGTCAAGTAAAAATATTAAAACTTCTTTTTTTCCTCAGTACCTTGGAAAATTGTTCAAGGTATCTTCATGGAACATAGTATATACATGTACTGACTGGAAGTGATTATCTAGAGAATGTAGGGTTCATGGGGTCAAAGGTCAGGGGTCAAAGGTCAAGTGCAAGACTTCAAAATTTTACTATTACCCTCATATTTATGCAATGCCAGCAAGGTTATTTTTTTTTACACTTGGTGTATGCGTGTGTAACCTAACAGAAACTCTCTGGAAAGTTTTTTTTTCTTCTTTTTTTGCCTCAAAGGTCAAAAGGTCAAAGATCAAGTGAAAGTGCTGAACTAACTTTTTCCTCCATATCTCGGAAGTGGCTCAAGTTATCTTGAAACTTAGTACATATTATGCATGTTCTACCTGAAAGTGATTATCTTATGAATTTTAGGGTCAAGGGCCAGATGAAAATGGTAACAATTTACTATTCAATTCAGAAATTGCACTTTTTCTCCACACCTGTACCTTGAAAATTACTCAATGCCTAAATGTATGAATGGGTCAAAGTCAAGTTAAAGTCCTTAAATCCCTAGATACATGCTCTCCTATTCATCCAATTAAACCTAGGTCAAGGAAGGTGAACATTCAACACATTTGTGACAAACTTGTCATTTCAATATTTTGCCAATTTTGTGAAAATGTAATCACACATTGTCCACATGTACTATCTAGACCTATTGGGAAAAATCATGCATTATGGCGGAGGCATACCAGTCGCCAAAGCGACATTTCTAGTATTTTTATAACTTTGGTTCTAGATTAAAAGTGCTCAGTGAAAACTGTGGACAAATCATGTTGTGTCCAAGGGATTGTTAGAGTTTATCTCCTGCGCTTCTCTTCATTCCTTCCAACTCTCGTAGCCACAGTGATGTGATGGTGACTTCATGAATAGTGATAATATAATGATCTTTAGTTTGTGGAAACAAAATAGTTCAAGGGGATAAGTTCTACATTTTTGGATCCTTATGGCAAAACCTGTTTTCTAATTCTGAAGAAAGAAAGTGACATGTATTTACCCACCAGATATATTCATCTATGCTGCATTTTAATAATTGCATGTTGAACTTGATACTTTTACATTTCAGTCAGGTTTGTCACTCATCATTTGTAAGTTTCATAACTTTTGAGGTTTATTTCAGTTATATGACAGAGTTTAAAAGTTATTCTATCAATGGCTTGCTCTCACAAGGAAAATTTCATGCTTTACAAAGCATTAGTGATATAACTTTGCCAAGAAAATTCTCAGAGAAAGGTTTTGCTGATGAGGAACATTTGTTGTCCTACCAAAGGCATCAGAGCTATTGGTAGAAATCCAAATTTTATGTCTGAGCATATGAAAAACTTTTATCATTTCATCTGTGGTTCACTCCTCTCGAATTAATGAAGTGTAAGATGTAGATTTTAATGATCTTAGTAGCATCAAAGAACTCTACATGGTTTATACTTCTTCCACAAGTTCAGTTGAAAAATGAATTGACATTATTTGCTTATTTTCCATTATTTCTGCTTCATAAGTGTAGGTAGATTCATATCACATGCACTCTATGGGCAACATAAGTGTACATCTGACTGTATCATGCAGAGCCTGTGTTTCCAGTATTTCGTTGTTCATAGTTTGTTTGTGTGTTGTTGTTGTTGTTTTTTTTTTTTGCTTTTTCATTTTTGTTGATGAGCACATACGGTGTGTTTGTGTGTGTAAACACATAGCAAAATGTACATTTACCTTCATTCTGCAATGATGTGAAATGAAAGTGTGATGGTGTAAGCTTGCATCCGCTGTTTGGTGCATTGCGTATTCTACTGTTTGTAAATGTTGGTAGTGGCTGTAGAAAGTGCATGCTGTACAATGTACATTGTATGTGTGATTGTGCCTTTAAGCCCTTCATATTCATTCTACCAACAACTGGCTGTACAGTATACGCCTGTCTTTTACTGTATGTGTTTGGACTTTGCCAAACTATTCTTCAAAATATATGCAATCATGGAGCTCAAGATTTCTTGGATGTTTTGCCTGATGATGCAGCACTTCACTTTCGCCCACACAGAAAGTGACATTGGCGGAAGTACCGACACACTGACCCCACGGGGCAGCTCCACCCCAATCCCCGTTACCCAGCCACCCCCATCAATCCCCGTTGGGGCCACGGCAGCTGTCAGTGATGAAGATGATGATGCCATGGCAACGGGGAACCAGGTGGCATTCACTGCCCTCATCCCTGCCAGCCGGAGGTCCGCCTCCGTATCATCCCTCGTAGAGTCCAGGGATGAACCAGGTCAGAAGTAAACCTGTGGTCTACTTTAGCATTTGTTAACATTATTTTGATTTATTGCAAGGGCAGCTTTTCAAGAAACACAATTAGTCATGTAAGAAAGGGCATCTTCTTTCGATTGTCTTTTAAAAAAAATTAATTTTCAGAAATTTTGTAAGAACTAGCCTTATCAAAAGAGTGCATTGAGAATCGATTGTATTGTAGTATATGTTCTTCATTCAAAAATTAGCTAATGATTCTACCAACTTACAGTATGGATAATTATAGATGTTTTTGAGGACCTGGAGTACCTTATTCACACATTGAATATATTTCAAAGTTCAATCATTTCGAAACACAAGTTGACTGTCATGTGTAATAATGCCCATAATGCATGTCCACATGATCCATATGATGGGGAGAATGAGCTGCACATGTTAAGTACAATTGTACTTAGTGCTACTGGATTATGCTCCAGTGACACAGCATTCTTCTGACCCACCAGACATGTCACCGGTCACGCCTCGGCGTCGACACAACTCGGATGTAGGAAACTCTCCCCGGGAGTCCCGCCCGCTACGCAAGAGGTCGCTAAGCAGCGCCCAGCTGCCACTCCTTCCAGACGACCCCAGGTGGCTCATGACTCTGGAGTCAGGTGAAGATTGCATTTTGTATGACCCATTGCTTTATGGGTACTGGGTGTGGCGTGCATTGAAGCTGTAGGAGATCACTATGTGCCAGAGACTGTTGGTTCATTTCTTTAATCTCGTACTAGGGCCCAATCACTGTAACATTACAAATATCATTATGGCTATGCTGGTATTGTCATGTTGATTGAGATGATTGCCAAGGTATGTCAGTATAATTTTTTTTTTGCTTTCAGTGAGGAATTAAGATTTTGAAGCAGTTTTTAAATGACTGTCTGAATCAATGAATTGATGCATGATTTGCAGATGTGTTGTAAGCAAATAGAAGCATGGAAAAAGAAAGGAGTGAATGAATGAAGGGATGGATGGTTGGATGAATAATTGAAGGAGTTCAAATATTTACAGTAGTTATTTCAGATGGGCTTTTTAGCCACGGGATAACACATACACAAAAGATTAGAATCATGCAGTCTGACTGCCCATCCCAGTCGATGTGATACTTCAGTAGTCCTAAGCGAGACTGAGCACCTAATAAAAAGCAGAGTGTATATATCCCTTAATTTTCTGCTCATCTTGCTGCTTGTAGATGTTTGTAGTGAGCTGTCGGAATCGGAGATGTCACTGTTTCCCCTGCAAGACCCTCCTATGGACAAACATAAGATCCTCTCCAAGAGACTGAGTAATGTCAGTACGGCAACAAATACTTCCGAATCCTCCAGTGTGTACCTGGCTGATGACAGTGTGTCATTACAGGTTCGTGCTTTACCTACAATTTGTATTTGTGTGTGAGTCTTCTTGCTACTGACACAATTTTCTATGTATTGGACTAGGTGCACAACTTATGCTTTGTGTCCGTACCTTATTATGTGTTGTTCTGACAAATATTAGCTGTATTTGCGACAAAAATTTTGGTTACTGTCCCATGATAATCTGAGTACATAAAATTGTGTACATAATAATGGAATGATATAATTTTGTTTTAATCGCATTTAGCACAATATCAAAGGACAGTTCCACAGTGATATTGTATGGCAGTAATACTGCTTTACTTGATGATTAGTAATTGTCTTGTTTACTTAGAAAAAAATTGTGAATGTACATTGTAAGAGAGTTTGAATGTGTAGTGGACCGTTTATACTCTATGCCACTCTTTAGGCCCTACCACATTCACTCTGTGGCAGCATCATGATCAGCCATGCAGTTAGCAATGGTCTGTAATAACCTCTGAACCAGGCTTTCCAAAACATAGATAAATCTTTTTTTTAGAAGAGCAGTTGAAAACAGCAAAGCAGAAAGTGATTTTTTTGCATATTGTACAGTTGTAGGTGCTGCATGAATGTCTTTTGTTGATTTGTTCAAAAAGAATGCTCATTCAGCTGTACTTTCCAATATGCACCATTGCAAGTTCATGCATGATCAATTTAATTACTACACACACTGTAGATTTTATGAAGACCTATCCCATTTTTTTATTTTCTCAGTTACAAGTCAATTTCAAGAGAAGTTCTGCAATGGTCTTAATCTACAACTGTACTTACGCTCAGATTGTAACTGTGAACTGGCATATACATGTATCATTTCTGAGATGTGTTCTAGATGTGCAGAACTCGTCTTTAGGTAGTCTTCACACGGAGTTTCCTTTTTTTCAAGGTCATTTAGATTGTTTATATTTATGTTTCCCCCCCCCCCCCTCTCTCTCTCTCTTTAGCTTGATGGCAATAGTGTAGAAGAGAGACGTTTGTCAGGGATTCCCCCAGCCAAGTACTCCTCCCTGCTCAGAGGTATGGAATCTGTTGAGAGGATGAGTCCTTATAGTACCCATCAGTACCGTTCTAATGGATCATGTTATTGGAAGAGAGTTAACTTTATTCCAGCCTTAAATCCCAATTTGAGTTGTCTGAATGACTTAATCCCAGCATGTGCTGTATCTAGATGTCAAATATTTAGCTGGCATATATCATAATTTTACAAGTTGCGACACGGTATATGAGAGAATATGATTTAATGATATATGATTTGACATGGGATACAATGTACTGTATATGCTCGTATGATTTGGTTACACTTACACAATTCATATACTTTTATATACAACATGTACATGTACATATACGCTCTGTGCAGAGTAAATGATGGTACAAGTAATATGATCATCTTATGTCTTATGAGAGTATATGACTTTGGTCTGGTACTCTCTATATGATAGTATTACATTTAATACATAGTATATGGTAAGATGGTCTATGATAGTATATGCTTTTAGAGTGGTACAACTGTAGATATGATAGTTTATGAGTTTGTTGTCATTGTTTTTCATCCCTTCTTACTTCAAGGTGTGGATACCTGTACGAGCATGAGTGACAGTAGCACGGCAGACGATTTCTCTGACATTGGCATGACGTCCAATGTGCCAGATGTCGTCCCGCAAGTGGGCGGTCCTTTCCCTCGTCGTAAGTCCATTCTTGTCTTAAATTTCGTCACTCTCAATTTATTTCATAGATTGCCCGGTGGAGAACCAGAAGGGCACTAATCGAATTCATCCCTCTCTACAAGCCCTTGTTTGAGCCATTTCAAACACATACATGTAGGTCCATTTGTCATTTGTCATTACCCCCCCCCCCCCAGGAATTGTGTCCTAACAAAGTTCCTTCATGCAAATACACAAAGTTTTAAGAAGTCCCTCTATATGATTCATCTGTTTTCAGAAACTTTTGTTTTATCAATTGAATTTGTATAATTGTTTAGTTGAAATGTAATGATAATTGTTTGTAGGGGATCATTTCCAACAAGCCTCGTGTGTGCTTTCTATGATCCCTCCATTCAAAATGTATAAATGTACCAAGGCAATTGTGTTATGATATTTGTAGATGTTATGTTTTGATATGGAAATAAATGAATGAATGAAAGATAACCTGGGACCTTTTTAAAATAGACGTATTCTTTATCAATGACGGAACCTTTTTCACATATCTTTTTTTCTCTAATTTCACCTTTCTTTGGCTATGTGAACACACTGAGGAGAGAAGTGTTATTGTTTTCAGCGGATACGTAACAGCACTTTAGAAGTGTACCTGATTTTTATCATTCATTTCATGCTATATTTGCAGGCATGTACCGCAATGCTCCTCTGAGAAGCAAACGGAGGTCACTGACCTCGCCCGGAACCATGAACGACGTCCCCGAGGTCCCCGATGCCTGCATCAAGTACGTCGACCTCTCGGCCAACAACATCTCGGACCTGACCCCACTGGCCAGGGCGGAGTACAAGCTCCTCCGCGAGTTCCGCTTCCTGGAAAAGCTGGACCTCAGCGATAACGGCCTCACTGAGTTTCCCAAGGGACTGACTGATGTGAGTTTTTTGGCTGCTCATTGTAGTCTGTGCATATCATCATAGTGTTTTCAACATTGTGGCTAGGATTTGGAGAGTGTGACTACTTCTACATGAGTTGGCAGAAGACGGCAGATTTGCTTGAATTTGCAACACACATGCATTAAATGTCATATCTTGACAATTCTTTAAATCACTGTTCCCAAAGGTAAATAGTACCTTTAAAAGCCCACAATTTTTAGATAGTCATTTCTTCTTTCATCTTAAATGCCAGAAATATGATCTGTTGAGCTTTTTGTAAATTCGTATATTGAAAACACCAAGTCACACCGAGTCAATATTCCCTGAATATAACCATTTACTTGCTTTGCTTGAATTCAGTCTGATTTGTTGTATTGGTAAAATTTGTCCATCAGCATTATTGATAAGTATTTGCTGCCTAGGAGGATATATATTCTGCTTTTAGAACTTGTGCGTTACCACGCAAAAATAATCTGCAGTGGTGATGGAAAAGACTGAGAAATCTGCCACTGACTGTAGAAACCAAGTTTTCCTGCAAATAAACCTTCACAGCCCCTTAAATTTCTGTCATTGATATTCTGCTGAACTGCTACCATTGTATGTTTACTTTATCAGCATTTTACCATCTCCCACTCTAATGTCTCCCAGTACATGCCAGCGCTCACTGAGCTGAATCTCCGTAGCAACGGCCTCTCGGAGCTTCCCACCCATCTCTTCAGCCTCAGCAAGCTTCAGTCCCTGGATCTGGCTCACAACCAGGTGAGGCTTCCTTGAGGCCCCATTGAAAGTCCACCATGGCCTTCCTTTGCCCAATAACATGACACCTTGAAGATCTGCTCCTTATACTTTACTTTGCATGTACAAACTTGTATAAGAACAAGATATTGCTGGGCAGTTTATGCGTAATAGAGAAGACTTTCATCATTTAGGGATGATCATATCAGCGAAGTTAGGCTTCTACCAGCCTTTTGCAATTTGTGGGCAAGCTTTTATCCAATCCTTGAACTCCTGTCACAGATCTTTGGTCCGGTGATTGGGAGACGCAAGGAGAAGCGGTGGTCACTTGACTTCAGATAGTCCACCAGAGTGGGTGAATGCCTTCCCACAAATTGCTCATTATTTAATCGTTGGTAGAAGCCTAACGTCTGTAGTATGTGTGTATTTGATGCTGTTATACAGCAATGATGGCATTTTAAGAATTTTAAGATATTCTCATGTTTGATGTTAATGCAAGCATGAAAGTAGGTTGCAGATGATGATTATCATATGACTGTCTTGATTAGTTAGTTGATTTATTGACACATTTCAGTGAATTTATATCACAATTCATGGAATGATGTTTCAATTCTTTATGCACAAATTGATACCAAAACTCCTGCAAACATGTCACATATCTGTGTGATGTTTCCATGGCGATGAGAGTCTATTCAATCTCCAAATCTCCTCCTCTTGCCTGAAGATCAAGGACCTGGACAAGACCCGGCCGGAGGGCACGGCCTTCAAACTGACCGAGCTTGACCTGTCCTTCAACAACATCTGTCGGATACCATCCTGGCTCAGCATGTTCATTCCCTCCCTCCAGAAATTATCTCTCGCCAAGTGAGTTACATCATCATTCTTCTCTATTTACTCTACTTGCCGGAACATTAGACTTGTCTTCTGTTTCTCCACACTCTTGAGGTGGTTTAGTAGCAATGTGATACATGTAACTAAAGGGAACTTCCATTGTTTACCAAGATGCGTTGAGGGACACTTACACCACTTGTGCTTTTTGACTTGTGGCCACTCTTTGCAGAACGGCTGATATAATCTATTTCTGGTTGAACAGAAATGCACACATTTCATGATAGCCTATACTGCAAGGGGAGTGATGGAAAACAAGACTTACAATTCACCCTTTTTCTGCCGTAAGTCGGAGATGTTGAGACCTTCACTGGCTATCTACAATAGGCGGGGGCGGAGTGACGTCACTTCCGCATAGCGACAAACTCGCTGCCCTTAGTGCGATGAAAACAATAGCCATCAAACGAGCGTGCAACAGAGCATGCAATGCCGTCATACAATACGCGAATTGCAATATATGGGACCGTTCATTAGCACACATAAACGGAGTTTACGTGGATCTACAGTGGAGCTGTCAGTTCACGCTTTGTTACTACTGTCGCGTTTAATGCTGTTCATTTCACTTTTATTTACCGCTGAATCTAGTTCATTGTTTCAGTTAAAATATGCTTTCATAGATTATAACTTAGATATCTTTCAATTACTGTGATAAACTTTCACGGGAAGCAAAGGAGAGATACGAGACTAAACTGTCCTCCATCGGCCTTGCAGTTTGTCCTTACCGTGTACCTAACTATACACAGCCCAGTCGCCGCTGTACGTACGTATTCGCGTAGCGTATTAACAGCGTCTGGTCGGGCTACCGTGTACCCGCAGACTCGTGGATCAATGACCCTACGTCGTGGCCAGACATTCAGTTCGTCGATGTGTACATGTACCTAACGAGTACACCTGGTTAGTAGTCGGTTATCATTTGCTTCCAGTAATTTGAATTCAGAGCATATCGTCCTTGACTTCACTGGACTCCAGTGGGATCCGTCTTCATTCTCCCGGCTGATAGCAGCTAACCACCGGTTCCTTCTTTCTGGACTGCGATCACGTTTTGGAAGTTCAAAGAAAGATCATTTTTTGTCCAACATTAGACTATGATTATGGCAGCCAAACACAACACAACTTCGAGGCATTGTGAGGATGTGAAACAAACGATGAAGTGATGTACGAATCTGCAGTAAAAATGTCAGAAAGCTGTGCAAAAATAACCGATAATAGCACACTAGCGTATAGCGTTCATTCAGTGCAGTGCATTATGCATTTTATGTACCGTGCGTGCGATGCATTGCTGAGCGCTGCACTAAGGTACGGTCGCTACGCATTTGTTTTCATCGGCCGGGTCGGTTACTAGGGCTCCATGTTGAAAATGCCCGGATGTCCGCCCCCGCCTATATTTCTTCTTCCTTTGATTTCTTTACCCAAAATTGTATTATACATTGCTTTTTTTTTTTTTTTTTTTGAGGGGGGGGGGGAGCGGGGTTGCTTGCCTCTTATGTAACTAGAATTATGAAGAGGATTGAGAAAATGAAATCTTTGAAAGTAGATTTGATTAAAACTTGGGTTTCAGATATCCCATGCATGTGTCCATACAAATATCCTTGCATCTGAAAGCATAAATGTTGAGCAGCGTGAAAAACTTGCAATTACAGTTTTATTTTATAAGTCCTTTCAGAACATCGTTAACCCGTTGAAGATGAGTCCCGAGAATACTCGGGCAGGTGTCTATGGGAAATGCATGTTATAGCAAAATCAGTCCATCCTCAACGGGTTAAGCTTAGAACAAAAAACCACCAAAGTCCCCAATAAAACAGAAAAAAAAAGGTTGCTGAGCATTAAGGTTGCTTACTGCAAGGGTGTATTATCGCTTTTTAGTTATTAATGGTACATGAATATCATGCTTTGGTCGTGGTTTTATGTCCAAGACTCCTCTGTGACAAGTGAGTTGTGATGTTTGTTGTAGCAACAAGCTGGACACGCCCAAGAAACCACTGAATCTGCAGAAGCTGCGACACCTGGACCTGTCCCACAACCGGCTGTCCACCATTGAGCCAGTCTTCCTCCATGGCTGTGGGTCCCTAGAGCACCTCTATGCTGCCCACAACCAAATCAGTGAGTGGGACTAAACGTTTGTGTTCTATGCATAGATTTATGTAGCATTCTGCAGTGTGTGACCTTTAGATAGCTATAGAGTTGTAATTGAAGCCTTAATTGATTTGATACTCCGTATCTGTGAGTTTCATCCCCTTCATGATCAAAATAAGATGTGAATTTGTTGAATGTGGAAATGAGAAATCTTGAAGTGTTAAGATAATTCTTCCTCATTATTTACCAAGTAGTCATTGCATTGTGACAAGAAAATGATAGTGACAAATTATCCCTTGCAAATGAAAGGAAAGAAAATCAACAGATTCTGAACACATACATGTACATTGTATTACCTTTATTATCAAATTAGATTTTTTTTTTCAAATTTCGACTGGCTTGTCATTTGCATTTCAGTTTACTAAATGTTTACTTCTCCTTATTCATGTTACACGGATATCTTGTCATGTTGTCCTTTTATGGTTGAAGCCACATTGGTGTGATTTTTGTCTCCTATCTTCAGAGTCCTTGCCGGATAAATTAGACAGCACTCTGACAAAGCTGAGTGTGCTGAAGTTAGCCAACAACCAGCTTGGGCTCCCTGATCACCCTTACCTGCCCAGATTTGTGCTGCAGCTCCCTCTGTGAGTCATTCAATATTTTGAGTTGAATTAAATTTAGTTGAAATGCTGAAATCTGCTCAGAATTAAATTGACTTTCCTCGACAGATATGGTAATATTCTTTACTGAATGAGTACATATGGAACTGTAACATTGCATAAGATCATAGAATAACATTATCAATGTGCCTAAGTTGTACAGAACACATATTTTTGTATTGCAGTTTATACTATAATATAAATGACTTTTTTCATATTGCAGAAGAATTGAACATTATGGTGACACCTGTAAAGAACTATCCACAAAAGAGTCAAGTACTGAAACATCTATGATGCTAACTTGTGTTTTGCGCGTACTGTTGTGACATAAATACGAATGTACATCTTCTCATGTCTTTACTTTTACTATAATTATTCATGTAGATTGAGAAGTATTGACCTGAGTGAAAATGGGATCATCGAAGTTCCCCTCCCACGAGAATGGAAGAGTCAAAACCTACGAGAGATCATTTTGTCGAAGAACAGAATCAAGAGGGTAAGTGCTTCTGTGTGCTCCATTATCATACCGTTTTGCTTTGTATAGCGAATTAATTGAGTGGCCCACATCTCTACGAGCTTGTCTTTTATGTGGGTCTCTCTCTTCCAATAACAATGATCTTATTCAAATAGATTAATATACGTTATGTTATGCACGTGCTTATTTTTGCTTTTCCATTTTCAAATGTTTCTCCATATATTTTGTATTACTTTGATTTCTTGAAATATTTGTATTTGAAATCATTCATGTGACATTGGAAATAAAAATTGGATTGAATTGAAATGAATTTAATTAATTTAATTTAATTCAATTTAATTAACTTAATTTAATTAACTTAATTTAATTTGATTTAGTTTAATTTAATTTAATTTAATTTAATTTAATTTAATTTAATTTAATTTAATTTAATTGAAATGAATTGCTCTTTCCAAAGCTGCTGATTGGTGACAATCTCCACAACTGGCTGAAGCTGGAGCGCCTGATCCTGAGTCATAACAAGCTGACCAAGGTACGGCAGACACTCATGCCTGTATTGTTGGGTTTTTTTGTTTTGTTTTTTCAACTTCCAAAACTGTCTTGGATTATATGTTAATCTTGGATTATATGTTAAGGTTTTAAAGTGATTAATGAGTTACAATAGAGGATGGTGCCAGTCTGCTGTTTACAGCATTTCTGTTTATTGCAAGTGGAAATTTTAGTAGTGAAGTCATTTTGTTCTTTTTGCTGATGACCAAGTTGCTCATAAACTCTGCCTGGCAGTCGGTGAGAACTGTTCATTTTGCCAACCTGCCAGCATTCTGGAGGGAAGGGAGAAGTTTGATTTCTGTTAAAAGCTGCAAAATCATTTTAATTTTCCCTCTCAGAATTTTCCATCATCAGAAGCCCATTGAGGACGGGCTGATTTTATGACAACACACATTTCCCATAGACACCTGCACAAGTATGTACTCGGGACTCGTCTTCGATGGCTTAAAGACGTCATGCCCTCTTAGAAAAGCTTGCTGTATCCATGTTGCATCCATTAAATCACTCAATATTGCAACCAAGTACCCTATGAGATTGAATGCCTCATTTGTCCATTCAGCAGAGCAGGTTGTGCAGAGTTTTTAGATTCTTTAAGGTGATGATGTTAACAATGACAGTACATAAAGCATAGTGATGTTCTGGCTTGTACAGGTTATGCTGATGGTACTGGATATCTTACAATCTGCTAAGCATTTCTGTTTTGCCCAAATATACAATGTACAGTTATTTCAAAACTGTCTCTGGTTACTGTAAAGGTGGATATTTTTGCCTGAGTAATTGTTTGCACTCTGTGAAGTTAGGTGAATTTTGCATGTTTTTTGATTCCGCAGTATCAACACATCACACAGTGGCACATACTGTACAAGGTGTGTAACAAGCAAACATTTTTGTTTGCTGTTATATTTCACTAGTTTCTGGTTGCACAAAAATTTCCCCAAAGTACTTTTGCAGTAATTCAAATCATATCTTTACAGCTAGTACCTAATCAGACATTATTTACACCTCAATACTCTTCTTTGTTTGCCGACTGTCCAAAATTCCAGATCCCCAAGGAGCTCGGACAGCTGACCTTGCTAGCTTCCCTTGATTTGAGTCACAACAAATCCATCACGACAATCCCAGACGAACTTGGACAGCTCAACAAACTCTGGGAGGTATGGCTACTTTCTAAAGGATTACAGTATCATCCAAACCTCCTTTGGCTACATATGTATTTTGGAATGGTTCCCGACTGGTCATTGCACTTATTTCAAAAGTCATTTACTAATTGTTCTATGCGATGGCAGGATAAAGTTGCTATTGAAACAAATGCAAATGCTCAGTGCTCAGATGTTTGTTGAAGTAATTTGTATTTACATATAGCTGTTAATAGATTTCTGTGTTCCATGAATAAATAGATAAATGTTGTGGTGTATCAAGCATTTGTGCATGCATTTGTCACTGCTTCTGCTGTTTGAATCTCATTTGTAATCCAGTAAACCTTCTCAAGAGTTTTAAACTGCATGTCTTTAATTTCATCATGAAGCCATTTCTGATTTCTTACACAGTTCCTCCTAGACTATCATAAAGCTTGACCTTGACTCAAAGTCCCAGATGTACTATGAATTTAATACAAACATAACAAGTCTTTGTCACAAAATACATGTACATAATGAGATGTTGTCCTTCGAATCCCAGTTCCCCTTGGATGGCCTGAAGCTGGACTTGGATCCAGCCATCCTGAGGGGTAGGACCAAAGACATCATTGGATTCCTGAATCAGAAATTCAAGAGGGTGAGTCCACATTTTAGGCATACTGGTAGCATGATAATATTGTCTAAATGCAATGATGTGTTTATTTCCAATGAAAATACTTCAAAAATTGATAATACCAATATTATTTTATGTTTGTTTACACAGTTTCGTTTTATTTATTATGTGTATTAAGGATTTGAACCTTCAATGCATTGTGCTTTCACATGAAGTGCAGTAATCATTAAGAGCAAAAATACATAACAATAGTGCATAGTACATAAATGAAGTTTACAGTGATCCATTCAAAAGCATACATGAAAGTATTGTTTGTACATGTCAATGGTAAATTATTACTATAAAAGTGGAAATTTTCACGGTGTTGAAATTTTCGTGCATTTTGTGCGACCAGAAACTAGTGCAAAAATAAAAGCATGCAAATATTTTTGCTTGCCATATGTTCCAGTAGTTGATGTCTTGATTCCACGAAATTAAAAACATGCAAAACTCCTCTTACCCAGCTGAGCCTTAGAAACTTGTCACGTGAAAATATCCACTTTTACAGTAGTCTAAGCACATTATGTAAAGAACATATTACATTTATGTTACATGTATGACATTGTGGAAAGTACATGTAACTGCATTTTCTCTTGTAGGAGAATAAAACTAAAAGTTGTCAGATGGGCTGTCACAAAATGCAAAGTTGCTTGATGAGATGACCCCCCCCCCCATGCCTAATTAATTTTTCAAGCATATCCACTGTTTATCATGAGAAACAGCTGAGATTGAGGATCACTTTTTGTCTTCCATTTTTAGCTCACCTGAGCCAAAGGCTCAAGTGAGCTATTGCGATCGCCCTTCGTCCGGCGTCCGTCGTGCGTCGTGCGTCGTGCGTCGTCCGTCGTGCGTCGTCCGTCGTCCGTCGTGCGTCGTCCGTCGTGCGTAAACTTTTACATTTTTATCTTCTTCTTGAAAACCCCAAGACCGATTTTCATCAAACTTGGCAGGTAGCATCCCTAGGGGGTTAGGAACTCAATTTGTTAAAATGGGCACCATGCCCCACCCAGGGGGCCCCCAGGGGGGCCCAAACCCCCCAAAATTAAGGAATCTGTAAAAATCTTCTTCTCTAGAACCAGAAGTGATAGAGCTAAGTTAATACTATGAGTTAGTACATTGATGACTGTAGTTTCAAGTTTGTTCATGGCAGAATCAGGGGTGCCCCCCTTGGGACCCAGGGGAGGGGGGTGGGGAGGGGTCCTAATGGGGCCTAAATTATACATTTTCATCTTCTTCTTGAGAACCCCATGACCAATTTTCACCAAACTTGGCAGGTAGTATCCCTAGGGGGTTAGGATCTCAATTTGTTAAAATGGGCACCATGCCCCACCCAGGGGCCTCAGCGGGGCCAAACCCCCCAAAATGAAGGAATCTTTAAAAATCTTCTCTAGAATCAGAAGTTATAGAGCTAAGATAATACTATGAGTGAGTACATTAATGACTGTAGTTTCAAGTTTGTTCATAGCAAATCCAGGGGTGCCCCTCTTGGGGGCAGGGGGGGGGGGGGTTGGGAAGGTCCAAATGGGGGCCTGAATTGTACATTTTCATCTTCTTCCTGAAAACCTCATGATGGATTTTCGTCAAACTTGGCAGGTAGCATCCCTAGGGGGTCAGGATCTCAATTTATCAAAATGGGCACCATGCCCCACCCAGAGGGCCCCAGGGGGCCCCCAATCCCCCCAAATGAAGGAATCTTTAAAAATTTCGGCCCTTATTGTACATTTTCATCTTCTACTTGAGAAGCCTGGTCAAATTTTAGTAGAGCTGTGAATAATTTAGATTAGTGACTGCGTGAAAGGTGAACTTGCGATACTCAGGTGAGCGCTAGACCCGCGGGTCTCTTGTCTCTCTGTTGCAGGCTGAAGCATACAACAGGATGAAGCTGATGGTGGTTGGGTACGGCGGGCGTGGCAAGTCCACCCTCCTGGCCCGACTTCAGGGGCAGAAGTATGACAAGAAGGCTGAAAACGTGGCCACAGCAGGTGTGGTGGTCAAGGAGTGGACGTGAGTCTCACAACTGTCACTCAAATATGACATCTGATTTGGGGATGAAAAGGGTCGTACACCTGTACATATTTTGTATATCTGATCTCAGAGTGGTCACCCAAAGTTTTGATATCTGATTCTTGAATGATAAAGGGCATACAGTACATATCTGATTTCACTGTGATATCACAAATTTTGACAGCAGATTCTAGAAAGATGAAGATCATACAGTTATTAAAAAATGGAAAAATAGATTGAAGAGAAAAAAAACGAGTTATTAGCTACGTGTACAACCAATCAAACGTAAATTTCTCCCCCTTTTTGCATACTAAGTTAAAGTGCTTACTCATGTTCAACTACACTGTGCTATTCATGGCACATTCTTTTGTCATGATTGCAAACTAATTTTTCAAGCATCATTGTGTAAAGCAAAATATGATGAGGATCACAGGTCACCAAAAACCAAAGAGGTTTTATGCTCACTACCTTTACAAGCTCTTTGCAGTGAGAGAAAAAAACCACACCAAAATTGTGACAGATACAGAGCAGTTTGCACCTTGTTTCTTCCAACAGAATTCAGATAAGGAAGAAAGATTTTGTCCTGAGTACCTGGGACTTTGCAGGTCAGGAAGACTTCTACAGCACGCATCCTTGCTTTCTGACGGGGAGGGCGCTCTTTCTGGTAAGTAATACCACCTGTGTGTGACCTACTGAATGTAAATGTTCCTTTCTTTTGACCATGTCACATCCGACATTCAAGTGTAGACTATAATCGAGGCTTAGGATGCAACGATTATCTTTGCTGTTATGCTAAATGTCTGATGCGGCCAGACTATTGTCTTTGCTAAGCAGTAAGTCCAATGCGGCGAGACTATGAACAGTGAAAACATCCACTGCCTATATCCACTTGTCTTGCTTCATTTGTTGTTTTCTCGTTATTGATTTTGAATTGGCGGCAGTTTTTGTACAAAACTGCCACCTATTCAAAATGAGTAATAAAAAAAGACTACCAGTGGATATAGGTGGTGGATGATTTGCGCGCATCCACTGTTCATAGTCTCACCACATAAGACGCGTAGCAAAGACAATAGTCTCACCGCATCAGACATGTGACAATAAAGACATACAATGTAGCTGCATCCTCTGCCTAGATCATAGGCTACATCCAACAGGGTGACTGTGATTATTTTCAATAGCATTGAAGTTTTTAAAGCTCAAACTTGAGGAGGATGAGCAAATGAAGAAACAACCCATAAAGCTGTTGAAATGTTCAATGAACTCTGCTGCTGTGTAGGTGGTCTTTGATGTCAGCAAAGGTCAAGAGGAGCTGAAGACCCTTCGGCCATGGTTGCTGACCATCCAGGCTCTGGCCCCTGGATGTCCGGTCATCATAGTGGGAACTCACAAGGACAAGATACCCAAGGGTAAATGACCACATAAATTTTGGCCCATTGCTGGACAGTGGATGTAATTTGATGGTGGATATTCGATCCTGGGTGTACAATTGTTATGATTACTCTTGCCTTCATGGAGGAATATATGACCAAACATTTTGGTATAATAATAATGTTCTCTTTTCAATCATTTGTGGATTTCTTCAATTTGTTACAAATCAGCCCAGACAGTTATGGTGGTCAATAGAACTCATTTCTTGGAAGGTGGATAGAAACTGTACCTATTGTGTGAAATGATTGTTCGACATCAGAGGATTGTGCCCTGGTGAGAGAAATTATTTTCCATAATTATTTTGCAAACTTAAAGACACAGCCATGTCAAGGATACTCAAAGGCAATTCATTCTAAGTTTGCTCAAGGAAGAAAAAAAAAATATGTACGCTTTTATCAGGTTTCTACATGTATGATAATGTAATTGATCACATTTAATGAATACAATATATACGATAGGTGTATCAGCTTTCTTTCGATATCAAAGGCAAATTTTAGCTTTCATTCCAGTCGTTACCTGTGTTGATCTGTGTTTCTGCAGCCAAGCCAGTTGCATGGGGGTACTATGATTTCAACTCATCATCATCCTCTGTCTCAAATTCTCCTCCCTCCTTTCACAGATAATGGCATAGAGTACTTGGAGGACATGCAGATCAAGGTGACAGAAATCTGCAGCGCCCCGGGATTCCCCGATATCAATGATTACATCGTCCTGTGCGCCCAGACGGAAGACGGCGGAGTCAGCTTACTCAAGGAGAAGATGGAGCAGGTCATCCTCAAGTGAGAGACAGAATGATCAATCCTTTATAATCTCCTGTTTTCTCATCTTTTTTCTTATTAGACTTGAGTTGAAATGTGCTGATTATTTATAGTTGAATTCCTCTGAAACTTCTTGTATACACCATACACATACGTATATTGGAATGTGTACATCCAGACCCACTCCCCTTATTCCTCGGTGCATATGATATGACTGGCACAGAGCTTTTTCCTCATTGCACCAAATGAATCTGATTTAATTTTTTGCTACTGATAAACCAGAAATTTTCACATGCATAAAACTTGCGCAAATTTTGCGAGGAGCCAGGATTTGTGAAAGCAAATGCGCATGAAAGGTTTTGTTACACAATGCATTGAATGCCGCTGGCAATTTGATTAAGTTTCATTCCACGAAAAAGTATGTCTGCTCCAATTCACAAAAGTTTCACACCACAAATGTTTTTGGTTTTATGGTATACACACACTATATCATCATTGGGTGACATGGGCTTCCACTGGAGATAGTTGGTAGTAAAGATATCAGAACACTGATAAAAGGATAGAAATCTGGCATATCAGACCTACACTATATCGTCTGTTGAGAATGAGAAGGGCGTTAAGTGGTCTTGAACACTATGGGTTCAGTGGCAACTTAACGCCCTTATCATTCTCAACCGACGATATCAAGCTGTTGTTTTCACTGGTTTAATCAAAATGTTGACACTCCCCTGTAAACTTTTTTTTTTTCCATTTTTGCAGAGAGAGGATCAAGGGCCAACCCATCTTTGGTCAGATGATTCCTTACAGCTATCTGGTAAGCAGCTTCAACCTCCTTGAGAAATGTCACCCTTCCCCCTCCCCACCCCCAAAAAAGAACGCTTTTATCAGTATTTATGGTGCCCATCTCATTCAAAGATAGGCACTTGATGTACAAGTCTTAGTTGTAATGTTTGCACTGGTTGTAGTGGCTACAGCAACAAATATTAATGCCTAATTGGCTGTTGCATTCATGTTGTCATTCTAACTTCAATTAGCGGAATTGCAAGTGCAGTTTATGTTTTAATGTCTGTCTTATTTTCGTAGCTCTCATATTGTACATGCTTACTTCATAATATGTGTATTGTACTTGTACATGCACACTTCATAATATGTGTATTTCACAATGTTTGTAGTAATTCAGTTTTAAGCAATATATTGTCATATTGCCACAGTCCTTTTTTTTTTCCTTTTTTCTTTTCTTGCTTTTGACCCCTATGTCGAATTCTGAACTGCTATTCTCAGTAGTTAATGGCTAGGATGGTTCCTTTCATGTGATGATGAAGTTAAGACCATAACCAATGCTTACATTGTATCCATGGTAACACAGCGGCTGGAGCAGCTTCTGCAGGCACAGGTGAAACGGCTGAAGCGCGAAGGGCGCCCCCCAGTGATGATGCATCGACAGGTCTTGAAGATGATTCGGGAGGATGACCTGCAGCTCAGTGATGATGAGTTATCACAGGTGAGGATGCTGTTACTAGGCAACGAAGGAAGTTTGGAATGGCATTAACTCATTGTCTACAGAAAACTGGTAGGACCAGTACCAAGTCTGTAGAGATTTTAGAATCTCAAAGGAAGTGGGTCAAGTAGTCTACTCCCAAGTTTCACACCTGATATGTAGAAACAAACATGTTCTCATACCTGCCTATATTACGCCTTGTGATGAACATTTTGACATCATATTCTTCTTTGCATCTGTCTTCTGATTGTTTGTCTTTTCTTTCTTTCTTTCTCTGGAGGAACTAAGGGGTTTTATTCTTCCATGGTGCTCAGTCGTATGGAAGGAAATGTCTCTACATGTCATGTAACTGCTTTTTTGTAATGTAAGATTATAGTAGGAGTTTGGTAATCACTAGAAATCCCCACTTAAGATAGATGTGCTGTTCATGACATTAAGGATAAATAGTGATAATCTTCAATACAAAATCACTTTCCTGTTTCACCATTGTGGAGCCATTTCAGAAGATGATAGCTTGTTTTTGGAACTGAATGTAATTAGTAAAGGTATTATCAAATTCAATTTCAATCATTTATCCTCCAAGTTTAGATGTAATCTGAACTTTTATTTGCCTTGTTAAACCTCGGGTACCCATTTTTTTTTTTCCGGTCCATACATTACTTCTCTCTCCCTGCGTACCTCAGGCTGTTCGGTTTCTGCATGAGACCGGGGTGCTCCTTCACTACGACGACCCCTCCCAGCAGCTGACGAACATCTACTTCATCGAGCCCCAGTGGCTGTGCAAGATCATGGCCCGGGTCATCACGGTCCGCGAGATCAACCCGTTTGTCAGCGAGAGTGGGGTGAGCAGAAGTTTTCACAGATTACATTTTGAAGAGAATTTCTAGACACATGTACAACTTTGTATGTACAAAATGCTCAGTCAATCATTATGCAGTGATTTGTAGGGCAATGACCTGGGCCCCATTTCATATAAGATATTAGGATGGCAACTCTTGCTGGAATGGCAACTTCCAACAGCAACAGCCAATCAGGAAGCTGTATTCTTGTCATTACTATGACAGCTGCCATACCAGCAAGAGTTGCTATCATATCAACTTTTTATCAAATGGGGCCCTGTTGTGTAAAATGAAACACCAATATGCTGTGGCACATAAATTTTTCCCCTCAAAAATCAAGTAATTCTGTTATTTTGACTTTTTATCTCGAATCATCATCAGATCATGAAGGTTAAGAACATCCACATGCTGTTCTCTGGTGGAGACGTACCCCAGCAACTCATCCCCCAGTACCTCAAGCTGCTGGAACGGTGAGTGTCGGAATTTAGGTACTCACCATTCGTGAATCTGTGATCACTGTCGGTAGAAAGTTTGTTTGTTTTCAATTGTGACTTTCTTTTTCTATTGACTTTGTTTGGGTTACTGATGTACATGTATAAAAGGGTGTTAGCACTATCTGTGATGTGAGTGTCCTTTTGGGATAGAAAGAGTGTATGTGAAGTAGTTGAAACACTTCTCACTCCTTACTGAAAATTCCTTGTCTTTAATGGCATTCTTTTCTTTCTTTTTTTCTCTCTCTCTCTTAAAATATCAAACTACATGTTCATTTGAAAGCGAAAGATTACTCAGCAGAGAGGTGAAGATATGAGGTACATTCTTCAGTTTGTCTGCCCTTTGTAGAAATGAAATTTGTAAGATCGCAACTGCTAATGTGCAAATTTTATTTGTACAGAAGGCAGACAAATTGAAGAAAACTCATACATACTCATACATGTTCCTTGCTTGGCATTTACATCTAGAATGATCCACATGATTGTATAATCTTATCATATTGGATAAATGTGTGAAAGCACAGGTTTATATAACCTTAAAATGATCTGCAAGATTTCATCCTTTCATTTTCAGTTAACTTGTTTCCTTTTGAATGGAATATGTTTTCTCATGACTAGACAACCAGCCTTTTGGGGCAATAAAAAATAGACATTCTTACTGTATGTTATTTTTTTTATCACAATTGTAGTTGTTGTTCTTGTTGTCATTTTTGTTATCATGATCATCCTTACTGTTATTATTATTGTTGTCATTATCATCATCATCATCATTATCATTATCATTATCTTTTTCATTTGCTGTTGAGTCAGGTTTGAGGTTTCTCTACCAGTGAGTGACGATGAGATTCTCCTTCCGTGCAAAGTTCCCGTCCAGAGACCTGTCATCAAGCTGCCAATCAATGACGCCAAGCAAGGTGAGGAGCGATCAATCGCCATGACGATTCGGCATATTTATTCCTTGTGCTGTTCAGTGAATGTGATTATGATGTCGATGTTGCAGTCCACTTTACTCAGAACATGGCTGCATGTTCTGGGCTTTCTCAATGGGGGGTTTGTTGTAGGAGCCTGGTAGATAGTGTGGAGTGTTTGGTGCTCTAGATACGAATATCAGAATCATTTAAGAAGACTCCTAAGTTTAGACAAATACCGAAACAAATAATTGAGAAAGATTTAATGTGACACCTATTAAAAGTGTAAAGTAAAGTCTACCATGTCATACAGTAGCCTTTTTTCTCCCTTCTTTAATTCATTTTTCATTCCATCCTCATAAGATAGATAAGAGAAGAAAGATGAGCCAAGAATTAAAACAAACATTTATCCTGTTGGAGCGATGTGCATGAACGTGCATGGGCATGATGTACAATGTATGTGTGTCAAAGTATGGTTGACTCTGTGCATGTTGTGCGGTTCTATAGTGCATCGAACTGAAGAGACCATTCAGTGTTTGCATATTCTCTTATTGTTGGAATGTTGTTAGTTTATGCCAAATACAAGATGAAGCATGGTGACTGTATTGACACAATACTCATATGACAGAAGGACCAGTTGTGTGAAAATTGATATTGCCAGCTGGTATGGACTTATTTGGCAGTAGTCGGACTGTGTGAGTGTTTAGGTTTTGCATTGAAAGTAGGAACTGATGAAGTTGTGAAATGATGAAATTTGGATTTATATCTTTAGTATAGTAGCATTAATGATATACCAAGTACATGGACTAGAGATTAGATATAGAAAGTGGAAAAGATTATGTAGTAGAACACATCTGATTCCGGTTTTTTAACATGATTGTTCGAATGGAGGAAACGAGAACTGAGATTCACCCATTAAAAGTTGGATGTGCAAAATTAAGTCATGAAAAAAGTACAAGAAAATTTATCAAGCCAGTAATCTCAATATCATGTCAATGTTTGTGAACTTTTCTCACTTGCTTGGTGTCTTTTTTGTTTGTTATTCTTTCTGATAATCTGTGTGGGAACGTATAACTTTTTGTGTTAGTTTCATAGTAGGGAAATATATAACATTACAAAATATCAAACGGCTTCTACTTTTATAGATTACAACCTCCAATTTTTTTTTTTCCCCCAGAGTAGCGTAATTCAGAGAGTTGACACAGTTTAACGTCAAATTTCTTTAAGCAGCTCATTTTGAACGTATGAACATTTCATTTCTTAGGTACAGTATGTGCAGGTATACATGGACAAGCCAGTAGTTGTGTGTAGCTGATACTGTCTCTGTACATTATTCTGTGTCTCTATCTTCTTCTTCATGTTTCTTCTACCTTGATGTGACTTGTCTGAATTTTATGTCTTTTCTAATCAGTGCAAGTGATCCAATGTTGATATTTTTGGTCTTGTTGTCTGTCTCCCCTCCATCCCTGTCTAGTCTCCCCTCCATCCCTGTCTAGTCTCTTACTCTCTGTCTCTTTCTCATATCATTCTTTCTATCTTCCTATATCTGTCTGTCTGTTTGTCTGTCTTGTCCTCCACTATTAGACTGTCTACTGATGTATTGATGTATCTTGCTCATTGTTTATTTTCTTCTTGCACACACCATATACAGTGTACTTTTCTGCTGCTCTTCTTAGTTCTCCCTTCCTATCTCTTTCTCTGTCTTGCTGTGTTTATATATCATTATCTATCTATCTATCTATCTGTCTATCTATCTATTTATCTATCTATCTATCTATCTATCTATCTATTTATCTATCTATCTATCTATCTATTTATCTATCTATCTATCTATCTATCTATCTATCTATCTATCTATCTATCTATCTATTTATCTATCTATGTCTATTTTCCTATCTATCCATCTACCTACACGTATCTATCTATCTGTAGCTATCTATCTTTCTTTCTATCTATCTATCTATTTATATGTATCTATCTCTCTCTATCAATCTATCTCTATTTATCTAACTACATATCTATCTTTCTTGCACTTGGCCTGTAATCTGTCATTCACTTATATTTTCTATTTCTCTATGTCTATCTCTCTCTCTCCCACTTTCTGCCTCTGCCTCTACCGTTCTCCCTCACAAACTTGTCACTCACTGTGATTTCACTGCGTTCTCCCCACCACAGATGTCCTCCACCGCCTCTATTCCATGTACTATGTTCCCATAGGATTGTGGACAAGACTTGTGCTGAGTCTCTTGCTCTTCACAAAATATTTGCTACAGGGAGTGAGGAAAATGTCTCCTTCTTTTTTGTTCCATCACTAACATTTGTACGCCCAAATTTCGTACACACTTTCCCACTCTATTTATACTAACAAATCACCTATCATTCTTGACAGTGATGTATCGCTTGTGTATGAGACCTATTGATAATGGTAATGGTTACAGTCAAAGTAAGGTCAGGTTTATACATACTATACGCAAATGAAAGATTTACATGCTGCTACCATGCCTACACATGACATGCAGACGTGATCATGTGAGGAATAACTAATACAACGCTTTTTTCTTTCTCGTTTTTTTCTTCACCAATTGCAGTGCTTAGCACTGACTGCATCTATCTAATTGTTTGTGCATGCACAAGTGATGTTTTGGAACTACACCATTTTGTTATTCTTATTAACTAACACCGACATGCCAATAATACCTCATCTTTAAACCGGCATCGTAACTCACTTAAGTTTTCTGGGCACAGATTCAATTGTCTTTGCTCTCCTGCAGTGGATGGGAGCAAATTGCATATTATGCAAATGCTGAGTTGATACTGCTTGTGCATGGAAGAGCGGAGCAAGTTGCATATTATGCAAATGCTGAGTTGATACTGCTTGTGCATGGAAGATGTTTGCACTTTGTTTCTGCATTTGAAAAGAGTCGCTGTAGTGAATGTTGTCTAATGTCTTACTCTTTGCCTGTTGCACTCCAGCTTAGTCTAGATTGTAAAGATTTCAGCACGAGCCTTTAAAAAAAAAGGATAATGATTAGTGGCTTCGATTAAAATAGCATTTTGTGTTTGTTTTCCTATGCTCCTTAGCAGCTTCCTACTGTATGCTGGCTTGTATCGCCATATATTATTTAGCCATCAAAAGTCCTGGCACCAAAAGCTAACAACCCAATGATCCTTGGACTCAAGGGACCAGCCAACAATGCTGCATATGGGGGAATTATTGATTGTCATCCCCCATTTGAAATTAAGGCATACATACAACTTTGTACTCTACATGACTTTGAAGAAGATGCTACAAATGTGTGATTACTGTAAAAATTTAGATTTTTGCAATGTTGAAAGTTTTGCGCATTTCACTCCAGCAGAAACCAGCACGAAAATAAAAGCATGCAAATATTTTTGCTTGCTAAACTTTCCAGTAGTTTATGTCTTGATTCTGCGGAATTAAAAACAGGCCAAACTCATCTTACCCGGCCGAGCACAAAAATTACTCACCTGAAAATGGAGGAGTCAATAGTTCAGTGTATATTATGTACACTGTATGTCTATAAATACAAGAGGTAACAGTACATGTATTACCAATGGTTGATAGTGGCTTATGCTGTGGTATCCCAGCATTTGATATGTGTATTTGATCTTAACTTGTTTCCGTGAGTGTTTCACATGAGATTTGTGTATATGGGTGAAGACTTTTTTCTGTGAAAATTTAAGATGACGTGATTTCTGGTTGTAGATGATAGCTTGCGGCAAGTAAAAATCTAACAGCTGAGTGGTTGCTGGCTAGTTGCTGTCATGATAACTTTAGTGTTACAGGTGATGATGATGATGATGATGATGATGATGATGATGGTGATGATGATTCTAATGATGACCCCAATCAATAGATATTAGTAGGCCATATATCTGATTTCTTTTTCACATTATCTGAAGAAAATGAAGTGCACATACAATTGTATAAAGAATTTTTATGTTTACAATATATAATTGCAGGGTTATTTCCTGTAGTAGTAGTTTTATATGTGATTACATGGAAACTGCTTTTAGGAATGAAAAGTCCTTTATATTCAAGTCAAAATACATCTAGAAAATGGATGATCAGAATACATGTACATTTATATGTATGTGATATGCAAGGTGCGCACAACAACCTGCTAGTGTATGCAATTCATTACGCACTTGTTAATGGCTGCACAAATATAGATGCCAGCAAATATTTTCAATCATTTTCTGTTGCTCTACAATGCTGAAGTTCTACAACAGGTGATGTAAGAAATGATAGGGCTTCAAAATTAAGTGAGCATAAATTATTTTTTCATGCCAAAGATTATGGGGGAAAAAATATTACTGACATGGAATTGATGAATTCGAGAGTTGACCTGTTGAGAAAGCGGCAAATAAATCAAGGACAAAGCTTTGCATTTCTTTTCCTGTTCAGAAAACTGTCATGTGACACACTTAATATGCACTTACAAGTAAAGACTAGAGATTGTAATTTGTCATCACTGACAAATTAAGGTGATCCGATTTCTTTTTTAATCAATGATTCGAGTCCTGATAGTGCAAAGTCTCAGCTACAACATACTAAAATCTGAGAGAAATTCACCGAAGCATAAGTAAGATAGTGCTCGATAAAGAGAGTCATGTCAATTTTCACATCTAAAAAATTCCCTCCCATAGAGATAACACGTCATAGCGAAAATAGAAAAAGAAGTACATTTGAAGTTTGACCCCACTTTGCACAGACAAGATGGCATCTGAGCAAAAAGTGGCTTTTTTATGAAATGATCCCTGTAACATGGTCTTTACGTGTGCAAAATATGGGAAAGATAGGACATGTATTCACCAAGATACAGGATGAAACATCTATGACCTTTGACCCTAATTTACATACCCAAGATGGCGTCTGATCAAGTCGTTGTTATTTTATAAAATAATGTTCGTGACATGAACTAAACATGTGCAAAATATGGTGGTGATAGAGTATGTTTTTCTTGAGTTATTGCACATAACGTTGCAAAAAGAAAGAAATATTTCAATACATCGAAGATAAACTTTAATTTCAAGTAAGTTTTTTTACGTGATCCCGACATCGTATGAAAAGACAAAGGGCACACTTAAGATAGCCCAAAGTCTCAGCTACAACATATTAAAATCTGGGAAAAATTCACCAAAGCATAAGTGAGCTAGTGCTCGAAAAAGATAGTCATGTCAATTTTCACTTCCAGAAAAACTGCTCTCCCATAGAGATAACACGTAAACTGGTCAAATTTTACAAGGATACTTTCAATCCATTTTTACGAGGTGATGACGTCATCTAATCAAAACTTTGTAATTATAAATGTGAAAGAACATTAAATAAGCTACAACATACTGAAAGTTAGGTGAAAATCGGCGAAGGATAAGAGAGATACGCTCGAGTGAACTTGAATTTTGATGACGTCATTTTGAAAATTTACTTTTTTTACTTTTTAAAGAAATTTGATATCTTTTAATCATTTTTTCAGTATCGCCAACCCATGAAATGATATGTACAACTTATCAGCTTTCAAAATATGTCAAGAAAATGGGGGGTCACCGTCCATCCTGACGAGTAAAATCGGATTTAAATTTGGCGGTTTTTTGGCATTGTTGCATTGTATATCGCCATTGACGCGCGCGCGGAATTTCAACTTTGACGGGCCCGTATGACGTCATATTGAGTCGGATTGACTCGAAACTTGGTAGAAACATTCCTTGACATTTCAGACATCCGATACATGTGAAAAAACGGGAAATTTCTATTGCATATGAGCTGTGCGTGCGTATATGCGCGCGCGCGTACGCGTCCGTCGATTTTTTCTGAAATACTCCAAATGACCTGAAACGTGTGCAAAACAATTTTGAGCTCGATTGGAGCATGTTAAAATTTCAACGCGCGCGTACGCGCTCGTTTGCTATAAACGTGACTAAATTTTATGAAATATATCAATAGAGCTTGACTTGAACTATATGATATGTATATTTCATTGAGAAATTCCATTCCATTAATGAGATACGAATGTGAACGTGATTTCAGATAATGACGTCATAGTGACGTCATGGTTGACTGATCACAGTGATACATTAGATCTGTCGTCCTTATGACGTGATACATATATGGTATCAGTTTAGAAGTGATAGGTGAATGACTTTTTGAGTTAACCGCTGCACAACATTTGAGGAGAAAGAAATAAGAAGAAGAAAGAATCCGTACAGATACAATAGGTGATCCGAGAGGATACTCGGATCACCTAATAAAGAATAAAGATGTCCAACTACATGTACTGGTATATATGTGGATTGAGGGAATGCGGCAGTATTAGTACAACACATCAGTGAAGTTTGAGGAAACTAGGACAATCCTTGCAGAAGTTGTGAAATCGACAATTTTTGTGCCACCATCGCTGGCTGTGAAGACTACAACATTTTGTGACATCATGCATGGACATCGATATGAAGAAAATATAAAGAAAATTCAACATTCTATTTTTACTTTTCTAGCATAATGAAGGGCACTTGACTCAACTCATTCAGAAAGCAAGGGGAAAATTTTACCCTATTTATTTATTATATGTCATTGCCTTTGTTGAGTATATGCAGACATCTGGGTTCTATATGCTTCATCTATGATATTTGATATTCTGATGTGGTATCTGCATGAAACATAATGTATTCTTTGATTCATTCTCTGTATAAAGTGATGTGGGGATTTGTGTAATTTATGTCCATATGTTTTATGAATTTTGATGGTGTATTTGGCCAACCCTGCAGCATAATGTAAAGAAAACAAACAAATTAATTCATCGATTAACAGATCTTCCTATACAGTTTACAACAAATAATTGGTATTCCATGTATGTATGCATTATATGCCGTATAATTATAATGTATTTTTATTTGGGCCTTGCTGCAGTTGGATCATCTAATGATATTTGTACAGTTTCATGCAGAGTTAATCCTTGTCATCAAATATGTTCAGGGGATGTGGAACGAGTGCTTTGGGGAAATATTGAAATGAATTATCAACATGTTGTGCAAGAAGGATTATATAACCTCTCATATAAGTCACATCTTCAGTTGTATACACCATCTCTGCAGGTATGATTGTGTTTTTCCTTAATATTATGTTAAAGGGCATATATCGCTCGATCTGTGTGTACCACAGGAGAGTTATTCTAACAGCCAATATACAATGTATTTCTCTTTACTAACTTGGTTCACGCAAACAGATGTCCTCCATCGTCTCTACGCGATGCTGTACATTCCCATCGGTCTGTGGTCGCGAATGATCCTCCGCCTCTTACTTTTCTCCAAACACATGATGAATGGAGTGAGGAAAAAACTTCTACTTTATCATTATTATTGGTTTGTTGTTGTGTTTTTTTTTTTTGTTTTTTTTTTTTGGGGGGGGGGAGGGTGTCCTCATTGTGTATTCACATCGATGGAAGCCCTCAATTGCAAAGCCCATGGAGAAAACACACAGTTAATGGGACATGTGAAACATTGAAACAGAACATTATACCTGTGAACTTTTTACTTGCAGTGAGGCTTGTTGTGCGAGTATTATCTATTTCATACAAGTCACTGTCATAATATTGTACTAGATGAGAAATGTAATGTCTATTGTCTCCATAGTTTATTACAGAATGAGACTCAGAAAAGCATTCAAGACATGTAATCACAAGCAGATATCAAGTGGATGTTGAGATGACATTGAAATTGAGCAGTGGAATTGTCACTGATATCAGACAAGAGAACTGAAAGGTGAAAGAAGTTATAAGATTGTAAAGTTGCACACACATTTTTCAGAAAGAGTGGCATTCGTAGCAAACACAAATGCGATTTAGATTTATGTGGTGTAGATGTGGTTTTTTGCAGATTTCCCAGTGCCTAACATGCAAAAATTCACTTTCAATCATTGTTTTTTTTTTCCTTCAGGGAAGTGATTCAACCACAAGATATTTTACACTTTTGCATTAAAGAAAATAGCTTTGTAACATTTGTGCTACGTTAAATTATTGACACATTAAAAAACAATATTTAGGTGTGATGTGGTGATAGAATTGCTATATGGTGGCATTACATTATCTGATTTGCATACTGAAGTGAAAGTTGTGACTAATTGTTGAAGATATTTCAAAGGCAAGAATTTCTCTTGTCTCATTCCTTGTGTGATTTCAATGACCTCACTGCTCTGTTTAGCTTTTTATTAAAGTTAACTTAATTAAAGCTGAACATGGAGCGGACTTCCCCTCAATTAATCTAAACTCTATAAAGATCAGCATTTACAATTTGCAGTGTGAAAAACAAGTTATGGTTGTGATAACAATACCTTGGTTTGTTTTTCCTTATGAGTTACCACTGACAAAGTTGCATAACATACCCTGATGTTAACTGACTTATTCTATAACTCAGAAAAATATCTGTGCAGTGGCACCATATTGTAGGCAAGCCCTGGATATTTTTTTGAGCAGTTTAGAGCAGCATTCTTTGATGATGCACAGTAACATTCAAGAAAACATCCATCCATTAGCAGACAAATTCGTGACACATCTTTAAAACGTTGCTTGTTCCTACATGAACATAGCGTACATACATGTACTATAAAAGTGGAAATTTTGGCGGTGTTGAAATTCTTGTGCATTTTGTGCCGCCAGAAACTAGCATGAAAATGAAAGCACACAAATATTTTTGCCTGCAATATGTTCCAATAGTTCGTGTCTTGACTTCACAGAATTAAAAACACATGAAACTCATCTTATCCGGCCAAGAGTGAAAAATTACTCACACGAAAATATCCACTTTTACAGTACAAGTTGTGTGTGCCATCTGTCAGGATTAGAGACGTACAGCTGTATGTGCATAAAGATACATGTAATAGAGTAATTTTGTTTTTTTCCTGGTTGGATAAAGACATAACCACCCTGTGGGGTCCCTTACATATCATCCACCCCTAAGCTGAAGATTGGGCTTATGAATGCTTCTCTTTTTCTTCTTGGACATGGTTGTGAATTAATCCTTTAATGTGTCATTCTGGTGCAATCCTTCATGGTGTTATCTCTGGTGTAGCTTGATGCTCCTACTTTATCTGCTGACTTGTAACCAGCTGGTGTTACATGTACCTTATATTCACTGAGAGACACTGCCAATTCAGTTTTTGCTCTGTATAGTGTCGAGGAGTTAGTACACCATTCATACACCCCAACCATTTTTTTTTTAGAGAACTTTTTGTTCTTTTTTGGTTCTTTTAATTGGTACAAGTACATTCCCTCTTGTGCTTTAGTCACTTAGTGTGTGGACCTACATACACCAGACAGTATCCTGAAATACAATGTACTTCCCATGATTTGACCATCGGTATCTTGACCCTACTATTCAAAAGTGCTGGTGTAGGCAAAGTGTGACGAAAAAAAAATGTTAGTGTACAAGTCTCCTTACCCCCGCAGTATGTTTATACAGTACTTGATAATCCGAATGTGTGATCATATTAATTTCACTGTATTGCTCATAGGAACTCTTCTTACTAAACTCTGAGATGCTGAGCACTGACACCTAGCTCTAACACTAACCTTTACGCTAACACTAACACCAATGTTAACACTTGCTTAACCCCTTGTCTTGCTGCTAACCAGGAGGAGGATGATGCAGACACCATTCCCATGTGGCACATGCCTGTCCTAACCACGCAGTCATCCGTTTCCAACCAGGTCAGAGTTCAGCCCTTTGTAGGTTTAGTCTCGTGGTACAGACCTTAATGTGCTCCGGGACGGAAACCCAACTCCCAAAAAGGGATTTTTATTAAATGAAAAAAGAGATAAATAGATAAAAACATAAAGAAGTTAGGTGTTGTTTTCGACATGAAGGGATGATCTTGAGACAGAGACCATCACACAGGAAAGTTGTGGTCATCAGTCGTCCAGTTATGAGGTTGACTAGGTGTCTCCAGTCAAGGTAAACTTCAGATCACTCTCCTGAATTGATAATTTTTTAGGAGCCAGGTGATATTATCTCACTGATCTAATGATGTTGTACATGTACGCCCTGAGAAAAATGTGCTGTGAATCAGACTTTCAGTCTTGATTGCAGTTCCAGTGAATATTCAATTCAATCCAGTTCATAACAAGTGGGCCTCTGTTCATCCATATAGTAGAGGAGAGATGGAGATAAAAAAAAAAATAGAAAGTCACCACTTCATGTCTTATGTAGACAATTGTGAGTGACCAATTAAGAGGTGAATAATCTAGATGGTTTACTAAATAATATAAAAGAAAAACAGCTGTGAAGGTAATTCTCTGCATGTAGCTCAAGCTTTCAGTCTCTCATCAGTTTCCAGTGTGTTTTCACGTCAGATTTCTAAAGACAGCTAGATAGGAGAAAACAGTTTACATGTTCCAAGTTAGATGAGCAGGAAAATTGGAGGTACACGTATAGACTAGTATAGTCTGTCTTCATGAAAATGAAGAATCTCACAATGAAGCGATGGTTAAATTGCGGGCGAGACACAATTGTAATCACATTCTGTGTCATAAATCAAATCTTTCTTTACTTCATAGTGTTAACTGCAGGTTAATACGCAGTGTATTAAGAACTTTTGTGCTTTGACAGTATTACTTGTCCACACAGGAACATTTGTGTGTATATGCGTTAATCAGCGATATATCCAGTTTTTTCCTGCTGTGCATACAAAGTGTAGTTCATTTATGTGTGTGCATTTTAATACCCAAATAATATCAGCATTATTCTTTTCACAGTAACTAATAACCACTTCAAAATCTGACCCCGTCTGTCCTATCAAAAATACAGCATTATGGGGTTGTTTTTTTTTTTGTCTTAATCTTGCAGCAGATGCATAAAGTCAATACATGCACTAATAGGAAATGTTTTATGTAATGCAGTTATGATATTGCGTGGGTATGCTGACTTACAAATGCATATGATATCTGAATAATTAACCTTGGTTTCAAGAATGTAAACAACTAATTGTTTTGATCTGGTATTGTATGGCTTCTTATTAACATGTACTTGGGAGCATGTTGTGCTGTAACTGAATATGAAACATGGTGCAACTAATACTAACTTTAACAAAGCTGTGTTTGAGTGTGAGATTAAAGCAACAAGTCATAGTTTCTAGAAATCATTTACATTGCCTCTGTAGTGATTATAGCATATGTGTAATAAGAGTTTCTAAATGACAAGTAATGGTAGTGTGGATCAAATGGGAAGAGAACTTACCTATGTAAAATCACATTTATGAATATTAGGCAACTGTAAACATTCTGTATGTTGATGGGAGCATGTAAGATGAGATGGATCACATTTATGAGGCAAATCATTTTACTTGACTAGATGCTGTTGAGTATTTCAATCTATGAAAGTTGGAATGTAATATAAACCCGTCAATACATAAGCATACCATAATTGATTGGCAGCCTCAACATGGTATTTTGGAAGAGGCTTTACCGAAAATTCAACAATAAGTGTGACTTGTGTTTGTTCATGTACAGTGTTACTGATACTCCTGATAGGATTGTAGAAACAGTGAATTGTTTAAAATCCACTTTTGGGACATACAGTAGAATGAGGGACCAAAATAATAGAGATGAACTTTGAAAAGGCATGGAAAATGTATTTTCTTTAATGCAAGGAACCATGTTGGATCTAATCGTCAAATGTATTTGTTTATCCAATCTATGAGAAAATAAAATGAAAGTAGGTTTACCTGGAATATTGATCTACATGTATTCATTCTGTACTGGAACATACAGTTACCTGTAGTAGCTGGTAAAGAATTTCTTGATTTGTTTATCAGAGTTCAGTGGAGTAAAGAGTAACAATTTCATCTGAGTAATCTCTTGTGGTTCTCATGTTTTCAGTTTCAGGTGCGACACGGGGGAGAACCACACACACAGTTTTGGAGAGAAGGGATCTATGTCAGTTGGTCAGAGGTGATAACATCCATTTTGTTTTCTTCATCTTTCACTCTATGCTATGTTACATATTATGCTCTGGCATTGTTTGACAAAGCATAATACATTTCAAAGCTACTTACATCGTATTGTAACTCCACAGCCTGCTGGGAATCTTTCTCATTTGTATATGATTATTTATTTTGAATGATTGGGAATGCATGGTCCTCTGTTTACCATTTTCAGGAAGCTTTCTTCTTGATTGAACCACTGGAAAAAGAGCAAGATACTCTGAAGATTACAGTCCCAAAGACAAGACTCGGCTACAGGTAAACACGTAGATGCCAACTCTAGCAACAAGTTGGTTTTCTGTATGTGTCTCATGGAAGTTCTGTCACCAGAAGCAACACATGAAGATTTTTCTAGATTTAAACCAGAGAAGTTTAGTCCAGCGCAAATGAATAAGGAAATGAAGAAATGATGATGATGATGATGATGATAATCGTGGTGGTGGTGGTGTTGGTGGTGGTGGTGGTGATGGTGATGATGATGATGATGATGGTGGTGGTAATGGTGGTTGTGGTGGAAATAGTGTTGATGATGATGATGGTGATGATGATAATCAAGAGGATGATAATGATGATGATGTTAAAGATTATAATGATTACCAAGATGATGGTACATGTGACAATGATATTGATATTTACTTAGATGATTTTGTTGGAGGAGATGATAAAGATGATGGAGATGATGCTAATGACAGTTCATACTTGCCAGTAATTGCCAAAGTCAGAGTGTATATATAAAGGTAGTGTTAATGGTGACCATGAGGATGTCAATGAAAAGGATGACATAGACATTGATGATTATGGTGATGTGTATAATGATTATCAAGTTATAGTTTCCAGTGATTCCTCATTCCAATAATCTGTGCAGGTTACTTGGCTTGGTGTGTGATCACCTTGACGACCTCATTGAGGAATGGTTTCCTGGTCTCTGTGAGTTTGACCCGATGGACGGACGGACACTGCTCCAAAAACTGGTGCCCTGCATCTTGTGCAATGGTAAGAGCTTGATACCACTTAAAGAGGCAGCGGAACCATGGGGACTGGGGGCTGCAGGGGGGTAACATTGACCCCTGACTCCCACAGCCCCCCTCCAACCCTGAAAAACCCTTCGCGGCTCGTGACATTCCATCATCCAATTACCTATTTTTTGCTTTGTTTGCCGATATGGCAGGCATGCCTGAGTGCTTTCTTCGCAAATTCGCACAGGTGTTTGAAAACTTGTTGGCAACGAGATCCAGCACTGGAAAGGACTTGTGGCTTTATTTTTTTTTATAGTTTATTTCATGTTTGAGCATTAATCAATTAATACGGATTCAATACAAGATATACAAAGAAATCATAAACTAAGAGGAAAATTACAGTAGCTGTTCATGGAATTACTCGTGTAATCCATCTTTGAGAGTAAAATTTGTACTCTTTCATGGTGAGATAAATGCAGTTGCTAGGATGAGACTGCACAAGCAGCAAGGTATGTGTGTATTTTAATTACTTACTTGATGGTGTGTTGTGCATGTAGGCCTATGCATATGTGTATAGCGTGACAGCAGATCTGTTGCCCATGCACAAACATTTGTAGCTTCATTGGGCATCACAATACATGGTACACTTGTTTGTTTCCTAGTTGACCCACCATATCGCCATTCCATCGACGATCTAATGAAGCAGTCAGAAGTGAGCGACACTGCCACCTGCCCCAACCACCCTGCCAAGAAGGTCCCAATCCACATCCTGGTGAGTTTCTCATCATACTGTATACGCCATTTGTTTTAATAGTGAGTGTAAATTTTCGCGCATCAGCACTTCCCAACGACTTTGCGAGTGGTTCAATTTGCGATTGTGGAGCATTGTGCTGAACGGAGAAATGTATGATTACATTAATAATAAATATCATTTATAAAGCGCTTATTACTAAAGTTTCTAAGCATATACATGCATGTCCACATTCATATCCGGATCAGAGTCAATATTTTTGCCTGTCTTTAAATTCACGAATAGCACCTGACTCTCGAAGTTTGTGAAATAATAACCTCACGAAATATTCGGGTTATACAGTATTCCTCTCCAGGATGGAAGTTGTTTTTCTACACTTGCTTCATGTTTGGTCTTGAATTCAGTGCAATACAATTTTTGTCCCTTCTCCTCTGCGGTCTTCTGTTGAAAATGCATGGAAATCTGATATACATCCTTCAGCCGTCCTTTGCGGTCTGCATATACTGTGTACATTGAAATATTCACGACATTTCGCAAGTCGGGTGCTATTCGCGAATTTAAAAACACACGAAAATATTAACTCTTATTGACATGAATGTGATGTGCACGCATACATTTCTGTGATCAGTACTGTACTCTACAATCGCAAATTTAATCACTTGCCATATTGACGGGAAGGCCCGATTCATGAAAATTTAGGCTGGCTAAATATTTGACATATACAGTACCAGTAGTCTCCTTGATTTCCCGTAAAATCTGAACACACACACACACACACACACACACACACACACACATTGATTTGTAGGGAACTGTATTGGTTTCTCCTATTGTATTTGCACCCCATGACCATGGATGGGATAAAAACTATCATTGTATTCATCAGTTTTCTGTACGCCACAAATGAATCTAATGTGAGTACACACAAGTACACATATACGCTGTACACAAACAAGCATGCAAATTGTGTTACTTGTACATGGTTACATCATTTACATGGCTACATGCTAAATTTGACAAACAAGTATGACATGTGTGAATCAAAAGTATTGAGAATCAAATCAAATTTTTGAACATGTATACAACAGGCTCCTGATGTGATGCTAGCGGATCTCGAGGATAAGTTCCTGATCGACCCAGTGAAGCTGAATTTCCGCCAAAGGTAAATGTGCTTTAGCTTAACCAATAAAATCGTGCAATTTCCACTTACATCTGAATCATCTGAAGTTTACATTGTATATTACAAATATCCATGGACCAAGCAATAAGGTACTGTAAAAGTGGATATTTTCGCGCGACTAATTTTTCGCGCTTGGCCGGGTCAGAAGAGTTTCGCGTGTTTTTAATTCCGCAGAATCTAGACATCACGCACAGGAACATATGGCAAGCGAAAATATTCGCGGGATTTTATTTTCGCGCTAGTTTCTGGTTGCGCGAAATGCGCGAAAATTTCAACACCGCGAAAATTTCCACTTTTACAGTACTTAACACTATGTTATCCTTAATATTAAAGAGAGTTAGGCTTTCATTGCAGTTATCTGTACAAGTAGATATTTTCATGTGATTAAGTTTTTGTGCTCGCCCAGGTAAGATGAATTTTGTGTGCTTTTAAGTCCATGGAATCAGGACATTAATCACTGGAACGTATAGCATGGAAAAATATTCACATACTTTTATTTTTCATGCTAGCTTCTGGTTGAGCGAAATGCGTGAAAATTTTCACATCACAAAAAGTGCCACTTTTGCAGTATATTTCAAGTGTAGCTGTTGGAGAAACAAAAGAGATTATAAAGCACTGTGAGCAGCAATTGTCACGTGACTCTGTTGATGAGGCCTCAGACTCTCAATTGTGAGGCCCCCTGGTTCAAAGTCCCCCTTACATCAGCAGATGTGCCCCGAGGCAAGATACTTTATCCTCATTATCTCGTAGTCTTTCAGTGGGGACTTGGAAACCATTAGTCTCATGGCATTCTGGTCATAAGCGTTGAGCTGCTTCGCTAGTGACCACGTAAAATAAGTCCAAACACAAACATCACTAGGCTCTGATTATATGGTATACATTGTCCATTGATTATGCATATTTTTAACCCGTTTGGGACAAACTGATTTTGCTATAATACGCATTTTCCCTAGACACCTGCCCAGGTATACTCGGGACCAGTCTTCAACATGTTATGGAAATGTAAATGCAAAATACACATTGTATGTCTGCCTTGTTCCACAGGCAGGAAATGGTGCTTGGAGAAGGAAGCTTTGGATCTGTGTACAGGGCAACGTACCGTGACAAGGTAACATTCAAAACTTTTCTTCAGTGTTGAGATTAATCCCACCAAGCTTTGTTACTTTGGTTATTATATACATGTTGTATCTAGTAGCAATGGACTATAATGTAATTTGTGGGGTTTTGTGGCAACATTAGTTTATATGGCTTCATATTCTATGGAGCAGATGGCCTTCTGTGGTAATATGCATGATTGAGTTTTCTTCTTAAGACATTGTTCAACAATACAATAATTCTTTCATTTGAGTAATTTTCACTGGAATTAACGTCTGTAAAGTCAATGTTGCCATTCATTTCCTGACTGTAGCTCTGGGCACAACGGTGTTCACATCCAGCGAATTATCATGAAAGCCTCATAACTTGTTTCCTTCCTTCCCCACTCCACTCTGCTCCTATCTCACTGGACCAGGCTGTTGCTGTTAAGGTCTTCAGTCATGCCGGAGGAGACAGCCATCCTCATAGACTTCTGCGACAGGAGGTTTGTATAAATTCACCGTTAGTTCATCATCTGCTCACAGGAGGATTACCTATTTTCAGTTAAAGTGCCAGTTTACCTTTGGGGACGATGATTCAATCACGATTTGAATTACGACATCTGATGTGCATGTATTGTATCATTATGTCACAAAACACACTATCATGCAAAAATTGCGCCGTAAAACCATCAAAATTTGAAATAATCACGATGTTTCTGGTCGATCAGGCTGTCGCGTAACGGTACACGGTTTTCGAGCCCGACGCATGAATATTTCCATCGGCCGTTGCTCTGTTGCGCAGTGGGCTACGCTCGGCGAGATGCGAGGGTGATCAGCCGCCGTGAGTTCCTAACCCACGGTTCCACACGAACGTTCCCGTTGATCTCGTGATGAGTGCAACTCATCCCTCCCCGCACGGTCATTCCTGACCAGTACGTACACTGTATGTAATGTACAGTGTACGTACTATGCATAGCGCGTACGGACTGCTGTGGTGTTTCACTGATCGCTACCTAGCTAGCTGTCCGTTTCGCGACTGCTGAGCTGCTGCGTCGATGGTTTCACCGGATGTTTTGATCGCGCGGTTTTTCCCTACAACATAACAGCTGCTGGACACGCACTGTACTCAAATATGGACGGAAAAAAGACGACGACGAAGAGACCTCGTGTCTCCTCGTTAGAAAAAAAAAGAAAGTCTAAAGAAAGGCAAAGAAGGTATAGACAACACAGCAATGTCATATCAGTTTCATCAAACACTGCCAACACGCTACGGGCGATCGGAAAAGAGAATGCAGTACGGAGCCTGCACGGGGTCATATCCCTTCTTATTTTGAGGTGAGTAACCTTTACTAGTAATAAGCCCGGGCCCTAATTAGTGTCTGTGATCTACCCCGTCTGGTGACGTGACTGGTAGTGGTATCAGTGCAGTAGTAATTTTTACGTAGGCTCTACTAGAGCCTCTAGTATCTAGTAGACTAGCTGGATCATGGATGGACACTGTCACGTAAAGTTTACACTAAAAACTCTAACATTCTCACAGTACTGTATTTGTCAAGTCATTATTTATTGCACACTAATGACATGTATGATTTGATGATGTAGCTTACTGTAAGTACTACAAGACATCGATGCCATGCATCGCATCGCTAATTTCTATCATGTTTCTCTAACGTTAGACACCTATATGAACCATGCTAACTATTATAAACAACAACCAACTTTTAGAGAACTGTGAAAGTAACAAGGTTATAGATCCACTGTGCAAATACAGCTCCGACCCTCTGTAGATTAGATACACAAGTTATAAAGGTTACAGGCAGGCGGATATTTGCAGTCATTTTTGTTCTCAGTGACGGTGTGCAGTAAAATTTACTATCTATTGTCATTTTGATTCTAACGTTAGAAAATCTAACAGTTTAGTATCCAGTCCTACAGTAGCATAGAATCTAACATTGTTACTAGTGTTACTGTTAGTTGGTATGTACCTACCTGCCTAAAAAGCCATAACTAACTTTTCCATATTACTTGGGGCCTACCATTAATCTAATAAATTTTACATAATATTTCAGCCTGTAGTGTATGATAGGCCGAGATTGCTACCATAATACCAGGCCGGGCCTATATCGCTTGTGTAGGCGTGGCAGTATTGCATCCAAATCCGACCAAGACCCCATATTTTGGTAAATGAAACATAGAAATTGCAGTCGGGCCAGGCAGGTTGACAGCTAACATTAGATATCTAACTCTGTTACACCCATAGCCCTACATATTTTTTTAGAGGTTCTACATTTGGATTCTACGTAAATCTGACAACAAATTGACAACTGGGCCAATGTACCGTACCTGCTGCGCTACGCTGTTGAGTGTAGCACTGTTACTTGGTGAAAAAGTCTGTGACATCATTCACAAAAATAGCAACGTATAAACTACTACGTAGGCCTACAGTAGATTGTACTTCCACTTGGGTTTGAACCGGAGCAGCTACAGATGGACGTTAAAACAAATATATGTTTATTGAGCAAGATCTGTTTAAATCTTGCTGGATCAGTTTATGTGATTACGTAGGGGTGAGTTTCTTTCCATGCTTTGATTGTACAAGGAAAGAATTAATTTCTGTGGACTTCTAGTCTGGATGATGGTAGATTGAACTGAAGATAGGAATGTCCATCTGCCTCTACAATTTGTATGCTTCTCGTCTTGCTCTTTATAGTCTTATAGTGCCTTCTATCCAAGAAAGTTCAGAAGTTGAGTGATGCTACATTCTCTACGGTAGGTAATGGTAACAAAACGTGCAGCTGGTCTTTTTATAAGAATAGATCTAGACCTAGCTGTAGTTTTATAAAAATCAAATTTACAGAGGTTATGTAACGCTATAATCTAATGTCCTCATGAATTCACATGACATGACTTGTCATACACAAGACATTCAACTTTCAAGGTAAGCTGGACTCTACACAGAGAATCTGCATTTAGACCTATAACTGTAATTGTTTTGTTTTAATTTCCCCGGCAAAGAAAGAGGTAATATTTCTTCAGTGCTTGTTTGTTTCTGTGTGAGCATAACTCACAATATTTTGGATAGATTGAGATGAAGCTTTCAGGAAAAATGGATAATGACACACAGACCAGATGATTCAGTTTTGCTTGTGATGCAGGACTTTTTATGGATATTTGAAGGCTTGCAGTATACAGTCAATGAATACTTACACGAGCGCACTATTTGTGCTGTGCTCGGGCAATGCACCATATGGCTGGAAGCTGATGATGCAAACAGTTGACCCTATAATGGGAAATTGCAAGCATGCATGTGGGTGGAAACTAGCTGCTGCTTTGGCAGAGGTCTGTGCTCTTTGAGTGCTTTTCTAGTTTACTATGCCATTTTTAGAATGTCATGGATCCATTAGGACACATCTTATTTTTCTTTTCATTTTAGATACCAACAAATGTCATCCTCACCAGGCCCAGGAGAGGCACAGTACCAGAATAAGTGAGCACTACTTCATTGTCACATGTTATATAGAAAGGCTAAAAGGTGTTTTTCAAGTTGTTGTACATGTAGTTTCTCTTACAGATACTGTATGTTTCTCTTTTTCTTCTGTTTACATACTATTTGCAAGACTTCCTGATGTTCCCCACCCCAACACACACACACACATAATTGCAAACTTTAAAATGTCATAACTTCATGATTTTTCATCTGATTACACTTACAGTTAAAATTTTTACCATTGATCTTGTAAGATGAAACTTTTTTTTTTTTAATCAGACTAACTTATAATTGGACTGGATTTTTCCTTTAACTTGTCAAACATTGATTCCTACAATTCATGAAGAGTAAACTCGCACAAAATGGGGTCATGCAGAGTGTTTGTGGATATTCTCACCATCATTCAATGAAGCTCCTTGCCTTTCTGAAAAGGTCTTGAAATTGCAAACATGTTTCTTGCAGGTATCCTCAGACATCTACTCCAAAAGGAGCTAAGGGCACTCCATCATCTGCCAAGAGGTGGGTTTGCATGTTCAACTCCATTACTGAATATGTTGTAATTTTCGCGTACAGATTTTTTTGGGAGGTCACATACTTTTTTGCGAGATGTTGTTTCGCGAATTGCTACCTACGGCAATTTAAAAATACTATTACTCTAGCTTCTGGCGACATTTTTGCATGTTGTTAAATCCGTGATCCAACTGTGATTCGCGAAAATCTTGAAAATGAAACCCTTCCAAAAATAACAGCTTATACAGTATTTCTTTCTGCAAACAAGATTTTGACTGAAACAAAGAGCAAAGGAACCATAGGGCCATCTTCACAAAAATGATTAACTTTTGACCTATTTTATGTGCATATCAACAGCTGGATGTCTGTTGGCACATACAATCTGTAAATCATATTTATGCAAAAGAAATTTGCATTTCTAGCCACAGTTTAAATTTAAACCACCTCTGTAAACATGAGCCTATGGAACGTTGCAGACAGTTATGTGTTGTGTGAGTAATGCAGCAGCACAATTTATTTCCAGATAAAGGCCTGTCCTTGAATACATGATACCATTTGTCTCTTTTCCATGTGCAAAAAATGCCTTGAAAGGTATAGATTGATTAGCCTCTTTTCAAGTGAATTTGTGTTTACGTGTGTTTGTGTGTGTATTGTTTGTATGGATTTGAAAATTCACACTTGGGGAAGAAACAGTTTTTGCCCCCGTAAACGTGAAGGCTCACATGGATTTTAGAAGGGCAACAGTAGAATAATTACTTTTGTGAGCCCTAGCCCATGTACTTTTTCCTTGTTCCCTGTGTTGCATGTCAATTTTGTCATTTTGTGTGATTGCATGTTGTACTGTACAAAATTGTATGTTACTGTTATTGCCATTTTCATTTGGCTGAATTGATAATAATAATGATTTGTGGTATGTTTGCTACCTCACTGGTTTCATGTGGGGTAATTGACACATTACTGATAATTCTTTCAGTCATGTCACCAATAAATCAGACTTATGCTGGAGAAAATTATGTCATCAAGAACGTAAATCAGAACATTTCTTATTATGTATATACTTTTTCTTTCGCGTACAGATATTTTCGCAAATGAGGAGGTCACAGACATTTTCACAAGATGTTTTTGCAAATTGGCACAGAGGCCCACAAATACGCACTACTATGGTGTCATTTTTGCGTTTTATTAAATTTGCAGTCCACCTGAGATTCGCGAAAATTCAACCCTTGCAAAAAATAACAGCTCAGTATTTAGAATGGAAATCAGATTTGTAATAGGGAACATGTGTGAGCTTTATTGTGTGTCAAGTCTGCATCACAGATGTAGATGGTAATCTCATGAGTCAGACCCATGTAACAATCACACATCATTCAACTTACTGTTTCAGGTCAATTTTGGTGATGTACAATTCTTGTTATCATGGAAACACATGACTTGTCTGCATGCAAAGTGTATTTGTAGATTGAATACATGGGTAGCAATTTTAATTCTAAACAGTACTCTGGTATGCCCAATATGAAATCACACTTAGGTAGCAATGGGTTTGCATTTCCCTCCTTTAAATGCAATCTGTGGTAGGGTTTAGTGGTTCCGTAGCTTTGAAGGGGGAGTGGGGGGGGGGGGGGGAGGGCGCTCTGAGAGCTGTAGACTTGGAAGAAGGGGCAAAAGGCTCATAGTACATTTTGTGAAGTGCATGGTATTCAGATCTGTGAATAACTGCAGTTTTAATCATGCCACGAGTATGGATATTCTGTTCCTGTCAGAGAGTTTTTTTTTTTTTCAATATTATTTTGATTTGATATGTGTAGTTTGCAAACATGAATTTCTTGTGACAAACATTTCATATGGCTGAAGTCAGTAATTTCCCATGTATGTTCTATTTTGTTTCCATTAACAGCTTGCCCTTTTTCAGTTCTCCCTTCGTGCCCGGCATCAAGCGTTTCAGGTAAGTGCCTTTATAGAAAAGATTGCTGTGTATTATCATGCCATAAGGTGTTCAGTTAGGCCAGTTTGCAATACGGTACATCATTTTCTTTGTTTTGTTCTTTCGATACCTGCTCCTGATGTAATTTGCAATGATGGTTGGGCATTTACTGTGCTACATGTTCTTCTACATTCATATTACTGACATTTGAAAAATTTGTTGATGCTACAGATCTATGGCAATGTATGTATGGTACATGTATGTTGAGGGTTTATTTTTTCCCCTTTCCCCCACTCTAGTAAACTACCTGACACTGAAGAGCCAGACTGGGACAGGTAATGTATTTTCTTTTTAATATATTGTCATATCATTAGTGCATGGAACACATTGTAAAAAATTTGAATAATTCTTTGTCATCAATGTCAGGTTTTTATCAAATACTTGATAACAGGCTGCTAAGATGTACATATGTGAAAATACCAACATAAATGAAAATACAGCTCCTTTTTTGTTTGAAATAGAGCAAAGTGAATTTCTGAATTTGAATAATCAGGATGATAAACAAATTGGAGACTTTTGTGAAAATGAAATGGAATAAATGAATGAATAGATAAAAACGCATCATGCACACACATAACCACGTACAGTGGACTCCTGTTATAACAAAGTCCTTGGTACCAAATTTTTTCTTTCATTATATTGAAATTTTGTTATAAGCGGACAAATGAACAGTAAGGAACAAAGAGCTGATAATTTTGCGACCTGGAGTTACTTTGTTGTAACCAGAATGTCGTCGTGATTGTGTCCGTTATAACAGCAGTGCACTTTTAGAGCATATTTATCATTTTCATGAACAGATACTCATTATCGTCTCATTTTCTTCCCCTTTCTTTTCTTTTAACTTGACATACTTTCCAATTTCGATGTTACAGTTTTTAGAAAGGAACTGTTGGCCATAGGATTTATTTTTCTACCTCCACTAAAAGTGGTGCCGGAGGCATTTTGTTTTTGGGTTGTCCGTCCCCATTCATTTATGCGATAACTTGAGTAATGTTTCAATGGAATTTTACCAAACTTGGTCCAAGTATAAAGTATGATGGGGCAATTAGTTAAGTATTTTTTAGTGAAAATGGCAGAGGTCAAAAGGTCAAGGTCAAATGCTAAAAATGTTGTTTAAAATTACTATTCCTCCAGCTTCTGGTGACATATTTGCATGTTGTTAAATCTGTGATCCAACTGTGATTTGCGAAAATCGCGAAAATGAAATCCTTGCAAAAATAACAGCTTATACAGTATTTCTTTCTGCAAACAAGGATTTGACTGATACAAAGAGCAAAGGAACCCTATGGCCATATTCACAAAAATGATTTCGCAAACTTTCACAGAGGCCTACAAAATGCGCACTACAAATCTTGTACTACCTTAGCGTATGGTGACATTTTTGCATGTTGTTAAATTTGCAGTCCACCTGAGATTCACGAAAATAACAGCTTATATAGTATTTTGCATGGAAATCAGATTTGTAATAGGGAACATGTGTGAGCTTTGGTGTGTTCCAAATCTACATCGCAGATGTAGCTGATATCATCATCAATCAGACACATGTAACAATCACACATCTTTGAACTTACTGCTTCAGGTCGATTTTGGTGCTGTTTCTCCATATCTACACTGTATGCAATGCCCAAAGGTATATTCTTGAAACGTAGTGTAGACATGTACAAGTGTACTACTGTGTAAAGATTCTCCAGAGAGTTTCCTGTCATAAGGTCAAAGGTCAGGTCAGGTCAGGTGAAAATGTTAATATTTCACTTTTCTTGCTAATGGTTCAATGTGTCTTCATTGAACGTGGTACACATGCATGCACTGACTGGTAGGTATTATCTATGGAATTTAGGGGTCATGGGTCAATAATCAGGGGGTCAAAGGTCAAGGTCAACTCCTCAAAATTTCAATATTTATTTTGTAATGTAAGTATACTTTTTCATCATGCCTTAGAAATTACTTGGTGCATAAACTCTATATAAGGGTCAGTCAAAAGTCAAGTAAAAATCCTCAATTCCCCAAATACAAATAGGAGTGTACATGCATTCTAAGAAAATTATAGCAAACCTAGTTCAAGGAAAGTGAACATTCAAGACATTTCTGACAAACCTGCCATTTCATTATTTTGCCAGCTATGTGAAACTGTCGTCACACATTGTGAAGACATTGTACTGCAACTGTATACACTGTTTGGGAGAATTAATTATTATGACGGAGGCATACCATTGTTTATTTCTTACTTCTTCCAATGAATTAGTATTTTAATGTAACATATATATGTCATCTTCCCCATCACCCATAACTATGGCATTACTCTAATTATGATCTAATTGTGGTTGTAGCATGTCTGGAGTGGAGGAATTGACTGGCATGGACATTGAACCCGAGACTGCAAATAGGTAAGTACAGGTAGTCAAAATTTACACTTGTCACTGCACACTTACGGTTGTATTTATACAAATCATATTTATAACAAAAAGAAAATGGACATAATAAATGTGAAAATGCGACACCAGTCTCAAACATTTCAACAAGAAGTTCTTGAAAGAATTATATAATTTTATATTATGGTATAATTTCAGTGCTTTTGGTATGGTACCCACAGTTTAGACTAAATAATGGTATAATCTAGCATCCATAGCAACATAACTGCCTCGCAATGTAGTCCTCTTGTGGAAGATAGTATAATAATAACATATGATACTAGTAACTGAATGTTAATTACATCCAATAAGCTTAGTACATTCAGTCATTTCAGCCAGGTACCTACAACTTACCCGCCCTTTTGTCTTTTTTTTTGTGAGCAGCACGACACCACCAACACAGTCATTGGAACCTGACATTGGGTATGTACATCTATTTTATGTTGCAGACATCACCGTAACGGCTATGTTTACACTGAATGAAAGTGCCTTCACATGTTGATTTCAAAAATACTTGTTCTCCAATGAAGTGACCTTGCTGGTGACTACTTTTGCAATCATTTGAAAAGTATTTCTTCAAATACCAGTAGTGTTATCATCAGTATTTTATATTGTTTGAGAATTTAAGTTTGTTCAGTTGTTTAATTGCTGTCTACTAGTACCTAGTATATGTACCTCAGCTTCGCTTCAGGCAGGGTTACGGTTTTCACGTCACTTGGGGCCCATGATTTTAACTGTGCCCCTCATAGCAGTCATTATTTGTATACTGTGACATTTCATCTGTGACATAGATGAGATAATACACATAATGAATTCAAATACAATTAAATTTTGTAATTTTGCCGTTTTGACTGATCTCCTTGATCTCTTCAAGCCATTGATTTATTCACTATCGACGCATTCAAACATGTTCTCAGTTTAAATCACCTGTTATTTTGTGATATCTTTTAATTTCTCTCTCTTCATTACATCGTTTACACTATCAGCTCAGAGAACCGTGATTTAACACAATCAACTGGAAAGGAAGCTCAAGAACAAGCCAAGTAAGGTTTTGGATGTACTGTTTGAATGTATCGTTCTTTATTTTTCCTTCTTTGTTTGATGGCACATTTTTACCATTGAAGGCGGAAGCTCGTACTCTGATTTATCAGACTATCTTTTATTTGGACTAATTCATCTTTAATCATCCAAACACAAAGTGACAATCCAGTTAAATGTCACACTCGAGCTCACCTATTTTTGTTTTCAGTTTTTGTTTCTGTTTTAGCAAAAAAAAAAAAAAAAAGAGCCCAAAGAAATGTCCATTCTTCCTCAAGTATATTTGTAATAGATTGCACAAGAACATGAATGCCCTTTCCGTTATATGGTAACCTGGATAATTCTTTGCATACCACTTCTTGAACAAAGTATATTCCATTCTCAATAGACACATATTTCTTTAACAACAACAACAACCAAAAAAAAAAAATGTGGAAATTTATGTAGGGTCAGGAGACAAATGGAAGGTGGTCTTATGATCTCACAAAATGTTAGACTTGTTATTATCATATTTATTTTTAGATTGGAATTTGTTTATTTTTTTCCTGTTATGTTCAGAAACACTTTTAAAAAAGGATACCTCCCCTTGAAATTTCATGCAATGAACAATGTACCACCATACAATGTATTACATCATTAATCGAACAGGCCTTATTACATATTTGAAGACGACTATGTTTATGCACATAATAAACTTTAATTTGCTGATTTGACATATTCAGTCTCATTCCTGGCCTCAAAATCCATTTGTCAACCTGAAATTTCTTCTCAGATGTCCTGGCAGGCCACTTGAAAAACAAACAACAAAAGAGGCAAGCCCTGGCATGATCTAATAAATTGGTGCATGAAAGTATTTGTGATATTTTGTGATACAGAGTCAAGTCAAGTCAATTATTGCAAGTGGTTTTGTAAGTTGACTAAAAGTTTGAATTGATTTGAAATTTACCATACTATATGCGGAATCAACTATTTATTTTTTTCTCTTTTTTTCATAGCATAAGTGTGGAAGCACTGGAAATTGGGGACTACTTATATCCCCAAGAACAGATCTCGGACCATGACAGCACATCTTCATGGCTTCCAGAAGACTTTCATGACATGTAATTCTATTTCAAATATTTCTCTAATAGCTCACATAAGTCTTATTCAGAAGTTGTGTGTTCATCTGCCAGTTTTATATGTCTGTCTGTGTAAACACTGAAGATGTATTTAGCCATTATAAACCCTACTTTTGGTGCACATCACTCAAGGTGTAATGCACAAACTGTAGGGACAGTTTACAGTGGACAATATTCAGCAAGTGGATGTTCATCTTACAAGCAAAGATGCAAGGTTGCTTTTTCATCATAAACCAAGACATGTCTTCATAAAACAGTTCAAATGTTACAAAGTGTTATAATCGACTGTTTAACAGCATGCAGTATGTATTAAAGTGTCTTGTGTTGATAATTGGAGATTGCAGAATACTCACTTTATTAAGAATGGATGTTATCATGAGAATTGGTATATTTGGCTTTCACATCATTCTACTAGACCACCAGCCCAAGCAGACTGCATGGGCATTGTGGAAGAAGTCTTTGGCGATGCAGATGATGGGGGAGAAGATGAGGAAGATGAGGAAGAGGAGGAAAAAGAAGCGGAGGCAACAAGATCTGGAATGCACAAAAAGTTGGATTCCGCTGAGGAAGCGCAGCAATGTCAGATGTACTTGGTGACAGCCTCCATCATCAAAGAGCTGGCAGCTGCAGCAAGGCCAGCGTGCAAAGTCTGCGGTGGCAGAACAGATGTCACAGTTCATCCTGTCGGCACATCGGGTCATATCGAATGGGTATATTGTGCAAAACAAAAACTCATTTTTTTTTATACAAGTACTTTTATTAGTTTAAAGTTCAACCTAACAGCACCTTCTCTTGACACATTTTTAAAAAAGGGCTTCATAAAAAAACTATGATATCACGTAGTGTCAAGACCAGACTGTACATCAAGATCAACACCCTAGATAAATATTGAAGGTATCAGTGTGCTGTGGTCATATGGTGAAATCCCTTCATTTTAGCCATGTCAGGCATTTGCAAAGAATTTATCAGTGTATATGCTACCACATTTGTATATGAGCACTGAAGGAATGTTGTCATAATGTGCATTAAATGAATGCATATTGCAAAACAATAAAGAAAATGGGGGTAATGACCTTTGTCACTTCCGGGAATAAATTGTGCAGTTGGTTGCCTTTTAAAAATTGCAGATAGGTGATAATTATTCATATATGTAAAAATGATAAGTATGTTCATGTATGTGATATACAGACACAGACACACACTCACACACAAATAGATATTGGAGAACTATTCTAAAGCATCAGACTGTCTAACACCACGTTGACTTCCTTTGGTGGCAATTGTAGACAGATTTTACTGTTGGCATTATAGTATCCTTAAACACATTTAATGTCTATATATGAGAATAGCAAAAGAAAAAAAAATATTTATATTTTTTTGATACTGTGTGTGTGAATAAATGTTTGGTCTTTAATTCTACTTGATGCAGGCTTGTAGACATGGCCACATCGACAAATATTGTCTACAAGAGACATTAAATAGAACTCACGTCGGAGACCTGAAGTTGGGGGCTGCCATCCTGCTTTCTGGAAATAACTACCAGAAAGTTAAATTCATGGCCGACATCCTGGGATGGCACATCCTTAGCCGAAGAGTGTTCTATGCCATCCAGCATCACTACATATGCCCTGAAGTTGAGTCCACTTTTGGGGGGATGTTGCAGAAGAATATTCATGATGTGCAAGGCCAGGAAGTTGTGGTGTGCGGTAAGGATATGCATGATGTTATTGCTGGTGCACTTTTCACAAATGCTTTTCAATTATCAGATGATAGCTTTTATGTGAACTGATTCACATCGATGTTGATAAAGTAACATAAGCCAGTATGTGTGTCATAATAAAATGGGTCAAAGGTGGAGAGAAAAAGGCTCCGAGCCCAAGAGCATGTACTTGCTCTCAGAACAATTTAACCATCCACAATGAAAACTGGTTAAAGGAATAAAAGCACTTCATACATTTGTGGTTATGTTAAACTTTCAATCATGCCTGGTGTCATTTTTGTAATTTTTGTAATTTTTAAATTTTTCTGCCATTCATGTGAAACTGTTGTCTCACATTATCTGTTGACCCGGTAGGAGAGCCATGTAGTATAGCTGAGGCATATTAGCCACTTTAGTGACATTTCTAGTTTGTTTTCAATAGTGTTTTTGCATGTGTAACACTGGTAAATGAAATATAATCTTTATTTCACTTCCTTGTATATGAGGCCCTTGAAATATAAACATGCATGTAGGTTTAGGTCGCTTTAGTGAATACTATGAAAAGGCACCTGGCAAAGTTTAACAGCAAAATTCAAATATCTCACACAGTCCAGCTAAACCTCAAGACCTTCTTTGCTTAATATACTCTTTTGACTGCAGGTGATGCGAGGAATGACTCGCCGGGATTCAGTGCCCAGTACTGCACTTACACTACTCTCGACCATTCTACGAAAAGCATCCTAGATGTCCAGTTTGTGGATAAACGGGAAACAGGGGATAAATCCCCCAACATGGAAACTCTGGCCCTTGTTCGAGCAATCGAAACAGTATCCGGCAAGGGCGTGAAGATCGCAGAAGTGATCACTGACGCCCATCCAGTGATCACAGCACTGCTTAGTAAGCATATTCTGTTTAAAAATGAAGTAAAGCTGGCTTTTGAAGTTTTCAGAAGCAGCCTTGCATTACCTTATTTAAATGTTACAACATGGAATGCATAGATAGTGCATATTTGCATACAGTCAACCCTGCCTAGTTGTAAGTTGATTGGAGTGGAGAAATAGCTTTGACTTAGAGAAAAATAAATTTGTGCAATGTTAATTTAATCAATACAATACATGAGAATGGGACTTGAAAAGATGATGTACATAGCCAATTATTTTATGTTTGTGTGTTTTGGTTATGAAAGTTTTTAACTTACCTGGGCTATTTAGCGAGCTTGAATTCCTGGGGGGGGGGGGCCTTCAGATCTCGGCCGTTGAATCCGTGATCGCCGCAAAATTTTGCATGAACATAAAGCCAGATGTAATCTACAAGACTGCTTAGTTAAATTTTCAAAAAAATGTGCATTTTTTATTTTAAATCAATTAATTTATGCAAATATATGCAAAAAAACTAATTTCGTCTGTAATTGGCTTATAAAAGCTTATGGAATGCTGATTTTTGGGGTAAATATTTTTAGTGACATTCCAAACTTTGTGAGAAAAAGAATTTCAGTATCATAATTAATTTCTTACGTTTTTTATTGTTTTGTCAAGTTTTTAATGTATTTCTTTGTTTTTAAAAACTTTTATTTGTGTTATTTTTTCAGCAGAAAATGTCACACACATTTTTTGAAGCATAATTATTCTAAAATAAATTGATTTCAGCCATTAGAATTAAAACATGAATCTTTATATGAATTAATTGAAAAAACAATTTGTATTGACTTTGTATACAAAATCACGTTTTCGAGCAAGTTTGGGGTTGACGAAAATTTTTTAAAGGGGTGTGGCTTCGGAACGGTATGCCTGGGCGCAACAAATTTGGTCTCAAAAGTTGCGCGAAACTTGAAAGTAAAAAGTCAGTGAACGGCGCGGTCAAAAACATTTTGCGCCGGAATGGTTGCAGAATTCATTGACCCCCCCCCCCCCCAAGTAATGTAGAATGAGGGGAAAAGACAAACATGATGTATGTGATGCCTTTGACTGCATTTTACATTAGAAATCAATTTTGGAGCAAAAGTTATTACTTTACATGTAATTGAAGGAAGAAAATTAATTTACAGGTTGAAAAGTGGATTCTGCCTGGATGTTGCATGCATCCGACTTTGTGTCCCAGTGTTTGCCTTGTAATGTAATAATGTTCTGCACATTTGTGTCCGTAGAAAAAAGACACAGTTGATCAGCAGGACAATTCTATCACAAGACTTCACAGATTTCAATTGTTGTTTTCATCTCACCTTTTTTTCTTGACAGAGAGGGAATACCCAGAGATCCTTCACAGCTGGGATGTTTGGCACGGGGCCAAAAACATCGGGAAGAAAGTGGCCAAGGTATCTGATCAACATTTTTTTTGGCAGTTTAGTATAATCACTGTTACAGATTTTGGTATTGAAGTCTGCATTGCCGGGCCTCAAAATCTGTATATTTATCTGTATATTGCTGCATGAAAAGTTGAAAATTGAAAGAAGAAAGATGAATAACATGGTTTGTTTGTGTTTCCAAATCTTTCCTTAGCACACAGTCTTTTTTTATTGTAGTCTTGATCCATCCAAATGTATGTCTTCCAGTTATGTTCACAAATTTCTACCAGTGATGCTTATTATGATATCAGTTTTGAAGTATAAATTCATGTTTCTGCATTATAGTTGTAGATTTGAAATATTTGTGATTTTTTGTTCCTTTTTTTTTTTCTTTCTTTTATTTTCATCAGGCATCTAGCACTGTGAGAAATCAAGCTTTGAAGTACTGGGTGAAGCACATCACCAATCATTTCTGGTTTTGTGCAGAGACATGTGGCGGCGACATTGACCTCTTTTTTGTATGTATGGAATATTTATCTATGAATTTATTAATCATTAGTTTATTAATTATCATTATTTCATGTATTATTATCTATTCATGTATTTGACTTCACATTATGTATTTACAGTACATTTTAAAGACGATAGTCTGCAAAAGTCAGTGATACTTACCTTTTGATTAATTTCATCTTTCACTACACTACTGAATGCCAAACACCATTTTGATCTTGAAAATGTTAATTTTTAGAGGGAAAAGGTGAAATTAAACTTTTATTCCTTTTTTTTTTCAGTTAGGTCAAGTGATATCTTAGGTAACCATGACATTAAATTTTGTGTGTATAAATCTTTGTTCGCTGCTGATATATTAGCTTTGCTGTGAATCATGTCATCAATGTATCATATTTATGTGCAAGCAAGGAGATGTTACAGAGATGGGGTGGCAACTCTTCGTAGTTCATGCAAACATATGTATGGGTTCAAGGCGTTACAATGGGATGTCTAGCATTCATTCCACTACACTTTGAAGTCATGCGCTGCACTGCTCTAGTTGCAAGGCAAAGTTTGGAGATGAAGAGTGCATTTCACCTTTTGTTGAATTACAAGCTTTATTTCAACCTAAAATTTTAAATGAAATATGCGAATTGATGTAGACTACTTCAAGAAAGAGTTCAATATAATTAATATGTATTTCTAGTATCTTTGGAATGCGCAAATTGAAATGAAATGATAGGCCCTCTTTAAAACCAAATATTTTTTTATGCCTCCGCCACGAAGTGGTGCCGGAGGCATTATGTTTTCGGGTTGTCGGCCGTCCGCCCTTCTGTCCGTCCGTAATGAGTTTTGTGGACGAGGTAACTATCAGCACATTTTGAGGTATCCTGATGAAACTTGGCATGTATGTGTATTAGGGATTGAAGTTGTGCCTACCAACTTTTTGGTGGGCATGCACATGCTCAAGGTCAAAGGTCAAGGTCAAATACATAAAATTTCACTATTTCTATCATATCTGTGCAATGCCTGAGGATAATTGCTTGAAACTTAGTGTATACATGTATTACCCGATTAAGATTCTCTGGTGAAAGTTTGGGTCATGAGGTCAAAAGGTCTGAAGGTCAAGTAAAGATATTAAAACTTCACCTTTTTTCTGTGTACCTTTGAAATCGTTCAAGGTATCTTCATGGAGCATAGTATATATATGATACATGTACTGACTGTTAGTGATTATCTAGAGAATTTAGGGTTCATGGGGTCAAAGGTCAGGGGTCAAATGTCAAGGGCAACACTTCATACTTTTACTATTTCCCTCATGTTTATGCAATGCCAGCAGGATTATTATTTTTTTCACTTTATGTATGCATGTATAACCTAATAGAGATTCACTGGAAAGTTTTTTTCTGTGTCTTTTGTTTTTGCCTCGAAGGTCAAAACGTCAAAGATCGAAAGTGCTGAACTAACTTTTTCCTCCATATCTTGGAAATTTCTCAAGTTATCTTGAAACGTACTTCATATTTATGCATGTTCTTACTGATAGTAATTATCTTATGAATTTCAGATGGTAACAATGTACTTTTCAATACAGAAATTGCGCTTTTTCTCTATACCTTAAAAATTACTCAGTGCATAAACGTATGAATGGGTCAAAGTCAAGATGAAGTCCTTAAATCCTGAATACATGCTCTCCTATTCATCCAATTAAACCTAGGTCAAGGAAGGTGAACATTCAACACATTTGTGACAAACTTGTCATTTTAATATGTTGCCAATTTTGTGAAAATGTAATCACACATTGTCCACATGTATTATCTAGACCTATTACAAGAATCATGCATTATGGCGGAGGCATACCAGTCGCCATAGCGACATTTCTAGTCTATAATGCACTTATTTCTGCATGTTAGGTTTCTTCCATTTAATTCGGTATATTTTGATCTTTCAAATAAAGTACTTCGCTAAAGCATGTTCCAGCCTGCTTTTAAACTTGTTGCTGTTAGAATTATCAGTTTTACACTGCATTTTGATTTGCTGCTCTAATTGATGGTACACAAATTCATTGTAGACATCACATTTAAAGAGAGCGAATTCCAGTAGGGGCAAGTATTTCTTGATGTAAGAGCGCTATAGTCCCGATTATTTGCAGTAGTTGTCTCTCCTTCTTTAGCACCTCCCTGGTGCAACCCCACATAATGATCTTCCAGTGGTACTTTTTGCCAAAAAAAAAAAAAAAAAACATATTTAGAAATTATTTGTAACTGTGAAACTATTTTTTTCCTCCCTGCATCAGTTCGATTAATTGAAATTTGTCTGAATTAAATTGCATACATGTATGTTTTTACCTCGTTACATGTTCACAGTAATGTGAAGACACAAAATGTAGCTTTGGGACATACGACAAGTCCTTGGCACTTTCTTGGTTACATTTATAAAGTAAGAGCTTCTTTTGTGTGTCTTATAATGTGATTTCCAGAACAAGTGGAGAGGAATTGTGCATCATGTGTGCAACACGCATGAATGGTTGCTGACAGGGGGATACGGGGGCCAGCCACGGTGTGAACACGGGGATTTGCCGGAGAGGCAGGAATGGCTGTCACCTGGGACGCCACCCCACGATGCACTTGTTCGCATTGTGTTAGACAAAAAGTTCATCAACACCCTCGTGAAGTTTGTGAACTTCAGGTAAATGTTCCCTCTTCATAATATAGCCATCCTTCGTTTAGTCTACCGAATATGATGCATAGTTCCAATGGCTTCCCTTCTTTTGATGGTGGTCTGGGAAGAGTCATTGAGATATTTAGTTATCCTGCATGTATTTTGTCATTTTCATGTAGACATTTGTGCATGCCTTCACGTCTTGTATTTATGTTCCATTGTTAGTAAGTGCATGTACATAGATATGTAAATAAACAGAGAGGTTGTTGTGTGCTTTCTTTCTATTCACCTTTATGAAATGATGTGTCTCAGTTGTAAGGCACACTCAACGACAGCATCTGGCACAAAACAGCAATTGTAGAAGAGATTCAGATGGTCGTACTGAGTAAAAAATAAAAATGATAAGTACCTCCTGCATAACCTAGTATTAGCATAATGCTGTTTAGTGCCAAGGAAATGTCAATTTATCTGGCATTTTTTGACTTTTGGTTTGTTTGTTTTTTTACCTCTCGTGCATTTCAGGCACACTGGTGAACTGGAATCACTGCATAACCACATATTGATGTACTGTGCGAAGAGGTACTCCTTTGGGTAAGGATAATTTGCCAGCATTTACAAACGAGTTTTATGTTTGTTTGTATGTTTTATTTTGGTTTTGTTGTTGTTTTATCTTTGGATAGATGAAAAAAATGCTTTGTAACAAAACTCTACTCTATAGCTCTTAAAACTGATTTCTCCGTAATAAAGCAAAATTTGGCTCAATTAGCTTTACAGTTGTATGTCATTATTTTCATGTTAATGATTATGAAGAATTAGACACATAATCAATGCTGAGAAATATTCAAAATGAAAGTTTTCTCAATTGCAGGCCACAATCTGTGTGAGGAAATATGTTGAATTATCCTCAATTTATTGATGATAGCCATTATGTAAAGTTTTGATGTATATTTATTCATGAAATTAGACTATGGAGCAATGTAATTAACCCTATTTCCACTTGGGGGGAGGGGGGGGGGGCAATTTGCCCCCAACCCCGACATTTCGCATGATTATTTCGCAACGAGCAATGGTCTTGCCACCACATTTTAGGACTTTATTCTTTCAAGTATCACGGAACCTTTGAGACCAAATTTGTTGCTCCCGGCCATACCGTTTTGAAGCCACGCCCCTTTGAAAAAAATTTGTTGACCCCCAAAATTGCTCAAAAACATGATTTTGTGGACAAATCCAATGTAAATTTTGTTTTTTCAATCAATTCATGTAAAAATAGATACATTTACTTTCAATGGCTGATGATTTATTTTAGCTTGATAATGTTCTATAAAGTTTCTGCGGCAAATTTTGACGCTAAAAAACAAAGCGAAATACATAAGAAATTCAATACACATTACAATACATTAAAAAAGTATGAAGCCGAAATTTTTGTTCAATATTATTGTTGAGGAAATTGAAAAAAAAAAAATATGTTTACCAAAAATTAGAAGTCTTGGAGCTGTAGTGTTAGACTTCTAGGCGAACAATTATTCTTGTATAAATTAGCATGAATCAAGTAATATAAAATACATGGATTAGAATTTGAAAAATATAACTATATAATCTGTTAGATGACATTGACCTCTACCTCACGCGATCCACGACAGAGATCCGAAGAAGGGGGGCCAAAAAGCCCCCGATGGTTTCAAGTCCCAAGAAAAACCTTGTGGGATTAGGGTTTATGAATATTGATTTGACTACCGGTATATTAATATGAATCAAAATTGATATCAAGATATCACTACATCAACATGAGGCATGCACATTTGCCCAAGGGGTCATGACCTCCTAATCATTTTCTGCTCATGCACTTCTTTGTGCTTGTTTGCATGAAGGTGGATGGCAGCTGTGCGGAAAAAAAAAATAGCACTCACTAAATATCCAGGAGTAAGTACACTTGTGTAAAACATTTAGATGTTAAACATTTCATTGATGTGCAGGTACGCTGCTTACAGAGCCCGTAATCTGTTGGCCATGATTGATTATCAAGAACACAAGGACAGACCTATGGCTCTTGACAAGGAGGGAGCGCCAAAGTAAGCTACTTCGTATTTCCACAATTAAAGGGTATTACAGTGTATTCCATGATGTTGCTTTTTTTACATTTTTGATATTGTTTCCAAGATGTATTGCTACATGAGAACATGTGTAACAATCATCAGATTTATATGTGTTTACTGTTAACATAAGTATAAAGGTCAAGTATGAAATGTAAATAGAAAATTTGTTATTCAACTGAAACTCTTATATTCATTTGAAAAGGTAATGATAGTCCCTAAATAAGATTGAACACTGCACTCCTGCATAAAACATGAAATGTATAAGGGGTATAGTATTTAGGAATCGGCATGTGGTAGAATGGGTGGTCTGTTGCAAATCTTGCATCACAACCTCCTACAGTTTTGAAGCAATTTAAGGGTAACTTGGGGGTACATGATGACATTGAAGTGTACATGTAGATGTTTAAGACATTTTTGTGTGTGTGTGTGTGTGTGTGTGTGTGTGTTTATAGCATGAAGCCTTGCTATAGTATCTGCAATTTTCCCAAAACATCGTGGAGAGAAGTGCTTCTTCAGTATTTAAGCAATTTATTTCAAATTAGGTATGTATACTCAACTATTGTTCAGTTATGCAAGACACCCTCCCTGTTCGTACCCGACAAGGCCTTACCATGGTACCTGCATATTTATTGTGGAATGAACTACTTCAACAATTGAACATTTGAAAAATTAAACAAATTAAACAATTACATGCATGCATGCATACACATACTCACATACACACAGGCACTGATTAAATATTTTTTCATAGAAGCCGACCATCTGGAGTGAGGGTATTAAAGGGACTGTACAGTACTGGCTGAGGTTAGGATTCAGCTTATGTTTTGTGAGATATTCAGAAACATCTTTGAACTGTTAAAGAGCATACAATTCAAAGGGATTCAAAACATCATTTGATGAAAATCAGTTTTGATATAATTGAGATGTCTAAAAAATGATGTGGCATGGCAATTTTATTAGGAATTGTCTTTTTTATATATATATCAGCCATTTAAAGGCCGATTTTTATCAACCAAATGTTGAATGCTTCTTGAAATGACATGCTCTTTTACAGTTTGTAAGATATTTCTCATTATATCGTCCCCCCCCCCCCCAAAAAAAAAAAAAACAGTGATGAACCTGAATCGTCAGCTCAACCAGTACTGTACAGTCGCATTAATCACCTTCAGTGATAGTTATAGGTAGACTTGAGTATGCTACAAATGTTGGCAATTAAGAATAGCATACGTCTACTGCAAGCCTAAATATGATTTTAAGCAGATTGATTAATCAAATTCTGGGACTATGATTTTATGTTCTGGTAAATATCAGGCTATTCTTTTGATAAACAAACAAAATATCATTGATATTTCATTATTTGGCCTTTAGGGTGTACATAAACATAAAGATATAAGTCCAGCGTCATATGCATGAATTCTCATAGAGTGTATATAGAAACTGTGAAGCAAAGTTATCACTTATTGAAATGTTATAATTGGTCGTATTGTGGTAAAGCCCAGTTGAAGCCGAAAATCAACCCACCATCATTACAGTATCCTCTCTCTCACTGTGCACATGCCGTATTGTGTTAAAATCAAAGATCTTGATATTTGGTATCTGTATAAGTATCGAAGATAATATGATATGTTGGAATATCCATTGCAGATTGTATCAAATGGACACTGTGTAAAAATGGAGACATCAATTTAAATATCCCACAAGGTTTGCTCTGCAGTGTCTCAGGTTTACACCTACTTGGTTATGTTATCCACAGGTCTGACATCACATAAACAGGAAACTCAAAAAAATTTGATTATATCATAAATAAACAAAATGTAAACACATTCTATAGTCAGTTCTGTCCTTTTTAAAACAAGTCTGACAGCGACATCTTTTATTGTTTCACTTTTCTCTGGAAAATAGGCTCACAACTCACAAAAGTTAACCAAAATGAATTTTAACATATGTTTTAAAATGATATATAGCTTTCGTTAATAACCAGAAACTTTCTAGAACCCATTCAAATATTGATTAAAATAAAAGAGAGTTATATGAGCAGTTTCATAAGCGTGAAAAAAAGTATATGGTCACTCACATGTTGTGTGTAGAATTGGCAATCAGAATTACAGCCAAAGAAGAATTTGTCAAAAGAAAATACCTAGAAAACACTGCTCATTTGTCAGTGTTGATCATTTTTATAAGCCACCTAATTTCTGTCTGCAGATTTACTGTCACAGATGGGACAAACATTGACAATCTGAGTCTGTCTGCCAAAATGACTAATTTGGTCCAATACACAAAATCCTAATCTACAATTTTCTGTTGATTTTTATGCTGGGTGGTCACAAATCATACCTCAAGGAGACAAGTTTGCTTATAGTTTTGTAAACATAGCCAGTATGCTTGTTTAAATGGTTATGTTATGTACCTGAAATGCAGTTCAAAAATGTTTTCAATAGCAAGCTTTGATATCAGCATGGTAAACTCATGGAACATTTTACATGGTTGGTGTCTGGATTTACTTTCTGTTTTGTGCACTGGCAATGGAAAATGGTGTTGAAGAAAACATTTTGCATTCAAAACTGAAGTATAAAGAAAAAAACAACACCATACAGAAAAGTAATTGTCAAATACTATGCCAATCTGCTTGGATTTACATCTACAACTCTACCATTTGTCAACTTACTACTTGTTTATGTTTTTTATTAAAACAAAAAGGGTGAGGGCCAAATGGTCAAAACATGCTGGAGACTGGGTGCTCTTCAAAGTTCGGGCTCCGAAGAATTACAACTACCTTCCAGGTCTCATGACCCGAATTCTGCAGAGAAGACTAAGTGACAGCAAGCCAGTTCACCGTGCTGCAGATCCTCTCCCAACAGATCCGCGGAAAATCAGGGAGAGTCTTGCCAGGCATCCACAACCATCTATGGAAGAACTCCTGCAGAAAAGAAAAAGTCGGTTTACGTGAAGAATCTTGTCTGTCAGCAGGATGCTCAATAACAGAGTTTCAACAGGCATTACACTTTGTGTTGTCCGTCCAATTTGTCCTTCTGTCCATATGTCTGTCTATCTCTCCGTTCATAATCGATTTTATGAACAGAGTAACTTTAGAACCATCTGAGGTATCTACGTGAAAATTAGCATTTGTACAATGTACAGTATGTATGAATGGACAGAGTTGTGCCTGTCAAATTTTGGTTGCTCATACTCGGGATCAGGGTCCAATCCTCAAAAGGTCACTATTTCCCACATCTATGCAGTGTGTGTATATTTTCTTGAATCTTTACTAAATAAAGATTCCCATGGGAAGTTCTGGGGCATATTCTGTCTGATAGTAATGCTCTTAGAAATGTTGGGGTCATGGAGTCAAAGGTCTACAATTCTACAACTCATTGCTGATAATGAACCTTTTTTCTCCACAGCAGGTATTACTCAATGCATGAATTGAGTGATAAACAGTAATTATAACTTATAATACCAATATATGAATAGCATGATACAGGTTCAAAGCATTTCAACTATTTCAAGACAATACAGAGAAGCAAAAATATTACCTGAACAAAACAATTAAAGGGAAAAGAGCAAAACGAACAAACAACAGTGACTTCAAACTTTCCATGTCATCAACTAGCTGCGCAGTAGAAATAAGGTCTTACTTTGGAACAAAGAGGTTTCAAACTTTTTTTTTGTTCTGTTTTGTTTCATTTCACATGGGTTGTTTGTTTTTAAATTGATCTGTTTTATCTGCTGACGGTAATGAATTTAGATATATATGCATTCCAACACATTGATTCTGTAAGGAAAGATTGTGGTCATGGGGTCAAAGATAAAGGAAAAATGTTGAAATGGCACAATTTTCCCATATTGACAAAGAAACCTCAAAATATTGCAATGACTATTGATGTTCCTAGTTGAAGGTGATTTGAAGAAATGCAGGTCATGCAATCAGAGGGCAAGGGTCAATGATCAAGTGAAAATGGTCAGATACCTCAATGACTTCTCTCTTTACCAATGTAGCCATCCATCCTATTCACACCTAGTTGAAGGAAAGTAAGCCTTCAACTTATTTGTGGCAAACATGTTATCTTTTTTTATTTGTGTTGTTTTTGCCAGTTAGGTGTTGTGTCACATTGTCAAGTCATACTCCAAACCTACTGGGATAAACCATGTTTTATTGTGGAGGCATACCCGCTGACAGACAGCTGTAGTTGCATTTCTAGCTACCACTCGCCTAGTCAGGAGTGTACATTGTCATAATTTGTTGCCAGTGTTGTGAAACTGCTGTTTCACATTGCCAAGACATATACTCTAGACCTATTGAGAGAAACGATGCACTGCACTGGGGTAATACCAGTTGACACAATGACATTTCTTGTCACCGTTTACCTAGTCAGGCATCTAGATTGTCAAATTGTTGCTCAAAACTTGCTTGATCATTAATTTTACTTGTTATTGCACCTGACTGAAACATTGCCCTACATCAAAATAAATAAGCACTAAATTGATAAGTATTGTAGTTGTAGCCATCACGGACAGAATAGAACGACATAGAATTCGAAGCTACGATATCTCTAAACAGCCATCTTATCCAGTAGACCATTGATCGATGAGCTGCCTCCTAGCAGTCAGAGTTGATTCTGATCCTCGTAGCATGCAGCATATTATTCAAATTCATGAATATTTTGCCTCAAACTGTTTTTGTTGCAACAGGTTGACAAAACGCCCAACATTGACTTCTCATTTTCTCCAAAACCATTGCCCCAGGGCCATAGGCAAGAGCTTGTGTAGCACCCTGCTTTCAGTGATTTGAATGGACGTAAGAAACTACAATTGTACTTCCATGGTTCCTACATGGTAGAGTACTGAAGGTATTATTATGCTGTGGTACACACGTGAATAGAGTCTGGAATTTCATTTAAATATATTGTTTTGTAAGTGGAAGTAATGTTGCACCAATGGCAACTGTTTTTTTTTTTTCTTGCTAGAGCATTGTGTATCTAATCTAGTACCATAATTCATGAAGAAAATCAATTGATTTTAATTGATCTGTTGCAAATTGTAAAAATGTAAGAAATATTTTTCTGAAGCTCAGCACCTCTAATGATGCCCAGAGTTACAACAGTATGTATGTACTATTTATGCACTATGCATGAATATTTTGCGTAGAATACCAGGTACCAAAAGTATTGGAATTTTACAACAACCATGAAATATAAACAGTCACCAGATCATGTTAAAATTGTCAATATATTGGAGTACCATTTGTATTATTTCATGCAAGTAAGGAAGGTCATATGCTTACACAAGAATGCCTCAAGAAATCCAATGTAGTGGCTGTTTGGGTCGGGGTATCGTTGTCGTGTTTTCGTCACTACGCAACTGGGAATCACTACCCTGTTTTTGGCGCCAAGGTGGCCATGCTGCCATAAAACATAGGCTCTGTATGCTGTCCACCTCATGCGGTTGTGTTCCGCCCCTGGAGCCTGATTGTCATCCTCCCTGTTGCGCACGTCCCTCCAGAGGCGGCGCATGAGGTGGAGCAGAAACGGATCTAAAATGGCTCGGAAGTGCTGAAAAACAACAAGATGAGATGATCATGATAAGATTAGAAACATTGCTGCGATTGCAATGTTGTCAATATTTGTCTGATTGATTGAGAATTCATAGATAATGCAACAAGTGTTTGTGTAGTGTTAATCTTTCTTTGTTATTTCCTTGCTTTAGTTTGTCATATGTGAGTGGAAAGTTGCAGAATGTACATTTCTACTAGCTCAGTTTTATGTTGCAATTTTACTGGATGAAATGTCTGTTGATGGTATGACTTTTCAAATATTATATAATACTGGGCAGTAATGTCTTCGGTATTTTGTACACCAAGAAATACAGTGGTTCTTCTAAAGTCACACCTTGTGTAGTGTGTCATCAGAGAAAAGGTGAATCGTCTACATGGTAGTTTACTATTGCATGTTTACATTTCTCTGCTTTCTGCAAAACCATAAACTACTACGTATTCTGTTTTATGAAGTGCTTTAAAAAGAAATAGTACAACACAAAGTCCCATGCTGATCGATGAAGGAACTGCGCAGTATTAAAGCATACAAAAATGTTCTTTATTTTTCCAAACAGTTCATGTACTTAGTTGATGTACACTCGTTGTATTACTTCTTTGAATATGAAAAAACAAGTGAATCCCATAGATTTTCATTCAGTTACAATGAAGCATTTTTCATCAGAAAATTTAGTACATTTCGACCTGATTTTGCATCAAACATTATGTGCTAATGGCCAGAAAACATTGGTGCACAAGGTGAAGTTATTTTTTGATTAGCAGTGCATGTCATTGCTTTACTTTGTCGATGGTTGATATTATGAATTAAAAAGAGTATCAAAAGTTCATTGGAATAAAAAGTGTACATATATGTGATTTTTCATCAAAACAATCAATTGTATTGTAATCTTGTGCTGTTGGGAGATAACTTCTTGTGTAGAAATCCCAGATACTTGTATTAATTTATGACTCACCTCACTTCTGGAAATACACTTGTTAGGTGGTAGCCCACAACACACCATTTCAATGTCCCTGGGCATGGGTCGACAGTGATGGCATATGCACCATGCAGGCGACTGGTTGTCTGGCTCTGGGTCAGGCTGAGGAGGAGCTTTCAAGAGGTCCAGCAGCATACCACTGTGCCTCTCAGCTACACTCAGAAGTAGCTGCTGGACTTCCTGAAGATCCATACCGAGAATGAGCTCCTGCAGAAGTAAAGGAAGCAATGCTAGCTCAAATACACCTACATGTACCATACACACACACTGTACATGTATTTGTTTTCCATGTAGAAGGCTGCATAAGTATGCTAATTACTTCTAGACTGTTTCTTACAAGATAAGATTCATAAAAATTCAGTCATGCAATTATTTCCCATAACACGTTTGCACAACTGCTTACAACTTGTAGCATGTACACAATTTGAAGACTGTACAGTTGGTGGATATGAGAAGGTATAAGAACAGATAGATATTGATAACTACAAACAAGTAGAATTTTGTAGCAGTTTGAGGCCGTAGAGTACATTTCCTGGCTTTAGAAATCTACACCTTGTATAGTACAAAGAATGATTTCAAAATTATTTCACTTCTCTTCATCTGTTTATTATACCTATTTTACATGGAGATGAATACTGCATTTCATGTGTAAACAGAAAAAAAAAAACAGGAAAAAGGAAACATATTTGAGAACAAAACGAGAAGTTTAGTGATGTAAGCTTGCTTCAAATTAGTATGTGTGTCAGGATAACAATAAATCCAGATTGCAAACTCTGAGAAAAACATCTACAGTGTGTAGCGCTCTCACCCGAAGCTCCTCCAGTCGCTCTTCACGGCGTTCTGCGACGTGTGTTTGCAGTTGCCGCCCTAAGATGCCTCCCTCCCGGGCAGTTGGTCGCGTCCTTTTACGTGGACCGCCTCCAGCTTCCTCCGTTGCTGCTCGCTTCGAGCCTCGCTTCGAGTCTTGCTTAGAGCCTCGCTTAGAGCCTTTCTTCGAGCCTTGTTTCGAGCCTTTCTTCGAGCCTTGTTTCGAGCCTTTCTTCGAGCCTTGTTTCGAGCCTTGTTTCGAGCCTTTCTTCGAGCCTTTCTTCGAGCCTTGTTTCGAGCCTGTCTTCGAGCCTCGTTTCGAGCCTGACTTTGAATCTGGCTTTGAGCCCTTCTTTGAGCCCCTCTTTGAGCCCGGCTTCGAGGCCGCATCCCCTGTACACGTACTCGTCGACGGAATGTCTTGAGGCTAAACATAATGATGGGAAAGGGGCACAACATTCAATTTGTTGCGTTACGCTTGAAGTAACAGCAGGTACATCGTATCACTTTTTATTGCTGCAGGTTTACCCACATTGTTTGTTGTTTTTTGGCTGATCAAAGAATTTTCGAACTATCGAAGTTGTCTTTCAGTAAAAAGTCATACAATTACTGTACGCCTTTGTCAAAAGACGTAGTGTAGATGCGAGTTGATATAATTATTCATTAATATTTTTTTTGAATTTTTTTCACTTTGCTTAGTGCTTTTTTTTCTGATGTTGTTCATCAAATAATAAGATATTTGTCGGAAGCATTATTTGACAATAATACTAATAGATGCAATCGTGATTAGATCTTAAACGTTAGGTACTAGTATCCTTATGTCGAGTCAACATATACTCTTCAAGATCAAATGGTAGCCAACTAGAAAAGCTGAGAATGCACTGGAGAGTGCAAACCTCTGCCAAGCCCAAGCAGTTACTTTCCACCCATGATCTTGCTCTTCCCAAAGAGATTTTTCTCCTCTCTACCACCACTGGGGAAAAGCTCTTTGGGCTCTTCCATAGAGATCAGTGATTTCCATCGATAAGTCTACATGCTGAAAAATTGCCCGATTTCCTAATATAGAAGCTTTTTTTTTTCTTTTTTTTTTTTTGCGTCATAAACGCTCAGAGGTACAGGTACTACTACTAGGGCTAGAGAACACCACTTATAGTGCGCGCGTGCAAACCTCAACCCAAATACGCTCAGCCTGAACTCCCAAGTTCATTGGCCTAACGTTATAGGCTAGACTACCACTAACCAGTCAAAATATCAAAAATCCTTCATGAATCCCCCCCCCCCCCCATTCTTGGATCACTACCAAAAGTTAATAATTTGTTACACTGTACTTGTTTGCTTTCCTGCAAGTTTCATTCCAATCCGTTAACTACTTTTTGAGTTATTTTGCATACGGACAAACTGACAAACAAACCAACGGTAGCGAAAATAACCTCCTCCCTTGGCGGAGGCAAAAGTGCAATAAGCATTGTGCTCACAAATTGATCGAGTAATCACGCATCCTAGATAGTATCGTATGTACAAAGCGGATTGTTACCTACCGATTGATGTTCATCTCCTTCATCACGAAGGTAATACGGCAGCACGGGTATTTCGTCGTCACTGGAGCTGTCCATAAATGACGGATGTTGAAACATTATGTGATGATGATTGTAGAAAAAAAAAAAACAATTAGAATCTACGAAGCACTAAAGGAATTTCAAGCTTTCCGTCCTTCAAAAATCTTCGTCAGGAGAAAATGGTCTTAGCTGTTGGCGTGCACAGAATCTTTTGAACCTTTGCTTTTCCACACACGTCCTGGATTAGTTTACTGAAGAAGGCCCTATTGTTTTTTTGGTGATGCGCTCCTAATCCAATTAGTGTTTCGTTGTGGAAAGCAGTTTCAGTTGACGCACGCATCCCGTAAAGACAAGACTTGAAGGTCAATGTCACGCATTATTTACAGTATTTGTATGCAATCCAGGGTGTTCCACACTAGGGTTTTTTCCATGTCGCTGCGAAATGCTAAGTTTTTGCACGGCATCCTTCAAAACGTGCGACATTCCTCTCAATCACCCTCATGAACACGAGACACATTAGCACTCCTTTTTTTTTTTTCCTCATTTTCCTTTTCTTATTTTCTTTTTCTTATTTTCTTTTTTTTTTTTACCACACCATTCACCATTCACCACACCATTCACCCCATCATAATACTCGCTGAACACAACCAGGGCCCTGTTTCATAAAGCTGTTCGAAAAGTGTTTTTTTTTTAAATCATAGTCGGAATAACGGGGGTGTCCGGAGAAATTTATGACTGAGAGTGACCACCACGGCCCTGTTTCATAAAGTTGTTCGTAAAGTTACAACAACTTACGAGCGACTGGTGATCAGTTCTTGTGCTGAATTATTGAAATTCTGATAAATATACTGTACTAGTAAAAAGTTGTAACAGAACTGATCACCAGTCGCTCGTAAGTTGTTGTAACTTTACGAACAACTTTATGAAACAGGGCCGTGGTGGTCACTCTCAGTCATAAATTTCTCCGGACACCCCCGTTATTCCGACTATGATTTAAAAAAAAAAGAAAACAGGGAGACGGGTGGCATTGGATGTTAAAATATGGCTTATTCTGGACAGCAGAATGAGGTTTAAAAAACAGCAGGGCTGCCAACATCGGAAACTAGTTGAGAATGAGACTCCCATCGGCCAATTCTGTAAATTAGGAGTCAAAATGAGTGACGGATCAATAGAAATAATGTACATGCAAATGAAATAAAATTTTAGAGTGAGAAAGGACCAAAATGAGTGAGTCTCACTTTCAATGAGTGAGAGTTTGCAGCCCTGAAACAGTCAGTGTACTGTCCTAAGAAATATTGCAAGTTCAAGATGCCCTTGTCATTTCTCCTAGCATCTCCTTGAGGAGTTTTATTATCATATTAAAAATAATAATATTCAAAAGCCTTAGGAGTAAGGACGATTTATATTAACATTTCAAGAACAATTTAAAATCATATGCCATCATCAAACATAATATATTTTTTTCAAATACATTAATGATTTTTATCCTGGCATTGCAGAGTGATCATGGTGATCAAAGTGTTCAAAATAAGGCTTAGATAGCACCAGAGAGCATCTCGAACCCTAGAGCTGGACCCCGGCCGCCAGGGACTTCGCGCACACATACTTTCACGCGCAAGATCACCTTTTTTCTTTTTTCTTTTTTCTCTGCAACATGCTAGAATGTCAAGTTGTGGACCACCCTGATGCATGTTTAGATCCATAAGAGGTCTACATATTCAAATATTGCAATTATACATGAATGTTGATTTATACATGCATTTTTTTTTTGTTCCTTCTCATCGTATATTCTATGCCCCTCTCATTCCATGTATTGTATAAGGGGAACTTTTCCTGCACTGATTGCTTCAAATTCAGCTCGATATTTGTGAAATTTTCTTGTTGCCCACTGTCATTTATTTCCTTTGTCATCATCGCTCAAAACTTGAGAGTAGTTGACACTGTGCAGCCGTGTACATCCTGAAAATATTTTTCAAATAAAGTAAAATTCTAAGAAATCATTACAAATGTCCTTTGCGATATGTGTTGAGTCATGGCCATAAAATTCCACAGTGTAAGATATAAAATACTGTATATAATTTGGGGGTATTGTTTTGAGGAAATTTGACTGCAGCTGCAATATGCGCAGCAACAGCAAAGTATGTGTATTACATACCTACAAGATATGGACCTCAGCATACATCGCTGGCTGAACTGTAGGTCTAACGCCCAAGCTTTAGCAATGAAAATAGTAATCATACACACACACACACACACACACACACACACACACACACACACACACACACACACACACACACACACAATAAAAATAACTTGTACATGTATTGGTGTATGTTGGTCATGACGTATGAAAATATCTTCGGGTCCTTTACTAATACTTGAAAAATTATAATGCATTTATTTCTGCAGGCAATATGATTGCCATTGAATGGTACGACAGATGAGCATGCATTTTATTTATTTTTTGGGCGGATGTGTTGTATAGGGACTCAGCCTACTAATTCCCTTGCTGGGAAATGCTTTAAAAAAAAAAAGAAAAAAGAAGAAGAAAAAAAAAAAACGAGGAATGACGTGTTAGCTTGTACGCTGTACAACATTCACAGGTCATGTTCAGGGTCGGCCATCTCCAGTATCGCTTGCCCGTGCTAATCGACTACTCTCGACCAATCAATCGGTCATCTCCTAACCCCTTTTCTCCCCTCCCCCAATTCGGGTTCTGGATTCAGCAAGGTTTGATTTTTCTTAGCTCTCTCCATAACTTCGTATGCACAAAACCTGGGCCCGATTTCATGAAAGATGTTAGGATGACAACTCTTGCTGGAATGACAACTTTCAATAGCAAATACAGCCAATCAGCGACGCTGTATTCTTATCGTTACCATGACAATAGTAATTCCAGCAAAGAGTTGTCATCAAACAAACTCTTTATGAAATGGGGCAATGGTGCAATTTGTAAACTGATTTATGCCCGTAATAATGTTGCTTGTATTATGTATATGCATAGGCCCTAAAAAAGGTTGACTTTTTGTGCGTGTCGGTGGAAATAAACGAATATTCATTCTAGTAACCAGGAAAGTAGTTTCTTTTGTTACCGTGGCTTGTGAAACTGGAATTTATGTGCATATTTATAGCTTTCCTCCTCCTTGACACCACAATTCTCGAGGGATCGAGGCCTGTTCAGCAGTCAGTGCAGATACCAGGGTCTCTCCTAAAAAGATCTTGAAAATACTGCATGCAGCACGTACGTACGCGTATTAGTACCTGCGCTGCAGGAACGTGGCAGGTCAATGAACTTCTGTCTTTGCGATAACGCCTCCATTCACTCTCGTTGCGCTCGTGTTTGTGGCTTGTGTGTGTGTGTGTATACTTAGTACGTACGTGTGTTCTAATAGCGAGGTGGTCGTGAAAGTCCATCATCGGCGTGTAGCGAGGCGCACAAAACGATTTCGGTGGTTGGGCTGTCTGTGCCTTCTCGTATCGTGTGTGTATGTGTGTGTGTGTGTGCGGTCACCCCGTCTCCTGTAGCGCCGGGGAGCAAGGTCCATGCCACCTCCCTGGTATATATTTTGTAGTGCATAGCACGCAAGATGGATGGATAGTTTTGACAAAATGAGTGTCATGTCCAAACCAGGCGGCCCGCCCATGCGGGTTCGCCGACTGTATACTAACACAGAAATTAGGTCCATGATACTACCAGGGGTCTCACCTCCCTGACTAGTACATTGTACTCTACAAAAAATTTACCTCCTTGGCATTATCAGCACATGAGCAAGGAAGAACAGCTTTACACGTATACTAAACAGACATTTGCTTCTAGGTCATGTGCAATTATGAATGAAGAAAGAAAGGACAGAGTTCACATGGAGTAGGGAGACGGGAGACGGGTATAGATGTAGGCTATTCTCTGCCAACCGCTGAAATTGGGCTTGTTTCATGTACAAATGTACTTGACTAGGCTGTATTTCTATGACTAGAGTTATCAAGATCTTGATATGTGTGTGTGTGTGTGTGTGTGTGTACCTGTAATTCGCTCAAATGGGTGAGAAAATTTCTTCAAAGCCCGGTAGGGTCTTCCCTTTCTTTTTCTCTTTTGAATTATGCAAAGATAGCCCAGATGATCATCCGTCATTAAAAAAAAAAAAAAAAAAAAAAAAAAAAAAAAAAAGAGGAAAGTACCCACAAAACAATGTTAATAATTATTATGGCAATGGCATGCTTGGTCATTTCCACAGGGGATACGCAAAAACTAGATGACACACTGATACCATCCATACTGATCCTCTAGCTATGTCGCGAAAAATGTATTCTTTATTTTACTTTCTGAATGACAATGTTCATGACAACATTCTCCAAGAGCATGTGCGCCATAATCTTGAATTTTGGTAGGGGGCCTACTAAATGCAAAAGCTCCTTTTGCACTTTGTACGAGAGCCGTCACTGCACTGACCCCCTTGTGTACATCTCTATTGCATCTTGGACCTATAGAGCGTAATGGCTGTGAAGACGCAGACGAAAAAAAAGATAAACACACACACACACAAAAAAAAACCGAGATGATCACAACCTTGAAAACTTCTATTCCGATTAACAATTTTTTTTCCAAAACTGAAATGTCCATGCACCTTTGAAAAAAGATCGTACAATCACGCATAATTTATTATGCACGATTCCAAATATATTCGATGAAAATGCACTTAGTCCACCACTTGTCCATTGACCTCATCTTGAGCCCCCCCCCCCCCCATATCTCCTATGGTCGGGGAGGGGGTGGGGTCCGCTCACCCATTCCATGATTTTTTACAGTCTAGTTAATGTTCTTGTTTTCTCATTTTCCCTTGCATCTTTATAAGTATTTCATATCAGCTAACATCAAAATTTTAGATATGAATAACGAAAATGTAATAACATCCTGTGGCTATTTGTTTTACAGCGCACAGTTCCGGATTTCTGCGCTCTTGGCGCTCAAAAATGTGATTAAAAATATGATGACACTGTAACGTTCCTATTCCTCTTTGATACAACGTCTAAAAGATGAGAAAAATAACAAATAGCAAACACCAGATTAAAAGTTAAAAAGACTATTTTTATGAACATTATGGATTGCGCTCATAATTATTATAATCCTCAGTTTTCAAAAGCCCGCGCATTGCTGAGTTGATATCAGGGAGGTGGGCTTCGATCCCACCTTCCTGGGTATATTCTGAAAAACAGAAGCTTCCTCGCGTACGAGGATGTAGTCTTCTTCTTATTTCCATCACTGCATGTGCGATCAAGCTCTGACATATACCTTGATGTTTTTTTTGTTTTTTTTTGCATGAAAACATTTATTTTTCCACATGAAAATTCCACATTTTCCACATAAGTAATTTCGATTCTCAAGACGTATAAATAATTCTTCGCATGGGAGGGATGTTCCCCCAGTCCCCTCCCCATAGGTCAACCTCCATAAAGTTACAGTCCCTTTTATTGAAAGGACGCATAGAGAGAGAGATAGAGCAAAGGCTGATCAAATGCCAAATATCATGAGCACCATTTACCAGTCAGATTATTTTGAAGAAGTATAAATGCATTTTTCTTATTTTTAGGACTGGTAAATTTGCATATCCCACAAAATTGTGCACTACACTAAATCGCTTGATTTCAACTCAGTAAATGCCGAAGCTCTTTTGATATGCAAACCCGCTGGACATCCACTCCATTCGGTCCATTTCCATCATGCGTACACGGATCGAGATGTGAAAATGCCATTTGTTGTAGTCATTCACGTTGTCTCTGATTATGCCGTTGTGATTAATTTTTATTGACAACACTAGCAGATATTTCCCCAGAGTGCGTCAGTGCATTTCAGTTGTAAAAATGATAAAACAAACAAACAAACAAACAAACAGCAAAAACAAACAAACAAACAAACAAAATCCACAGTATAGGCCTACTGTTGGAGGGGGGTATAACCTTCGTGCATGCCTTGCAACATGACATGATTATATCGGGTATATAGCTTGAACGTGCATACATGCTCGAATATTGAAAGGTACAGTTACTGTATTGAATTACATTGTTGGGTATGCTATTATGAGTCCTATCTGCATGCAAGTGCGTATCGCTTCGTCTATAGATTCCGACCTTTATCATGTATTATCATAATTATTACAGTTTAGTTGTGTCGTCGACGACCAGTTCGTCTAATGACCGCAGCGCTCTTGAAATCTCCCACTTTACCAGTTCGTCTTCTTTTACCGGATGCCGACCACAGAACTCTAGTTCTACATGCCGACATGTCCATTTCTAAGTACTTCGTATCATAAGGAGGGCCGAGAGATGGACTGAGTTACAACTGGCTATAATTATTCAATCTGCTGTCAGTTTTCTATGGATGCTCAAAAGAATTCCACAGGTGCATTTGTGCCTTTGATGTTCGATGCTCGAAGCCGCTACCTTTCTGATCAATCTGAAGATTCATTTTTAACGCTAACATAATATCGGGTATAATGCTGCTCGTTTATACATCAAATGCAATGAAATTTCACCTAATGATAAAGTATATAAAACAAAAGTTAATTCCGTTCGAAAATAATTTTATGTGCAAAAGTGTAAATCTGAGCTGTATTTTGTGAAAGTGTTTAAAATTTTACCCTCATGGAAAGCCGGTTTTATCACTTTTCTCCATATTTCCACAAAATGAAACTACAGAATATGATACCATCTTCAAGTATAGTTCTTCATACATTAATATGTCAGATTAGCGTACAATCACGGACATTCGAGTAATTTTGATATACCATAGATTATCTATTTCAGCAATATTTGAGCAATTTCTATTCACGCACCCCCGTGCCTTTACCATAATATTGTCTACCGCCCATCGTTTGTAACCTAGTAGGGACAGCGAAAAGTAATTACCATCACAAAGACATAATCTTCCTTTGAAAGTGTGGCTGGTGATTATGCAATGAGACACGAGTCAATTTTCTTCGCATCTGAGCGGCAGATCCAGTTTGACACAATATAGTCCATGGGCCAGGACCTGAAAAATGGGTTATTGGTACCACCTGAGGTGGCAAAAACTTTTTGGTGTTATTTTGTTTGTCGGATATATATGCTTATCAAGCTATAAATGATGGCATTTCCAAATGAGTACAACTTAGTCATATTAAATGAATTTTTAACCAATTTGGTCTCGATTTTATATCCCTACTCCTGAATCGAAACTAACCACTATACAAAGAAGAGCACTGTCTTCTGTATGTTCACATAATGTGTTTTGTTGTAAACGCGGTCTTTAGTCTTTATTCGAGGCAGCGAAGAGAATATCCAAAGGCTTATGATGTCCACATTCTTTATCTAGAACAATGTACCGTTATCATATCTAAAGTTTCTAATAAAAGGGATTATCTACACCGTTTTTATATATACTACCTTCTCAACAAATACATCAGTTAAAAAAAGAAAATCACTCTGTTCATTTACAATATTATTTATTAAAATGTATTGTAGTGTACCGGTACATTGTTGTTGCACTATCTTTCATTGTTGGATGCATGGAAATAAAGCGACATTGGAGTGGTATTAGTGTTTTCACCGTAGCGTTTTCACTGGAAAATGATAAATGATTTAAATATACGGTAAAATTCACGAGGAATAGATTTATTGTTGTTGCTGTTTTTAGATAAAGGGATATACACTGTATTATAAGCTTTGGATATTCCCTTCGCCGTCTTGAATAAAGACAAAGCGCTGTGGACATCATAACCTTTGGATATTACCTTCGCTGCCTTGAATAAAGACTAAGCGCATCACGTTTACAACAGAACACCTGTGAACATACAGAAGACAGTGCTCTTCTTTGTATAGCGGTTGGTCTCGATTCAGAAGTATAGGGATATAACAACGAGACCAAATTGGTTAAAAATTCATTTATTATGACTAAGCTACTCATTTGGAAATATTATCATAGCTTGATAAGCATATCTATGCCCGACAAACAAAATGACACCAACAAGGTTTTGCCACCTCACGTGGTACCAATATCTGGCCTGGCCCATGGACTAAATACTTCAAGTATTTTTGAGTGGCGGCTTCGAGCATGGTTTCAAAGCGAATAAGACTGTTGTGACTCCATTTTTCGAACCCTCTTGATCACACTGCCGGATGTGTGTGTGTGTGGGAAAGTGGGGGGGGGGAGGTACCCTTCTTTTATTGTTGTTATTGTTGTTTTTGTTGTTGTTGAGATCAGAGAAAATAAAAGAAAGAAACGGGAGCGGCCCTTTCTCAATGCATCCATCCCCCTCCCCCTCTTTCCAGAATTCAAGGATCTATCATTCCTAGATTTGTATGTTTGTAATTTACGATATTTATGTGTAAGCATGATGAAAAATAATCTTTTAAATTTATTTGAAACAATGTTTCGAAGAAATCATTCCATTTGCTATCATTTGAGAACTTTGCTGACTCGGAACACCATCATTTACAAGGCCAAAAATATTGAAACTCGATCCCAAACAATGGTAACAGCTGAGACTTTGAATTCTTCTAAGAATAAATGAAAATTATTCCTATTGAGATCTTACAACCGAATTATATTCGTTTCATCATAGGCCTAAATCATTTTTTAGATAAAATGATATGTCGAATAGAAGTCCTTAGATCTTTAAATGTTCCTTTTATTGTATCGCAAGGGTTCGACACTAACGATGACCCGGGGACATCCAAAACGCCCGCAGGGCCACAAAAAAAAAAAAAATTGAAAAAGATAAAAAAAAAAAAATAAAATAAAAAAATCGGATGTTTGCCTTTACTTTTGGAAATGAACAGCGGTAACAATCGATGCTAAAATAAATGTCAATTTGCTTGAAATTTTGGAAATGAATGACTATATATCATTCGACTCCGTGATACTAAAATGAATGTCGGATCTTCGCTCATACTTTGGAAATGAATAATGATAATGATATTCATCCGTATAATTGACGACAAAATAAATGCCGGGTGTTTGCTTCTACGTTCGAAAGTACATAAAAGTAACATTTAGCTCCGGAAGATGCTAAAGTAAAAGTCGAATGATCGCTTTGACGTTCGGAGATGAATAACAGCAACTCCGTACGATGATTATGTCGGATGCTTACTTTTACTTTCGATTGTAAATAGCAATAACATTCGGCTCTGGAAGATGCTGAAATAAATGTCAGACAATTGCTTTTATAAGTTTGGACGTGAATAGCAGTAATATTCTGCTCCATATGATGCTAAAATAACTGTCGAAAGTTTACTTTTAAATTTCGAAATGAATAATAGCTGTAGCATTTAGATGCGTTCGATGATAGGTTCGAAATGAATATTCAACTTCAATAAAAATTGATAAATGCCGGGTGTTGCTTTTGTTCTATACGTTTGAAAGTAAACATCAATACCACTCAGCTCCGGATATGCTAAAATATTTCATTTTCTTCCAAATTTGATCTCATGCCAGATGACATCTGTAGTTCATTATTCCGAAGTACATGAATGTATCGTATGAGGGTCCCATATCGTACAAGCTTGAATTGCTTTTTAGCGGGACCCTCCATTTCTATCCTCACATTCTGTGTACAGTCACAAGTACTTCGCATAACAAGATGCAGCATTATAGGCCTAGAATGTACATATCTTATAGCAATATCGCAAATCAAAATCAACTACTTCCTGTAAAACTGGATATTTTCGCGCGACTAACTTTTGCCGGGTCAGAAAAGTTCCGCGTGTTTTTATCCGCGCGGAATCAAGACATCACGCACAGGAACGTATAAATGGCAAGCAAAAATATTCGCGTGTCTTTTATATTCGCGCTAGGTCCTGGTTGCGCGAAATTCGCGAAAAAATGCACCGTGAAAATTTCCAGTTTTACAGCTGTAAAAGTGGATATTTCGCGCGATTAATTTTTCGCGCTTGGCCAGGTAAGAAGAGTTTTGCGTGGAGTTTTTAATTCCGCGGAATCGAGACATGACACACAAAAACATATGACAAGCAAAAATATTTGCGTTTTTTTTTTTTTTTTTTTTTTTTGCGCTAGTTTCTGGTTGCGCGAAATGCGCGAAAATTTCAACACCGCGGAAATTTCCACTTTTACAGAGTAACTTATCATAACACATACTTTCAACCTGTGATGTGGCCATCTGCGAGACATTGCGACGAACCATCCATCTTTTTGTGAAGATGATACCGTGCATATACAGTACTCATGTAATGTATAGTATGATAATAATTTACACGAAAAAAATCCAGCCATTTATTGAACTCACAAACACACGCACAATAACGCATACATTGTGATTTCACCCTACCAGTCTTTGGGCAACAGTGAAAAAGTTCGAAAGGAGACGTATTTTAAAAAAATGACTGCATGTACGTGAAAAAAAAAAGGACATGAATACTTGAACATTTTACATAGTGTATCACCAGTTTCGGATACCTAGACTGTACATAGTACACTCTGTATACTGTACAACAGATTTACTGTAGGGCCTTCGCAGTCAATGTCGTTCACTCACTCTCGTCAACAGCTTTCCAAGATGTAGGAGGCCCTGAAGATGTTTTTATTATTTTTTTTTATTATTATAATATAATTACTTCTTTTTTTCTTTTTTTCTTTTTTTTTTTTTTACATCAGGGATGGGAAAGTTATTTACACAGCCCTTAGTTCCCGATCCCATTTTGAAACAGTAGGTCATTTACAAACGGTCATATCACAGGTCAGATCCCACTGGCATCGCTCTGACGTTGGTACACGTATAATTGCACGCACGGGACTTCAGTATTTATTATTATTCACGATGATCAGTGCTGGGTAAGAAACCGATAATCTATTAAAAAATTGGTATAGTTTTAGCCCAAAAAATGGAAGCAAAGGAAGAAGAAGAAGAAAGAAAGATAGAATGAATGAATGACATGAACAGCACATCAACATTGTTTGATGCCGGAACATGCCAGCACATTACAGTACATGTACTTAGAAAACAAACACACCCATGTAAACACATACAGTACAATCTGTCACGCACTCTCTGTCTGTACTGTCGGCTGTGCAGCGCAGTATACTGCCTGCGTGCAATGTCACGATGGATAGACGAAACGCAAGCAACCAGCCGGCCAGGAACTACTCGCGTGCTCCAACTAGCCTGTAAACATGCCCATTCTACGCAGGCAGTGTATGCATCGTGATCGTGGTTAGATTAGTTTCACTGCTGATAAAAAGAACCAAGGAAGTAAGAAGAGAGACCCATCCTATTCCTACATCACTCCCAGTTGCAGCTACTGCTGCGATTGATGGTGGTGGCCGTGGTTGTGATATCACAGTAACAACAGAACCTGAACAGCGCTCTTTACCGCTGCGCATGCATTCATCGCATCATCGTGCATTGTTATTGGCTTCGCGATGGTCCGTGTACTCGTGTACATGGATGGTAGGCTTGCGCGCACGTGTGTGTTTCTGTGCTTCGTGTGGCCGTACACTGACTGTACTGTACACGTACTAGCCAGGGTGTGGGGAGGATGGGAGGGTGAAAAGCTGGTTCGGTGTGCGCCGTTAGGTTACGTTCTTCCGCGGTGGATTGTGCGGATGGCAGAGTGAGTGTAGCAGTAGCTGCCATACGATGGCGCTCTTCAGTATTTCAAAATGTGTGGATTGACCGTTAGATCGGTCATGGATCGGTCTAAAAAAACTCCTGAACTCGGTAAATGGTATGGCTACATTTTGCGTGTTTTAAATTACTTAACGTTAATTATACTGATTAAGACTTTCATATTGGTGATTTTAATCCTCAACACACACCCTGGAACTATCTTAAGCCCTAAAACGAAATCATACCAAAGGAGAACTGGCACTTTAACTGATTGTGTACTTTGAGTGCCAGTTGGCACTTACAACCACATAGCATTTTACATACTTTCCAAAATCCCTAACTCAGAAAGGGTTAATCAGTTATTATTATTATTATTATTATTATTATTTATTCGGCATTTGCAAAACAATACAAGTGATAACAGAGAAACAGAATAAACAAACAAAACACATGAAAACAAAGTGTCAGGCTTTCCCTGTTGAGCTTCCCGAAGGAGCCGGGTTGGAAAAAAGCAATCAAAATCACTATGACCCTTGGGCCTCTCCAACCAACTTAAGGAAGCACATCAGGGAGTTGTTGAACATAAAAGAAAGGAAATAATACAATTTGAATTAAGCGTGTACACCAGATGGATTTTTTTTTCTTCAAACAAGCTAAAAATATTTTGGCAAATGGGTATACATTCCACCCCCCGTAAAAAGTTAACAGCATCATTGAATTTCAAGATGAGGGATAGCAGTTTGCTCTTCTCTATTCTCTTTGCAGAATAAAAGCAGATTGTTTGATCTGCCTCTCAAATCGCCATCAACTTAAACTGTAAATTTCCTCATAGAACTGATGATTGAAGTTTCCAACCGCTGAGATGTGTGAAGTTTCGTTCTGTTCTTTTCCTCACATCGACTCATCAAGTGTGTAATGCTGATACCACCAGTGAGGAAGTTGCAATAATTTGACACCAATGTCAATCTTCACATACTCTGAGCAAACCACGACTTACATTGTACAATGTATATGAGTAACAAAAAAAAGAAAAAAAAGATAAACAAGAGGTCTGCTTCTTTACATTTAGATGGAGTTTTGACATCTGTATCAAGCATTTCAGTTTAAATCAAAATAGAGATAGATCACATTTATAGGAAGGTGTGATGTTTAACTTCACCATATCTTAAACCCCTTGATGAAAACCTTGTGATTTTCTTGTCCTCTTCAACTTCACCAGGTGACAGTCCTGAGACATCTCCAACATCCTAGTCTGGTCTCCATGGAGGGAGTGGGCATCAATCCCCGCATCCTGGTGATGGAGCTGGCCCCCCTCGGCTCCCTCAACACCCTCCTCAGCAACGGGCGCATCAAGAACCGCAGCCTCCAGCACCGCATCGCCATGCAGGTGAGCTTGAGTGGATTCGTGCCATGGTGATAACTTTGATACTGTAAAAGTGGAGATTTTCGCAGTGTTGAAATTTTCATCCGTTTCGCACCACCAGAAACTAGCACAAAAATAAAAGCAAGCAAATATTTTTGCTTGCCATATGTTCCTGTAGATGATGTCTTGATTCCGCAGAATTAAAAGCACACGAAATTCATCTTAGCTGGCCAAGTGCGAAAAATTACTTGTGTGAAAATATCCACTTTTACGTAGATGGATAATAGTCATTGGGGACATTGCCATTTTGCTTTTAGGAGATACAATGATGATGGTGATGATGGTGATGATGGTGATGGTGATGATGGTGATGATGGTGATGATGATGATGATGATGATGGTGATGATGGTGGTGATGGTGGTGGTGGTGGTGGTGGTGGTGGTGGTGGTGGTGGTGATGGTGGTGATGGTGGTGATGGTGGTGATGGTGGTGATGGTGGTGATGGTGGTGATGGTGGTGATGGTGGTGATGGTGATGATGGTGATGATGGTGATGATGATGATGATGATGATGATGATGATGATGATGATGGTGATGATGGTGGTGATGGTGGTGATGGTGATGATGGTGGTGATGGTGGTGATGATGGTGATGATGGTGATGATGATGATGATGATGTTGGCAATTGTGGTGATGATGATGATGATATTAATAATAATGATTATGATTATTATAGTGGGCATCAACATACATGTTGATACAAGGTTGCATTTTGTGCTACTTAAATACTAATTGCTTCTTGGACCCCATTTCATTTATTAAAAAAAAAATGCTTTGAGAGCAACTCCTACTGCAATGTTACAATGTGTACATGTAGGTGTCATGGTAATGACAAGAATACTGCTTCTTGATTGGCTAGTGCTACACTATGAGAAGCTGCCATTCTAGCAAGAATTGCCATCATAACATGTCTCATGAAATAAGACCCATAATGTGAAAAATGTTAGAAACTTGTGGTGTTTTGATGTTTTACTTCCATTTGTTTGCATTTGACCAGGTGGCAGAGGGACTAGCCTTTCTGCACAAGAACAGGATAGTGTACCGAGACCTGAAGCCTGACAATGTCCTCATCTTCTCTCTAGCTCTTGGAATGCTGGTAAGAGAATCTTGATTCTTCAGAAACTCTGCTAATGCAGTTACTTTGGGAGTTCATTGGCTCTTGAATAAATCATTGTTTCCCAAATTAGCATTGGGAAGTGTTCTTCAAATCTATTTTTTTCCCAGATGCACATTAAAATCTAACCCCCTGTAAAACAATGAAGACTTTATAATGCAAATAATTGCACAATGATAAAAATCATAGTTGAAGGAAAAAAAAAACCAGAAAACTTCCAAATACAAAATGAATTTATGAAAATTTTAGATATGTTCTCTGTTGCATTAAGTATGCAGGTCGTGCTATTTTCCTTGTGTCTTCTAGATTTAACAAAATAATGCCTAAATTTGTATTATCTTGTAAGCTAGACAAGCACTGTGATAAGATCTGATGCCAATGAATGTGATGAGTGAACCACATACACATGTACATACATGTATGCCTGCGATGAAAATACAAAATATTCCTGTATCTGATGCTGTATTTTCATACAAATCGCTGCTCATCCGCCATCTGTAGTATCATTAGGATATCTGTAGTGATATCTCCATTTTATTGTTCTTTCAATTTTCACTTTTTGCAGCAAAATGCCAAGATTTCAGACTATGGCATCTCCAGGTTTGCCACTCCCTATGGTCTGAAGTCATCCGAGGGCACGCCTGGTTACAGGGCACCGGAGGTCATCCGCGGCAACAGCAATTATAACACAGAGGTCAGCAAACTTTTTGAAGAATGATGTGTGACTTTGCACAACAACATTTCATGTTTTTCACATTTGCTGATTAACTTTAAAAAAAAATATTGAACTTAAAGGACAAGTTCACCTTCATAGACATGTGGGTTGAGTGAATGCAGCAATATTAGTGGAACACATACGTGAGAGTTTAAGGAAAATCGGACAATCCGTTCAAAAGTTATGAATTTTTGAAGTTTGTGCTCACTCGAGGCTGGATGAGAAGACTACTATAGCTTGTGATGTCACATGTGTACAACGATATAAAGAAAGAATGAAGAAAATTCAACATATTTTCACTTTTCTCGCATAACAAAAGAACACTTGACTTCTCTCTTTCAGAAGGCAGGAGGAATAATATTACCCTTAACATATGTCAGTAACAAGTCGAAGAAATGTGCACTTTCTTCAAAAAGTGAAGATTTGTGAAATTCTCTTTTTATTTTCTTTATATCGCTGTACGCATATGACATCATGCACTGTAGTAGTCTTCTCATCCAGCAGTGAATGCACAGATATTTTAAAAATTCATAACTTTTGAACGGATTGTCCGATTTCCCCAAATTTTCACTGATGTGTTCTACTAATATTGTTGCATTCACTCAATCCACATGTCTATGAAGGTGGACTTGTCCTTTAATATAACTTTTAAGCTGTTTATACATGAAAACATCCAAATGCTTATTCCACTCGTAGGTTTCTTTCTCATCTGTTTCTCACACTACATTGTGTATTTTCTTTTTTCTTGCATATCCGTTTCTCCGTTTCTCCATTGCTGTTTCTGCAGTTCAATATCTCTACTGTACTTTGCTTTTACCAACTCTGTTCTCATCTAATTTGCACAAGTCCATTGTACTATAGAGGTTAGTTTGTTTTGTTTTCTTGTCTGTCTTTAATTTCCCTTATCTGCTTGGCATTTACTGTTTGCTCTACATTTTGTTTCAAAGAGGAAAGTGGCAGAAAGATGGCAATACTGCCCTGCAAAGCATCCACACCTGATTTAGGCATTGCTTTGAATTAAGTTTTCTGTGAAAACACTCACTAGATCTTGATTCTTGCATTTTGTCTCCTGCCAGGTGGATATCTATTCCTTTGGCATTCTGCTCTATGAGTTGGTCATGGAGGGACACAAGCCATTTGAGGAGCTGGAATTTAGGACCGAGATCGACGAAGCAGTCATCAAGGTGAGACTTATCCTGTTTTGTCCTGATTTGTTTTGTCTCGTGTACGTCTTTGTTTCCTAGATCATTTGTGTGCATATGTGTGTGTGTGTGTGTGTGTATGTGTGCTTCTTTGTGCCCCTATTGCTCTAGTATCTTTTTTCTTTCATACATGTACATGTACTTTGAATTAATTGAGTGGCCCACATTTCTACAAGCTTGTCTTTTATGTTGGCCTCTCTTTTCCTATAACAAGATGGTTTTGAACCAATAGTGTAAAACAGGTTATGCATTTGCTCATTTTTCTCTTTCGCTTTCAAATATACGTTCATTTATTTTGTACTATATTGACTTTTTGTGATTGCTGTATGTAAAAGAATTTTGTGATACTGGAAATAAAATTTGATATTAATTTGATTTAATTTAATTGGGCTTTGCATGCATTGCAACTTGTTCTGTCAAAATTCAGGTGATTGTGGTTCTCCAAACTCTTTTATACTTTGTCGAGTGCTGTTGATGATGGCATTAGACTTGCTCCGTGCCATTGTCGGTCATTGTCCACCTTAAGCAATTTTAGTCAAACTTGAAGAAAGTGTGCAAGATTTAAGTGGTGAAGTGACTGTTAGATTGAAATGATGAATGGAAGTTTTGTTGATTGGTTTGTCTGTGCTGCATAGGGCCAACACCTACCTCCTATCTGTGGGAAGGGAGTTCCCCCCTGGCCCGACCTCCAAGAACTCATTGACCACTGCACTGAGCATGTCCCAGAGAGCAGGCCAACGGTGAGTCCTATGATCTTCGGAAAATCTTGGCTGTCCACAAGACTGTGAGAAGAAATTTGCTGATCCTTTGAACTTATTGCTATGCTAAAAGTATTTAGAAAATGTTATGACAACATATGATATACTGTACATACTGTGTACACGCTGTATATCACATGCAAAAATAAGTCACCAGGATTTCACTAGAAAGAGTGTAACATACAAAGTGTATTTATTATAGTGTCATATTTGTTTGCAATTCTGGAATTGAAATACATTATCAAGTCTCTGTAGTTCTGAAACAAAACATAACTTTCTCTGAAAAAAAAATGGTATAAAATATTTATGATAGCAAGAACAAGTCATTCATATTTGTAGCATCCTATTGTTTACTGCTTCAAAGATAATAAAATCGTTTGTTATGATTCAGTTTGATGTTTCTCATATATGTAACTTGAAATGTGTGCTGTGTGAATAAAGTCTTTGTGTTTTTAATAAAACCTTCACTTTCTCTTCACAAAAGATAGCTTTTAATATTTCCAAGAAAAATAATGAGTTACAGCCTCTATGTACCTGTACATGTACATGTACATACTTACAGTTGTTTTGCAAAGATTCAGTTCAATATATTTGACTTGACCTATGTACTTGTCGAGTGACAATGAATTTGAATGATCACATATGAAGGCTGTGATCTTTTTTTAACCCCTCCCCCCATATCCCCTGCAGTCTCAGGAGGCCTTTGAGAGACTGAGTTCAGCTGAGATGTTATGTCTCAAACATGTCTTTCCACTCCTCAACGGCATCAACGTTGAGTGCCAGGCAGTCAGGGTGGGTCATCATATCATTGTTTAGTCTCTGTAAACTCCAGATCCCATGATTATTTTCATTATCATCATCGTCGTCGTCATTATCATGACGACGACAATGATGACGATGATGATGAAGATAATGATGATGGTGACAATGATGATGACAATGGCAATGACGATGGTGACGATAATGATGACGATGGCGATGATGGTGACGATATTGACGATGTTGATGATGATAACAATGATGAGGATGATGATGATGACAACGATGGCGATGATGATGATAATGATGATGATGCTGATTGTCACTTTTTCCATAATCGTAGTGCACTTTTGTGCTTGATCATTTAATGAAATTGTCGTAGATTACACTTCTCTGCGTGCTGCTAAAAATCCAGTGATTTCAAGAGTTGGTTATGGATAAAACAATAATAATGAGCCTGTATTCATATACATCGGATTGTATTAGAGGAGATTATGTAGTTTTAAATATTGACAACAATGTAAGTGTGGAACACTGTTTTCAGCACAAATATCAAATGAATAGTGTCATGTGAACAAGAATCTACCCAAGACTTGGCTCCAAAGATAAGAGAGAGCTAGAAAGTATACAGAAAACTTTCATCAGTTGGGAAAATATACTGTAAAGCAAGATATTTTTGTGACATGAAATTTTTGCGAATTGGAGACGACAGCCTTTTCCACGGCATGAAGTTTTCGCGAATTGCTACTAGCATCCAATGTATATAGTGTAGACAAGAACTTTCACGTACATTTTAATTTCACAAATCCTGGCTCTCGCGAAAAATCACGAATTTAAAATGTGCACAAACATTTCCAGTTTTACAGTATATCACAACAAAATTCTGTACAAAATTTTGTTTACAAGCTGATGCATCAATGTTTGAAGTTCTGACCAGAAGGTATCTTGATTTGTTGCTGTTGTTGTTTGCACAGTAAATCAGTATTGTTTGTGCCTGTGATGTTATTCACATTTTGTGTGTCTCTTTTCGATCCGGGTCCTCAGTACTGTCAGAAGGATGATGAGGAGAGAACTGAGATCTGGCTGGCGGGAGGTGAGAAGAATTCCACCATGTTTTCCTGGTTCCTCCTCAATGGCATTGAGCAGGATGCTGCTGTGCAGGTAGGTGAAGATAGAAGCACAGTCTCTCTTACCAATGCAGCAACCACTCTTGATTGCTAATTCTGCACATACATGTACATGTGTACGTACATATGCAAGACCATACACAAGAAACTTTCTGCAGGGGGCCAGAATTATGTCCCGTGTGCCCTACAAACAAAATTGTTGCAATTCTAAGATAATATGTTTATTTCAAGTATAGAATTGTTTGATTTGTGAAAGATAATCTTTTGTCGGATAGATATTCATATACATGTAATCACTCTGTTTTCACATTTCTGTTACATCTTTAAAAATGTACATGTGGTATTTGTCCCACAAAAAGGCATGCTTCAACCAACTGACCCTGCTTCCCATGTGTACAGCCCTGTATTTATGCAATACTGTGTAGTTGGTAAAAGTGAACTCTTCCTATGCAATTGCTGCAAGAGGGCAGTTGTAGTTTATACAAGTAACTCTTTGTTTAGGAGACCCGACATGGGATAACAAATTGCTCTCAAGAACCCCATCATCAGTGTAAAAGTTTCAACACCATTATTTCCTTTTCCCTCCATACATGTATCTTGTCTCTCTCCCAGGGCATGGTGATTCAGAAGGGGCGGGCCCTCTGCATGGTTGCCGTGGGACCCAACACCATGATCGTGGGCACCCAATCATGTGAGCTGTGTGTGATTGATGTCACATCCTGCCCCTACCAGGTCAGGCACTCCATACCGCAGCTAGCAGATGCAGTGCTCTGCCTGTCATGGCAAGCCAAGTAAGTACAGTGATCAGTGTCAATGTGTTAAGTGTTTAAAAGTAGATTACTGTTTGTTTGTTTTTTTCATTAGCTTGATGACAATACATATTTTTTTTCCTTCTTTTATTTAGCATGTCATGCTGTGCTTTGCATGTGATGGTAAGCCTCGGACATCGATCAATAAAATGTGTAAGAAGTTCCTGAAAATGTGCTTTGCCTTTCAAGCAAGGCTAAGGGGTGCAACAAGTGTAATTTGTAGAGTGTTCAAAACCAAGCTTTACCTATCATGGCAAGCCAAGTGATTACACAGCTGAGTGCGATTGTTACATGTTAGAAATCATGCTTTGTCTATAATGCCAGCTGAATGAGTGTAGTAGTGTAATGTGTAAAGTGTTAGAAACCAAGCTTTGCTCATCAAGGCAAGCCAAGTGAGTATATTGCTGAGTGTAATTTGTAAGATGTCGCAAACCTTGCTTTGTCTTCCACAGCAATCAAAGTAGATTTGTTGACATGAGTGTACTCTGCAAAGTACTAGAACCTGTTCAGGTAAAGGATGCATATTTATCCAGATCTCAAGATTGCTATTAATCACAGTAAAGTGTATGCTTTATACCTAGTGACATTAGGAATATGTAAGAGATTTAGTCATAATTTAATTGTGATGCTCAAAGCAGTGTTAGTATATTATGTTATCTCCATCAGTGAAACCAAGACCATGTACATTGTAAACCTGTACTGCACTCACTCTTCTATCAAACTAGCTAGCACTCAAGCGTCGCTACCTCTGAATGGTTCACACATGCTCTATCCCACATCAGTTAACATTTAGATCTCTACTGTGTGTCACCCTGGTCCATAAGGATATTTTGGATGTAGGGTTTCATCAGAGAAACCAGCCATGTCAGGATTTGATCCAAAGACGCTTTAATAAGACACGAAAGTGCACGCTAGTCCTGTACAAAACAAATGTACAGCGCGCGGTCCTCATGCGTATTATGCACATCACCTGAGACGCGCTGCCTTGACGCTTGATAAACAGCAGCAGCAGCTTCAGGGACAGCGCGTCTCAGGTGATGTGTGTCTTTGCCTGAGACTGTCTTTGAAGATGTTGTTGTTGTTTATCAAGCGTTTTGATTGTGAGATCATGTTGTTGCCAAATTTTTACCTCCACGAAATAATCCTTATTACTCTAAAGTCTCGTTCTTCAAAATAATCCACCTAATCGAAAAAAAGCTACAACTATAATTTTTAAATCTTTTTAAGATAATAAGAATAACACTACCTTTGGGAATGAATGATGTTCCTAGGTGTACTGAGTTTGTACTTAGCTCTCTTTTGTATCGTCATGTAGGGTAGCCATTTTGTGTCCATTTCTATCGCGCGCCTTCGTATCTTGTTATTTATTATCTTTGATTTGATCCCTGGACTCTGATTGGTAGGATGGTTGATGATCCTTAACCCTTTGTGTGCTTTGAGTGCTGATTGGCCCAGTAAATCCCAAAGCATTGCACACACTGTCCAAAGTCCCTGACATAAAAAAGGTTAAGTCCTCAACAAATCCACACACATTCTTTGTGTTTCATCTTCATCCACAGGAGGAGGGACGAGGGTAAGGTGTTTGCTGGACTGGCAAACGGGACGATTGCCGTCTTTCCTGCCAAGAAACTCAGAACGGTGAGTGTCACCGAACGACCTGCTGGAAGAAATTTCAGAAACATCAATATATAACTCCTTACAAACCCTTTGTCTTTTACAGTCATACACGGTTGTACATGATATACATGTACATTGTGCCACATTATCATTTCTGAGCAACGACCGACCAATTTGATATAGTAGTTTGCTACTATTGGCTAGTGCCCAGCTGTTGTCATGGGAAGTGCTACTATTGCTTTTGATAATTTGAAGTCTCAGAGACCCTTGTTACTTTCTATAGGTGTAGCACCAAAAATATTCAAGATGTCTCTGCATTTAAGAATGTCAGAGTGATGATTTGCTTTTGTAAATAAAAATACATGTTGTTGAAGGACATGCAGATGAAACGATTAATTTTCATGTATTATACAGCTATAGGAATTTAGCATGTCATCATCTAGAAGTTATTATAAAATTTTGCATATTATGTTGTTGATTAGCCGGCATGCATATAACACGCTCAAATGCACAAATGAGAAAGAAAATCTAGACTTACGAAAGAGTATAAAGCAGAGAGATAGAGTATGTTATAATTGTTGCAAATATAATTATATTTTGTTCAATGTTTGTTTGTTTTTTTAAATTCTTGCTGTTTGTTTGTGTGTCAGGACAAGGACTGCCGGCCAGAGCAGATCATTGATGTCGGGACACCCCACGAACCGGTCAAGTGCTCGTACCTGACCAACAGCCGGCTGTGGGTTGGCGTGGGGGACAGGGTCATGTCCCTGACCCTTAAACAGCTCAAGAAAGACACCCAGCTTGCGCACAGCCAGCCCGAGACAACCAAGGACCCACGGTAACCAAGCGAAAAAAGGGTCAAAATAATTTGTAACTGACAGTTGCACATGAACGTATGGTATGGCATTGCCAATACAAATTGGCAGGAGAGATGCTGTGTTTTGCAGTTAATGTGTTGCAGTTCATAATATTATCATTATCATTATTGATTTTGCTGTTTTTGGTGTCGTTACTATTATTATTACTACTACTACACTCCTACTATTATTACTCTTATCTTTTCATGCTTATTGTGAGAATCTTTTGGCTGTCATCTGACAGAATTGCATCTGTATCAGGTGAAAAAAATAATCAAAAAGAAAAGAATACTAGATGATGGTTCAATTTGTGAATTCCATAATTTTTTTAACTTTGTCATTAAAATTTTAGGAAGTATTGGTCATCAGACTTGTAGAGTTTTTGTCTTAATGGCTCTACTTCAGAATTCACTTCAAGATATTCCAACTCGATTCTAGCTCACTGTCCTTTGCAGTTTTTCAAAATGATGGCTTAGAAAAGATACCCTTGTCGTTGGACAGTATTGTCAAAGGGATTTAGGGAGGGACAGTGAGTGAGATTGGTGTGTCCAGTCTTTTTTTTTTCTGTGTGGATCATGATGTGTCCAGTTGAATGACCATGAATTGTATGAGAAAAGTTGACCAATGATTTACAGTCAAATGCAATTGTACGACTGTTCATGTACTAGCATTAACACTTAGGTGAATTGTTTGAATTCATAGATACTGCATAATGATGATATTAATCATAAACTTCTAATGGAGATGGATTTCATACACGTGAAAGTCCAGGTTAGATTGTATTTCTTTCCAATTATCTTTCTTGTCGTGCTGTACAATGGAATGACCAACAGGAGGCTTGGTTTGGTGAAGAGCGTCGCCCTGGACAAGTTCCTTTGGCTGTGTCGCCGCAACAGCAGCGAGATTGAGGTGTGGGACACTGGCAAACAGAAGCTGCGCTCCACCATTGACATCAAGCAGCTACTTTCGTGAGTCCAGTTTTATTCAGTTTGTCTCTTTGTTTGTTTGTTTGTTTGTTTGTTTGTTTGTTTGGGGGGTGCAGGATATTTCAAGCACTTATCTGGATACTTGTTCTGCTAGTTATGGAGCAGTGCCATGTAAAGTTTGATCCACTCAGCAATCCACCCCATGGGTACCAATGACAGAGCTGTGCAACAGTGCTGCAACAGTGTTGGAACACACATTGTTGGAAAGCCATGGCTGTTGGCCTTTTATTTTGACAAGATGAAAGATTTAAAGCATCAGAAAAAAAGAGAAGGTGTGCCCATCTTTGGTATGACATGTAAACATATCTTGCAATTCTAAACTGCAGTTTTGATGGAAATATTATCTGTGTTATGTGAAGGGTGACACCATTGCGAAGAATGTTGTTTGATTTTTTTTTTAATTGTGATGTGATACATCTATACAAGTTAAATCTAACTTTATGTCTATCTGTTCCTCTGTCGTCCCTTCAATTTGTCAATGGGTCTATTAATAATATTATTTTCAGAAGGGCTTTGTTATCATGGCTGCTCATACAGTACCAAAGGAAGCTTGTTCATCTTCAAGTACAGTTCACTATCTAGTGTATTATTGTGCTCGTACTGATTGACTGGTCTGGTGCATTTTTCTGTCTTTATATGGTGATGAGTACCAGTATGCCAATGGAGCAAGTGTCATTCTATCTTCCAACATTCCCCATCATGGATAATCTTACTCCCTTGCACTTCCTCTTCTGCCCCATTCACCCCCAACAGAGACCAGTACCCCAATGCACGGAACTCGGACTTTGACATCAAGTCCATGCTGCTCCAATCTCGCACGGCATTGTGGGTAGGCACCGCGGCCGGTCTGCTGGTCCTCATTGACGTCAACTCCAACCAGCTGATTACCGTCATCAGTCGACATGTGTCTGACCTGCGCACCATTGCAGCTGTTCACAAGGGTACGGGCAGGTTGTCACTGAATAAGTTGCTGGAATATTTGCCACCAAATATGAGCATTAAAAGCTTGTATATTCAGAGGAAAATATGTTTTTGTGATGTCATACAGTAGCTCTCTTCTGGCAGTTTATATCAGAAAAAAAGGCCCTCTTTCAAAACACAGGGTGTGGATTGCACATTGAGAGTTGTAGATTGATGTACATGTACTTCCCTACTTTTATTTTAGTGATGTTGATAGGTGCCTTTAAGAATTCTGAACTAGTTAAAGGATCTTCAGATAATGCTTGTGAATCCCATATATGGGTATTTACAACTACCATACAAACAATAGGGTATGATGTAGATGTAGATGTAGATGTAGGCAAATTTTCCAATGAGATACTTCTTTCACATCACAACCTCACTATTTACATTGAATTCACTGCATTGCTTGCCAGGTTGATTGTAGTGCATTGTATGGTTCTCTCACTTGGTTTCTCATTTATTTCTCATCCACCAGGTGTAGGAAAGACTGAGTCAGTGATGGTGACAGCGGGAATGGGCTTCGTTCCAAGGCCCGGCGTCTCGCATCACACAGGTAAGGGAGCTGGGGGTGGTTCTCTAACTCTTACTCTTTCTGTTTGACATAACTTACCATTGTTTTGTGAGTGATGCTGTGAAAGCTATGCATATCTCTATCAGAATAGCCGTGGTCACACTGGCAAATGATTGCGAAGTTTAAGATGGTCATTCGTCCACACTGGCAGCTAAACTTCTCAATCTTTAAGTTCTCAAAGTTTGGGTCACTGGTGCACGTGCACACACACAAAAAAGAAGAAAGTATGTGCCATCTGACAGCTGGTAATTGTGATGTAACAATGCACACCCGTACATCACAATGACTGCATGCTTCAGAGGCACCACCCTCAAACAGATGATAAACTTTGTGAAGTTTCATTTCTTAGCATTCACACTGCACAAGGATGGAGAAGGTTTGCGGTGGGTTTTGGAAATGTCCCTATAGTTTGAGTGAGAAGTTTCGCGAGAAGTTTGGAGTCACACTACAGAACTTTTAAGACCTTTAAGATCATGATCTTTAACTTTGCAATCTTTGGCCAGTGTTACTGCGGCTTATTAGTGAGAAAGAATCTCACTATTCATGACCTGCCACCAATTGGAGGTTTGATAATCTGCGTGGATTACCCCCTGGCCATAGAAGGAACCAAGAGAGTAGGTATTCCTGACCTTCCAAACAATTTAAGGATTGATGGATTCTTGTATTTAAAGTCAAAGGGGATAATCTTTTAGAGGATAGAAGAGGGATGTTTGACATGCAAAACCTCTACAAGTGCATCATACATTTCACATTCCCATCTGACAGACATTGTAGTATTATGCCTCTTAAATATAGATGAGAAAGCAGGCTCACACACCCAAAGATCACATGTTAAATCGGACTTTGTTTGGACACATTACATCTGAATGAGATGCCAAATCCACTGAGCCAAGTCGCTCTCCTTTTGGACACGCACTAGTAAGTCTCAGATCCTGTAATGCCCAGCCTCTACATTGTATCTACATAGTATCTATTTGTCTGTCTATCTACCTTTATGCAGGTCTCAACATTAGCAGCAGCCAAGTGGCCACTAAAAATTTCTGTCAGGCCGCCAGTTTTCAAAAAGAATGTCTTTTGGAATACCCTAACAGGCAGCTAAAACTCATAATGAAATTTTGTACTTCCTTTTACTTCAGCCCCTACATTTCTTTTTCAAACCTCCAAAATGCCGAATTCTAAGATTTAATGACCCAAACAGACCGCCAGAGAAAAATGTTAGTGTTGAGCCCTGCAATTATTGTCTCCCTGTCTGTCTATCTGTCTATATCTTTCTATCTATCTGCATATCTAAGTCTCTCTGTCTATCTATCTCTCCATCTATCTCTCTGTTTCTGTATATATTTATCTATTAGTGTACCCATTTGACCATCTATCTATCTATCTGTCTTTCTATCCATCTATCTATCCTTCTTCTGTTCTCCAGAACATCAGTATAGCTATGCCCTGGTGTGGGATGCAGAGCTGAAGAACCAGGTGCGATACCTGCAGTCAGACGCCGAGCGGCGGAAGAGGACCACGAACGGGAGCAGCAATGGCTGGCACAAGGTGCAGGTCGCTTTGCATGCAATCAGAGCCATCTCGAAACTGAAAGTTTGAGGCGCTTTTGAACCGGTCAATCATATATTATGCAGTCAAGCCTCGCTTTATAAAAGGCATCCAGAAAATTGCACCAATACCTCACAGCTTTGTCCATCTCCACCAGTAATGTTTGATGCCGAAAATCTGACCTTACTCTTAATTTCTTATGAGCAGGCATTGTTTAACAGACTTTGAGTGTTTTGACAATCACTCTGCAAGATTCTCAGCATGGTATTGATGTTTTCCTGGTCACAAGTTTTAGAAATTCTCTTTAAAATTTGTGAAATGGATAAAAATATATTTAAACCCACATGAAAACTAGCTCTCCCCATATTTGACAAATTGATAAGTACAATGTAGCTGTGAAAAAAAAAAATGAAGTCAAATTTGATAAGAAAACAATGAAGGAAGATGAAATTCTATTTACATTCATAAAATCAGTCTTTCACTTAGCTTTCTTTTTATTGAAGGCTGCTGCAGGCACTCTGTACTTTATGTGAAATTTGAAATCAGTGAATGTCATATGCAAATCATTTACTTTAAACAAAGATCTTACCCGAATCTCACCTTTTTACATGCAATTTTCCTGAACAACTTACCAGTTGTATGAAAAGTATTCGTTATTGGGGGCTGATGTTGGTAATTTTGAGATGGAAATCTGAGCTTTAGATTAAAAAAAAAACAAAAAGCATGGAACTCTTTTCGGCATACTGGTTCCACAGTCTCAACCTTTTTGCTCAGTAAAATTTAAAGCAACAAATGTAATGTCTGATCTGATGTGCGGTTCATCGTTATCATTCTGCTGAAAAGATCCACCGATGTCATGCTATGTACATTTATTTAGTCTATTCACCATCATGTCCCATCACACTTCCCCCCATAGTTCTTAACCCATTGAGGACGAGTCCTGAGAATACTCAGGCAGGTGTCAATGGGAAATGCCTGCTATAGCAAAATCAGTCCCTCCTCAATGGGTTAAATGTTTGATGCAGTATTTCTTGATTTGCTGCAAGATCTTCCCCCTCCCCCCACCTAATAAAAAAATAAAAAATAAAAAATAAAAAATAAAAAATAAAAAATGATGGAACTGTCTTCAAACTTGCATTATCATAAGTGTGAGACACAAGCAAACACTGAACAAGTGAACATGCATCACCATTTCTGCTCTGAAGTAAATCACCTGAAAATATGCACCAGAAATCACCTGCCAAACTTTGGCCAATGCTTTGCTGTGGTACTACATGCAAAAAAAAAAAAAAAAAAAGTAGTCATAATAACAACGCAGACACGTATATCTTCATCCAGAAACTTTGCTCCCTTGTAGGGTTACCCCTTGGTTGGCATCCAGGCACTAACACCTACTCTATACGTCGTATATTTTGCGAGGTTTCTATTTTCATGAATTCCACGAATCCAGTACTATAAGCAAATTTAAAAGCGTGAAATTATTAACTGTGAACTTCACGTGAATGTGGCTTGCATGCGTGTTTGTCTCCTTTCCGTGCTGCACTCCACGAAAGTGAATTTAACCGCTTGCTAAATTCAAATGTCGGGAAGTTCCGATTTGTGAAATATATGGTGTATACAGTACATGATCAGGTACCAGCCTGTTCTTGTTAAACACTTATATTACATAAGAGTATACCAGAAGCAGTTTTGTCAGCAAAACATGTTATGACGTCAAACATTGTTCAGGAAAAAAATTGGTGATCACATGTTGAGTCATTCTAATTGTTTGGGGATTTTGTATTGTGTGTGTTGTTGAAAAAGCGTGAATGGATCAAGTGTGTTGCTAGGAGAATGATAACTCTTTAGAATTACTGAATATCAGTTTTGGTTTCTCAACATACTGGATGGATTGACTTCATGTCATGCTTTATAGTCCGTCACTCACTTCAGTAAATCATTTCCAGAAAACATTTTGATTGTTCATCAGTCTGCTTCAAAGCATTTAGGAGTCTCTCGTCGCAGAAGTATTTTCAACATTTTCAGATAGGTAGTGCATCAATGATGATGGATATGCAACTGTCAAACCAAAGAACGTTTAGTATATGATATAGATGTCATATCACTTTGGTGAATGTTGTGTGTCAGCTATTTTTTTTTTTCAAATACTATTTTGTTTAGTAATCACTGTAGCAATATATTTATTACAGAAAAAAAAAATCTTAAACAGATATTATATTACTGATCACAGTACACATAATACTCTATATCTATATGAAGCCCCTAAGCCAGTGTGACCATTTTTAAAATTCAGGTGAAATTTGGGTCTGTGTCCTTCAAAAATCATCAAATCTTGATTTACAGTGTATGCAATCTGTATTTTTGGAAATATACTCGGCACTGTCTCCTCAATGTGTGTGTGTAAAAAAACCTTTTACCCAGTATTCACAAATGTGGTTTAGATTAAATCTGTTTGTAATAAGGCATAACATGGACGTACATGTAATATGTACACATCAGACATGTGATTGGCGGCATGCATTCATGATATTGATATCTGTTGTAATACACAACTGAAATTTGCAAAAACCATGGACTAAATCTACCCTACGGGGATTCTGACCTTTATGTTTACAAATCACGTTCATGTAGAAATATTTCAGTTCTTCCTGCATTATGTTTGATATTTGTTTCCTAAACTTGATAGATGCATGGGCGTTTTGTGTATGCACTTTTGTACGTCATCTTCAATCAAGCAGTACCAATGTGATTTATTTACTGATGAAAGTGTAGCGCACCCCACCATGTTCTTTCCTCCGTTTGCTTCTTGCAAGATCACTTCTTTTATGTTTAGAACTGTGATTTGACATTGGTATGTTGTAAACTGCAAATTTACACTGTATGTGTACTGGTACTTTATTGATCTGAAATGATAAGTTCTCAGGGTCAAAGGTCAGGTATAGGTCGAAACTGGGTCAGGGCCCTCCACTGATACATTGTGGTATGTGGGGAGGACCTTTGCACCCATGCAACCCAAGTTTTTCATATCCTCTTTTACAGGGTGATAAGACAGAATTTTGCCATGAAAGCATACCCGTGATTCATGGCATAAATCTTTGGGACTGTTGGTAATTGTCCGTTCAATTTCTGTTGAATTTTTTAGAAGATGGCCTGGGCTGTACATATATGTGCGTGTAATTATTCAGGTCTTCATCATGATTCCTGAAACATTTTATCTAACAGGATTCGTTATAGAAATTGTGATGCAGACTGCCCAGATTTTGAATGAGTTATTTCTTATATCTTTGAGAATTTCTGTAGCATTTTGTGTGTTGGGGGTGGGGGTTGGGGAAGGAGACCTGTAGATCACAAGCTTTTATAATGCTTGGTGACAAATATAAAATGGTTCTGTTGTTTCATACCAAGTAAGTGCATTTACTTAGTCAACTCACGAATCTTTGGAATATATTAGCCGGAATATTACTTTGTGACAGGACTACATGTATTACCTGCCCTCAAGCACTGAAAATGTTCTGAAGTTTGTTAGACATTGGTAGTCTTGCTTCATTTAGATTGTTTTCAAGTTATCATGACAGTATGACTGAAAAGCGTGTTTGTAGTTTCTTCAGAACTTTCTAACAAATTGTTTGATTCTTTTGGTTACGAAAAAACAGCGAGGGATGTATCTCGCCTGAAATAGGATTTCTTTAACGTGACTGCAGTTGTTTCCTTAATCTGATTAGTCATGTTAGGTCTGTTTTGCAAGCTTCTTGTGCAATCTACTCACTTTCAAGTCTCTTGTGAATGCATTGTTTCCTTTCCTCTGCACAAACCAATGTGTGTCTAGTATTATATATATTTATATGTGCCTGGGCATGAGATACAAGTAAGCTGTGTAAATGTGACAAATTTGACATTGGAATCTTACGCCCCCCCCCCCCCCCCTTTCTTGGCATAACCTTACGTCTGCCCTGTTATTCTGCACACAAGAACAGCACGCAGGATCCAGAGTTCCTGGTTTTGAAGTTCAAGGATTAACAGTAATCAGCTGCCGTACTAATGTATTCAAATTAAATGGATCCTTTCCCTAATGGCTTTTTTTTTCTTTTTTTTTTTTGGAGGAGCTATTAAATTCACTCGTTCATGTGACATATATTTCATGATATAGAATCCAGTTTGCAGACATCAGTTGCCAGGGAAACCCTTGGCAAGCTTCTCTATTGAGTAGAACAACCTTAGGGATATGCAAAAGTTTGCTCTGTAAGATACCACATGTCATTAAGTTAATAATGATAGTGAGTTTTTGAACAGATGCTCAAACTATCCCTATTAGAACTTTTCACATATTTTAAAGCTGTCAGGTAGCTGTTAATGAAATGATAAGGAATCAGTGTGGTACGTGTTCCTGAATTTAGAGTGTATATTTTTGCATGTACTATTTCACCTTGTACATACTGCGATGTATATATATTTCAGTTTTAATATTTGAAATGGTAATCTATTCCGATATTCTGCCTGTTTTTAATGTGCAATTTATGAATCTTTTTTACTCATATTAATCATTCATATGTTGATCATGTAAACATGGAAAAGCTATGCAATATTGCAAGTGCTACATGCAAATTCCAAGCAAGAGACCAGAATGAAATTCATGTTGACAGGGTTGCGTGTACTTAAATGATTGATGTAATCTTGCACGGGAGTGGGATTGACTGAAATATCTTCTTCTTAATCCTAACTATTATACAAATGATGCACAGGATAGAGTGCGTTAGTGGAGGCGTAGCACACTCGAGGGTATTTACAATTGTGAAACATGCACTAGGCAAAGCTGAGTGCATGTTGCACTACATTGTAAATACCCGAGAGTGAGCTGCATCTCCACTAACGCCACGAAATAATCCTGTGCATCATTTGTTTTATAAAATGGGTCGAAAACTAACACTAGTAACAGCATTTTTCATGTACATTTGTGGGTCAAGTCAGCTACATGTAGCACTCGCTCGAGAGAGTAAAGTAGTCGCATTCGGAAATCCCGCACATGGTAGCTGTACGAAAGAGTACTGTATGTACGTACGCCACATAATATGTTATGCACACAAGAAAGGCCGGCCGGCAGCCCGAACTAGAAGTTGTTGTACTACAGGATTGACAGCGCGTATAGTAGCGCGCGACGCACTTGTAACAACTGATTGAGTGCGCACTGGTACTGCAGTGCAATGGTACTAAAGTAAACAACGCCCACGTGACTCATTTCAGCGCTTCCTATTGGCTACATTCTTGAACCCATTTTATAAAAAGGCATATTACATGCAGTATTTCTTACCCTGGTGAAATACACTACAAGGTTTGATGTTGCTGTGGGTGCAAAATGATTACTTATTTTATGTCAGTAGTTCATTCCAAATTTAAACAAGAAAAAAAGTTGCAAACATGGTGAGAGTCATCCAATGCAACACTCTTCGTTCATAAAGACATTTTTTATGTAAAAGGATTATCACTTAGCAAAGGAACCTTAAATCAAAAGTTTAAGCGGGCAATAGTAAAGATTTTTTTTTATTATTATTATTTTTAAAAAAGAGAGAGAGAAGATCCCAAAATGACTGCAGTAAACACTAAATGGGAAAAAAAATAAGATGGAAATCTGGGGTACAGATTCTCAACTGAAGACCAGTGTGACATCCATGTGTGCCTTGAGTCTTACATCAATGCATATTATAATCCAATATTTACCATTACCCAGATCATGTCAGTTTGTCAGTTCATCCGTATCCCATGTCGCTCCAGGACTCAGATATTAATTTGTATAGATTGTTGTATTTCTAGCTGCCCACTACCAAAATCATTCTTGTATGAGTGAACCAGCATACACAAGATATTACAAAACTGTACTTCATTCTTGAACAATCACAAAAATTGAAACAAAATGAAACAAATATATGTATATATTTCATGATAGTTTACTATCATCTTTCAAGGTTCACCATTTCACATTAAGTGAAGTGTCACACTTTAGTCTGCCTATTCTAGTGTTTTATATCCACATCAAAATATGCATCACCTCTATGTTACCTATTTCATGCAAGGTTGCACGTCACGTGCTACTTAATTATGTAATGTCACACCAAAGTCATTCAATTTATATTTTTATACGCAATTAAATGGAAGTTGTAGAACTTGATGTCAATTGTGTTGTCTGCCTGTCTTTTGTGTTTTTTGTGTCTTTGTTTAGTTTGTATGGCATGATGTGTGTTGATTTTCTACACACTGTTGTGATTATTCAGTGTTTACTGCTATTAAATTTTGTGTTGCTTTTGCGTATTTGTGTTTAAACAAATCATCGCCTTGTTTTGCATTGTCACGATTATACAACACCCTGTCGCTGGTCTGTGTGGAATTTAATCTGCCTTCCCTGTCATTGGTTGCTTGTGATATATCTGAGTGCAAAATTTCATTCAAACTATAATTCTGTAATGTACTCCCATGTCAATGTTTGATTCATGTATTCGTGTATTGTGTATTTATGTCCCAGAGTATTCTATATACATGTATTATAATGATTATTTGCTGTGTATCTTGAGTGGCTTTGATTAATCCCACATGAAGCTTGTAATCCGTCCATATGCTAACCTCCTCATATCTGTACAAGGGTGCTTTTGCATAGTAATTTGTGTGACCAGGGCACAAACTGAATGGTGTATTAGCCATTCATCGAAAGCGTGTGGCTTCTGCTATAGAGTGTGAAAAAAAAAGAAAAAGTGTATACTTCAGTTGCATTCAGTCGCTAATTCATTGATAGTGGGCTTTTCTGTTTTAATTTACACTCCAAGCTGTACAGTCGGTATGCCAAGTAGTTTGCAATAATTATAGAAGTCTGTATACTGTAATGGGTGTTTCATCAAAATATTATTACTGGTGTGCAAAGTTCATTTGGCTGTATTGAAAGGAGCAAAATTATTAAAGATAATTAAAGGGAGTGCTGTACATACTTAATAATGTGATTAGTTATGCTAATTTGATAAATTCCACAAATATGAAAGAAAAATTACCTCTGAAGTGTCAGTGTATGATTTAAAATCTCATCCTCTTGGCTATGTAAAATATTGAATTTGGTCACGTGACAATGCGTTTCGAGCATTATACTCTTAGGACGTTACTGATTTGACACTTATTTGTTAGCAACAATCGTTCCTTTTCATTTCTTTCCTAATATTCTGCGTCAAGGCTGAAACATGTCTACGACTTTCGAAGCAAAGAATATTGTTTTTGCCACAAATTCGATTATACTTTAACATCTCTGGAATGCCACAGTGAGTTACCCAATTTGGACAATGTGTTACTGGAGTTACGTCAGTTCATACATAGCTCGTTATATTTTCCTTGTGATTTTCATATTGACCTCTTGTTACGAGTGTTGATATCGTGAGTCAAAACACCTCGCGTGAAGGGATCTTCTGTTTTCTCGGAATACGTGATGTCATCTACGATATTGTTAGCTCCATTTTCTGCTCCACCATATTCTTCCATATACTCCTTTTCTTATCTTTTTTCTAGCTGTACTCTATCAGCGTATACTACCCCTATCTTCTCCCTTTTGGGGAGGGGCAGGAAGTATCTTTGTATTATGAATCTTTTAACATTCTCGTTCTATCTTTTTCGAAATCGTAAGTCATTGTTAACATTTTAATGCATGTTTCATGATCTCTCAAGCTCTAACACCATGCATACCTTTCTCTGATCTACCGTGTCCCCCGCCCCTTTTTTCTGCATCTGTTGCTATGGCAACCGTCTTACCAGGTTGTTCAGAAGGTTGCATCTCCAACGCATGTGGAGCCCACAAGTCCGATCATAGGTTACGATATGCTGCAAGAGCTCGATTCTCGAGCGTGAATCGTGAGTATCGGTGCTGAGAGTGAACTGATGACCGATTGACTGTATCGTGTGTATCGATTGCTGTCTTGCAGTCTTTTTACCCACTTCTATTTTCTTTCTTTCCATTCCTTTAGTTCACTCTATTATAGAAGTGAATGCGTGTATGTGTAAGTGCATGTGTGTATTTCTTCTGTGTCGCGTTCATCCGAGATGATCACTCATGTCTTGCTGGAATATTTGAATATGTCGTACCTGCTCTCAATTTCTGTGACACTCTTAATTAGCTCGAATTCCTCTTTGCTTGCCTCCATGGCATTTTACCTCACAAGATCACAAGGACTTGTTTTCAGAGCAAACTCTACACAAATTAGTATTTTCTCCTCGTTTTCCCGCTGGCTTTCAGAGTAACATGTCGCGATAGTAGAAAAGATACTCCATACAAACACGTACATCATCGTCATAGTATTTTTTCTTCTTTTTCTTTTTAATTTCAATTTATTTTTTTATTCCTCAAGAAAATGCCATACAAAAAATACAATTACACAACACAAAAATTACGTAAGTGCAAATCAATAAGCTGATGTATCAAATTAATGATAAACATAATAGTCTGCGATGGTATTATTGGAGTATAATCTTACAAAGTAGAGAGATATGATGTTAAAGATCGGGCTGATGACACAACATTAAGTTTGCTCCTCCGACAAATCGCTTCGGTCTTATTTTCCCCAAAAACTTAGGGTTTTCCCCCAAGAGTTAGGGTTAGGGTTGTGATAAGGTTGTATTTTTGGTTTGATGCCAGGATCAGAGTTAGGGATCAGAGTTATGTTTGTGAGTAGAATTATGTTTGGCTAGAATTGGGAGCAATTGTCGCAGAAGCAAGTGTCATGGAACCATAGGTAGTCATCTAAGCTAAATGTGTCTGTACCCCGAGTTCACAGACTGGTCAGCTCCTCCCCAACTCTCTCCTCCGGAAAAGTGGTGGGCGGGAGAGGGAAGCATTGGTAGTGAGGGGGGACGCAATTGAATGTTATCCGCTAGAAGGTCGCAACTTTGTGTGGCGCAATGTGTTCCCTTTTTAGCAGTTGAAAGGCGTCTTTCTCCCTTCATTTGTCTTCTTGAAGGACACACAGTCGATCTTCCACCAAAGATTTTGGTGTTGAGTTTATAGGCCCTGCACGGATTTGCTGTTCTTCTCCTTAAGCGTTATGGCAATGAAAACAAAATGGCATTGTGTGATAATCAAGTAAACAAGTGATCAAAGCCGAGTTGGTTTCGGGGTGTTGATGATTTCTTTTTTCAATAAGCTGGCGCCGTTTCCTCCAAACCAAAATGAGAGAAACAAAAGAAAAAATACGGAATAGAACCTCGGGCGCGTTGCAGAAGCTGGTTCACGCAAACAGCGGACAAAGGAGACATGACATGAATGAAACATACCATGTGTGACATATCTTCTTTACACAGATTTATCCGCGTAATCCTGTGGTAGCTTCAGAAGACATCATCTAACGTCGAGTCAGACTGGTTTAAATATCGATCTTGTCTGTATTTTGTGCATCTTCCGTATATATATTATTAGACACTGTCGTCATTACAGGTATACAGTGCAGTGAAATCACTTTACCAGCGGCTGCACGATCAGATTTGTTCTTGTTGTTGCTAATATTGATTCAGATAACTGACCATTCACGCTGCGGACAAATCATATTTATAGTTGGTAGATAATTCCCCCCCCCCCAAAAAAAAAAAAGAAAAAAAAAGATAATTTTCCAAAACGACTCGTGCAACGCAAGTCGAACCAAAAGTAACTAGTTAGCGCTATATACACTCAGCAAAAAAAGAAAGTAAACACTTTTCAAGTTTATCTTTCTCATAAACTATCTGGCTAAAAATGGTGTTTTATATAACATGTTAAAGGTAATTCAATTAGCTATCAACCTATTAGGTCAATGAAAATGTTAACTTTACGCATGAGTGAACACATTCTTTTTTCTCTTCCAAGGCACAAAAGTAAAAGTTGCACAAATGGACAATTTGTTATTCAAGCGTATTTGCTCTTCCATATAATAATGAGAACAAAATAATGACAAATTCAACACAATAGAAATGCAAATTGATTTGCAAAAATCAACCTATGATCTCAATAATGTCTCTGTAACCCTCCAAAGATAAAGAAAGGCAAAAAATAATGGAGGAAAATTAAGAATCTGCTGTCAAATCCGCAATAAAAAGACATAAGAGAAAAATCATGGTAACAAAGAAAGTTAAATTTGAAACGTTATTCTAAATCAAGAAAATTTGAAATGACATTTGGTTCTTGAATTCGTCTCGTGCATTTTTAAGTTCCTTAATTAAAAGGTAAAATGGAGAAATTCTGTCGAATTTATCACTTTTAAGGTTTACTCCCTATGTCATTTAAAGTTTGAATTGATGGAAAATGCTTATGTTCCACCTTCAGTTTCCCCACTATGTTTTTGTTTTGAATATAAAGGGAAACAAGGGAACGGAAACTCATTTCTGCTGTTTCATTCTTGTCTCTCATTGCGTTATATTGGTCTTTTGTTATCTTGTAGGGCATTTGCAAATGAATTTCAATATGTCCAATTCTGCAATTTTTACTTTTCTGTCGTGAAGGACAAAAACGAATGTGTTCACTCATGCGTAAAATATCCCTTTGTATAAACCTACCAGGTTGACAGCCAATTAAATAATCTTTGATATGGTATATGACACATTGATTTTTATCAAAATCTTCTATGAAAATGTTAACTGGAAAAAGTGTTTACTTTCTTTTTTTTTTTTTTTTTGCTGAGTGTATATATATGCAAGGTTACACAGAGGGCAAATATCTCACATTTTCAGACTGGAGAATGGGCCTATCGCGGACAAGGCATTTTCTTTTTTCGGAAAACTCTGAGCCGATGTTCTTCAACATGAAAACAACAACAAATTCATCTAAACAAAATCGGTTACACAAGCACCATAACAAAGAGATATCAAATTCAGACAAAACACTGCAATGTGGGCGGAAAGAGTGTATATCATAGCTGCTGGCTTATTTTGTGGCAATCCAGCTTGGTTACAAACTAACAAATCTGGTCTGTTTACGCAGCGTAAATAATCTCCACGTGCGTGAAAAGCATTTCAAACCACGTGATGAATTCAGATACATTTGATACAAGTAGAAGATGAATAAACTTTGAAAGGGGCGTGTCGCTCTCCGCTGAGAACTTGGAGAGATCACTATCCGTTCTCGTCGTTGGTAAGGTTACAAAGTATCGGGTTGACGTTTGATGTAATTACGAAACTGCTATAGGATGAATCAAGTAGAGTGGACAGCTATTTTGCCTAAGTATTTTTTTTTTTCAGGTTTAAGATGCACGATGGACGTAGGCGTATACTAATGATCTTCTCATATTGAGATATACTTATGTTTTTATTTTGCATGATACCTGATGAATTCAAGTGATTGACTGCTAATCGTACGAATTACTTTTTTTTTCAATTACAATGATGTTTGCCGAACACACACAATCACAATACATGTAACAGACGCACTTACGGTAGGAATATATTAATTATGTATGTATACATAGTAGATATACATTCACACACACACACACACACACATATATATATATATATATATATATATATATATATATATATATATATATATATATATATGTGTGTGTATATATATATATATGTGTATTATATATATACATATATATATATGTATATATATATATATGTGTGTATTATATATATATATATATATAATATAGACAGAGAGAGAGATTACCTTGTTAGCTTTTATTTTTAAAAGATATTTATTTGCCACTTAAAGCACAAACGAACACTCAACAGAAGGAAATAACAAATTGCTAAACTTATCTATCTTATTCCTTTTTCATCTTTTGCTCTCACGCTGCCCTCTGATTCTGAAAAGGTTGCTGTCTACGACCCGCCGCAGGTAAGTGAACACGCTTATGAGCCCATTCCCGCAATTTCATTAATTTCAGTATATAAGACTAATTAGGCCTTACAATGCAAATAAATTATTCTCTATCATCAATATCGTCCGTATTATAGTTCAATATGCTTACCGTCATTGAAACAGTTTAAAAATCTTTAGAGGGATGATATAGTATTGGTTCAGGTGAGAATTCAGTTTTTAACTTTTTGTGAGATATTTAGAAACCACTTTATGAAATACAGTTACAATTCTAAAAGCAATTCAAAGTTTATTCGACGAAAATCGTTTTTGAAATGGTTGAGATGTCAAAAAAAAAGTAAAACAAAGCGTTTGTTACGGCACATTTTGGTAAATCGGCACATTTTGGTAAATTACCATTTTACAATTGTCATTATCTTGGCCGCTGACCGCATACGGGGACTGAGAAGTACCTGCGTGGGAGTTGCCTGCGAAGTGCTGCTCAAAATTTGGCTGCGGGTAAATCGGACTTGCGTGCGCAGCTCCGGGCAACTACGGGCGAGATAATTTTCCTGCGTGCTGGGAAAACCTTACTCGCAACAAGACCGCGTAGCTTGCCCGGAAAGGTGTGACACGGCCTTTAGGCTGCCGAACTCATTCGGTGGGGACAAAAAACCAACTGCACTTACAATTTGTTTTTGTGATGATTGTGGAGAAAGTTACCAAAATGTGCTGTCAATGTCCTGCACATTTTGGTAACTACACATTTTGGTAATTTACCAAAATGTGCAATTTACCAAAATGTGCCGTAACAGCGTTCCTTAAAAAAGGGAAAAAAGGTGGGTCCACCTTTTATTAGGATCGCTTTATTTTGGATATCTCTGCCATTTCAAAACCAATTTTCATCAAATAAACTTGAACTCCTCTCATATATATGCTCTTTAATATTTCATGAGAGGTTTGTCATTAAATCAAAAAAAAAAATAAATCATCGTAGAAAAACATTGGAAACCTCAAACGCCATCTCAACCGAAACTGTACCATCCCTGTAAGCAATTGTTTTCTGTTATTCCTTGTCGACCAGGTACTCAAAGCCGTCGTCGTCGAGCAGAAAACCATCTGTCATCGTTCATGAAGAGAAAACATTGATCCACCCCAGTCAGTCCGCAGCACCCGATAATTCGCTCGTATTTATTCAACTCGTATGCAAGCCCGCTCTAGGCTTGCATACGTAATGAGCTGCGTAAGGGGATTTTGTTCTTGGGCTTTCGGCAACAAAAATACACCTTATGTTCACAAATTTGGTATCAAATTCAAGGAAAATGTGTAAACTATCGTCACATGTTACTCAAATTATTGTAAATGAAAAATATCATCGCGTAATTTGAGCTTGAAAAATGATGAAAAAAGTTATTCGTGCAGTACACGTTCAAGACGTCAAAAAAATATCAAATTCACCTTGCGTCTCAATGAAAATGCTTTATTTGGTAGTCCATCTCCTAATATTTGTATCCATGTAAATATCTTCACAATTTGTTGCTTAATCCGGTCAGGAACCAGTAAAATATACATCGATGTCAGTGCTGATCAGCTTGAAACCGTGTAATCTCAAGAGTAAGCTCTCTCACTGGACAGCGCTTGCATTCAGCGCTTGCATTACGTCATTACGCTGCTACATAACGGTTTCATGCCACTTGCGGTTTCTTGGCACGCGTGTAGTTCAAGCGCTGAATGCAAGCACTGTCCAATGAGAGAGCGCTTTCGCACCACTGTACACTTTGTGTGGAGCATACTTCCGGCTTAGGAGTGAATTTTACAGACATTTCAAAACGGAAAAATTAGTATAAATCATGCTTGCGTCTCCTTGACTCCAATATATGATGAGCATCTAAGTTTCCTTTCTACGAAAAAGCCAAAATCAGACACAACAGTTTCTTAATCCGGTCAGGAACCAAAAAAGAACTTTAGACGACAAAAACTTCCGTGAAAAGCAGGTAAAATTTACGCAAATTCAACTGATTATATAGTCATGATAAGATCCGATGTTATTTGCAAATTTAGTATCAAAATAAAGATCAAAGTCTGGAGAACAATTTACCGTGACTTGTAGCCATGACAAATGTATGTACAAGTCGCTACACTGTGAAAACCATAGCCCTATCAAAGTCTCGCAAAATCTCGCACGACGAGACACCTTTCGAACGCAAAGATCGTCAACGAGAGTGCTGAATAAATCTTGCCGGATCGGCTCATTAGCATACGTGCTGCGGACTGACTGACCCCCTCCTCACCATCTACAGTAATCCCACGCAGTCCCATGAGGATGGTCCGATTGTGCGGTATCGGATCGTGATCAAGTGAATTCTATCGTCGATCGCATTTGATGACATCTTATCGTCAATATTATGGTGTATTCACCGCCCTTGTGCTTGTTCTTAAACCAGTTGTGTGTGAGTCAGTATATGCAAAAAGCATCATGCATAGATTACTGTCTCAATAACGAAGTTTGTGTGTGTGTGTGTCTGTGTATCGTGATCTGGTAATTAATCTTAAGTAGACAAAACGAGGAAGAAGCTCATATCACCATTAGCCTTAAAATATCCCTTTTGACGCAAGGGATCCACCAGCGTGACTCTGTTGTTTTCAATAAAAAGTATCCCTCCGGTGCGTCTCATATATACTTGTGTAATCAAGAAGGTTATCTTGAAACATTCATATAATTTGGTCTAGGGAGAAGCACAAATACTCAGATTCTGAAATCACCAGCATCATAATCATGTTTTCGTGTCTCCAAAGCTCATAGCTAGCCCTCTCTTGCGCATGCGCTGGCAGGGTGTATGTGTCTCTGTGCGGGTGTAACGTGTGTTTGTGTGAATTAGTGGTTCTCCTATGTAACAAAATCAAGAAAACTGTACATGAAGGTACACGACGACTCTCGAAATATACTTTGTTACAAAACTTTTTTTATGAGGATTCAATGCACAAATAACCACTGGGTGATTAATTTCTATAATGATAAACCAGATCAATTATATCATGTCTGAGAATGATTCATGTTGTATTTAAGCTTGTTATTGTATCGACAGAGGTTCGTCACTCAAAACAGCTTAGTTGAGCGAATGTCGATGATGTAGTAAAAAAAAAAAAAAAAAAAAAAAAAAACAATACAGTAAAAAGCATCACTGCAACTATATGCTTCCGTTATTGTGCTCTTAAAGTGTTCCTCTGAAAATATTGTATTTATATACTTTGTATAGCCGGTATCTGTAAAACAGCTATGTGCAGAGATTAAAAACTGTGACCAATGTGAATATTATATACAGTATGATATGTTTATATTTTTCATATTACTCGTTTGCATAACAATCTTTATGAAATTGCCAAAGAAATACAGCAACGACCGGACACGGTGTGCAGTCATATAGATTTATCATATCACTGCTGTGCATAGTATGTTCACATAGTATTCCAGAGAATTGACTATTAGATGCTTTAATTTGTACTCAGAATTGTGCTGTATGAATAGTTATTGTACAAAATCTCAGAGTTGCGAATATATTGAATTTGTAATAGTGCTAAAGCAATTTGGTATATGATTACAATATAAACTTTGGGGGTAAAGAACTGCAATACAGTAAATAGAATAAATAAGTTTTAGAAAGACTTTCGCTTTTACCAATTTCGCGCTTTTCTCTCTGTTGTCTTCCAATTATCATAAATAGACTTACTGTTAACCCTTTGTTATGGAACATCGTTTGTTGGTTGGGTTTTTTTTTTTTCCAGACCTCGTAAGATTAAATGCGAAATTATCGAAGTCCGATAGTTTGGAATTCAGTTCAATCTAACCATAAATGATCTTTACAAATCACCCCACTTAATCGACCTGTCTCTGTAATTCATTGGAAATTAATAATAATAATAATAATAATTATTATTATTATTATTGCTATTATTATTATTATTATTATTATTATTATTATTATTATTATTATTATTATTATTATTATCATTATCATTATTATCATCATCATCATCATAACTATTATCAATGTTATCATTTGGTTCAGGAATGAGGCGCCATTATCATCGTACGCGTGTTATGAGTCGATGTATAGGCCTCCCTACTTCATTATCGTACTTGAGAAACGAAGAGTGATATCCAAATTGCATATCGTCAGGTAGCGATGAATTTTACACCTTCGTGTCCATATGAGGAGCAGACATAGTTTAATTCTCTCTGTGTTACAATACTAAGGATTCAATGCGGCGATATAACGGTCACGTGACCAAGACGCCAGTTCCATGATTATGATGAGAGTTACAGTGACTTTGTTACTGTCGTAGCTCGCTTTGCTACTTGTCCTTTTCACCTCGCCAGTCTCATTCAAATCTATTTTCCCCTCTCTTTGAGGTAAACGCATCCCCCGATGACTCACAGACATTCTTACTGTCATTATTCTCCCAAAAGAAGTCACACCAAGTTCAGAGCTGTGTTTCATGTGTTGCGTTGGTTTCATCGATATTTTCCCTGTTATAAAAAGATTAAAAAAAAAACTTTTAGTACAATCTACGTGGTAACTAGCGTTCTAGTCGTGACTGTGTGCTTCTCAGTTACATTTGAAATATTATCAGAAGCGATGTTACATCGTCTGATGTTATAATGCCTATGCGGTAGGAGCTAATGAACAGGTAAACCACCACCAAAGTTTATTTCAACTGTAATCACATGTTGAAATGGCTCTTTACCATGGCAACTAAAATGCAACCAGCGTCGTAACGTTCACCCACATAATATATTATTCATCGACTTTGATACATGATATTGCTGATTTGTATCTAAAGCAGATATACGACGTCATTGTTGAATTTGTCTTCTACAAGGCGTTGTCCAGTATCCTTACCCAGTTCTGCATGCTTTTACGAATAAATCACGAGACACCATCGAAATAGTGTGTGGAACCAAGACTAATATTATGTACATTGTATCATCAATTTGGTGTTAGACGTGACTTCACTAAGCAACAAGAAGCATTACTTCGGGTCCCGCGTGTGTGTGGAGGCAAACGTGTATTGTGTACAATAACCATTATACCATGGTCTGAAAGGCTGAAGTTGAAATTAATGGATTACAAAGTGACAAGAATAGCACTGTTTTCTAATGGACGCATGCAGCCCTGAAGAAAATAGTGCCATTTCTGTCACCAAGGAATCTATTAATAATTTCCCTAGGGTGGCTTGAAATAGTACATGGTATTTTCTTTTTATATTCCTCCAGAGAATGTTTAAAGAATACTATTTTTTTATCTTCAAATAAATCAGTTTATAATGATATTGCTGACAGTGTGATGAGTGTGCAGGTTTGGACGCTATTTACACAGTGGTCTTTATGCTGATCCAGATACCGATAGCACTTTACACACCCTGTCGATTAAATAATAATGATAATACTAATACTAATACTAATAATAATAATAATAATAATAATAATAATAATAATAATAATAATAATAATAATAATAATAATAATAATAATAATAATAATAATAATAATAATCCCTAGCCATGTATAATGCACTATACCATGAATGACGTCATATCATAGCTCATTTTGCTCCATCGGCATATTCTTTTCATCATCATCGTCATCAACATCCTAGCAATGTTATATCTGGTCGCATATGACGGTATGTAAACCAATCGCTGAACAGGATTTCAAATTATTGTGGAAGGAATATACAAATACGAATGAAAAACAATTACTCGTTGTACTGTCATGCGTTGGAGAGGAATGATTATCTTATTCATTATCATGTGGTATTTTGCGGCAGTCTCGATCTTTTTCTAAGTCCCACCAAGAAGCTATCTCCCTCATCCATGATCACACCAAGAAGGTGTTAACTTAGTACCTCTTTCGTCGCACATGCACATGACACATCACGTGTAGAAAATCAGTAACTGAATTGGACTCGTGTATTTTAGCTCTACACATTGTATCAACATTTTTTGCCGACGAAATATTGCATGACAGATAGAAATAAAAGTGAGACAATTACAAGAGATGGGTAAACGGATAGAAAGACGGTTCTACTTCTTTCTTTTGAAGAACTGTGTTGCCACAGTTTGCATGGCAGATAAAAATATACAAGAGACAGATACAAGAGATGAGAAAACGAATATAGAAAGACTGTCTGAAAGAGTGATAATAGACAAATGCAGACAGACGGAGACACAGAAAGAGACTGAAACAGAGAAAAGAGAGAGAGAGATAGATAGAAATGAGCAAAATACATGATAAAGGAGAGAGGAAGACTAGAGAAAATGCTTCTGAGCATTAAAACTAAAGCAACGCTCTATGAAAGCATGGACAGTTGATGTAAACAACCCGAATGGCAGGGAGACATCAAAGAATGCAAATAACAAGAAAACACAATGCGAGGGGCTTCTTAAGGCCAAAAACAATACACGTGAACATTATTTTGCCTCACGGTCAGAGGATGAAGTCTTTGTTCAAAGCCAATAATCCTCCGTCTGTTTTTCTTTCCGCGCGTCTCATGTATTTCTATTTTTCTTGATCTTCACATTCTTCTCTTCCTTCCTTCTCTTTCTCTTATATTTTCCTTCTCTATGTCTCCCGTCCACCTCACACACACACACACACACACACACACACACACACACACACACACAGAGGCACAGACAAGCAGGCACACATACACACAATGAGAAACTGCGATCGATGAAATGACGTTCAGTTTGACCCTGATCTCATTTGGCTCGCGCTATGATATGGGGCTGGCACGGCGTGAGGTCAGTTCCCTGGACATCCCTCCCCCTCCAGCCCCGCTGGCCTGTCTGATTAACCACAAGCAGTGGTTAGGAAGCAAATACTGAGAAAATTCAAAATCTCGGCTTTTCTTTCCATACAGATTAACATTAAAAAAAAAACAACAACAACACGTCGATATAGATTCTCATCCCATGGCACAAACATTTTCAACGTCTTCTTCGTCGATACCCCGAAAGCCGATTTCCAAAGATTGTGTTGTCAAAGAACAGCAGATGACATGGGGATGATACACAAGCTGCTCTAGGGACTTAGTTGTCATGGTTACCACATTGTGTTTAGTATGCCTGTTGCACGCTCTGCTTGTACATCGCATTAGCTTTCTCACGGTTTACTTGTATATCGTTATCTTGTTCGCACAAAACATTTTGATGATATCTTACACACAAGATCAACTGCCAAAGATATGTTTTGTTTTAGGTTTAGCAACCTTCCATAATTATCGTATCATGAGAGATTTGTGTGCTCTCAACAGCCAAAGTAGTCTTAGTTGAAGGCCCTCTCGCTGTATTACTTGTATAGTTGTAAGAAAAATAAGCACAGGATCGTCACGCGAGGAGCCGAAGAACCAGCTAGAGGCCAGCTCCTTGCGCCCAAGCGCTCGGTTTCGGCTCGCCTCGCTAGCGTTGTCGGTGCTGAAAGAGCAACGTTGGAGCACAGTTTTTTGGTTGGAACCTTTACCAAAGGCTAAGTCTGAAGTGGTGCTGCTTTAATAGATTTTGATTGTTGCATGAACTATACCCACCTCCGAGATATTCATCGAAAACGACATCTTAGGGCCAGCGATGCCATAATATAGCAAGGCTGGTGACAAATTGGTGGGCAATTACCAACATAGATTACCCCCCGTTGCCACAAACGCAGTCACGTTACGTGAATTCAAAGAAATGTCTATGAAATGAATATACTCGTTATCAAAGCAAATTTCTCCATCCACACATCCAATTCTCATACATCGGACTCTTAAAGGAAATTGCAACACTGCTGACACTAAGGTAGTATTTACTTCTTCTACTCATTTAAACTTAAAACTAAATTTTAACTATGATTCAATCAACTTGCTCGATCATAAACATAAAATTGGAATGGCAGATATATAGTTAGTTGCATTATAATTGAGGCGTAAAAAGAAAGAAGTGAAACAAAAACATCTGCATTACTTCCCTCTGATGACAAACTAGGGTCAGCTGTTTTAATTAGACGTAATATTGACATGCATTCTGTTTTGATTAAGAGCATAATATCGCAGAAATTATTAAGCAATGAATAAGTTATGCGAAATTACCCCAGGCCATCTGCCGCAGGTGAATATGGCAAGGTGTGAACTTCGCATCATATCTGATCACAGTATTCGAATCAAGATCAGATTAGCATGTCTGTTACCATGGTTACGTTGCATTCAGAGACCAAACTCGCTCGAATCTCTGGAAGCTTGCCATCTTTCGTCATCCCTCAGAATCAAATTACGACGGTGTCGCTTTCCCTCGCAATTTGCATGCAAACATGGCGAAACTCATAATCGAGCTGTGATTGTGATTATAGGTGTGGGAAGATCGATTTAAATTGCGCCGCTTCATCAATGTCATTTCCGGCATCCGGTCGTACATCGTCGTGCGTTGTCGCTTATTGGATTTTCATTATGAATATACAAGCGTAATTCATTGCAGAAATGACTTGCCCTCATTTTCAGCGATGATTCTAATATGAGCGTAGCATTGGTGCAAAGCCCACCTGCCAGCTTTCAAATTATAAACGTGATATATCATATCATAGAGTTTATTGATATCCAGCAAGATCCGGGAATCTGTCACAATGTTAACGCAATCGACCACGATCTCAAATAGCATCAATTTAACTTTATGAGCGTGAGAACCAAATCTAAATTACATGTTCATTAAATGTGTACTCGTTTGTGGTACATTTCAGTACTGGTATGACATAGTGATCGATCAACAACAATATCAAAGCAGGGTATGTTTAAAACTCTGGCCTCCCCTTCGCCATCACCCCCCCCCCCCCCCCCCTCCAAACGGCCTCGCAAAGTCAGTAACCGGGAAATGCACTTTTCGGGAAAGGCAAAACCCTGCTCGGGCGTGTGCAGAGAGTTATATGTTCATGGGGAGTGAAGGGAATGATTTCATTTCAACCTAGTTATCGCTCTAATCAAACTCATTTTGTGTTGGAAGGAAGCGAATAATTTAAGTCATTGTGTTTGGCAAAACTTGGAAACAAAACTTGCGATATGATAACATGATTTTCAATGGTTTTATACAGCTAAACATACATAATACATAATCAGAGTAAAATGAACAATGCTGCTATGTGAACATCCTTGAAAACATTCTCTCTTTTTTTTTTCCTTTTGATTCCACAAACGCGGCGAGCGTGAACAACGATACTATATACATGAAATGAAAAATTATCCTGTAAAACACGTGATGATACACTGCAATTTGTTTGGAGAAAGACCTGTATATACCGTACATACGATGATATGTGATATGTGTAATGATGTGCTTACTAAACCGAGAAGTATAAGAATATCATTGTAAACATTTTATTTTTTCTCTTCCGATTCGACAGGCAGGCTCACCCCCCCCCCCCCATAATTCATACTTTAAAAAAAACACACAAAAAAAACCAAAAACCAAACAAAAACGAAACAAAGTTACAGGAGTGCAATCTGAAAACACGCCTGAATCATTGTATGATGGCAGAAAGAACTTTTATTTTGTAAGCGCATTCCTCAACTCCAAGGGTGGTCATAACTTTAGCCCGTTGACGTCACATCCCATTTATAAAAGTCAGCTAATTTCGGATAGTATACCTCGGTTCTGGGATGCCCAACAAAGTGAATCCAAAAAAGGTCTACGCATGACACCACTTCAACACCATAACGGCATCGAACTCCTACAGACTGTTTCTATTTCATCTTATTCGACAGAGTATGAGAATCAGAGCGGAGAATATATACCAACAAACCATGAACATGATTACAAAAAGATTGAGTTGGGATTCTTATAAATAGTGGTCATTCATGTGGAGGAAATAAAACTTTGATGAAAAAAAAAAGCTTTAAAAAGTACGCAATAGAGTAGGATGCGACCTTAGAGTAAAGGTCAGAGGTCATCTTGGAAAGTTTCTATAGAGTTGCATGTCAGCCTTTAATATTGAGGATCAAATTCTTGACGGGAGGTTATCGAGTTTTGGATCAGCAAATAATGTTTGTTGTCCATCTATTGTGATAGATATTTGGTAGAAAATGTATTCAGCAATGATACGCAATACTGTACTTGATGTAGTTCCTGCAGTAAAGGGGTGGGAGAGAGAGAAGAGAGCATTGCCAGGCTGTTTACAGAAGCCAGAAAAGTGTACAATAGCGTTCAGTGGTTCAGGGAAAGGGGACGCCATGATACAACGGAATTTGTTTTTCTACTAGTGTGTACGTTGCACAAATATGATTTTGACAATCTCGTATTCGACCTCGCGGACGTGCGAATGACTCGGGTGTTTCCGTTGTTTACCTGTACGTTCAATGATAAGCATCTACTTGAGATGCACAACCGATAGACACAGAACAAGATTACTGAATCTTTTGGCCAGTGACCGTCACGGCTGTGCAATTTGATGCAAATCTACAATGAAGCAAGATTGTGTGTGCGCGCTTGGGGGGGGGGGGGAGCAATCATTATAATCATATATATATATATATATATATATATATATATATATATACATATATATATATATACATATATATATATACATATATATATACATATATATATATATATACATATATATATACATATATATATATATATATATATATATACCTATATCAACATAATAATTGCAAGCGGAGAAGCAATTAGAGTAGCAATTTAAGGTTTTTATATTGGAAACGAATTAAGTGAACATCTGTCATAAGACTACAGAAATATTAATTATGTATTATATTAATTACAGTATATATTAAAATAAAAATCATAATCCTCTTCGTGTCACTTTGGCTAAATATAAATGCAAGTGCTGTTACACACCTGCTATATTTCCTTGCAGCTGAGTTTGTATGACAATTCGCTATAGGGTCTACATGTACTGTATAATTATTCAAATGACATCTAGATTATGGCAAACACCTTTCGCTGAAGCTAAAGAGGAATGACGGTTTATTGAAGGGTTATAGGAAGGCGCCGATTGGAGTTGGAAAACAGCCCTTATTGCTCTGAAGGGAAGGTGTTTCAATATTAATCCCCACCCCCTTGCGAGTTGTTTTCTTCCCTTCTTTCTAAATTGTCCCCTTATTCTTCCGAAAGATGCTTATGCCAGGCATTTGTTTGTTTAGTTGTTCATTTCAAATTTTTGCCCCATATACTTTCAAGCCAACATCCACAATCCCCCCCCCCCCTTGGCATACAGGGTCAATGTGTGGAAAACGGAGCGATCGACGTTCTGAACTGTGTAGGAAGACGTATATAAATAACTTTTTTAACTTCAAGATTTTGTAATGATTTTTTTTTCTAATGTAGGCACTTCGCGTTAAAAAGAAAAAAAAAACATTTTGAAGTAGGACATGTTTCACTGGTTGCTTATTACATTTAAAGGGGAATGAAACCCAAATATACACGTGGATCAAGTGAGTGCGGCGATATTAGAAGACACATCAGCGAAGTTTAAAGAAACACAATCCGTTCAAAAATTATGCATTTTTAAAGTTTCGGTGCAGAACACTGCTACAGTTCGTGACGTCACGAACGGAAACCATATAAAGAAAATTAGAAAAAACAAATCAACAAAACGTATTTGTTTTAATGAAAAGTACACATTCCCTTGAACCTATGTTTAAATAACTGACATTTATCAAGGGTAATATTATTCCCCTAATCTCTATTTAAAAAATATGAGTCAAGCGTTCTTTCGTTATGGTAGAAAAGTGAAAATATGTTGAATTTTCTTTATTTCTTATATTGTTTTCCGTACGTTACGTCACAGTGTGTTGAAATCTTCTCATCCAACTTTAAAATTTCGTAACTTTTTTTTAACGAACTGTCCGAAATTCCTCCAACATTTTTGATGTCAGTGTTTTACTAATAATGCTGCATCCTTCAGTTCACGTGATATATTTTAGGTTTCATTCCCCCCTTTAAAATGTGAGAGGGAGAGAGTTCATAGCTTGAAATGGGATTGTAATAGGTTTGGTGGGAGACGAGATCGGATGGGAGAGGTCGAGTCGAGATCGCAGCTATCGTTATCGTCCTTTGTATCGTAATCGAACAGTAAGGTTTATGCTCTTTTTGTGAAAAAGAAGAAGAAACATACAAACACTTATTTTATATTTGTGAGCATGTGAAATTACTCTGGGAATCATGTGAAGAAATGATAGAGAATGTTGAATTTAAAAATTGTACTTGGGAAGAAATTTTGTTTGGGTGGAAGGAGGATAATAGGGGAAAACATCAGTTGTTAAATCACATTTTAATTTTGGTTAAATACTTGATTTTTAAAAGTAGAGAATATGGAAAGCCGCCTACATATCGTGAAATAAAAAATAATATTTTAGAGGATAGATTTGAGGAAAAGAAATTAGCATCAATGAAGGGAACTTTAACCATTCATTTTAGTAAATGGGAAAATTTGAAAATAAGTATGGAAGGACCCGGAGCCAGATGTCCACGGGGAAGGGGGGAAGGGAGGGGAAGGGTAGAGGGGAGAGGGAGGGGGGAGGGGGAGGGGGGTGATTAATGGGAATATCGATTCCATTTGGTTGTATATCGATTTTATTTGGGTGCATATTGATGTGTTAAATATTTCTTTGTATGAAGCACCGTTACGCTGAAAGTACAGCTCCATTTAATATAAATATATATATATTTTTTTTTTTTGAATGCGCTGTCATGTTAAAAGGACAGATCCATTTGATTTTAATGAAAGCAAGTAAGCAGTGTATGTTGTTTTTGTTTTTTTCTCGGTGAATTGTATTTCCTTTGCTAATGCACTGTTCCTGCTGAAAGTACAGCTTGGTTTTGATTTCATTATAATTGTGTTTTGTTAAATCGTGAATTTTGTAATATATATGATTCGATTTATCATGAAATTGTATTGAATATGGAATCAATAAAAGATTATGGAAAAAAAAAAAAAGGTTGTTCATGTTGTTCTTATTCTGTTCTGTTTCATTTTTTTTTTCTCGTTTATATGCAGACTCTTATAATTAGAGATATAGAATTGCTTTTTTAACATTTGTATTCATACAATGACCAAAGATACCATATCTTCGTGGTTTGCGCGTATCAAGGGGGTAATATTTAGACGAGCCTGCATCTCCTTGGTCGCCACAGGGAGGTTTCCATCTCAGATCCCTTGGTCGTGAATATAGGTTTCTCTTTAAAAAAAAAAAAAAAAAAATCGGAACATGAGTGCCTTCTCAACTCCTACCTGAGAGGAAGCCACTATTGAAACGGCATGTGAGAAGCCGCGTGACGTGTTACTCGATGTAATACCAACCCCCATGCCATGGCTTCCACGCACGGGGTTTGAAAGACGCCTGTGAGGTTCTTTGTCTTTTGCAAAGAAAGCAACAAACTGGCTTAGTCCTAAGACTTTTCCACCACAATGGAGCATAGTACAAAGTCTCCACAGTGGAGAAACCTTTAAGATACACGCCCAGACAACGATTTGTGGCAATTCATCTACACTTTACAGATATGAACGAACTGGTCTGGAACCAAGGCTATTCTATTTTTCATGAGATGCTCATGTACGAGCAGACGGAAAAGTACAACTGATCATTCTGCTCGCGCTCCTCGCCAGACGATTAAAGCCTGCTGGTGTGACGGTAATGTGTCTTTGAATAGGTTTCGATTATCGATTGATTTAGCCTTGCAGAACGCGCCAGACAATGATGAAATAAATTCTTGTGCCGCAGTGCGGTCACGAAGACATGAATATGCATGACGGTTGTTGTTGTCGTCGTTGGTTGGTGTGTTGGGGTGAATGGCGCTATCATTTTTGTATCATTTACGCCAACTTTTTAACATTTGTGGCAAAATGTTTACTAGTTTCACTCTAAAGTGAGAGGGTATCATTGTATCTTTGACGATGCCACAATAGAGTGGAGAAAATGGAAAGAATATGGGAACAGGGATGTTGTTATAATTACATGTAGTTCAATCTGAGCATGCACACACACACACACACACACACACACACATACACACACACATACCTGCACACACATGTATATCATACATATATACGTATATATGATTTTTTTTTGTAATTATTGTGCATGTTTGTGTGTGAGGATATACGATATAACAGCGCTCACAACCATGTTTAATTCAATTTATTTTTGAAAGTGAAAAGAAAAATGTAGGCCTATTTAATTAAATTGGTATGCGTATAAAGTAATGATGATAGTAATAATATTTATAATGGTAGTATATTGTAGTATTAATGATGTTATTATCATTATCAGTGATATAGGCCTATACAGAAATGAATGACGTTGATGATAATAAAAACGGCATCAATGAAAGTAATGATACAAATAATGATAAGAAAGGCAAAACAATGCTGCTAGAGGGCCCTGCAAATGTCACAACTCCGTCATTACCATGTGATGAATAAAATACACGTGTAATAAACGCGTGTGAATAATGACATTTAAAAAAAAACTGATTAAAAAAACGTTTGGGTTTCATTCCTGAGATAAGTGATACAACTGATTTGCATTCTCACGTTGATTGCTACAAAATGACATACAGCTTGTACTCTAAACTGCTGATTCATTTTAAGCCATCGAAATTAGGAAGAATTGCGGAGCAAATCTACCTAAATCGAGACAGGTGCACAAGCTTAATACGTCAGTTATCCTATAATAGTCTCATTGCTGAGCCCCCCCCCCCCCTCCACGTAATTGGCAGGCACTTATACGTACTCCACATGACAGCTATTCTGACATTTCAAGTAGCTGTGAAGACTCCTGTGAAGTCCCCCCCCCCCTCCTTATTTTGATCATAAGAGCACTTGTGTGGGTAGATTCTTCTTCAGACACATGAGTAGGTTCTTGTTATTGTGTCGTCAGCTGTAATTTCCCTCCAGCATGCTTTTCAGAGAGCCAAATGCATGAAATGAAAAAGATGTCCTTGTGTATCGGATGTGCTACTCGGTTGCGTTACGCATGCGTTCCCAATATAGGTCTCTGTCCGTGACGCGCCGTCACGGATGACAGCGCGTGACGGATATGGGTTTGGATTCCATCGACTTTTAACGGACCGACAAGGGGCTTGTATTATTATACCGATCGACTTAAACGTTTTGTCTTTCATTGGTTTGACTGATAAATGCACATCTAGGCAGATCTCACACCCTACTTGGTGTGGAAATTACCAATACTAAGATGAATGCATTTCTTCTAATGATTTGTGCTATTTGTTTTTGTTTTGTTTTGTTTTTTGTTTTTTGGGAGGTATTCGGATCCAGATTTAATACAAAGCAAAGAGCAAACCAACCAAAAACAAACAAACAAACAAACAAACAAACAAACAAACAAACAAACAAACAAACAAACTCGGACTTGTCTGATCCCAAACTTGGTTATCTCAGTATATGAGTATGAGTCATGTTATATACTGGTATCGACGAGGTGAACTCCTCATTTTTTGCATCACACAAAGGATATAACATCATTTATTTCAAGCAGAAGAAAATTCTGAAGTACAAAATTGAAAAGTGAAATAGATTTTAAAAAAAAGGCGAACGTGACTTTGTGTGCAATCCAACAATCGTACAGCAGTGCAAACGCAAGCTGTTGTTTGCAGATCGATTTGCGGTAACTGTTATACATCTTTAATTTCCGTCGATACAAACATCTTTTCATCGCCTAATTGTCTCGACACTGGGACACTTCATGGCGGCGCCGTGGCGGTGGCATTGACGAAGAATCCTAGGTCCTTTTTAAGAATTCATGATGAAGTTATTGGGGGGAAGAAGTGTCACTGTGCGTCTGTGTTTACTGATTAACGTCATAAGTATAACGGTCACCAATTCTAACGAACACGTGTTGCTAGCTTCTTTTTTTCTATTTATGTATTTTTTATAGCTGCAAAGGTACATAGAACGTGAACATTGTTATCGTTATGTTTGTACTGTGTGTGTGTATGTGTGTGTCAAATTATCATGTATTTGTAAAGTATACCCAGCTGAGTCAAAATAATGTATATACCCAGTGAAAACTGTTTTTCTAGAAGGTTAGATAAAATATGATATGAGGCCACCTACTATAATACTTATGTTTAACAATGCTTAACTTGATTCCAAACAGTGGGTAGGACGATGAAAAGAAAAACAAACACAAAATTACAACCTCAGCCGAGCATTTCAGCAATTGAAAATGTCATTTAATCACATTTCAATACATTTCAAAATGTCGTTACTTCAATCGAAGGCATTGGACACTAAAGACTGTTAGATCTTCCAAAAACAGATTTCCCGCATGACACAAAATACAGTACCAATATCGAGTTGCCAATATATAAATACACTGTAGAAATTGTATTAGTAGTGAGCTCAAGCTTCAATAAGTGGATCAACTTTCTCAGTGATATGAAAGTTATACACGACTCCAAGTGGTTTCAAAAGCAGTAATTTAGTCAAGCCGTATAATATAATACTCCTATATAGCTCGCTCGTAACTCATGTTCCTGGAGTCTCGGAAGGTATTTCGATGAATGTTGAGTCTTTTACACCGTATAGTCCCAAGTGAGTGTATGGAGCTATAGAAACCCAATTATTTAAGTTAAGATTAATATGGGTCTTGAATCATTCCTTTGAAAATGAAATTTAAATCCGACGGAGCTTTTTGATCGAATTCACGTTGACGACTCGGGCGTTTCAGTATTTGGTATATTGTTAAAAATGTTAAGACTATATTATGTACCACGAATGCCAGCATCTCGCTCTGCTGTGTTGCTCAACAGCTGAATGGTTTGTTTGTTTGTTTATTTGTTTGTTTGTTATTTGTTTATTATGACCACATTTTGTTTCTTTGATTGGCAATACCCATATCATATTTAGGGTCTTTTCATCGAAATTACATATTGAACAAATACGTGGTATTTATAACATCGTTAACATCTTAACTTTTGTGTTTTCTTTTCGGCTCCTGCGATGTTACAAGACGATATAAAAGGTAATTCATAATTTGTTTGGGGAATTTCGTTGGGTTGTTGTTGTTATGTTTTTTTTTTTACGGCGAATAACACACTTATGTAAATGAGCCACAGAGTGAAGATGTTCTCGTAGACAAGAATGCTAAAACGACAAAACAGCGTCCATATTGACGTACAATTATGATAACTGTCGGCAATTCTACACCAACTGATTGATTTCTCCATATAGCGTATATCCTGAACAGCTCGTGATATTAATACACTAATCTTTAAGAAACTCCACGAAGTCAAGGGGGAATTCTGGACCAAACAAAGTAACAGTCTGAAAAAAGAGCAAAATATTCTAAGCACAACAGTGAAATTTTGATCAATATTGGATTAAAGGTAAGGAAGTCATAATGAAGATTTAAAGATTTGCTAATCTATGAAAAAAAAAAATCTTGAACAATTATTCATATGAGTTTATTTATTTATATATTGAGTGCAGTAACAATAAAATCATTTCATCATTTAACAACTGTGGACATAAAATGAATGAAAATGCAATTCTCCTGCCATGAAAGTGAAAACATGTTATTCCTGGATGAATACATACAAAATAATAATCAGTAAGATACATAAGGATTTGAGACTATGTACGCTTGAACCCAAAACTGGGAATTCCAATTTTAATGTACAAACAAGTGGACTGTTGCGAGGCGATGGTAGCATCGACTCATTAATTTTGCATGTTAATTGTATTCATATTGACTTTTCAAGAACTGTTTGATGGAAATCAGTAAAACTTTACAATTTCATAACTTCCCTAATTTCAATTCGATTTCAATCCTTTTTTTTTCACGGTTGGGCTTGTAAAATTCTATTCTTTCATATCAGACTAACTTGTAACTGGTCCGGCGTTCCGCTTTAACGCCGTGAAGGTGGAGAAATCGAACAGAAATATAGTATACTCTCTCTGTACACATTCCTTAGTACGCATGTGAATGAAGCTTAAGTACAAGATCCCCAAACTCCGTCGCTGAGTTAAATGATACATTGTACAATAATATTGATAGACGAGAACGTGTTACAAATTATGTATTTAGTGATTCAGCTAGAAACAAAAATCAAATTTAAACCAAGATAATTATATACAAAGAATTTGGCAAATCGGGCTATCTAAACTTTCTACAGCATTGACAAGGCGCCCACATGGCACCTGCATGGAGCAAAAAACTACTGATATAATACCCCTATTTGAGATGAATTCTATTTGAGAATTATCAACCTCCGGTAATATGCCTCTATCATAGTATGTATTTTCGAATTTCCAAATATTTCAGAGTTATTGTTAGTAACGTCCTAAGATGACACAACCATCACTATGTCTTCTTATTGCATGTATACAAAGCGATGATATTTTTCTGATGCACTTTGGCGCGTATTGTTGCGATGATATCTTTTGTTAGCAATCATTACCAAAACATAAGTTTCCCCCAGAAAATGCTCCTTCCCCCCTCCCCCCCCCCAAAAAAAAAATAATAATAATAATTACTAAGGTCTATGACTGTATGATAATTTATTAAACACACGGTCTGATCTGAAATGGAAATTACATGGGTTTAACCAGTGTATGCGGAGGTGCTCACATACACATGATAGATTATAAAATAGACTGATATCCCACCATGAGACAGTATTAACTGTTTTATCTTTATCAAATTTGACATTAACTTTGGTACGGTACGTACTTGAGTCCTTCTGTCAGTCAAATTACAAAGAATGGGGGTTTGGCTAAAAATGACGATGTCAATGAGCAGTACAGAACGATTGTAAACGTCGAAAAATGGATCATGAAAACACATAGCCGTATATAGTGAAGCTTTCCACCCAAAGCCAAAATGGTACATGGTAAAAATCAACTACCCACTTCTGCTCCGGTAACGTCCTTTGAACCGCCGGAAACTTCGTCCCCATGTTCTTTCAGGTTAATCAGCCATTTCACTACATGCATGCCCTTGTTTTTCAGTTCGTCCTTTTCGCGACTCAGGAGCAGACGTTCAGTCGGAGAACAAAATTTATCGTTCGCGCCATCAACATTCGTCATGTTGTTATTGCCGTCGCCTTTTCCTGTTTTGTCCCCGAACTCCGACGTTTCTAAACATTTCTCGAGCGCGTCTTCGGTGAGTTCGTACTGCAGAAGGACGGGGACCTCGACATTGAGGTTCTCTGGCGCACTCACCGGTTTGCTTGTCTTTGCGTCCTCGTCGTAGACGAACACGAACGTGCGACTCTCGCTCCTCGTCAGCGGTTTCGGTCTGACCGACTGCTCCGTGACCGGTCGCGCCGGTTTGGGATTCGAAACCCGTTCACTTTGCGTATTCGATAGGGTGGGAGTCTTGGGTTTGCTGGTCGTGGGATTCGGCTTGGGATTTGACTTGCTCGTGGTGGGACTGGATACGGGATCCTTCATTTCTCTTTCCTTAGTCTGTTTGGGGGATATGATAGAGGGAGTCGTAGGAGGGGGTGGGTTTCCGGACGAGTACCCTTCGTCGGTCGCGTTGTCGACTTGGATGGCTTTTAGTCCTGCTGCCTTTTTGTTTCCCTGCGAAACCTTCAGCCGATTCGAACGCGCTTTCCTCGGCCGCTGCATATTTGCGAAATTATCCAGTCAGCAGTCTGAGAGCTGCATTTTGACATGAATTTCTTATGGTTGTTCCTGATACGTCTGCTTAAAGACTGCACTAAACCAACGTCTTTTGCTTTCGTTCCGCGGCAAGGCGGGAACTCCACCCAAATGTTCTCTCAGTTTCCATGACAACGTAAAGGTGAGCTCCGTTTCACCTGCTTGCAGCGCGGGCGTCACGAACGTGAAAATTTGGCTCCTCGGACACCAGTAAACGCTCGATCGACCTAAAAAAACAAGACAAATCGAATAATTTCGTTACATGAACATAAGAAAGTACACGTGTATGTATACTGGCATCCACTCAAGTCACGAATATAAGCTGTACTTGTAGATTTATAGTTGTTGTATGCGGATCATTATCATTTAATGATAATGATCCGCATACAACAACTATAAATCTATTATCTTCATCATTATTATCTAATTCTTTGCCAAAGATTATGGACTACCGCAGATTAATGAGTAAGGAGGGTATATAACTGCTCAACAAACAATTTGCTCATTATATATATATATATATATATATATATATATATGTATATACATATACATATACATATACATATTATATCGTTAAAGTTAATGCTCTTATACTCTCGGTGAATATATTAATTTACAGACGACAATGAAGTGAATGCATTTGTGCATCATTAAACTTTGAACATTAAGACGTGCTGCACTGGCACTACCCATGTAGGCCTACATTGGAAAACAATATGCTTTGATCTCATCGAGGGGAGATTGCTACATGTCCTGGATATTACTGACGATAAAAAAATAAATAAATAAATAAAACATTAATGGAAGAGGTGCAGGATTTCATTATTAGCCTTCAGGATCGAGTTATGATGTTGTCAACACAAGTCAAAGGAGAATACTAATGTTTTATGCCCAAGATTAAACAAATATAAGGTATAAGCCAGTGATGTTTGTTAGAAATGATAACCATAACAATGACGAAAGGGGCAGAAGATGGGAATAGGGGTCAACTATGATAGCTCTGGATCCCTACAATTAAATTGTGCCCTCTCTCAGGCTTTCGGGCAAATAGTGCCGATAAAGTTTAACAATAATAAGACTGGAGTCCATGTAACTGAATTCCATATTCCTCAGGTGTAGACATGGAACACAGAATGAGATCAGTATCTGGATATAACTTTCAACTTTATTTTTCATTTCCACGGAACAAAAACAGGGAAATTTATATACAATGCATTAACAGAACATATTTGTAACAATTTCTCAAAAAAAAAACCAACAAAAAACACGTACATTACGAGCATAACACTTGTCATTAATCAACTGCAAGCGCTAATTACCATATCTATGGAATGCGAAGCTACACTGATATGTCACTTGCAAAGTTAAGTATCGGTCAAAGAAAATGTTAACAAAAAACAAACAAACAAACAAACAAACAAACAAACAAACAAAACAAGCAGAAAGGAATGAGAGGAAACCCAAAGCCGGTGGAAATGAATGATTTTCATGTTTTCACACAATATACTGAATAACTGAATAGAATATGAATTTAAAGATGTGTGAGCATATTGTGTAGGAACTGTAGCAGCGCTGTACTGCGTTACCATGGTGACCACAATGCACTGCTCTGTGCAGAAAGTGAAAAATGTGCAAAACCTTCTTGCATCTTGTATTTACATTGATTTAGAAAAAGAGAAGGAAAGTCTGTTTAAAACTAGGACGGGTGCCTGATATTGTATTTGAACAGTTTCTTATTATGATATAGGCAGTAGAAGTGGGCACTGCAAAATGTCACACTGCAGCACAGCACCACAGCTGACAGTTGACCGCTTTGCCTGACCTTTTGATAAAGTACCCCTTGGCCCAAAGCCTCATTATCACTGACCATAACAAATCACCACCTCTTAGGGAAGAAAACCACCACTGACCCCTCACTCTTTAGTGTTTCCGTGGTCGTTTTTCTCCCAAGTTCAGGGCAAATAGATCTCATTGTGTGCATGAATAAGATGACAGGGAAATATACCAGTTGCTGTCTGATTGGCGCGTCCTAATGCCAGGCAGCTAAAAACAAAATCTGACCTCAGACTGGACGGAGACTTCGTGTGCATCTTTGACCCCTGAAGAGGAAGTGAGTTTGACCACGACCTCCACTTCGCTGTCATGATCGAGCCATATAAAAACCCTGAAAACTCGGAATTAGTAGGGACTTTGAAATTGCCATTGACTGCTGATTATGCTGCCCGAGATCAGCTCGTCTAGCTGATTTTTCTCCACACTTATGACTTTTGGCTGAAAACTGTGAGAGGACTTTGTTTCGTCAGGCAGTCCTTATTTCTCCACAATACTTGGCTGAAAAGGTTGAGAGGACTTTGTTTCGCCTGGCAGTCCTTGCTTTTCTGCCTCTGCCTCGACAGCCTGGAAATAAGCATCTTTCCCCGGGAGGAGAACAGCACCGCAGCCCACAATCAGTCTATTACAAACGGCAATTAGAAACTGTTGACTCTGCATACACGTCTATAAGAGGATAATGTCCGCTCAATCTCTGCCGATGACTGTCACAATGCGGCATCTACGTCATTTCAGGCAAATCTGACTCTTTGCTCATTGCCTCATTCATGCCGAGCTTCCAGTCAACCGTCATCCCGTTCCCGTTTCATCTCGCTTTGGACCCGTCGTGTTCGAGTTTTTCGCCCCGATCTTGTCCTTCGCGCTCATCTTCGACGACGCCGTCCTCGCGAAGTGACGCACGCCATTCAGTGGATTTTCGCGGAACATTCCTGGACTTAACATAAACTGGAGATTTCGCTCCCTGATACACCGTGTTAGATTATTAGTGGTGAATGTTTATATCAATATTTGGAATTTCCTAATTCGGATAATATCTGTGGATCCACATTATTGAGCTTGATGTTGAACAAGTCAAGAGGGGTAATGTACATCTGTTCAATTTATACCTAGTTGTAAGCATTATTCTGAACGCCAGAATAATATAAGATTTTTGTCTGTCACTACAACGCTATAAATGACAGCGTGTCGATACAGGTATGATCCTGATCGATTGTAAATAAAGTCCGTTCAATTGAGAAGGCCATTGCAAAGGTAAACTGAACTGTCTCACATGTGTTTGCTTTAACCTCGTTGTCTCGTAAACAATAACAAAAAAAATAGGGGAATTGGTTACTGACCCTTGCGCGTGCAACTTAAGCAAAACCATAACAAGCACTGCCACACAATTACAACAATACCAGTTCTTCCTAAAGTGGTGACCCCGACGTGATCACGAACCCGACGTGATTCGAAATCGACATGATTTGAAGTGATCCGAGACAGCGATGTTCGAGTATACACATCTTGCTTAAGTTGATAACTGTTGACACCAAATTGTGGCCAATGTTGATATGTTTCTCAAAGTATAATGTCTTCTGATGAGTTGTAAATCGATCAGTTTTTCAGTTACCTAATGGTTAACTTGTCGGATGAGTGGAGTGTATGCATAGACACATTAATTAGACAACTGAGTCAAGGTTTTAGTGTTCAATTTTGTGAGTCTCATATCCTAGTTCTGTAACTTCTCAGATAATCATGGCCGAGCCTAACGTTGAGACTCAGTCTAACGTCGAGACTACTCGTGGTTCACCTAGTTCAGATTCAGGTGCTAGCTCTAGCCCGGCAGTCAATGCCGCGGGAACCATCAAATTACCTCCATTTTGGAGGGCTGACCCACAGGTTTGGTTTGCGCAGGCGGAGGCACAGTTCACGACCAAGGGTATCACGAGGGAGGAAACCAAGTACTCCCACGTGATAGCCACGCTAACGCCGGATGTTGCTATGGAGGTGCGCGACATTATCATTAACACTCCAAAAGACACCCCATATACCGTCTTAAAGAGGCAATTGACAGAGCGCATGTCAGAGTCTGAACAACGCAGAGTTCAGAAATTATTGACGGAGGAGGAGCTTGGCGACCGCAAGCCCTCCCAGCTGCTTCGTCGAATGAATCAGCTGGTCGGCGAGCAGCAGCTAGAGAAATGCATAATGCGACAGTTGTTTTTACAACGATTGCCGAATAGCGTGCGTCTAATCTTGGCATCCACTAAAGAAACCCTGCCACTGACCGAGCTCGCCGAACTCGCAGACAGAATCCTCGACGCGCATATTCCGACCGTGAACATGGTAGACCCTCCCGTCGTCGCGAGCGCAGCGGTGGCACCCTCTACCGCACAGCTTGACGAACTCGTAGGTCTGCTCCAAGGCATTGAAACCCGACTCAAGCGGCTAGAAATAGGCGCGAAGGCAGCCGAAAATCGAAGTCGTAGTCGCAGCCGTAGCCGTGGTCGCGCCCGAAAGAAAGAGGAGGCCAACGCAGGCAATGCACCAGCTGAAACGGAGCAACAGCCAGCCGATTTGTGTTGGTACCACCACAAATATGGTGACAAAGCAGAGCGATGCAAGGCGGGATGCAAGCATTTCCCAGCGGGAAACTAGCGAGCCGGAGGGTAGCCGCGACACACCACTCTGGCAATCAAACCAACCCCAGTCGCTTATTTTACGTCACGGATCGAAACTCTAATAGACAGTTTCTCATCGACACTGGCGCCGCTGTGTCAGTTTTTCCTAGGACGAAACAAGATTGCTGTAAGCTAAGTGCAATGTTTCTGCGTGCAGCGAATGAAACTAGGATTAAAACATTTGGCCAGCGCTCGCTCACCCTTGATTTCGGTTTACGCCGTGTATGCCGTTGGGTCTTCGTCATTGCCGATGTGTCAATGCCTATTATAAGTGCCGATTTTCTGTATCATTTCAATTTCTTGGTTGACGTAAATAAGCACCGCCTCATCGACCCGCTAACCAGCATTACCATTACCGGCCAACCTGCTAGTTGTCAGGCTATCAGCCCAGTGATTGACAATATCGCAGCTGACAATCGGTATACTAGGATGCTTTGCGAAGAATTTGTCGAAATAACCAAACCGGTGTATCGGCCGCAAGATATCAAGCACGATGTTTTGCACCACATCGAGACCCGTGGTCAACCGGTGCATGCAAGACCACGTCGACTAGCTCCTGACCGGCTTAAGATCGCCCGCGCCGAATTTGAGCACATGATGGATCTCGGCATTATCCAGCCCTCCAACAGTCAATGGTCGTCACCATTACACATGGTGCCAAAGAAGACTGAGGGGGACTGGCGCCCGTGCGGAGACTATCGTGGGCTCAACAGATCCACCATACCAGATAGGTACCCAATACCTCACATTCAGGATTTTGCATCGAATTTGCATGGTAAGCAGGTCTTTTCTAAAATAGACCTGGTACGTGCTTACCACCAAATTCCGGTGGCACCTGAAGACGTGTGTAAGACGGCGATATGCACGCCCTTTGGTTTGTTTGAATTTTTGCGTATGCCCTTCGGCTTGCGTAACGCCGCGCAGACTTTTCAGCGTTTCATCGATCGCGTGCTTCGTGGGTTACCATTTGTGTACGCTTACATTGACGACTTGCTTGTAGCCAGTGACAACGAAGAGGAGCACGAACACCATCTTCGTTTGTTGTTCACTAGGCTACAAGAATTCGGCGTTGTCGTCAATCCTAACAAGTGCGAATTTGGACGGGACACGATCGACTTCTTGGGTCATCGCATTAACTGCGAAGGCGTGTGCCCCTTGCCCGACAAAGTTGATGCGATACGCCGGTGCGCCACGCCCACCTCAGCCAAACAACTTCGCGCTTTCCTCGGCCTCGTGAACTTCTACCGTCGATTTCTGCCGAATTGTGCCGAGACTCTGCTACCTCTGACAGACCTACTCCGCAATCGTCCACCTCGCTCACGCAAACCACTGCCGTGGTCACCAGCGTGCGCAGCGGCATTCAGCGAGATTAAAGCGAAAATCTCCGAAGTCACGCTGCTGTCTTACCCTAATACCCAGTTCCCCCTTAGCGTCGCCGTTGATGCATCCGACAGGGCGGTAGGAGGTGTAGTGCAGCAGCTTACTAACGGACAGTGGCAGCCGATCGCTTTCTTTTCGCGTAAGCTCAACCAAGCAGAGACACGCTATAGCACCTTTGGGCGGGAGCTCCTAGCTATATATCTCGCGATCAAACACTTCAGATACATGCTAGATGGTCGAGACTTCTGCGTTTTCACCGATCACAAGCCCATCATCCATGCTTTCAATGCAAAGCCAGATCGCCACAGCCCGCGCGAGATTAGACATTTGGATTACATCTCCCAATTCACAACAGACATACGACACATTCGAGGGACGGACAACGTCGTGGCCGACCTACTTTCGCGTCCCCAGGTCAGCCTGATTCAGGCAGGCGAGACTGTCAATTATGAGGTCATGGCACAAGCCCAGGCACTAGATGCCGAGCTACAAGCAGAATTGCGTAACCCCCAAACTAGCTTGCGGTTAGAGCGCGTGCCCCTTATCGACACCAACAGTGCTCTAGTCTGTGACATGTCCACCGGCAAACCACGCCCATTTGTCCCCCAGTCACACAGAAAAGCGATATTTGATGCTATACATGGCCTATCACATCCAGGCATTAAAGCCAGTCAGATAGCTGTATCATCTCGATTTGTGTGGCCCTCTGTAAATAAAGATGTTCGAACATGGGCTCGCCAATGCATTGCATGTCAGAAAGCCAAAGTGCATCGGCATGTCAAATCACCCCTTGGGACATTCGCAATCCCTGATGCGCGATTCGCACATGTTCACATAGATATAGTAGGTCCTCTCCCTCCATCCCGAGGATATACATATTTGTTGACATGCATTGATCGTTACTCTCGCTGGCCAGAGGCTATTCCTCTGCCTGATATAACAGCGGAGACGGTTGCTAGAGCATTCATTGAACGTTGGGTTGCTGTTTACGGAGCGCCCGAGACAGTAACTACTGACCGAGGAACTCAGTTCGAGTCCCAGCTGTTTACCAACTTAACACGCATGCTCGGCACTTCGCGAATTCGCACTACAGCCTACCATCCGGCGGCAAATGGCATGATAGAGCGTTTTCATCGCCAGATGAAAGCGGCGATGAAAACTAAACCAGACCCTACACGCTGGTGTGAACACCTCCCCGTCATCTTGTTGGGCATTCGCTCAACTGTCAAAGATGACCTTTCATGTTCCCCAGCGGAGTTAGTCTTCGGGACTACGCTGCGATTACCGGCACAGTTCGTTGACCCCAAGCGTGCTGATGTTGACCCTAGCGACTATGTCTCCCGATTGCGCGACCACATGAGTCAAATCCATCCCACATCTCCCCGTGCTCAGAGCACAACGACCCACCTGCCGAAGGATTTATGTACATGTTCACATGTGTTCGTGCGCGTAGATAGGGTACGTAAACCGCTAGAACAGCCTTACTCCGGCCCTTACAAAGTGCTAAAACGCACTGACAAATATTACACCCTCGACATCAACGGCAAACGAGAACAAGTTAGTATCGATCGACTTAAAGTTGCTTATATCGAACCGAGCAGTGTGCAGGACGACCTGCAGCACGGTCATGACGACGAATCACGACTTTCCCCACCTAATGCAGAAAAGGCGAATGAAGTTAACTCTCCCGCCACTCCGACGCAACCCGCAACTAGGCAAACCAAATCTGGGCGTCACGTCAAATGGCCAAAACATTTGTTGGATTATGAAGTTTAAGCTCTTCTTCAAAGATTCCAATACCCTTTACCATTTATCATATACTGTGAAGATATTGTAATTATGTTTCAAAATGATTTTTCTGACAGGAGAAATCCAGTCGTTTGAATTTGTGCTGTCCGAGCGTGCGTTTACACGTCGCTTCACTATATGGATAAGATGAACCACGAAAGTCGAGGTTATGTAAGAGTGAATGCTCCCGCATGGGAGCCTTTTCATACATTGTAAATAATGTTGTGTACAGTTTACGTTTAAGATTCTTACTGTTGAGCATGTGTGCATGCTTTTATGTTATATATCTCTCTCCTTCTCTCTCTTCTCTGTATCTTTCTATATCTTTCTTGGCAAGGTTTATTCCATGAACTGGATTTAATGTCGATAGTGGAGTGAATACTCTGTCGGACACGTTGAGAAAGTCTGCAGTGGCTTTACTATTATTGGTAGAATCAAGTCAATTGACTCATGGTTGTTGTATAGAGTTTTTTTGAGGATTTTTACCACACGTCTCAGTAGAGCGTATTGTTGTGTCTGCTCCATCCATTCGACTATAGTACTTACTATAGGATAGGACAAAATGTCTGTTGGCCAAATCAAATTTTGTTAGAATAAGACAAGGTTTTCCGGGACATCTAATTAATAACATGAACATTGTATTTTTTTTTTGTGTTCAATTGTGGAAATTTGCCACATTCCATACAGCTCTCCTGATTGGAATACATGCTCCATTGTCTTGAACGTATTGTTGAGGCTGAAAATATGTAACTATAATATTTTACACTGCCAGTGTTGTGGTCTTAGTCCTGGGAAGCTTAGTTTTGTTCCAGTCGCTCTGATAGAGCATTTCATGTAAATAGTGCATGTATTCAACTTTATATTGGCAAACCATCTATGTTTAACCTACATTTCTGTACTTGCATTGTTTGCTAGAGATCTGTACATTGTATATAGTGCGTTTCTTGTTTGTCGTAAGCAAGTGCTTTGGCAAGGACTTCCTTACTAGGGGGGGATTGAATGTAGCAGCGCTGTACTGCGTTACCATGGTGACCACAATGCACTGCTCTGTGCAGAAAGTGAAAAATGTGCAAAACCTTCTTGCATCTTGTATTTACATTGATTTAGAAAAAGAGAAGGAAAGTCTGTTTAAAACTAGGACGGGTGCCTGATATTGTATTTGAACAGTTTCTTATTATGATATAGGCAGTAGAAGTGGGCACTGCAAAATGTCACACTGCAGCACAGCACCACAGCTGACAGTTGACCGCTTTGCCTGACCTTTTGATAAAGTACCCCTTGGCCCAAAGCCTCATTATCACTGACCATAACAAATCACCACCTCTTAGGGAAGAAAACCACCACTGACCCCTCACTCTTTAGTGTTTCCGTGGTCGTTTTTCTCCCAAGTTCAGGGCAAATAGATCTCATTGTGTGCATGAATAAGATGACAGGGAAATATACCAGTTGCTGTCTGATTGGCGCGTCCTAATGCCAGGCAGCTAAAAACAAAATCTGACCTCAGACTGGACGGAGACTTCGTGTGCATCTTTGACCCCTGAAGAGGAAGTGAGTTTGACCACGACCTCCACTTCGCTGTCATGATCGAGCCATATAAAAACCCTGAAAACTCGGAATTAGTAGGGACTTTGAAATTGCCATTGACTGCTGATTATGCTGCCCGAGATCAGCTCGTCTAGCTGATTTTTCTCCACACTTATGACTTTTGGCTGAAAACTGTGAGAGGACTTTGTTTCGTCAGGCAGTCCTTATTTCTCCACAATACTTGGCTGAAAAGGTTGAGAGGACTTTGTTTCGCCTGGCAGTCCTTGCTTTTCTGCCTCTGCCTCGACAGCCTGGAAATAAGCATCTTTCCCCGGGAGGAGAACAGCACCGCAGCCCACAATCAGTCTATTACAAACGGCAATTAGAAACTGTTGACTCTGCATACACGTCTATAAGAGGATAATGTCCGCTCAATCTCTGCCGATGACTGTCACAATGCGGCATCTACGTCATTTCAGGCAAATCTGACTCTTTGCTCATTGCCTCATTCATGCCGAGCTTCCAGTCAACCGTCATCCCGTTCCCGTTTCATCTCGCTTTGGACCCGTCGTGTTCGAGTTTTTCGCCCCGATCTTGTCCTTCGCGCTCATCTTCGACGACGCCGTCCTCGCGAAGTGACGCACGCCATTCAGTGGATTTTTGCGGAACATTCCTGGACTTAACATAAACTGGAGATTTCGCTCCCTGATACACCGTGTTAGATTATTAGTGGTGAATGTTTATATCAATATTTGGAATTTCCTAATTCGGATAATATCTGTGGATCCACATTATTGAGCTTGATGTTGAACAAGTCAAGAGGGGTAATGTACATCTGTTCAATTTATACCTAGTTGTAAGCATTATTCTGAACGCCAGAATAATATAAGATTTTTGTCTGTCACTACAACGCTATAAATGACAGCGTGTCGATACAGGTATGATCCTGATCGATTGTAAATAAAGTCCGTTCAATTGAGAAGGCCATTGCAAATGTAAACTGAACTGTCTCACATGTGTTTGCTTTAACCTCGTTGTCTCGTAAACAATAACAAAAAAAATAGGGGAATTGGTTACTGACCCTTGCGCGTGCAACTTAAGCAAAACCATAACAAGCACTGCCACACAATTACAACAATACCAGTTCTTCCTAAAGAACCAATTATGCATATATTAATATATGCATTTATAACAATCATGACACCAAATGTACAATGTCACATTTACTAAATAGGCCTACTTGCTGTCAATGTATCGACATTATTAAACATTAAGGGGAAAAAAGACTGTTCTTTTTGTGCTCTGTACACGTATTTTCTGTATATTAATACACTGACGTTCTGTATAAGAACGTCCGGTAGTATCAACCTGTGCAGAAATGATCTGTGTCATGTACACACAGAAACGCAAGACCAGTGGAATGTTAAGTGGGCATGCATTATATTATCTCTACGTGAAACCGATTTTAGTGGTCCTTGCATATAACATTATTATAACATTCATTCTCAGCCGCCAGTGACAAGAATATGAAGTTGTGTGTACGAGAACGGTCATATCGATAAATACCGAATACTTACTTTAACCGGATCGGCTTGATGGCTCTCAAATCCATTGCACGCGACGCAGAAATCGTGGGAGTACTCCCAATGCGACCCACTTTTGAGAATCTCTGAAACTGATAAAAACTTGTCCAATTTCAAGCTCACAGCGACAAACACCGAATAGTGTTCGGATCGATCCAATTTCCCCCACACCCGCCGGCAAATGTAAGAACGGCGGTGCCGTCTCTGAGTTCGATCGCACGCTCCGCAATGCTGATGGAAGAATTAATTTCCAACAAAAGAGAAATGACATCTCTCACCGTTCGATAGCAGAGCCCTCCCCGTGGATCTAGGCTATTATTATGGAGATTAGTGGACTGCTTTCAGGAGTTTATTTGTCGCCTCCTCCGTGCGCGAGGTGGCCCTTCAGATCGTTCAATACAATGAGCAAGAGGATTTGAAGAACTGCGCGCGGCATTCCGTGTGTGCGTGATGGTATACAGTATTATTGTGTGCGTATATGTGCGTGTGCGAGCATGTATTGTGTTTGTGTGGATGGTGAGGGTGGGGTGGTGCACTGGGGAGAAAAAAAAAATTGGGTCAGAGCTAGGTCAAAACGATCGATGCTTCGACAAGTGGAATCGGATGGAGAATAAAAGGAGCAGGGGGTCGAGAAGAAGATCTTACGAAACCACTGCCCGTCTCAAATCCCTCCAAGGTCCCCTCTTCCTTGTGTCCTACCAAGCTGCCTTTCTCCGATGAGGCACGTGATCAATCCATGATAACTGATTACGTCCCATCCATCTAACATGCGAATCAATCATCCGTCAACTCTTAAGCCCAACTTTATTTAAACATAGTTTGCATTATTAACTCGTACGGACTGCTAATTAGGGACGATGTGTTGTATATACTGCGCAGCAGAGACGTCGAGAAAGCGCTAGATCTGTCTCTTTCATTATCACCTTTTAATCGTTAGTCCTGGAAACCTTCGTGGTGTTCTTAGGAACTTTTGGGGATTTATCTCCATTATATATACAGACAGCTAGAAGTGCTTGGTACCTCGATGGCAAGATGGCACCTCGATGGCAAGATGACACGAACAGATACGTGAATTTTGTTTACGGAGTTCCGCACCCACATTTCCTCACCCTTTTCTATACCAGTGTTTAGAAAAGATGGGGAAGAGGAAGTTCATAAGCTAAAGAAATGGCGTACAATGAACCCCCTGGATAATGAACCTGATTTTATATTCATACGTCTCGTGTGATGATTTATTAATAGTCATATCGACAACACACGCATTGACGAGTTTTTCTACCGAAAGTCAGTTTCGGGAGTCCATTTAATTATAGTTTAAAAGATATGTCAATAAATTGATTTAAGTTCTGAATCATGCAAGTAACGTTCATAAAATAATCACTGCATCTGGACGTATGTTTTAATTCTGAGAACGGTTTCACGTCCGATCCTGGACCCTTCGTCATTGGACGTCAGGTTGTCGGAATTATAAGGCAGTGTAATCAGATCAAGATGCAGTGATGTTATTTTGTGCCATTGTCAAAAATTTGTCAAAAAACATATTTTTGTGTTGCTCTGAGTACTGAAACAAAATTGAATTGTGCTTGTTGAGGAAGTTTGTAAGCTAGGGAAAAGGGGTACAGTTTACGAAGTATTCCTATACGCCTCGTGTTGTGTTGGTTTACCTAGGGTACGTGAATAATCTTATCGACATTATACACGCCTGATACTGACAGTGACAGTGAGTTTCGGGAGTCCATAGTTCATAAATCTGTCATAAAACATAGCCTTAGTGTGTGGCTCCGAGTACTGGGAAAAACTTAATCGTGCTTGTGTGTGGTTATTTATCATTGGACCTGAACTCGCATTCCGCTAGCACCACGAACCGACCACGTGCACCGGCACTACCGGCGCACCGGCTTCATGTTGCCATGCCAACGGCAAGTTCAAGGGTTTCGCGCCGTGTTTTGGACCGAATAAACAGACGATCACGATATGGTTGTGTTTGTGCGACTGCCGCTGTATAATGTCGTGTGACCCGAACTTCGTTCCTCTAAGTCTTTCTAATAGTCACTCAGCAGGACCAAAACATCGACACACTGATTTCGCTGCTTCTACACAGCAGAATTCTGGGAATGAGTCTGCACTTATTTTGACTCCGTTCATATTCGTTCAAGGGCATCACTCTGTCAACTATAGAGTGCAGTGGCTCTTGGAGCGTTGCCGAGTAACTTCCTGAGAACAGTACTTTATGGTTCAGTTCGGAGAGTAATATGAACCGGTACTAAAATTTTAACATTAGTTGCACATAACAGGGTCCTGTGCAGGTGTGTTTTATATGTATATGCTCTCACAAATGAAAACAAAGTGAAAGATCAAGAAAGTAATGTTGTGGCTTTAGTACACCACCTAATTATATGAAGTTACCTCCTTTGGTCTAAAAACATTCGTTGTTGGGATGTCACATGGCTATAATAATTTGTTGCGAGTGTTTGTACTTCACTCATATTCTTAAAGACTTTATTAAAGTCTTTATATTCATAAAGACTTCAACAACAATACAACAAGAATTCTCGTGACTTTTACAGGTGACCCATCACCTCGAGAAATTACCCTGTTTATGTAGTTAGCGATAGAGTATCACTTTGGGGAACAGAAGGTTTCAACATTCGAGAACATTCATGATTTCGGTCAAATTTTTATGAAACTTCTACCATTATATATGTTCGTTCTATTTCACTCTGTATATCAAACTGAAGCCAACTTTAAGAGGATAGTGTGGAATCGCTCTTAAATGGCAGCAGTTTATGAGCAGACATATAAGAAGTCATTCGGCATACTACAAAGAGACAAAATTAAACGTATTCTAGTCATGTATATAATTATTTTATAATCATTATTGAAATTCGTATAAGTTATAATGTTTCTCAATGTTCTTACATGTAATTCTCCGTGGATAAAAAGCAGATAGTTGCAATGCTGAAAACATTGATCGATATTGATAGCGTGATTGATTGATGATTATTTGATCGTAGTTCCCTTTTCGTATTATCTATGATCAAACAAGGTCAAAGATGCATAAAAAGAAAGTAGGCCTATTTCATAATATGCACGGACATTAATGATGAGCATAAACACATAATATATTCATACTAAAAATATATACAATTTATCAAAATGTGACAGGAAAATTAAACAGTTTGAAGAGCCTGAAGGAGAGATATAATAGCACAAGCAAGATGTTGGATATGAAAATAATGATGTCAAACATGGGTATAGGGTCCATGTGTATACTGTGGTGAATAATGACAAGTTTTGTTATTGTCTACCCAGTCATATAAATACACAATAATTTTTTTTCAGACTGCAAAGGAAAGAAACGAAAACGACACGATTGCTATCGGCGTACCAAGTTATTAATGCATGTGTTGTTTCAAGAGGCATTAGCATTTCGTAGGCTAGATATATATCGAACACGTTAATTAAGAACAAACAAAAATGCTTAAACAAAGTGAACGCTACATTATTCATCACTGTAAGGTTACAAAGGGTGCAAACGAACTTGCTGAAAGATGTATGGCGATGTCAATCTTAGATGCAATTTTCAGGGAGGAATATCTACGTCCTTCAAGTCAAAAAGGCATATAGACTGCCTCCTTGTCGATTTTTAACAGCCTGCGATCGATACATCAGATGGTCTAGTGAGGACAAAGATAGCCTGTTTGGGGGGATTGAAGTACATCCACTTTCCCTACTTTGTATTCCTACAGTAATCCCGTAAAGCGTGAACCTGAAGTTGGGTCGATGTTAACGTGAATACGAAGAGTCTTCACCGCTAATTGCAGCCTGAACAGATCTTCGGGGGGTTAATCTCTCCGCTAAGCGCTGATCGATGCGGATTACTGACGAATTTAGAATATAACGGTCACATTTTGTCTGACGGGCTCTTTTGTTTATTCTTACCGCGTTCGTCCCATGCACAGAACTCTGGTTTGTTCCACTTAATTATTCTTACCACTGCCAGTGTCTCACTCTATAAATGCATTTTTGTTTCTAATATTTTATACATAATAAAAAACGAATCTAACCTGAAATTACAGGGTCCAACTTGAACATTGAGGGTAACATTATGAAAAGTGGTTTTCCTCAAATTGTGAAGCTTTAAAGAATGAGACGGGGCACGATAAAAATAAAGTACGCATTTGTTTCTTGAAAGTAAGTTATTTTCAGTATTAATTCAGTTACAATTATTAACTCTTCATATTAAACTATGTAGCAGCCCAGAACACTGTCGTTGTGTCATACTATAGGTGTGACTGAGAGGTGTACTAAACAACTCACTTTGACATGTATTGTTTGTTCAAAGAGTTGTATGTTGTATGATCGTTATAATTCCTCTGGATGTAGAAGCAAACGTTATGACATGTGTTTGTACTCTACAACATCTCTGCAAGGTGAACAATGATTCTGTCCATCCAAGTTTGAGAGGTCTTTGGTTATATAGGCGGTTGACGGGAGCCGACATGTGTAGAAGTGCAATCGGAAGATGAGATAAGTCATCGCCTTCCCGATCATTAGCGAGCTGATCTGTGGCGACGCAGCCTCCCGGATTAAACAATGGAAACGGCTGTCTCGCAAATGTACAGAACACCATTTTTAGCCCACTAGCGGAGTCATTAGCGCTCGCGTCACAGATCTAAAGCTCGTTTTATAGGGTCCGAGAAGACGAGAAGACGAGATCTGAGATCCGAGACCTTGTTTTCTTAACATCTTGGGTCCGAAAAGGCGAGCTATGAGATGTCTTCTTCTCACCTTTTGTGGTCTGAGAAAGCGAAGTGTGAAATGACTGTGAGATATCGTCTTCTTGCCTTCTTATCTATTTTACTTTTCTCTTTCATACAGTAGTAAAAAACCAACAACAACAATCTGACAACAGCTTTGAAGTACAAGCCAAATACACGTCATCTGTTAGAATTAATATCAACAGTCATATACCTTGTCACTTATTAACATTTCTTAAGATACATTTCTATTTCTCCTGATTGCTCTACTCTCTATAAATCATCCACTACACGCACATCCCAAACCTTCAAACTGTCTCTATAGCACATTCAAGACTTTTAAACTGTCTCTATTTGACCAGGGAGGTGGTCTTCTACCTCCCTGATTTGACTTTTCCCCTTCGAACAGTTACCGTACAAAACTTGACAACAGCTTTGGAGTACAAGCCAAGCGCAAGTCATCTGTTAGAATTATAAAGCTAACAGTCCTACAGATAAGTGACCAATCCGAATTTGCAGCAGGTAAGCCAGTTGACGGACTGTAGAGGGCGTTAGCCTACGATGAAGACGATAGCATTTTTGATTAAGGGTGATATCGACGGAAACGTTGACGACTGAAAATCCATAAGTAATAATGCATCAGTTATCAGCGTACACAATAGCATACTTACGTGAGAACCGTTGCTGAGTATTTCACGCTCCGATTATGTTTTGCTTCCTTTCGTTGATTGGGTTGATTGTATGGGATAAATCAATGACAGAATGGAATGATGTGCCTGTCTCAAAATAAAGTGGAAATGTCAATTGTTTCTTCTCCTAGTCTCATCACTCCCGCCCCCCCCCCCATAAGCTGCCTTGCCAGCATTCCGATTATCACCTGAAATGTCTTTGAACCGATTTAACTCTTTAATACAAACAAAATTTCTCCCCTCAAAATGATTCAAAAGTTGCAGATTTTCCATCAGAATTGCTCAATACTGTTTTAACTTCGTCTTCTACAGCAACTTTTGCCAAGGCTCACCTGATCATGATTATAGGAGAAGGTACTTCTGCCCTGATAACCTTAGTACTACACTGTATTTTGTTCAGCCTGCTAAAATCTGATTTTTTTTTTTTTTTTTTTTTTTTTTTTTTTTACGCCAGTTTGCATAGACAAATTCATTTCTATTATGGGAGAACTCCTCTGTCAAGTCTCGAGTTTGTAATGGGTGGGAAATATTGCTCATAGATATGTATAAGATTCTTGTAACACTCTGGAAATGCTTTTGAGTCGATATCTATTGATTACATCAACACGTGGTCTCCCCAGAGTAAAATGGGAAAAATATAATAAAGCTGAATTGAATTTTAGTGATACTACAGTGATTGGTTCAATGTGGGCTGCTAAGTGAGCAAGGAATGTTATTCAACAACCAAGGGATGAGAGAAGTTCAGGGGTATTTATCCAAAGAGAATGTAACAAATTTCTAGTATTTCCTTAAATATTCTGTCTAGTATTATGGATATAGAGCATTTGGCTTCCATCTTTCAGAGAGCAGGGGTAATAATTTATGTCAGGAATAATTTCAAGTCAATGGAATTACTGTAGTATTTTTTTTTTTTTTTAGGTGCAATTTGTAGGAACTTGTGATTTTTGGACAAATTTCGTGACTTTCGCGAGCGGCAACATTCGCGAAATCGAAATGCATGCAAAAGTTCTTGCCTACACAATATGCATTGGATGCCAGTGGCAAGTCACAAAAATTTCATGCTGCGAGAAAGGCTGTCGGCTCCAATTCGCGAAATTTTCATGCCGTGAAAATATCGTGCTTTACAGTACATAATAACTAGCATTTGTGATTCATTTGTGTGAATTTGCTGGGGATCGTTCATTTAGTGCAACTACATCCAAAAAATGAAAAAACATCCCCTCTTTCATTAAAGCGGTGAACTCTACTGATCAATTAAAAACAAAATCCTGAAAACATATCACTTCCTCAAATAACTATTCACACGTAGTTATCTTTCTGTATCTCTTCTATGCTATTTGACATAATTTTTGTTTGACTATTTTGTGTAAATGCTGTGATATAGTTCACACTATGAGGAGCATACCAAATACTTATTATAAATTTGATGCTCCAATCATTTTATGGATAAACCTCATGATATGCATCATCATTAAATCATGTCTATAGCAACATTTTCAGTATATTCATGATATCTTGTGATATGCTGTATGATACTTTAGGTTCCCCTCTGGTTTCTGGTGTGAGCACAGAGACTTGATCCTAATCCCATTGAGGATTTCCACCAATTTTTTATTTGTTTAAAAAAATAACAGTGAATAGAAAAAAAAGCAAATAGTGAAAAATATGAATGTACACTAACTAATAGATTCACGGATTAACACATACATCCTAAGACACATCAATTCAAACATTTTCATTCAATGGCTATGCACTAGTGAAAGAAGAGATTGAGACAATCAGTTGGTACAGTACATGTAATGGACTTTAATAGCAATATATAACACACACTGTACAGTATTGTATGATCTTTATTCTACATTAATCATCACTTGTGCTAAAGATGAATAAATTTTACACACAAAGGCAACCATCAAGTCTAAATACCTGCGAAGGTACATCCCTATCACCTGTCAATGTGCATTACGAATGGAAACAAGGTCGATATGTACATATCTTACAAAAGGCTGCCCCACGGCGCCTTAATAGCTCAGTTGAATGATCGTGACGATATTGACGAAATATTGATTCCTGGTGTAATGCTGGCTAGTGGCCAGAATGATAACAGCATCCCCGATAGAGGGGTTGAAGGTCGCGAAGTCTGGGGCGATACAAATTAAACGATCCGGCTCGTGCAATATTTATGATTGCGCACCGAACAAAGACCCCCATTCTTTCGTGTGCCTGAGTCACAATGTCAAAACCTCGATATTCCCGGAAATTGGCAAGCCACATATTCAACTTCAAGGCTTCGCTCATTTTCATGGCTGGTATCATTTAATCATTTAAATGCCAGTGCCTGGAAATTGCATATAAACATTCAAGAACTGCGTCACAGGCAAAGAGTTAACAGATCGTAGTATACTGATAATGCTACACAACCTTTTTTCCAGAAAGAATGTATAAAAGAAATTGGAATGCTTAAAGCTCTTGTAAACTACCCCTGAAGAGCAGATAAAACTGTACCTTTCATATCTGCACACAATTTAACATGATGTATGCCCCATCTGTACTTACTGGGTAAAATTCCTTGAAATTAAGGATTTGACACACGTCAAAACAAATCTGCAGTTCCAATGTTGCTACACCCCAAGGCAAAAGCATTTACCCATTTATGGTCCGAACTGGAAACCTGTTGATCACTACCATTAGACAAACACTACTATACGAACGCAGCTCCTGTACGACATGAGAGTAAATGTCTATGACAGAGCAACGTGTAGCCTAATCCATTGTTTTGCCTAATGTAATGTCATATCCATCCATCGCCATGGAAACTGGTTGTAAACAACCTCACCTGGCCCATGTGTTTATGTGCGCACCTGGTTCCAACCCAAGTTATAACAAAAGACTGTGACATCACAACTTCAGTACTCTATTACATCCCCTTGACAAAGTCGAGCTCCTGAGTCATCAAATACAGACACACAGACACACATGCACACACAGACACACACAAACACAAAGTGACTTCATATCCACAAAGACCACCTGTCTTCAAAGAACAGTCACTTGTCATTGATTTAAGTGGGGTCACTGCACATCAAGTTGGACTTGCTTATTAAAACCAGCTATAGAGAAGGTCTTCTTGTAATGTTTTTTTTTTTTTTTTTTTTTTTTTTTGGTGGATCTGACAGACTGCCTTGATTTCTGACAACCAAAGCTAATACACATACATCCTCTGGCAATAAATATATCAATAAACTGTCAAGAACTTGTATACAAGCTGTTGATCAACTGACTTCTTGAAGCTTAATTCTGAATGTTAATTAGCTATCTTTTCACTACAAAAAGACAAGATACATAACAGATTCACAGAAGAAAAGCCACACTGATCCACTATTCAAATACACAAAATCCCACTGTATTTCTTGTCGAGACTAACTGGACAAGCTACTGTGAATCAACTGCTATTATCAACATGACAGATGTCTTTTCCCCCTTTCTTTAATGAAGACAATGCAAGATCATCAAACTGTTCTGGATATGTGAAGAATCATTGGACAGCCATCTGTACATCCTCACCAAAAAAGAACACCATTAAAGGGTAAAATTCTCTTGTACAAATTCAAATTTGTATGTGATCCATCTCCAATAGAAGCACCCCAGTAGCTCAGGGTCTTGGAAAAAGTCTTGGTCCCTGCTCCGGCACATTCCAACAAAACTGTTATCTCCACAAGGCACAAAATCTCTTGAGCAGTTCAATAGTCTTTCTGTTCTCTGTACCAATGTGAGCATCTGCCCTGCACAGTATGTGATCCTAGAAAGACTGGACGATGATCTTTCTCCTTGAGTCATGGGTGAACTTGTGGACCTTGAAGATCTCGCTCTCGAAGAAAGCCGAGAGGTTGTGGATGTGGATCTGCCGGGCCTGGTGGGCAAAGGGACACATCAAGAAGATAAGGGTTAATGTAAGTTCAAAGGTCAGCAGCATGGGCAGCAGGCATTACCATGTGAGAGAAGATCATGATCATATTACTTTTGTAAAAGCATCAGATGCAGATTTTACTTTTCCCTCTTCTTCTTTCTTTCTACTTTGACAATACTGCTTTGCACAAGTTAGTTTTGAAACTGAAGTAGCTGTTAACAAGAACTACTGTCTGCATCACACAGAAATAAGAAAACATGTAGTCATGTGAGTCATGTAATGTTTGGCCTTCACTGTAACAAGACATGACAATTAAAACTTCTCCAACTCACCTTATCTGCCAAGTCTTTCTCCGAGATCTCCACGATGTCCTGGTCGGTTCCATACCTAGTCCGGTGGAACGACATCTGCTCCTGGACCAACTGCTTGAGGACGAAGAGAAGGAGCTCGTTGTTGTCACGACGGAACGTCAGGTAGCGGGAGAAGTTCTGTTCGATTGGGAGAAGAGAACAGGAGAAGATACCATATCACATTCACTGATGCTGATAAGTGGCTGGACAATACAATTGTGTTTTCAAGTTTGACATTTTGATTGTTACACAGCACAAAAAATCATCCTGCATTTATTCAATCATACCTAATTTTGTAATCTTCTTTCACATTAGTATTCAGGAATGCTCAACAGCTTTAAAACTATTCTCGCATGCAAATGCATATAAATTTACCAAATTTCTTTCTTCTTTTTTTTTTGAGAAAAAAAAAATCAGACCTTTTCTTGGTATAATTAGTTATACAGCATGTTTTTGGAGTGTTTTTTCCTGCCCGTAAGTTCTGTCTGTGCCTAAATATTTGAGAAAAATCAAAATTGAGTAGTGAACTCTGTGTATATAACAAATGGAGATCTGCTGGAGGTAGCTGTAGGTAGAGGAGCAAAATCAAGATGAACCACCACTGGCAGTAATCAACAAGGAGGGAGGGGCGCCTCACCTTCCGCATGCTCCTCATTATGCTGTATTTCTGGGTGTCGATGAAGCTCTCGAGCATGACGCGTATCGCCATGTTGACGTCGTCTTCGTTCACGTACTCCCTGAGGTGCATGCGGGCGTTGGCCTCAGCCATACGGATGACAGACTCAATGTGACGCACTGTGATCGGAATGCTTCCCGTAGCCTGGTGTAGTGAAAGATTGAGAAATAAGTACTGAAGCGTTAAAATAGTTACTCAAAACTAAGTACAGATATCTCTTCTACAAGAAAAACAACTTTCCTTGAGTGATGAAACTACTACGCTGATGAAACAAATGTCATTTGGACAGTTCATATAGAATTGAGCTGGAATGAGTACAGTAATTCAAACAATATGACATTCATTACCACTGGCATCTAAGCTACCAGATGTCAATGACATTTTATAGGACAGGTCCTGAATAAATTAATCTGCTTAGTAAAAATAAAATTAGATAGCCTTGAGCAAACAAGCATTCACTGATGTACACACATCACTACATTATTCAAATCACAAGATGGGTTTAATGTCAAATACAATGCAATGCACATGTTACACTTTCAGATTTAATGCCTCAACACCACTACATGGTTACAACAATGAAGCAAAGAGAAGCCACGCCTTACCATGGACTCCCTGCGGAGGTCAGAGTACATCTTGGCCACCTTCTCTTGGTCCATGTGGTGAAGCTTGGGGTGGACCTTGTCCTTGGCATAGATGATGTACTTCTTCAGGATGTCCTGGGGAATCTTCTCCAACCCTGATGTTGTCGGCAGCTCCTGAAATGGGTTATTGTTGAAGAAATTAATTAAAATCAAATTCTCATACATGGAGCTAAGACAGATCTAAGCAGGTCAGAACCTCTATCATGGTCTCCTCAAGAGTGTTGATAAAATGACAGAAATAAATTACATTTACTGACATCACAAAAGCTTCAGACAAAAACTGAACTCTCTTTACACTCAAAGTGTAATTGAAAACAGCTTTTTTACTTCCACAGGGATATTTCTCAACACTTGTAAATGTCCGTGCATCAGTGAATAATATGCCATTAAATTACCAACCATCTTGTCCCAGAGAGCAATGACAGCACTTGAAATAGTCTGGAATATCATGGTTATGAAAGTGAGCAAAACTGGACTGTGAGTGAGTACAGGGGGGCATTTCATGAAGCGTTTTTGTCCGACAATTTGTCTGACAAATTTGCTCTCAGCCAATCAGATGAAAGGATTTCAGTAGCTTATAACAGTTTGTCAAGATAAAATATCTCACAAAATGCTTCACGAAATACCCCCTGATTGTCTTTCAGTGATAACAAGCATACATATGCTCTTGTACTTGACATCCTTGAGGGAGTTTGTTTGACAGTTTGTGTCCAAACTTACCGGTAGATCGTCCATGGATGAGTCAGCGTGCGACGGATGATGTCTGATGTGACTGTCCACCACAAACCTGGCCAGGAGTTCGTCCTGCACGGGATCCACTGTGTCACGGACAACGCAGAGGATGTCAAAACGGGAGAGGATGGGCTCCGTCAGATCAACCTGGGGGTAAAGAAAAGCATGTGGCAGGGGTCAAAGCGTTGAACTGCTGAGTACTGTGAAACTAGAAACTTTCACCATACAATTGTATGAAGCTTTCGAAAATTTGATTTGACAGCCATTTCTCCATGGCATGAAACTTTTGCAAACTACCGAACATGGAAAACTTAATATGATAATACATGAACTAGTAATACAAGGATTTGTTGAACTTTTGCATTCATTTGATTTTTGGCAAATCAAGCTCCTTGCGAAATTCAAGTTTTGTGCATGCAAAACTTTGTGGTTTTACAGTAAACTACAAAGAGAGACTTCTTCTGTTGGTGTCTGTGCTTTTTCACATTACTCATATACTCTCTCCTGGCCGACAAGTGAATTTGGCAATTTCTGACACGTTTGATGATGCAACACAAGATCACGTATGCCTCTTCACTGCAAATAAATTCTATCACAAGCTGATAGATACTCAAGTAGAGTAGACTGTATTTGTGTTATGCCACTTTGCCATCGTCTCTCTTGAACAAAACTTTCACACCTAAAATACTGATACCATTTTTATCATAATAAATTACTGGAGCACAGTTTCAAAGATGATGAATGATCGAATCTAACTCCACTGACATCAAACTTTCTCATAAATGAAATTGAGGTCTTTGGAAACTTTGAATTGTGTGTTCTCTTTCTTTGTTCATAAGTATTTAGCAACAAGGAAACTGCAATCTTGATAGCCTAGATTCACAAGACACTCACATTTTCTGAGAAAGTGAGGGAGGGGTTGTATCGTCCTCCAATGGGGTTGGCCGCGGCGATGATACTGCAGCGAGCCTGTAGCGAGGTGACGATGCCCGCCTTGGAGATGGAGATGCTCTGCTGCTCCATGGCTTCATGGATGCTGGTTCGGTCTGCATCATTCATCTATGCAAATTAGAGGGAGAATTGAAATATTAGAAAGAGATGGCACTGGAGAGCCATGGTAATCTTCATATCATCTAAGAAATAAAGGCTGGATTAACTTCAAATATACAGTAATCGGATTACCAATCTGTCTGAAGTCAAGTTGATTTTTCTAAATGTGTGAAGATAAGACTCAAAGAAAATGAGCAGTTACAAACAAACTTATCATTTTTCACAAAGCAATTTCTTGTAATCTGCTGTTGACATATTCAGTGGCTGCATATAATTTTCACATGGTGCATGACCCATGACCTCACCTTGTCGAACTCATCAATGATGCAGACTCCTTTGTCAGCCAAGACCAAAGCACCAGCTTCCAGTGTCCACTCCCTGGAGACTGGGTTCCGCTGGACGTAGGCCGTCAGACCGACAGCCGATGCTCCTTGACCAGTGGTGAACACTGCCCTCGGTGCTGTCTTCTCTACGTACTTGAGGAACTGTGACTTAGCCGTGCCGGGATCACCACAGGCCAGAATGTTGATGTCACCACGCACTTTGTGCTTCTGACCTGGGAAATTTTCAAAACCACAACGAAAAAAACATAAAAAATATCACACCTGTGTCTTGACTTTTGCTTTATTTTCAAAGAGCTTGTTCATATCAGACATGTATAAATCATCAATTAAATGAGAATATGCTGTTAATTTAGAATTTAAAGGACAAGTTCACCTTCATAGACATGTGGGTTGAGTGAATGCAGTAATGTTAGTAAAACACATCAGTGAGAATTTGAGGAATTTTAAAGTTTCTGCTTACTAAAGGCTGGATGAGAAGACTACTATGGGTTGTGATGTCACATGAGTACAACGATATAAAGGAAGATTAAAGAAAATTAAAGAAAATTCAACATATTTTCACTTTTCTCGCATAACAAAAGAACACTCGACTTCTCTCTTTCAGAAGGCAAGGGGAATAATATTACCCTTAACATACGTCATTAACTAGTTGAAGAAATGTGCACTTTATTCAAAAAGTAAAGTTTTGTGAAATTATCTTTATATTTTCCTTATATATCGTTGTACGCATGTGACATCATACACTGTGGTAGTCTTCTCATCCAGCAGTGACTGTGCAGATCCTTTAAAAATTCATAACTTTTGAACGGACGGTCTAATTCTCCCCAAACTTTCACTGATGTGTTCTACTAACATTGTTACCTTCACTCAATCCACATGTCTATGAAGGTGGACTTGTCCTTTAAGTTACATAAATTGTCTTAAAGGTAGGGAATCCCATTTGCACGCCTTAAATGAAGAGTTGTATAAATACAGTGGTATGTTGAAGAGAGTATCATTTTAGAAACTCCCATAAAGTCTTGAAAGTGGAAGGTAACATTTAGTACATTTTTTTGACAGTTAGATTTTGAATTGAATTGTTTTCGGGGCTCACCGTAAATTCCAGTACATTACTAGGCTACCTTTGCAGACCCATGTACTACATGTGTGTCCATCATGTATATTTTGTGAAGAAAGTTCATCAACACTTACAAACATTTCTATATACATTCTTGCCACACACTCTATATGTTATTACATCAGCTCTTGTACTTTTAGATTTGTGTTTATAGATCACAAATACAGAAGAATGCAAAAAAAAGGCTTAAGTGTGGCTGACACACAGAACTACCGAGTAGTTTTGAGTTTTGTGCATTATTCAAATTTTAGATAACTGTTGACTTCCAAATTTCTAAGCAGTGGCCTAAGCAAGTCCCCTGAGGTTCATATTTAATGTTTTGCTGCATTTTAAGAGTTCTGTAAAAGGTATCCCCTACCTTTAAAACAACAAAATAGTAAGGACATACACTTAATGCTCCTTGATGCCATGAAAGAATAATGCCTCCGGCACCACTTCGTGGCGGAGGCATAATAAAAAAACAACTTGAAAGCATGATCATTATCAGCGACATGAATTGACGATGTCTCAATATGTACATGGATGAATCTGCAAGTACAACTGACAGACGCAAGTGCCTGTAGACTCCTGCGACCAGCTGTTCTCTCATTCACTCAAAATACAACCACAACCTTTGTACTGACTAATGTACGAGTCAGTATTTATCTGAATATCACATAAATCATTTACCTGGGTTCTTGGGCTCTCCACCAAATAGAGACAATGCAATAGCCCTCTTGATGTCATCATGGCCATAGATTGACGGAGCAATGCTGGCAAAAATCTGCATTTTAAATGGAAAGAGACACTGATTTAGCATGTGAAATTCTGTTACGATTTCTACAAAGTACTGCTAATTGAGGAGATAATCACATAACATCAGCAAATAACAGTAATACTGCTAAGGAATATCAAAAACAGTGTACAAAAAAATAAATAAATTGAATGAATGGAAATATACAAGCTTTCAATTATAGCTATCAAAGAAGTTCGATTTACCATATCCACTGAAGACTGTTTTTCAATGCCAGTGAAGCCTACTGAAGAGAATACATGTACATTTTGCATGAGATTTGGGAATATTGTTTTCAGCAGGTACACTTTAGCAGCCTATGTCAAGAGCTCAAAGTAACACTGCATCCACATTATATTTCAAATCAAATTGTACTTTTTATCAGGTCATCATTTCCAACACTGTGTTCCAGATCCAAGGTTGTGTGAAGTTCTTAGTGGTGCCTATTAGGCATTTTGCAATAAGCTAAGAAAATTTACTTAGTTCTTTTATGATTAAGAATGACCGATGTTTCTTCTTACCCTTTCCCCAATCCTTTCGTCTTTGGAAAGCGCCACTATGGCCTTGATGTCATCGTCTGTGAGTGCTCCAGCCGCCATCTTGTCGTCTTTCTTGGTGATGTAGTTTGCCTGGATCACCGTGGCAAACACGGGGAAGCCATTGGCTGTGTTCAAGGAGCCATCGTAATTATTGTGGTACACCCCTGTCAATTCCTGCAGAGTTAAACAATACAGAACTGTTTTGAAACATCTAACAGTCAAAGGAAAACCTATATCAAAATTATCATGACTTCATGTAAGGGGAAGTACGGAGATAGATGAATTCTCTATTGCTCACTGTAACATGTTTTCATCATGATATCAAAGCAAAAATTTTGTAAACTTTCCTAAAATTCTAGCTATGAACATGAACTAAAACATGGCATGACCAAATGTACAGTAAATGCATGCTGTCACATTTAAGTGCCTTTGCATCAACACCAAGGCAAAACTGAAAATCATTAAGCATCTGAAAATATTCATAGAAATTCAGGATATGTCAGAGATTTTTCCTCTCATGGCCAAACTGTGAAAAACTTTTACAGTGAGATACCAAAACTCTTGTACTATGCACAAAATGCTTGGTATAGTTTCAAATGTACACAGCCTCTATCTGAGATGCTTTCACTTGCATATTCACATGCTCATCAATTATCATTTTGACATAATGGGTCAGCACACCAGCTGGCAAGAGCCTACTTACAATCTCGTCACCGGGCTTGCAGCTGTCCACTAGATCGGCCAGCAAGATGGCGTCCTTGGAGCGTGGGAGTCGTCCCGCTGCCACTTTGCCCGGACTCTCCTGAATGGTGATCCGTTGGTAGTTCTGGTACAGGGTCTGAAGGAGTAAGGAGAACAAAAATAAAACAAGAGGGCATTAGAGACTTGCCTTGAATTGCACTGTATTGACAACTGCAGATACTTTCAAAAATTGCAAAAATTGAATGCAAGAGTGTTTTAGTGTATTCAGATATCATCTGTAGTGAAAATACTGAGATCATGAACTGGGGCTTCTTATTTATGGGCTACTCATCTTACACAGATATTTCAAGAGAACTGAAACTGTTTAGATATCAACTTTTAGAGCAAAATGATACAGTTGTATTTGAAATAGCATAGTTCATCCAGTACAATAGTTTAACTGACAAGCAATTCCTCCAAACAAATGCATTAATAAAGGATTCAACAGAAATCTTTTGAGGATGTCTGTCAAATATGAAATCTCCTCACAGCATCTGTGATAGGAGTAAGTGACGAATCACATTTTGTTCATGTTGTTGTATAGGATCAATAAATCTATGCATCAGCATAGATTCTACCATACCTGTTCCATGTTGATCTCAAACGGTCCGGTGGACTGACACTCAGGGCAGGAGCCTGGCCTGACCTCCTGGTTCTGGCTCTGGTAGAAGGGCCCCAGGACGAAGCCACACTTGGGACAGTCGTACTTGATCATGCTGAGCTGGGGCATGATGCCGGTGGAGCTGGTAACAACTCCACTCGTCCTGATCAGCTGGTTCAAGTGAAGCTGCCTGGATGCAGAAAGGATATAAAAGGATATTTTTCTTTACATGCATAGAAGAAAAGAATCTTGAGATGAAAAAAGGAAGAGAAATGATATATATCTCAAGACATACAAAAGAAGAGAAAGGACCCTTTTTGAGGTAACTGAATAAGACAAATGATCTTTATCTCATGGCACAGTGCAAAGTGAAAAGATCTGAATTCTTAAGATGTAGGGAGGAAAGAAAGCAATCTTTTTTGTGTGATACAGAGAAGAAAAAATGTCATCTTGAGATGAAAAAGTGAAGGAAAAATTGATGATCTCTAATTGTACCTAAAGAAAGACAATAAGACAGGTAGTCAGTTTGAGCTGTAAAACAGTCATTTTCTCATACGCATATGACAGATCTTTACGAGTAATACAAAACTATACATACACTGTATGTGTTTCGTGTGATCTGTGGTAACTGGCGTCAAAAGAGAGGCAACATATTAAGAGAAAATTAGTTTGCTCGGTCTAACCTGAGGGATCTGAGTTCCTCAACCAACGGCAGCTCAGCAATGCGAACGTGAATCTCCTTGGCAATCTGCTCGTACTTGGGGAACATCGCCAGCACCACTTCCTTGGCCGCCTCGTCAAATATCTTCAGCATTTCGGTGGGCGCCTCGGGGAGGAAGTAAGCCAGGACCTGCTCTTGGGAGGCCAGGATGTTGTAATCCACAACGAGGCTCTCCTTGTTGCCTAAAGAGGAGTGAGGTTACCATGGGAACAATACATGAAATTCTTCAAATTTCACTTACATCAAACAAAAGGCAATCCACTGCTCTGATCATTATGCATCAGTGGGGCACATTACCATCTTTTTTCTTTTTAATAGAGATAGTACTCACAAGCATACGTTTCATACAAATATAATAAATGCAGGGTTTTTTTGTTTACTACCGCATTTTCAAAACCAAAGATTTGATCCTGTTAAAATGTGAATCAAACATTATTTTGAAGGTGAAATTCAATATTGAAATTTGTGCCATCAAATGAAATCAAAAGGGAAGATACACTAGCCTATGAAGCCTCAAGAGGAGTTTTTGATTACTAAATAGTTATGCAACTCTTCATCAACTTCAGAGATGCCTTCAGCTGCGTGATACACGTATCTACCGTTTCTCCCTTTCACCCTCCTATTAACATATTGGATGAGTTTAAAGCAAAGTTTTCCGAAACAAGGACAAACGAGCTTTCCAAAAATCATTTGGGCATATTCTAGGAGTATTTAAAAATAATGCTTTTTAGTCTGGCGTGCCAGAGTAGTCACTCCTCCTTGTCATTAACCCTATCACACTCAAAAGTTGAGACTATCCTGTACAAGAGCAGATGAATTCTCTTGGGCAGTGACGCAGAGGGGGCTAAACGGCATTCTAACCTTCACACATTTGTCTGATCTTCTCCCGGTACAGGTTGTGCCCCTTGTCGTCGACAAAGGTGCAGAGGAAATTCTTGAAGCGGTTGTAGATCTCCAGGCGGGGTGCGGCCAGCGACACCCACTCCCTCACTGAGTGTCCCTTCATGTCCTCCAGATTCTCAATGCTCTCGATCATCTGTGGACGGAATTTCGACAAAACCTTAACATTTAGTGTCAAATCTGACACAGAAATAAATTAATTCATGCAGCTCATCAATAAAAGAAAAAAAAAATCATTCCAGTATCAGATACATTTTGTGTCCCTTGAAGATTATGACATAAAATGTGTGTTTCTCACTTCTTTGCTTGTCAGTAAGTTTCACGAAAAAACCCTTGGTCTTAGAAGATGCACCATCACTCTTCAGTGACATAGAACTAGATGGCATATGCCTGTATGTTATTGTAATTTGATCGATCAAGACAATGCACATAGTAATGATGATTGCGCCTTGAATCCTGGCACATAATTGCAGTAATAACAGCAATACTATTACCACTACTATACTCCTTCTAATAATCAACATCATCATCACCATCATCACCATCAAACATGTGGTGCATACAGCTGTTACCCATATACAGTCAAGTGTAGTAAAAGGAAGAAATTTACATTGTCAGTCAATATTGGCAAAACAACTTTACACAGTTTTGTGACTCTCAATCATGTTTTAAAATTATTTTCCCTGTGATGAAGTAAGGCAAATTATATATGGATTTGAAGCTTAGCATCTGGGGAATTCACATCTGCCAGACCAAAAAAAAAAAATGAATAAAAAATAAATAAAAAATAAATAAAAAAAATTATAAAAAATCCTACATTATATGGCTTTCGTGATGACTCATTACAAATAATATTATCACATACCTCTTCATCATCCTCAATGCCCTCTGCTGCCCTCTCAGCCAGCCTCCTCCTGCGGGTCGGTCTCTCATCCTCCTCATCACTGTCCTCTGATGATGCAAGAGATAGAGATTACACAGTTACCAAATATATCTAAGGGAGGCTGTAGGGAACAGAAAGCTTTACATGTGGACATGATCTTGACATGGGTTCTCACGAGGAGAATAATTGAGGCATCACATCCTCACTCTTATATTCATATATTTGCTCCTGACGATTGATGTAGGACGGGGATTCAAAATCTAAAATATTTCAGCTCTTACTGCTGTGTATGGCTCTAGGCACCATTTTATGAAAGTTGTCTGCCCTGACAAGTTGTTAGTCTCTGACAATTTCAGTAAAATAATGGATTTTGATTGGCTCAGAAGCTCTGGTCACCGAGTGTTACTATGGTGATTGTCAGAGACTGACAACTTGTCAGGGCTGACAACTTTAATGAAATGGTGCCCTGAATGATGAGAGTCAAAGTATGGAACTGAATATGCTGTTGGATGAGGAAAAAGGGCAGGTTTGTAAAGAAAGATAGAATGTAATTATAGCAAGTCACATTGTGGAAGTAATCACACATTCTTTACATACTTTCCAGTCATCTAAATCCATTTATCAGGCTGTCAACATTTAAAAATCGAAATCACGAAGATCGCAAAAAGCAGTTCAATGAGTTGCTTGTGTGTCACATACATCTCAGTGGGCAAGAATAATCCCTGAATCAGAGAAGATTTTTACATTCCCTTATCAAGACTGGAGGAGATATTTATGCTTTCAGGAAGACTCCTGCATATTAAGGGAGACTTTGCAGACCTCTATTTGTGATCTCTAAGATAAATATTTTCACCCAGTGACAGTGGAACATACCGTAAAGTAGACCCGGCCTCATGCGTCCCTGGGCGATGGCTTCTTCTCTGTCCCTCTTCCTCATTGCCCGCTCAGCCGCCACCCTGTCCTCCTGCGCCATGGAGTCATAATCTTCCTCATCCAGGTGGCTTGCATCATACCGGTCCAGTGCAGGTATGGCTCGGTAATCCCTTCATTTTATTGGCAAGACGTGAAGAGACACGTATGAGTGACTTGACCTTTCATATAAATGCTTCTGTTGTATTCCTTCTATCACTTTGATATAGATATAGATTTTCCCCATCTTTGCCACTCTCAATGCACCACATATTGCTACTATATGCCTTGTCACATTATGTATGGATTGAATTATTATAAACTTGATGTAGTATGTGTTTGAATACTTTTGTATCACCAGTAACCCTCCACTACATCAAAGAGCAAAACTTATAAAATACAAAGTTTCATTTGAAAACAAAAATTGCAGCCATGAGAATGGTTTTCAATTTGCAGATCAAAATGTCTCTTTAATCGATAACGTAGAAAAAATTTTCATATTCAATATTCCTTTTTTTTTTTTTTTGGTAAGCTTGATGTATCCTCTGCCTGGTCCCCTGAAGTCAAGATGAAGAATGTTAATCAAAACTAGAATACATCACCAATGCAATAGATTTTTCTGGATGCTACGATTATGATTGGGACAAAGCCACTGTCACTGTCATTATCATTTATTCTGCAAGTCAGTGTTTAGAGCCCTACTATGTACTGTCCTTAAAATTGTCCAAAGACTGTCCAAAGACTGTCCTTAAAATTGTCTAAAGACAGAACCATAACCTTCAATTCACATTAGAATCTATTTCAAATTGAGAAAGTTACAGTTAGAACCCCCATACATGTATATTTAAATGAACATGCACTTCAGTGAATGAAGACTAAAATATCTGTAAAATAGGTACATGTATGATGTAAATGTGTCAACTAATTTGAATTTGAATTTATTCGTTTCATTTCCATTCTACATTGCATTGCATTGTTGTTTACATATTGACACATATTACAGTAATATATCAGCATGAATTAACAGAAGGGTACTTATGCAAACGGAAATGGGGTGACCCAACTGAAAGCATGCATAGCTTGTAAAATTTGTAGGTCACCATGACGAGTAATATTCATGATTATGTACAGAGTAATTGAAAATATAACATATATATAGACTCCTGAAACATATAACTTGTACATATTTACATCTTAAAGGTAGTAAACATGAATGAGAAAGAGAGGGAGAGAAGGAGAGAATGAGAGAAATAGAGGAAATAAAGTGAGAACCAAAGGGGGGAGAGAGGAGGAAGAAAAAGAAAGAAATAAAGAAAGAAAGAGAAAAAAATAAACAGTGGAATTAAACAGTGGAACTAATGATGTCATCATCACAACATTGATATTTCCAAAAACTAAACGATGCCATGGTCTAGAATTTCTAAACTTCAAGTCTACCTTTCAAAGTGTGCCCCAAAGAGCTCTTCTCCATCTTCTTCTTCCTCCACATCAGCACCATCTCCGCCTTGCAGCTCAGACTCATCTTCAAAGGGAGGTAGATCACTGCGTCCGGGGCTGGAGGACAGCAGATTGGTTGAGCGGTCCATAATTCCTGGACTTGTGGGTTCTGAAAACGGCTCCGAGGTACGATCCTTCACATTCACACACACACACACACACACACATAAAAAAGAAAATTAGAATAGGGCCTAGCGTTAGTAATCACATTCATTGATCCACATTCTGTATCATCATAAATCTAATTGTAGGCCTACAGTTACTGTTTACCTAACATAACATTAGGTTAGGCCTAATGTTAAGTGTTAGTTCTATTCATTAGTTTTGCAAAATAACCAAAACTGCTGATCATACAAATTAAAAAAAAAAAAAATGCGTCTTAACAAAACGTTAGAATCTAACTTACAGTCCTACACACACTGGAGCTGTATGACTAAAACGTTTAATACTAATAGACCTAACGTTACTGTCTATCAATCTCAATTTGTAAGAACCTACTTTAGACAATCTAGTCCTTCACCACCTCCTATATTCAAGTCTCATAATCCTGATATCGCTTTCGCTGATATCAATGGGGGACACCCCCGTAACATGTTAAAACTGTTATGCCAACATTCGACACAAAGAAAGGAAGACCTCACTTCGACACTTTGTCATGAACGAAAGTAAACTTACAATACATTGGACGCCATTTTTAAATGTCCACACTCTATGAATGTTCGACGCGTCGAAGAGGTTCTACTTCAAACCCGAAACGAAACTGACTTGTGGAAACAGTGTAAAAGGACAATAATTGGCATTGAAATTCAGTATAGGTTTTACTTACCGTCATTTTTGCGGTATATATAAGCCTTGGAAACTTGAAAGGAAAACTTTCCTGGTTTAGAAAATGCAAAAAGTGTTGACTTCTGACTCTGCAATTGACGTTTCAGCCTGGAAATACTAGAGAACACGCGATGAGTATTGTTGTGAAGATTGCTCGGCCAGCGGTTCGGAGGCAGCGAGCGCAGCTGGACGTGCACGGCGAGACGGTGTGGAGTTTGGTTTGTATGCATCCGGCGGGCTGCGAATTTTCCCGCAACGTGCACTCGTGATCGAAAACCCCGCGAAGGTATGGACTACCTAGTCTTAGCAAAGGTGTTTTATTGATTCAAAAAAAGGAGACTACATATTAATATACCTATATGAATATTTTGTAAACATTGATTTTTTTTAATAAAATTTCAAATTATATTTACTTTATTAGCATTATTGCATTATTATTATAGATTTGAAAGATTATTTAAATATTTATATACTTTGCTGGCATTGAAAAATTTGGACCTTTAAACTTCCTCTTGCTTCGCTGAAAACATAATGTACTCAGAGTGGATGTACAGTCACGTATCAATTTTACAGCGTTAGAGCAGCGAAATATACCGAGAAGTGCACTAGCTGGCCACCGAACCATCACAAGAAGTTCCCCTCTCGCTCGGCGGCTCGCGATCGCTCGGCGGCGCGGCCTCTGACCGTCCGTACCAAAGAGAATAGAATAGAAGCTGCTCACAACGTATACAAACTTAGTTCACTACTAACGTTAGTAGTTAGCTGATCGTGTACACTTTTGTTGTGATATCGTTAGACTGCACTTTCCTGCAATTGCCATCCATGGTTCAATGTTAATGTTTGTAGCCTAGCGGCTCGCGGTGATTCATGTGATGTTATTACTTGACTCAAGGAACAGCATATCTAGAATTCTACCTTGATTCAAGGCTTGAACACAGGTTGCAAAAATCCGTGTGGAGGAACCGAATGAGGACGAACGTTTCTTCACTTGTTCAGTTCGACTAGCGACGCGGACGGGACTCTACGTGGTACGAGGCGCGCTGTGACCCTGTAAAGTTTTAGGCCCTAGATCTAGGCCTACTCGTTAGAGTTTCTATAGCTAGACGCTCTAACGTTACATGGGGGGGGGGGGGGGGGGGAGGAGGAGATGAGTAAATTTGGTGTAGAATCGAATCTAAATTATCTAGACATATTTCTACTTCTAGAACCTATCAAACAATTTTACGTGCATAAATTTAGTTCTCATCTGTTTCTGACATGAAAAATGGGGGTTTGAGTGAAACTGAAAGTCATCATTTTGACTTGAGATCGAGCATATTTATTTTCTCAAAAAATTTCTTCCTGGTGAATGAGTCTTGATTTGTAACGTTAGAAAGCGATGTTGTAGGTATCCTCTTAACTTACCAACCTGAGAGGCGTGAGAAAATGGTTACTATAAAAGTGGAAATTTTCGCGGTGTTAAAAATTTATATTCGTATGAGTGATGGGAGATTATGATCATACGATCAAGTAGGCCCTACTTCAGTATTTCGCGTGATTTGGTGCTGTGGAATTTCAAGATATCTACACTGTGCATAGATGCGAAAGTATAAGATGTTATTTTCGCAAATTTCGCGAATCACAAGTGCACCGTGAATTCAACAACACGCAAAAATGTCACCATGCGCTTGGGTAATAAAATAATTTTAGTGCGCTTATGAAGGCAATTTGCGAAAACAGCATCTTGCGAAAATGTCTGTGACCTCATTTTCGAAAATCTATATGCGAAAATAATGGCGTATAGAATCTACAGTATTACTGCCAGATTTGTGTATTTGTCTTCTTTTGACCTGTCATGATTTTCAGCCAGAGTACCACATACAGAATCTGCATTCTCTGTTTGTTTTGATAATTTGGGGTTTGTGATACTTCACCAATCTACCAAACTAAACCAATACTTTAGAATCTAGAACTGTGAGAAGCTGTGTTTATGGATCATCTGGATACAGTTATAGGATTACATGGTATGATACTATGACTGTGTTGTGTAGAATGAGGATTGATAGCTATTTCATTTTTATTCAGATACCTGTTTCCTCAGAAATGGGAGGTGTCTACAATTTGTATAACTATACACAGCACAGTCGCCGCTGTACATACGTAGCGTATTCGCGTAGCGTATTAAAGGGTGTGTACAGTTCTGGTCGAGGTGAGGATTTAGCTTTTAACGTTTTGCAAGATATTCAGAAACCACTCTGAGATGTCAAAGAGCATGCAGTTCTAAGGGGTATCAAAAGTTTATTCGATGAAAATCGGTTTTGAAATGGCTGAGATATCCAAAAACAAGGTGAAACAAAAGATCTTAATAAAGTTGTGGCATGTCGCCTTTTATTATTAGCACTTTTTTGATATCTCAGCCATTTGAAAACCAATTTTCATCAAATAGATGTTGAATCCTTAAAATTACATGCTCTTTCATATTTCATAAGAGGCTTTTCATTATCTCACTTAGGAATGTTCAAAACATGAATCCCCACCTCAGCCAGTACTGTGCAGTCCCTTAACAGCGTCTGGTCGGGCTACAATTTGTATATAACACAAACCCTCAAAAGTGGCATATATTAGTGTCATGGTTTTGGCTTTTCCTGTGAGTATGAGATGCAAAAAAAAAAGAAAAAAAGTGCTAGAGTAGAACCTTATAAAGTAACATAGGCATGCTTTACATTGCCATGAGATCAATTAATTGCCTGCTTGAGACGTCTTGTTCACTTTACAGCATTATCATGAACAATGGTTGCAATGTAAATATTTGCTTGAATGTGCAATTTGAATGAAATGCCAAAGTATTGGGGGAGGAGGACAATGATAAACTGTATTGATTATGTTATACTGTACTTGTGTTCCATGTCCTACCAGCTGTTGGTCAAATGACAAGAAGTACACTGTATCATAAACAGTGATTGTACAATGACTTCTTGACTGGACTTTGTGGCCCTATTGCATTGTATAGTCCTGTCACCAAATGTTGGTATAATACCCTTAACAATAAACATGAATGGAGGGTGCAGGCTGACCAGTTTGTGTTTTGTGTCGGGGCTATGTATTGTAACTTTCAGTGATGAAATGTATTGAAGTTGACATGATCACGCCAAATAAACAAAAATAGGGGAAGTGGGACATACCAATGCATACAAATTGTCATCATATAAAAATATATACAAATAACTTCCCCTTTATCATTAAACATGATAGGGTTTAGGGGGTGCTGGGTTGACCAGTTTGTGTTTTGTGTCGGGGGCTATGTATTGTAACTTTCAGTGATGAAATGTATTGAAGTTGACGTGATCACACCAAATAAACAAAAATAGGTGAAGTGGGACGTGCAATGCATACAAATTGTCATCATATAAAAATATGTACAAATACCTTGCCCCATGCCCAAGTTGCAATATGAATTACATTGTATGCCATTTTTCAAGCAGAATTGAAGCAGTACCACCAATTGGAGGTCTGCCAAACGAAGTTATAAGACCTAGACACCAGGATTATAAATCGTAGCTGTTATCTGAAATACATTGTGATTTAGAGATCCAGCTGTTAAACAATTTATTGAAATGAGAATGAAATACATTTTAGTTTGGGTTTCTATGGAATTCCATATTTATAAGTTTGTAAGCAAGTGTCTTTCTCAATTTATGAACAGTTTGTTAGGTGAATGCCTGGAGAATTTTGTATGTATCTTTTATTTTGTCTATTTCATATATGCCTTTAAAACTACAGATACCTTAAATATAAACTGCAATCATCTAGACGTATACAAGCAACCCAAGCCATTTTGCCTCCATGGCAGTGGTGTACATTCCTGCTGTGCCCACGCCCACCACCCCCAACGGGACAGATATGGAGCCATTGAACTTTACCTCTACGGCGTCCATCAACGTCACATCGGTAGTTGCGACGACGCAGACATCGGAGCAGACAACGCTTAATGTGACAGACTCCCCATCGACGCCACTTCCTGTTTGCTTATGGATCCTGTACGCCGAAGTGGGAAAATCTAGGTGAGATATTCAGAGGCCTTGTTGCTTGTTCTAGGCCATTTAATACAAGCATAGGAGTTAATATACAGGAACAACAACAGCAATACAGAGCTACCAAGTCTCACGCATTGTGAGTGAGACTCGAGCATTTAGGGTCTGTCTCACGATCTCACATATCGGGAGCATAGCTTAACCCGTTGAGGACGAGTCCCGAGTATACTCGGGCAGGTGTCTATAGGAAATGCGTGTTGTAGCAAAATCAAACCGTCCTCAACGGGTTAAAGGATTAAAGTGAGAGTTACAATTGAAGGCATAATTCCCTTTTGTCTTTCAAAGTAAGTAAAAAATACATAAGTATGCACCAGCTTGCACCATTAAGAGCTAAAAACTGAAACCGCTCCCTACCATGGGAGGGCGGATGTAATGTATGTGACTCCAGGTGGAGCCCTCCACATAATGAGTAATAATGTGCCACTGCAAAGTACTGTGTAACAGGCTATGGCAATACATACACACACACATTATACACACTGGCTGGATAGCCATAAGCAACATGGTTGAGCAAGAGAGTTGTTCTGAATAAAGTGTACTACCCATTCGCAACCATGGTGTAACTGTCTGGTTTTGTCAACTTGCCTACCAAGCTAGCTAAGTTCCTTTCACAATGCAACACAACTCATCTTGACATGGTGGCAGCAAGTGGGTCGTTCCCACCCTAGACTACTGAGATGTCAGCTAGCTGAGCATGGGCATTTGCACCTACCAGGTACCTACACTGAGTGTATGCATTACATGGACACATGAGTATACATTGTTTACAGTGTACTGTCAGTGCACAGGGAGTTCTCAGTGTGTGATATAGCAGAGCCAGCAGTGGGTCTATACAGCACCAGGCATGATGGCTGAGTCACCGAAAATGAGCTGGGATGAACCAGACCTAGCAGATTCGCTGGGCTTGTTTAAACAACAGTGTGAGCTGTATTTCTCTGTCAAGAACGTGAAGCAGGACAAGCAGGTGGACCATGTCCTTCTGTTTATGGGCCCCACAGGGATTCGTATCTTCAACTCGTGGGATCTTCCTGATGATGAAAAGAAACGCGTCGAGGTGGTGTGGAGACGTTTTGAGGCCCATGTACGACCAAGCGTCAATTTTCGGGTGGCTCGTTTGTACCTTCAGAAGCTACAACAGAAACAGAACGAGTCGATGGATGACTTCATGGCTCGACTAAAGCTCCATGCCAAGACATGCCAGTTTCGAAACGACAGAGAGCTGTCCGACCGGGTGATTGAACAATTCATTGCTGGGACAGTGCACGCTGAGCTGCAAAAACAGCTACTTGCACAGGACGAGAAACTTGACATGGACGCATGCCTGAACATCGCACGAACACATGAAGCTTCACAAGCACATATGCGCCAGCTCGCAGACGTGTATCAGACCCCACACACAGTCCACGCAATCCAGCATAAGCAGAAATGTGGCAATTGCGGACGCAGTCATCCCTCCAAACCTCGCAGTCTGTGCCCGGCTTATCAGTCAACATGTAATCTGTGCGGAAAGCTGAATCATTGGCAGAAATGTTGTCGCTCAGGACTCCAAAATGAATCGAAATCGCAACGTGGGCGTGCTCCAAACCGAGGTCGCGGACGCGGTCGCGGTCATGGCCAGCGTTCGACATTCCATCGTCACCAATACCCGCAACGTGACCAGAATGTGCACTCGATATCAGACTCTAAGTCAAAGGAAGTGACTGAACCATTCGAGCGGCTCACACTAGATGCAGTCCAGAAATCGGTTGACACATTGTCTAAGTCACCGAATGAGGCATTTGCACACATCGAATTGCGCCAAGATAGACAACGCCGCATATTAGAGATGAATGCCAAGATCGACACAGGGGCACAGACAAATGTCATTCCATTGCGGTCTTACCAGAAGATGCATCCCGAGTGCATTGATAAGGATGGGAATCCAGTGCCAGGCCAGCTGACACCATCCGAATGTGCGCTCACAGCATACAACGGGACTAACATTCAGCACTATGGGACTATGCAGCTGCCGTGCAGGAGCTCGAAGTCGGACTGGATGACTGCAACCTTCTATGTCTGTGATACCTCGGGTCCTGCTATTATAGGTCTCCAAACAGCTCTGGACTTGGAACTTGTGACACTCAATTATGCAGTTAACACGTCACGCAGTTCAGCACCCATCAACTCCGTTGACCAGCTCAAGGCAGCATACCCCGACCAGTTCGACGCCATTGGGGACTTCCAGAATCCATACCACATAGTGCTGAAAGATGGTGCACACCCAGTTGTGCACGCACCACGCCGATGTTCCATACACATCAAAGACGAGCTGAAAAGTGAGCTGGACCGAATGGAGGCTAATGGTGTAATTCGTCGCGTGACTGAGCCAACAGACTGGGTGAGTAGTCTGGCAATCTCTCGTAAGGCTAATGGTCAACTTCGCATCTGTCTTGATCCCAAGGAGTTAAACCAGCAAATCAAGCGATGCCACTACAGGACACCGACAATTCCTGATATAACCCATAAACTGTCTGGCGCGAAGGTCTTCAGCAAGCTAGACGCTAAGCATGGCTACTGGTCGGTGCACCTGGATGAGGAGAGTGCCCTTCTCACGACCTTCAACACCCCATTCGGGCGCTATTGCTATCGACGGATGCCGTTTGGGTTAGCAATGAGCCAGGATGTCTTCCAGCTGCGGATGGACCAAATCCTCGAGCAGTGTGATGGCGTAATTGGCATTGCTGACGACATCGTGGTCTTTGGTGACACCGAAGAATCACACGACAAACACCTGCACCTACTGATGGATGTCGCAAAGAAATCCGGGCTCAAATTCAACAGCAACAAATGCGCCATCAAGCAGAGGCAGGTTGCATTCTTCGGCATGTTATACGATGAACAGGGCATGCATCCAGATCCGGCCAAGGTAAGCGCCATCAGAGAAATGGCGCCACCACGCGACAAAGCGCAGCTGCAGCAGTTCCTCGGCATGGCCACATATTTGAGCCCATTCATCCCTAAGATGTCGGCCACCACAGCTGATCTACGTGAGCTTCTCCGGCAAGACAGCAGTTTCGTGTGGAGCGAGGGTCACCAACGCGCTTTCGACACCATACGCGAGCAAATTTGTGAATCCGCGACCCTCCGATACTTCGACCCGAACAAGGAAACAACCATCCAGGTTGACGCCTCATCACGCGGGCTTGGAGCAACGCTGCTCCAAGACAATCAACCTGTCGCGTACGCATCGAAGGCACTGAGCGACGCAGAAACGCGATATGCCAACATCGAGAGGGAAATGTTGGCCGTGGTATTCGGCTGTGAGCGTTTCCATACATTCGTCTATGGCAAGCAGTTCAAGGTAGAATCTGACCACAAGCCACTGCAGATGATACACCTAAAGCCGCTCACATCAGCTCCACCTCGTCTTCAACGTATGCTTTTGCGTTTACAGCCGTACGATTTTGTGCTGTGCTATCGCCCAGGCACGCAAATCCCCATCGCAGACGGTCTATCGCGATCTCCAGCGCAGGACAAGAAGCACATACCTCTCGACGTGCAAATCAACCTTGTGCAGTTCTCAGCAAAGCGACTCGCAGACATCAAGCATGAAACAGAGCGTGACCCCGTGCTACCAGAGCTCAAGCGTGTCATCACTACAGGGTGGCCAGAAAAGCGAAGCGAATTACCACCCGATCTCAGACCATACTGGTCATTTCGCGATGAGTTAGCGATCGAAGATGGCATGATCATGAAAGGAAATCGTGTCATAATACCGAATGCAATGCACACATACACGCTGTCCAAGCTGCATGAAGGCCATCAAGGAGCAACCAAAACTAAGCTAAGAGCGAAGGACTGCGTGTACTGGGCAAACATCAACAGCGATATCGATGATCTCGTGCGAAATTGCGAGATATGCCAGGAAAATCAGCGATCGCAGCCAAGGGAGCCCTTGGTAAACCACGACATTCCAACCCGTCCATGGCAGATCCTTGCTACAGATCTGTTTCACCTTGGAGGAAATGATTATCTCATCATCGCAGATTACTACTCCAAGTTCCCGTTTGTGCGTAAACTACGTTTGAACGCCTCCAGTAGTGACGTCATAAGCGCAACGCAAGAGATTTTTGCAGAGCATGGTGTGCCTGAGAAAATGATCAGCGACAACGGTCCGCATTTCGCGTCAGCAGCATACAGCGCATTCGCAGATGGATGGGGCTTCACACACACGACGTCGTCTCCCCATTTCCCCCAGTCTAACGGTTTTGTAGAGCGTTCAATACAAACCGTCAAGCAGACCATGAAGAAGGCGAAGGCTAGCGGTCAAAATGTGAACATGGCCCTTTTGTGTCTGAGAACCACCCCCATTGACAGTGAAATCCCATCTCCTGCTGAGCTTCTGTGTGGACGAAAGTTCCAGAGCAATCTTCCTGTCAGAGTAAAAAACAATGCCACACACAAAGAGCAAACCTATCAGCGTTTTCAGGAGCGACAGCACCAGCAGAAAGCCTACTTTGACCGTACAGCCCATGATCTACGACCGCTTGTCCCTGGACAACTCGTTCGCATACAGGATTCGCGTACAGGTTTGTGGACACCAGCTCAAATCAAACGCCAATGTGATGAGCCACGTTCATTCATTGTGGTTACGCCAAATGGCCGTGAGCTCCGCCGCAACCGCGTACACATTCGCGACATAGAGCCTAACAGGGGACAAGATAGATTTGAGGCTGTAGCTTCTCACTCTGACCCCTCCCCCGTACAGACCACAGGTCAAAATGACAATGGACCCACAACCACCCGTTACGGCAGGCAAATCAAAGCCCCTAACAGGTTGGACTTGTAAGCTACAGTGTAACAGTAGTGATGTTAACAGGACGCACACATATTGTAATCATTGATCGGTATGTGATAACATATTGCAATACTTTTGTACATATGTTTAATGATAGAAGTGGTTACCAGGTATGCCTGTGCATGGCACTGTATGTACCGAGACTAGTTAAATTACATGTATTATTGTAAAGCATAAACGTTGATGGATAAACACAAGTAAGCAATCCCGATCTGAAGAACCATTGACACACACTATATGTTATGTACAAGTATAATAGGCAATAGATATCATAGTCCATCAAAGAAATGAGAAAGTGACTCATTTGTGTTTAAATTTACCACATGTGTTACAATGATGTTATTGTGTGAAACCGTAAGAAAGTCACTCATTTGTGTTACTAGTATTATATGCGATACAATATGGTGTCATACATAAGAAATGAGAAAGTCACTCATTTGTGTCATGCGATACCACATGGTACAGTATGTTGTCATACACAAGAAATGAGAAAGTCACTCATTTGTGTTACGCGATACAATATGTTGTCGTACATTTGTACATAAGAAATGAGAAAGCCACTCATTTGGTTTCAGGATACGACATAATGAGAAAGTCACTCATTCCTGTATAAAGTGTAAAATATGTTGAAGCATTGATAGATTCATGCTTAGAGGCACTAGAGTACGATAGTTTGAAAGGCAGTTAAACATTTTGATGCCAAATGGATGGTGTGCTACATGCAAGGTTTTGAGGCAAGATACCGAAAAAAGGGTTTTTGTGTTCAGCCCTTGGGATTTCAAGTTGTAAGTATTTGACATGAAAGTGTTCAGATGTTTGTCATTAGTGTTTCATTCTTCAGGGATATTCAGCCGATACCACATCGATGTTACGATATTTTAGATAACCGGATGTTCTGTTTTGGTACAAGGCTAGACAATACTTACTGAGATGGTAGGCATGTAGCGCTTATAAAGACAGGTATTGATTTAGAAATGATATCAGAATTGATCGTGTTTTTCCTGTTACAGATAATATATCTTCATTGATTATTGACAAAGAATGTTTCTTTACAAACAAAGGGGAATGTAATGTATGTGACTCCAGGTGGAGCCCTCCACATAATGAGTAATAATGTGCCACTGCAAAGTACTGTGTAACAGGCTATGGCAATACATACACACACACATTATACACACTGGCTGGATAGCCATAAGCAACATGGTTGAGCAAGAGAGTTGTTCTGAATAAAGTGTACTACCCATTCGCAACCATGGTGTAACTGTCTGGTTTTGTCAACTTGCCTACCAAGCTAGCTAAGTTCCTTTCACAATGCAACACAACTCATCTTGACAGCGGACACCCCCCTCCCCTCTCTCAGTCGCTTCGCTCCCTCGCTCACGCACATGTGCGCACACCGAGATGCGGAATCATTAAAATCTCACACATAAAATTTTTTTGAACTTGGCAACTATGGCAATAACAAATATATATGTACATTGTATAATAAGTTAACAGATTGAATCATCCGAAGAGTTGAACTGATGTGCTAGGGGAGACTTACATTGTATAACCTTCCTTGAAAAGCATTTCAAAACCTGGAGGTGTAGAATACAATCGTATCTGTGTGTTCCAGAAAACAAGTATCAGTTGTTGTATAATGTATCAAATTTCAATTTATATGGATTTCATAGTGGAAATACTTTGAGACTAACAACTGCCTGCAGCTTGAAAGTTTCTATTGTGACCATTGCATTTTTCTCATACACAATTCAGTACACAGCACAAAATTAGCAGTTCCGTAGTTTACAGCACTGTACTGATAAAATTTGTTCTGTTGATGACACTAAGGGTATCTGTGCTCTATTCTTTGATATTGCTTGCCATTTGTAACCCATGGGATAACATTACAAATGATCCACTGTTGAGCTGTCATGTTTACCTTGTGGCTGACCTGTATTTATCTTGTCCATATGACAGAGGAAATTGTAAACAAAAACACAATCACCAAATATAATCAAGGTTTGTCACTTGTGTGTTTACAATGTAATTCATTCACAGTATAGTGTACAAAAGATGCACAGGTCTGAGTATGTACACTGTAAGTAGGAATTGTGTGCATAAGGTAACTATGGAAGTCTTGTTGGTTTACACTTAAGACTAAATTCCATCGTTACCACATGCATACTGTTCCTACTGACCCACAAAAATACATGCTCATCAGCTGTTTCATAGAATTGCGGTACTTTTTTGTTGTTGCTAGAAATCCTGTTCTCAATCATGTATCTCTGAAGGGAAATTTACTGGATGCGTTTCCTTAGAAATTGGTTTGTCATAGATGCAAACCATGCATCCAGTACTTCCAGCCATTATCCAGTGATTACTTGATGCACAGTTAAAGGGATCGTATCGTTTTGGTTGAGACCTAATTGCAGGTTTCTAACATTTTTTGGTGAGATAATGAGAAACCTCTTATGAAATATGAAAGAGTATGTCATTCCATGAGGAATTCAATGTTTATTTGATGAAAATTGGTTTTGAAATGGCTGAGATATCCAAAACACAGTAAAGTGTGGGACTCACACTTAATTATGATCGCTTTGTTTTACTTTGTTTTTGGATGTTTCAGTCATTCCACACCCAATTTTCATCGAATAAACTTTGAATTCCTCTTAAAATGGTGTGCTTTGTACCATTTCATAAGTGTTTTCTTGGTATCTTGCGAAAAGTTAAAAGCCCAATTCTCAGCTCCACCATTACTGTACCATCCCTTTAATCTACTGGATGCATTGTTAGCCAGCCAGTAGGCCTCCTTACTGAGTGCACGAATGCTTGCTTAGTGCATGAACTCGTGCAACAAGTGCTCACTGACATGTTTATAGTGGCTGTCATCAGTATGGCAATATGTGGCCAGTAAAAATCAACACGCGGCTCTCGGCCTGTACGAGATCGCGGAATTTTCTCAACCTGTTCCATAATAATTTATCAGAGCTACCAAGTCTCACGCATTCTGCGTGAGACTCAAGCATTTAGGGTCTGTCTCACGATCTCACGCATGGCACCCATTTTTCTCAAGCATCTGGTGAAGTCTGCAATTTGGGCCAAAAATAAGGAGGGCAATTCCGCGGTTAGTAACGTTACATTTTAGGGACATTCTCATGATTTAGATTATACTCATTTCTCTATCTGTGGATGTGAAGTCTCATTAATGTCACCAGAGATCATTCTAGTGTAGACCTAGAACAGAGCAAAGAATGAAATCATTTCATGAATTATTTTAGAAGAAAGGTCTGCTTTTAATGCCGGTTAGTAACGTTACAAAAAAAGGACATAAAAAATTGATGAGCATCTTTGAACAAAAAGTTTGCTAAAACTGGTATAGCTTGAAATATATCAACACTTATTTTTCATTTCTAGCTTTAAGGGCAATATCTACCCCAAATATCCTTTCTCATTATAACTTTGTTTGAAAATTAAGTACAAAAATCATGGTTAGTAACGTTACGGTTAGTAACGTTACGGTTTGTCCAGTGATTACAGAATTGTGTGTTAAGTCAAATCATTACATGTTTCCCCATGAGAATGCAAAGTTAAAGCTAAGAAACATCAGATAAGACATGAAACTCTTATTTCAATCATCAAACTCATGCAGTATAGTACCATTGTACTTGTACATGTTAAAAAAGACTAGAAAAAAAAGTTTGCATAGATTACAAACTGAAAAAAGTACCACTTTTAAAGACTAGGTCAAGTGATATCCACAGTTTCATAACTTTGCCAATCACTGTTCATCATGACTCACAGTAATTCACAAAAGCAGCCTGTTTTATTGAGCAAAACAGTTGATGTGTTCCTTATCAAGAGTACCTTTAATAAAGGGGAAAGAAATCAAAGAGCAAAACTAATGTTACCAGTATGTACAGTGTATGGCCAATTGTGGTGTGCGTAGTCATTGCACTATAGGAATCCAGCATAATGCAATGTTTTATATTATTGTGAAAGTAGTTTAAGTCATATGACGTTAACTCAAATAATACAGTGTATTAGTTGAATTCGTGTTTATTCAAGTCTAGAGACATGTATTTTTTTTTCTTTTAGACCAGTTTGAATGTCTAATCTCTGCATTGTTCTGAAAACAAAAGTCTGTTCGCTGTACCTGAAGCGTAATTAACCGTGACAAACCATTGTATAATAATTTCAAATTGGGACAGAAAATTTGAAGTGATGGCCTCAATTGTTTTTAACACTACTTTCCACACAAAATGCTGTGCTGGCCCACAGATTCCATCAATTGCCCCTTCACGTGGGAAGTGGTTAAAAAAAAAAAAAAAAAATTGGTCAATGTGCACCTTGTGAGCCTTCTGTAGTGATGCGAATGCTGTAGACCAACCCCCCTCAACATTTCCCGCCACGATTCCGCAATGCGCAAAGATTTTGCCGCATCGTCTCATGACTTTTTTCATTGAAGTCTCTCGCATATTTTGAGACCAAATTTGCGACGTCCCGGTACACCGTTCTGCAGTTATGTAATGTTTTGCATAAATGCACGTCGACCTGAAAACAGCTCAAATTCATGATATCGTGTGCAAATGCAATGCAAATTGTGTTTTTTCATTAATTTGATATTAATTAGATTGTTTCAACCTTTGACCAGTGAAATTAATCAATTGTAATGTAAATAAGCTCGAAAAAGTGCCTGCAACAAATTTTGGCAAAAAATAAACAATAGAAAACAAAAGATTAAAAAACATTACAATACATAAGAAATTAACAAAACAGTAAAAAACAAAAGAAACTGATTTTGATTTTGCCATTTTTTTGCAAGAAAATTGTTTGATGTGTCTTGAGGAACTCTTACACAAAAATTTAGCAATCCCTCAGTCTTTTTTATGGAGTTATAGGTGAAAATATGATTTCATGCGTAAATTTGCATAATTAATTTACTAAAAAAAAAGCTAATATCTTTTTACTGTATGACCACATAATCATGTAGTTGACATCTGGCTCTATCATCAGGCAAAATTTTGCCAGACCAGGACCTGTCCATTGGAGTCTTATTCACTTCTTTCATGGTTAGTAACGTTACAATACACACAGGCTGTGGTTAGTAACGTTACATGGTTAGTAACGTTACACATTTTGACTGCTGTTATTTCTAACTTCTATAATGATTACTAATACTTATTTCTATATTTCAGTTAGTCATTGGACACAGCAGGAAAAATTGAAATATTATCATTCATAGACACTTTATACTCTCTGGAGGTAAATGATTTCACTTTTTGGTTAGTAACGTTACATGACTGTCCGATGGGTGGGGAATTGCACACATGTTTGCATTTCAAAGACATGTAAGTTGATTTTACTTAATCTATCCATGAAAGCACAGCATTGCCTCTATGAATTCAATATTTGTGGCTAGAAAATAGCATTTAACTTGAATAGCTATCTTCTTTGCCATTATGGAGATTTTGCTGATGAAATTCAATCTGAAAGATTACTTGTTCAAAATTGGTGAATTCAATACCTAAAACTATCAAGATACCCTGAAAAATAGTTTTTCCTGACTTATCAATGTGTTCTTTCTGAAGTCAAACACAAAAATCAAGGAAAAAACCAAATTGAAATTTTATGGTCATGTCCCTCTAACTGCGGAATTTCCCAGGAGCATATAGCTCAAAGGATTAAAGTGATAGTTGCAATTGAAGGTATATTTCCCTTTTGCCTTTCAAAATTAGTAAAAAATAGTCACTTAAGTATGCACCAGATCGAATCATTAAGAGCTAATAATTTAAAAAAGCTCCTTACCATGGGACGGAGACATCCCCTCGTTCGCGCGCGCATGCGCGCGAGCGCCGAGATGCCGAGAGATAAAAATCTCACTCATAAAAATTTTTTGAACTTGGCATCTCTGATTTATATTTGTGTAATGCTGAGACTAAACATTTGTCTGACCATATTTGATATGCTCATACTTCTTCTGAGCATTTACCATTACTTTTAAGTAAGACCTTTCTCATATATTGTCGATTTAAAGAGATTGCACAATGATTCATCAGAATGCTATCAGTGCACAGTACAGTGCATGGTCCATGCATCACACTGCAACTGCTGTTATACATGTACATGCCATGTTTGTACTTGACAACCACAAGCAAGACTGGACTGGATCACATGCATCATACTACAGATCTTACTGGATTTTGAGTTACATCAAAATGCATTTTATCCACTAGTTGGGTCAAACTCAAAACCAAAATTTCACATTAAAAGAATAATTTGAAAAAGAATATGTTGAAATGTATGTAGATATAGTGAAATGATTAGCAATAATGACTCGGCAAATTTTTAACATTTGTTGGATACAGTGCATAGGTCAAAAGCAAAACTTTAGAGCCAAATTATAGATACAGGTATTGCACTGTCTAAACGAAATTAACTTTTGATTTTTTTTTTAAATGAAAAAAAAATCAAGCAATAAATGAGGATGACATACAACTGTGCATACAAGTATGCTACTTTCTTCAAATTCGTACTCGGGTTATGCTTAATTCAAATCAAGTTTTGTTGGGTGCAGTCGTGGGATTTTTTTAGATAACATCAGATTTACCAAAAGTTGAATTACCATTTTTCGCAGTGCAACCTGAATGCAGAGAAAAATGTGTAGACGGTGCAATCCTCTTGCATTTCCTGCTTGCAGTTTCTGGAATGTTCATTATAAAATTTTGTTGAAGCTACCGAGACCACTCTTTGATGTCAGTGTGTCGACCTACAGGTGTACGTGTATGAATCGTGAACCAAAACGTGATGAACCTTACCCTTTCAGGGCAGTTTGCATAAAATCTCTAAGCCATAAATTTGGTATCAACAGTGTATCTAGCATCTGTAATGAAATTGTGTCATAACATTCACCAGCAAGTAAAGCAGCTCTTTATGTGTGCGATTGTGGCTATCACTGGTGGCTATCAGTCACCAAAGATTATTTCCCAACTGTTGACACAGTCATAGTTTGTGCAAACATGGAACTGAGCGTGTCATACTGGATTCCTTTATTTTGCAATGCAATGCTTACCACCAATGACATCATAGCTATAGATAAGTGTGTATATAGCCCATAGTGTATGTGTACATGTTTGTGCAAGGCAAAGTGTGAAGTAGCTGTGCATTTGACAGGATACAGTTACTTTACTTTTATAATGGAGTGTTTGTTTTGCTGGTTTGCCACCTAAAGGAAGTGCATCATTATCATTTCCATGGAGCGGTCAATTTCTGTGAAATGGTCGGCCAAATTAGAACAGATCCACCCCTCCCCCTCTTCCCTTCCCTTGTGTTGTCTGTGCCACAGACTTTTAATGCCCCACACATGTCAGGGAGGCAAGGACTTGCAGATATACAACACATACCGGTACTCTCCCCCACACTGGGACCACAATAACACACCATACTATATACATGTACATTGTACATCTGTACTGTGGTGTCAACATACATGTAATATTTGTAGCTGTGGCAAGCAGTTTCTGTGCCAGGTGAAATTTTTTGTAGAAGTTTTATTTTCATGAATTTCACAAATTGCCCTGAACCGCAAGAATAACAACATGCTATAAACATCAATTTGCAAAAGTATTATTTCCATTTAAAAAAACACAAGAAAAAAAAATTGAGCTATGCTAGCACTGGATTGTGTGCAGTTCGTTTAATATGTACTGTAGGTCTAGCATGCTGCTTGGGCCCTGACAATGCGACATCTGGGGCATACAGTAATTGTAATGACACACTAGTACACATATAATACACTTTGAATGCAGAAGACACTACCTGTACTTGTTTGTACATGGAATCACCGAGCAAAAGTATACAGTTACCAGTATTGTTACCCGCGACTCATTCTCATTTATTTCCTTAAAAGGATTACTAGAACTGTACAATTGCAAAATTAACAACACGCAAAAATGTCTAACGTACAATTGTATATTAAAACATTAGCAAATATTTCATCTCATACTGTATACAAATTACAAGGTATTTCATGCACATATAGACATAAATTTACTTATACTAACTGGATATTTTCATAGTACAGAGATGTATTGCAGGTATTTGCTTGGGATTATTAAAGAGGAAATCCACTCAAAAAATAAATAAATTTCAAAAGAAAGAGAAAAAAAAATCCCTACAGAACTATACAAAAATGACAATAGAAATAGGGAAGATACGACATTTTGAAATTTCACATTTTTTCAGAAGACATTTCTTGACCAGTCTTAATATGAATATCCAAATGAGCAAGTTGACGATGTCATGCTCTCACAATTTCTTATTCATTCCATTTTATACAGAAATAACAAAAAATTCATATTTCAGCTGTATACATTGTACAACTTGTCTTAAAACCACCCAAAATAAAAAAGACCAAAAATGTTAACTTGGATATATCTTGGTAAGAGAACGTGGCTTTTACTTCCACTGTATTAGCTAATTTTTTTTTTTCTAAATTTAATATATAGCATCTGACATCATCAACTCGCTCATTTGAATATTCATAAGGACTGGTCAAGGAATGTTTTCTGAAGAAAAAAAAAGTGAAATTTCAAAATGTATCTTCCTCATTTCTAATCCGATTTTGCCATTTTTGTATTGTTCTGTATTGAATATTTTCTCTTGTCTTTTGAAGTTTATTAATGATGTGATGGATATCAGGTGATCTTTGAATGTTGTAATGTATACAATATTTATTTGTACTACAGGACTTATCATTTAAAGATCATAGGCAACAAAGAATCCATATGTACTTGGCCCTTCCTACAATCTTTTAGCAATGAATGGCTACCAGCTAAAGGTGTTGATGATTGATGTGTAATGTCAAGTTACAGTGTATCATGATCAATGAATTGAGATGCTTGTGCTGCGCAGTGAGACTTTATCATGTGTCTATCTACATGTACAATGTACATTGTATACATGAACCACTCTTCTTGTTTTTGATAAGAATAGGATGCTGGTAATCAGTGGTATTGAGCTATGGTAAATTTGTTGTTGGTTCTCTCAAGATATCAGATTTTTTGACCCCATCAGCTGACCCCTAGGTTTGTCTGAAATTGTTCTTTAAAAAAAAAAGAAAAAAGAAAAGAAACCCCAAAACCTAAAACCACACACACACTTTATGATGACAAATTCACTTGTGGAGATATAAGTCTTAATGTGTGGGTTTTTGATGTCGTTTTATTTTTTTTTTTGCAGATGGTTGGAAAAGGGGGACATGCAAGTAGGGGACATGCAATTAACTTATAACGAATAAAAAGATCCCTAGACTGTGATTAAGTATTAATATTATGATTAAGTTACAAATATGAGAAGTGAAAGTACATTACCAATGAAAAAATCCCTATGAAAATATTCCAAGTTTCTTAATGAGTTTTTTGTTTGTTTTTGTTTGTTTGTTTGTTTTTTTGAGGATGGATAAAAAGAATGGGACATGCAATTTACTTTAATTCATGAGCAAAAGGATCCCTAAACTACGATTTAGTACTGCGCTGGAAGAATTTTGTATTCGTAGGCCACTCTGCTGGCTACTTAATATGTTTAGTATGCTGATGGATTCTTTACTGTATGTGATCATATGGGAGTCTTACATTCAAATGCATTTCCTCTGCCATACATACAGTGTACAGCAAAGCTGTGTGGAGAATACCATCTGGTCATTGTTTGTAAAGCTGCTACTATCAATCACTAATGTATTTCCGTCATGTTTTGTGGCTCTTTATTTATTTCTGCCCCTCCCCCCAATCCACCCCCTCTTCCCCAACTGCAGAATACGTGTGTGGGATCTCATGCTACTGGTGCCCAATTTCCTCTTCCTCCTCTTCTTGCTTGTGAGGTCAAAGATCGCCGTCGCCAAGCTGCGCCAGTCCAACCGGCCAATCTTCTTCAGTTTCTACATCATGGTTAGAGGCTCCTCCTCCCTTGCTAAGAATCTGTCCCTATTAATTTGTGTTTCACAGAAACACCAGACTGGATATCATGGCACATAATTATATTTATAATTCATTCACATATTTTCCATCTCCAACAGAAACATATAAATGTGGTTGTTGTTATTTTTTTTTTCAGAAAATGAGCGCATGTGTTAACCTGTTGAAGATTAATACTAAGTATTCTCGGGCAGGGGTCTATTGGAAATGTGCGTTGTAGCAAAATCAACCTGTCCTAAACAAGTTAACTTCACAATGTACAATAAAAGAAATTTATAAGTATGCAGATACCAGTAATGAGGAAGATTTAAGAAAATAACAAAACAAATACACACACACGCACAGAAACATTTTGAATATATGAAAGTGCTAGAAAAGGGGAGGAATGCCAAAAAAAAAAAGTGATGCCTGTAGGGTGCATTCCCCCCAAATATGATATTGTTCTGGCTTTCTCGTGTGATTTTTCTTCTGTTCTTCATCGTCTCATCATATGATAAACAGTCTGCTGTAGTCAGGAGAGAGCTTGTAATGAAAAATTAAAAGAAGAACTTGGGGAATTCCCAACAACGAGAGTCCACTGGGTATTCCCAATGAGGAATTGGCTCATATTCTTACTTTTGAATCCCTCATCTTCTAGTAATTGTACGTCATTAGTACGATCCCACGTATCTCTTGTATTTTTTTCATATCTTTTGCAAGTTGAATGCAAAATGTCTGGCATTATAGAGTGGCTGTATCACTTATAACCTTGAGGCCCAGATACAACCGTACAATGTAAATTTAGATACCAAGAGGGTTCCTTGTGTGTTCTTTATGCACAGTGTCCCACACTTATATCTGATGGTAAGAAATTAAATAGTTAAAGGTACTGTTTACCATTGGGTACAGTGATTTTAGAAATGGTAGAGTTATCTCATTTGATGCATATGTGTACAATCACTTGTATCACATAACATTCTACTGTCTAAAATTTTGCAATAAAGTCTAGAATATAATGAGATATCAATATTTTTCTTAATAAACCATCGGATACCTGTAGACGGTTTGGTCTAGAAACATTCTTATCATAACTATTGTTAACATTTTGTATGTTTAACAATATTTAACATCAATTATACTGATTCAGATTTTTACATTGCTTGTTTATATCCCTAACTCACATTTTAGAACTGTTTTGAAGCACCAAAGTTTGGTATTTGTTTCATCTGCAAATGGTAAATTATGCCTTTAATACAGTGGACTCCTGTTATAATGAAGTCCTTTGGACTGGCAGTTTTCTTTCGTTATAACCGGACAAATATACAATAAAAAATAAAGCCAATTATGTTGCGGCCTAAATTGTTACTTTGTTGTAACTGGAATTTCGTTATAACCGTGTCCATTCTAAACGTGTTTGTTATAACGGCAGTGCACTGTATTTTATAACAGTAGTGATGTTGTAGGAATCATATGTTGAGACTTTGTCTCTCCTCACTTTCAGGCCTTCGTTGCGACAATTGTTGGTGTGATTCGTGCCGTGGTGTCGATGATCGTAGATGCAGCAACAGAACCTGGCGACATAGCGGATACAGTAAGAATTTGAAAATATAGACAGTTACATTTCGTTTATAATTGTGACTATGACAGGCAGGGCGTAAATGTTTGTATGAAATATTTTTAGGATATTCACAAATTCAAAACCCTTTTCTTTGAAAGTTTACACCAAACAAAGTTCAAATCGTATCATTTGAATGTGAAATTTGGAAGGAAAGAGGAACACAAGTTTCCTCTGCATTAGAAGTAAAAAGACTTCCCTAATATAGTGCAAAAACAGAAGAGTCATGGAAGTAACAAATTCACCTCTTAGAATTTTTACCAGAACTACTTTCCCCACTCCCAGACAGTCTCTACAGATTTCAGTGTAGGCTGAATTTGAAGATAGATTTTGATATGGAGCAGAAAATTACTGTGACACCATTTCCGGTTGTATAACTGACCCCAACTTATTTCTGCATTGCGCCAATTTTGTTATGCAGGTTCTGTGGTTAGCTGTGCGGTTTGCTCTGATGACGATAGAACTCAGTGTGGTCATCTTTGCCATCGGCTTCAGTCATCTGGACAGCAAGTCCAGCGTCCGGCTGGTCATCCTCATCACTTGTGTCATCTCCTTCATCTACTGTGTCATCCAGGTAAAGCTGAAGGGAGGGAGAGGTGATATAGGGGAGGAATCTTTTGAGGACTTTGTCCTGTACCATGCTACTTGTATGTTGTCAATAGTACTGTGTATGGCTTGTTAATTCATTGTGGCTTCAGTCTTGAGAATTTTGCGAGTTGACTGATAAATCACAAATGAAACAGCATGCCAAGATATTGCTTGCCATTTGACAACATAAATGGAATGTGATGGCATATAAGTACACAATGTAGCACCTCAAAGTCAGGTAATTGCCAATGTTACATTGGGCAAATACTTATTTCTTATTCCAGCGCTGTGTGAACTTTGCAACGTTTGAAATTGTCCTGCATGTTCTGATTGGTGTAGTATTATTCTTGCAAAATATATGGTATATATAGAATAGGAGATATAAGCATGATCCCATCAGTAAAAATGTTTTTTGTTGTTTTTGTTTAATGGTAATTTTGTAATTTTACATTTTTTAAGTTGAACAAGATTTTGTGACTCTTGCAGGGAAAAAAAAGTTCATTGTAGCCCTAAATGAGATGTTAATCTACTTTTTGGTCACAAAGGTATCATCTTTGGTTTGTTGTGGATGTAATTGCTTGAGCATTTGGTCTAGGACAGCAGTTATGCTAGAGTTAGTGAAGATTATGTGAATAGGATACCTGATTAATCGTTCGTGTAGGATAAGCTAGCCACATATTGCAAGCGCAAACATTAAACTAACACAAAATGTACTATTTCACCCTTCACTTTTTATGTGATTATTAAAAACAAAAAATCCATATGTGGACTCCTCAAGGATCACTGCCAGAACTTTTCCCACATTTTGTGATCGAAGTTTCTGATATTTGTCATGTAATTGCTTCCCAATCTTGTGATTTTCTGTGATCATTCTAAACGTGATCTTGACCCATCACCTCATATCTTGTTTGTGTCGTTACAGGGTTCGCTAGAAGTTCTCCACCCAGATATTCACTATGAGGCGAAAAACCAACATGACATCTTTACCCACGGCGGGATGATCTTTTGGTGTGTCAGTTCTTCCATCTTCTGTTTGGTATGTTTCCTTTGCATTCTTCTCAGTATTTTTTTCAAGGCCATTTCCTCAAATTAAAGGGTATTTTTAAAGAAACAAAATTAAACCAAACAAAAGTTTTCAATTTGAATGAAACTGGTGTAATATGTAGAAAGTTGTTACTATGTGAATATTGACACATTATTTCAGATGTACATATGGGAGTAACCAGATTGTCAGCCATCTTTTCCTTGCGAGGAGTATTATGATGTACATTCCTTTGATCCTCGTGGGAATTGTGAAATTAAGGCTTTAAGATGCTCTTACATGGAATGGTATCACAACACTTTGGTAATTGACACAGGGTTCTGGAAGTTTACCACATAGTTATAATTCCTTGTGTCATGTAGAGTGTTGAAAAAACCCTCCCCATTGGAATGATTTGTGAATAAGTGCTGTTCTGAGAAAGGGTGGGTGTTGCATTCCTTACCGGCATTCTGTTAAATCAGAATTGATTACCTTCCAGGACACATGACAAAAAAAAAAATTGTAACCCATGAATATAATTGCCAACTATCCAATAAAAACTAAAGATCTGGTTTATACTTTGCTTAAAGCATACAATAATTCTAGTAATCTTGAGCTTTATGATCCATGAAATCATGGGACTATGTGTGTGTGAATAGTGCCAAGTTAGACCTCAGCAGCTAAATGCTTTTCTTTTCACAGGCATACCTGATTGTGTTGCTTCTACCATACACTCCAGTCAGAGAAAGAATACAACTTCCAGGTGAGTTCAGTTTTTCGCATTCATACTCCTTCAGTCATGTCCTAATACTAGGCAGCTTTTGATTGAGGACGTGGGCGTTAATTTTTGCATATTTGCAAATTTCTGCCATTGGCATAGTTACAAGTTTGAAAATCCTGTGTCCTCTCAATTCTGCAATGGTAGTAGACCAAAATAGATTTGTTCTCGAATCACCGATGTACTGAGGGAACAATTCTGTTTATGACGTAATAGGCACATTTGACAATAGCAGTGTGCTCACACTACACAAAACTATGAGTAGTTTGCTCCCCAATATAAACTTTGAAGTTTGAGCTCCCTTTCACACTACAGACAAAACGATGCAGGGTTTCACTGACTGAATGCATAAATGCTTGTTGTCAGTCATGCATTTCCCATAACCATGTTGAAGTAACAATGCTATCTATGACGTTATACACACATTTTCACCTAGAACACTCCACTCAGCTGACCTGCAGCGTCACACATTTTTAAAAGCACTTGTAAAGCACAACGAACTGAACAATGCGGACGTTGCAGGTCGGTTGCTTCCTGTGCCGCAGATTTCACTGCATCCTCAATCGAAAGTTCCCTATTAATAGATGCCAGGGCTTAATGAGATCATTGCAAAATAATGGAGTGCTGATGAAATTGCATCCTGTGAATGTGCAACTCATTGAATGTGTTTTTTCTCCAACTATGAATGTACCAAGCCATGTTTTTCCTGTTGTCTGATTTTCTGTAAACGATGAAATAAACTTGATACAAGAGAAGTCAAAGATACAAAATATTGCAATCTTTCAGCTTGCCTTCTCATTCTTCTTGAAGTAAATCAGAATAGAGATATTTGTTATGCGACTGGTTATTGTATGTCATTTTGCTTTTGTCTTCTTTTTGAGAGATTTTCATTATTTCTCTTCCCTTCCCAGCAAAACGTTCATTTTACTGCTACGTGGCAGTGCTGGCGCTGCTCAACTTTTGTCAAGCTGTAGCGAGTGGCTTAATCTACAGCTGGATACTCCCAGCAATGTGGTGAGTTGCACTGTAGTGCTTTTACTGTCTGTCTAGCGCAGGTATGACACAATGTTTACTTCAGTTCTGGTTGAAGTAGTTTGTATGTCTCACAGAAGGCAACATTGAGTTCACTTCTGGTGGACTCTTATACTTTGGATGTGTCACAAGGCTGGGTACTGACAGGCTATACTGATATGGTGTATGTGATGAAAATGATTTGCCATGAAGAGTCACTTTGTAAAATATAATTCAGTATAGTGTGTGACTAGAGGATACTTCCATAGAGCCAAAATTTTGAAATTTATATAATACGTACAAGAATTATCAACCAACCTCCTACCCATACATAGCACTGCTAGAAACATTCTGTTCTTTTCTGTCTGTTCACCCTACTGTGTGTGATTACCCTTGTTACCAAGGTAACTTCAGAGTGACTAGAAAATTTGGTAGTGATGTTGGAGATTTGTTTGTTGGAAGATTTGACTACGAATGTTTGGGTTCAAGGATATATTTTCAGTGTGAAAAACCAAATGTTATACACAATGATTCATAGTTAAGCATCGTGTGGACAGAACTTGTTGATAGGAACTTGTAGATAAGCGTAGTTATGGGGGGCAGTGAGCCTATCCTTGAGGATAGCTACCTTCGAGGATAAGCTTCGTCGTGTGAACGTGCATCATAGGTAGGGGCCAGAGCCTATCCTTGAGGATAGCTATCCTCGAGGATAGAGATCACCGTCTGAACGTAACTTATTGTAATGCTGAATGCCACAATTGTTCTCATACTCTTTTATGTTTTACTTCATTTGCAGTGTGGCAGACCTCACATCATTTTTATACTTCGCATTCTTTGCTCCTGTCATATACATCGCATTCCTGCACAACTTCTTTCGGTGAGTCTCAAGAGGAGATTCCTTGATGATGTTTATCATACATGAAGATTGTGTCAGATGACACTATAACACCTCAGAAATTAGCTGTCTTGTTTCTGTCTTGTTTCTGACATTTACAATCATCATTTACCTTTCAGTTAGACCAATAAATCTGCCTCTTATTCGACGGTTGTTATATGGTTGCTCCTTCACAACAGACAGATATCTTCCATTCACTCTGCTGTGTGGACGGTGATGTATTTGCGCACACGTGTGTTTAGTGGTTTGAACGCGGCTATGGCAAGCAGTTCGAAGGCTGTATTACCTGATAGAGTGCGCAAAATGGTGTATAAGAGAAATGAATAATGAAATTGGTGAGCTTGACACATTCCATTTTTTGTGATCTCTTATAATGGGGAAAAATGAAACAAGAGGAAATTCTACCCTGTTTCCTACTTTTCGTCGTGCGTCAAGTAAGTTCGCTCAGCAGAGCGAATGGAAGATATCTGTTGTGAGGGGCTGACCGTATTAATGACAGTACAGTTAACAAGAGGCTACCAAACAAGAGGCAGATTTGTTGGTCTACAGTACCTTTTAGTGTGGCTGAACTTTTAAACTCCTGCAGCCAGTTGAGCAGTTTTCTGCTTCCCAGACATGTGGTTTAAAATTAAAAGAGCACAAGTCATCACATATCATATTCATAAGATTGTTCAGTGTTGAAAGAAAATTTAGAATGTGCACAGGGGAAGAGTCAATTTCCTTTTCAAAGTTAGTTTGTTATGTACAAATATGTTGCTATGTGGAATGTATTCACCTCAAATGAACAGCTTGATAGATTAACGGTGAACAGAAAATTTGATGTGTAAAAAGTAGAACATGCATGCATGCATGTTTGAATTAGATAATCTTTCTGCATACTTGATATTGGAGACTGACATCTTTATAGGAATTTTTAGATTGAAATCATGTGAAGTTTTCCTGCAACATATTCACACTTTCTTACAAATTTTGTTACTGTAAGAATGGCATTTGTTCATTGTTTGTTTGTTTGCTTGCTTGTTTTTGTTGAGCAGGGCATCCAAACAGGTGCTGCTGCTGTCATATGCGTCGCAGCCGGACGACAACGAGGACGAGAGTCACCACTTGCCGTACTCCATCAGCCGCGACGAGATGATCACCTCCTCGCTCTACGACAGCACGGAGTTCGGCCAGGGCAGCCCCCCACCCATTACCGGCCAACTCTCCTTCAGCATCAACTCCCAGATCGAGCCGCTGCCACACGATCTCAACGATGCGAAAAGCTAACCTGCGATTATAACCTTTGTCCAATCAACACCCCGTAAAAGTCTAAATATATAGATATATATATTTTTGCGCAAATATCTTGATCTCAAAAGGTACTCCCACGCATTATTCTGTGGCTGTTTTGTGACTGTTGTTGTTGTTGAGCCTTTCGTATTTATTTGTTCCGTGTAGATGTTCTCTTATTGCCAGTGAAAGATCTAATCTGAAACTTGTCTTATGGGAGATTGATGAATGGCAGCTGTGCTACCTTTATGAAAGGAAAGTAATTATTCGCTGTCTCCTGAGCGTCTTTTATTTCTTTCTTTTTCTTTTGGTATGAGCTGATAATGATGAGGGGAAAAAAAGAGAAAATATATTTGTTCATGTATAAACTTCCGATCAGTATTAGCCACAATGACGTGGCACTTGTGATAGTGAAAGTGACTTGAATTGGTTAATAAATGGGAGGGGGAGGGGGGAATGGGGGAGCGACAGATTTTTAGGGGAAGCTATAGAACAAAGGTCATCTTGATATCCACTTATTTTGTATCTTAATGTCTTAATTTGTTGCCAAAGCTCCCAGGCTATGTCTCTGAACGCATACGCAGTGTCATTTGGTTTCACTGTGAAGATGTCCCTCATGGCTTGGCTCAAATATCAAGTGCAAATTGAGTACCTCAACATGATCATATCAACGGTGGTTTTAGTTTCGGCGTGAATAAACAGCCAAGAGAATGGGTAGTAGAGTCTACATTCTACTCTTCTACCTGTGAGGTAGTGTTCGTGGGATTCTCTTTTTTTTTATATATAAAAAACTCTCTTTTGTCTTAAATCACCCCATTGCTGACCTGGTCAATTCTGTAAATGGGCTACCGATACTGGCAAGTATTTTGTGTTCAAGAGGCCTCCATTGTGTGCTTTGCCTTGAGATATTAGTGTTAATCAGGCACACCTGAATTTGAATATACAGGATGTCATGTTTGAAGTCACACATCCCCGCTGCATGGCACAAGATACATGAACTTCAGCAATGCAGAAAACCAAGTATATTCTTACCTTTTTGCTAAGTTACTTAGTCCTGGACATGATTTTTCAGATAGGCCTCAAATTCTTCTTTGCCAGTTGTGGCGCTGAATTTGTTTGTTTGTTTTTTTAAATACATTTTCCACTGCATTTGGGAAATTCTTGTTATAACATGATCTTCTTTCAGATAATACCAAAAATATACCATTTAAAGAAAGTAAAACTAATTATTTGAGTCTGGAGTCTTCTTGCAAAAATTTAGCTGAAGTTGCTGGAATTCTCAATGAAATGTGTGCTAGCCCAGAAGTGTTACATCTCTGCTGTTGCTTTATCATTGATAATTGTGTCAGAAATCATGTAAAGACTACATGTGTATATTGTCAAAAGCTGGAGAGTAAAATGTGAGTGTTCATTATCACAACAGAGATTATACATATCTAAGCAACATGGTAAAGTTATAACCAGTACATACCACAAAATCAAATAAAGATACATTTTATAGTTGTTTCCATGTCACTGTAAAGTGCAGATGAAGTGTGGAAATATTCCTCTCTATAGATGTTCAAATCTATTACATTATTCATGGAAGACTGATATGTACAGTACATGTTGTTAATACTCATCCTCTCACATGATTACAGGATGGAATTTCATCTGGCCAAAGGGGGCAAATTTTTGTTTTTGTTTGTGTTTTTTTCTTTGAGAAAACATGCACAAGCAATCTTTGTTGATTCTGATTGGATTATCATCTTTCAGCTCTCTGCTGAGATATTTGCCATAATTACCCAGGTTAGTGTCTCTCATTAAAGTATATGTTCACCTACTCATGGAATAAGAATGTGACTACTAGTGAATACATCATACATTTGTATCTTGTAATTCTCAGTTAATTTGTGTAGATCATCATTGTAGTGCAGGGATCATCAATGTCACCACTAGTGAAAGAAATACATTAAGTTCTAATGTTGAGAGATTGTGTGTATATTTGAGTAACACTCTAGAATATCACGAGATATTTTGAGTATGCTGTACACTATTCAAATGAAAGCCTGTTCACTCCTTTTCTTCTTCCATTAACATATTTGAGCTTTACCTTTACAAAGATTATACCTTATGATATTAATTTTGCCATATTATTTGACCAAAATGGGACTTGTATGTATATAATGTGACTACAGAGCAGATACATCCACTATTTTGTGATATATGTAAAGACGTATTTTCCAGAGATATGTATTTCTGAATGTTATTCATTATGTCAAAGAAGGCAACACATTTTCCATGTTTCGTATTTTTGTTTTTTGTTCTTTTTTGTATGTATTTGCATGATAGAGTGCATAGCTATCATTTCAACACATATACATTTTTTTTTTTTTTTCTTCTCAAACTGTGATTTCTGGGTGAGAATCAGTGTCAGAGTTTTTCCTATTGAATTTCAGACCAAACAGTTCCCAGGTATTGAGTGGAGCATTTGCCGGAAGTAGTGAATGACGAGATATTTCTATGAATCCTACGTTACGCATACAGGTGGATCTGAATTCTCTGATATTGCTGCGTTGGGCTCTGGCACAAACCTGTAGGTGCACGAAGTCCTGCATGGTTTTTATCCGTTTCTCACTATATATTGTCACATGAGAACCAGAAGGGCACTATAACATACTAAAATTTGAGTGTAAATAAAAACTAAACAATCAATTTTCATGAATTAAAAGTTTATTCAATCAAAAGTGCGTAGATTTGTAAGCATTGTTCCAAATATAGGGTAAAATACCACCCTTGTGGTTTTACATTTGAACGTTTTACTGAAAATGAAAATACTTTAAAATTGACACCACAATGTAGAGGAGATCAAGCTCTACAAGATGATACCAATAACTCAATACCCCCAAAAGTTGTGATAATGGCCTTCTGGTTCTCAGCCGACAATATATTTGTCCAATACCATGTGGTCTTGTGAGTTCATCAGTGGTTTTCGTTTTCAGTACATTTGTATGCCATTATTTTTATGTACTATCTTGTGCAAATTATAGCTAGAGATGCTCAAATTGCTGTTTGGTCCAATATCATCATTTCAGGCATTTTGAAACTAACCTGAACAAGCTATTCTGTTAAATATTTACTTCTGAATACGTGAAGTGAACTTTTTTTTTTTTTCAACTCGAGTCCATGGCAGTTGTTGGAAAGGGCTTTACTCTGTGCTGTATTGCAAATTGCATTAAAGATGAGTCTTGTTCCAGACATTGAGAAACAATGTTACCAAGTAATTGTCTGATGATGGCTTAGCTTGTGTGAACTCAACTTTGTGTGTTGGAAATAAGTGCCATAGAATTATCTACATTGTTGACTAAACCCTCAATACAGCAAATGGTATGAAGTCTCGCGTCTCGACAGCATTATGCCAGTATATTAGATATTGACATGGTGAACCAGATCTTGTTGGGAGAGAAGAAAAAGAAAATCAAACATTTATACATACATGTTCACTTTGGTGTAGATAGGACAAAAAATAGATATGTTATTGCACTGAATCTTTGGGAGACAGTCATATAACCACTAATTTGTCTATTATGTGATGATTTAGAATAGCTATCCCAGGTGTAGCCACTACCTATTATTTCTCTCCAGGCTTTTCTTGGATTCCCCCCCCCCCCCCCATGTGCACAGATGCTCTGGCAAAGTCACGTACTCTGCTAGATCTGTTATATTGGTCACTATAATTACATTTAATAATCTGACACACATTGTTCAGACCAAAGCATTTGTGTGTGAAGTTATTAACTAATGGGAATGTGTAATGGCTTCTCTACCCTGATATATGTTGCCATCATGGTATAGAAAAAAAAAAAATGTTTTCTCCTGGAAGATAAACTGTAAAACCAGGAATGTTTACATTCATTTTAATCTCACAAATTTTGCAAGAGCCTGGATTCCCTAAATTAAAAATTCATGTTTGCACTGTATGCATTGAATACCAATGACAATTCGTGAAAATTTAATGTGGCAAAAAAAGGCCATGGGCTCCAGTTCGCAAAAATTTCATGCTGCGAAAATATCTGGCTTGACAATATCTTTTCCTCGTCTTCTCAGAGTAGCTATGTTATGAGAGGATCTCGTGGTTGGCAAAATCTGCAGTTTTTTTTTACTCATTTGGCAGCACTTGGTGTTCCAGATGGCTTCCTCTGTTATGACCACAGATCACTGAGTAATGATTATGGCGATATTTAACAATAATTACACTATTCGTCTGTCATTTTGTCTTGTTAACCATTGTTGTTTTAAAGGTACTAGCCCACATTTGCAAACCCACGAAAATCAAAACTGCATAAAACAGGTCCAATATGACTTCAAGTACAAGTTATAACAGTAACATACCTCACCTGTCGCTCTTTGTCTATACCATTCGATAAAAGAGAGAAAATCATCGTTTTAAAATCAATTTTCAAACCGGGTCAACCCGACCCAAAATCGAATTACGAGCGCGGGCTATAGCTACGTACATTGTACATGTAACACGTACGTGGACTGGAGCTAGCGAGCGTTACGCATGCATACGGATTACGGTGCATTTTCATTTATTTTTATGAAAGTAATGGACTAATTGGAACGAAATTTTGCACAGGTGTTACTGCAATTATACCCAAACTCCATGCTGAGTATGAGACCAATTGCTGCAGGTTTACAAATGTGGGCTAATACCTTTAAAGAAAGAAGCTAACTGTACAGAGTTGGCTTCCAATACAGTAGAAAGAAAGAAAGAAGAAATCTCCTGTGCTGTTGATGGTTTTGGGTTAAATGAGACATGATAGAAATTGAATGTTTTTTTGCACAGGCGACTCAAAAATTTTAAGTTGACAGTTTGAAACCGGGGAGTGTTGCAGTAGGAAAATTGTTGGTGTGTGACTTTGTGTTGAGCAATGATTTCTAAAAAGGAAAGATGAGGAACAGTTTATGGTATTGTTGTATCATTGTTTATTATATTATATACATGAGTTTGTTGTGTGCATAAACAGTGACGTCAAGACATGAGGTACACATGCAAACTGTATCAAGTGCCGTTGTCGGGGCACACAGTGAGTCCTTTCTGTGCAGTAAGTTTGTGATGAAGTACTCTTTATTCTTCGTTTGTGAAATGCTTGTTAAATGTGAAAAGTTAATTTCATGCATTTTATTCAGGGATGTGAGAGTTCAGTTTCATCTGATTTCAGATTTTCTTTTCTTTTTTTTTTTTTTGCTCTGCCCAAAACCCAGTTTCCAGACTTTTTTTGGAGTTCAAATGCATTGAAATGTTGTCAGTCTAGTGCACTTCAGACTTTTTTTAATCATAAGTTTCAGATTTTTTTCAGACTTTGTTTTTCTGCAAGTACTCTCACACCCCTGTTATTAATGCCCTTGTATAAGTGGTGACACTTTGTCATTAAAAGTAACAGATAAGTGCAAAATTGCAAATGAATGATGTACACCTAGATACAGTAGTCATCTTTCTGTTGGCACATACTCTTGCCTAATGTATGTACTAAAAGTGATTTATTCAAATTGTTTATCAACACATTTGTGGAATGCTACACAAAATGGTATCTGAGAGGGGAAGAGAAATCTTTATTAAATTAGATACAAATCGCATCATGTGAAATTGAGACCATATCTGTCTGCTTGTTTTGTGTGTGTCAAGTATGCATGATGTCATCTTAATTGAGTGACGTGTTTTACATGCCAGTTGAATGGGTGAGCATTAACAAGAGAGTTCTTCTTTGAACAGGATTCACCTGCAAAATCTTGCTTGTGTCTGGCTTTATTTCTTGGATAAATTGGTAACCATTTCTTAGATAAATGGGTAACTGAAAAGTGTTTACATACATTTAGTGTAGTGGTATTCAAAGCTTGAGTATAAAGATGCAAGATAGATAGGTATGGACTTATATACCGACATCCAGGTGCAAGGAATTGAATCATTTGTTAGATTGCAGCCATGTGAAGTATTTTAGCAAAGGAAACAGAACTCTGGTGAATGACAATTGCCCTCTACACATTCTGCATTCATTGCAGAAGACACAAATACAGAGTTTTCAAACAAAACAGAGAGACACCTCCTCCCTCATGATACAAAATCTTACGAGATGAGGTCATTAAGAACCATGCCATATGACTGGCTGCTGCATTCCGACTTGCTCTCGAAGAATACATGTACACATAGCTTTGTTATATTAGCTCTTCATATTCTACTGAATTTTACTTGTAAGAAGTCAATGCAGAACATAATATGGAAAAAAACAATAGCAGGGTCTTTGAAACCAACATCCTGGTTTGATAGACTACATGTGCAGTCATTGAGCCATCCAAAGATAAATCAGGCTGATTTTAATTTTTTAATTTTTTTTTTTTTAAATGTAAGCATCACATTCTGACCAGGAATTGAGCAGGATGAAGTAAGTGCTGCTACTTATGCTGCACATGCTAGGTATTTGTGAACCCTTACTCCCCTTCTGTGCCTTGTTAATATTAAGCACTACCTGTACTGTAAAGTAAACTTTGACCAGAGATATAGTAATGAGTCAGTTTTATCTCCAGCAAACATAAGGACAGAGAGAGAGAGAGATAGAGAAGGAGAGATGTTTCTTGTGATATACCTCCACATGTAAACATATAGGATCACTAGGCTATATGTCCACACGCAGCAGTGAAGAAACGGTGTATGCACCGACTTGAATAACTGGCACCAGTTAATTTGTATCCATCTGTTACCGGCCGAATCACTGGCCTGACTTTAATCGAAGGAATCAAAGCAGAAGAACGGATCAAGATGAGGTTCTTTGCGACTGTGTCCACCTTGGCTGGTGTTCTAGCATGTTTTCATCCTGCACTGGGTCAGACATCAGGTACTTACTATAAGTGATCGAGAAGGAATGTCTGAAGGCTGATTCACAGTTCTACATGACAACTGCTTTGATGTGAAGAGTGGCATGCCTTGTTATAAATGCAAAGACATGATTAACATGGTCTTTGGGCAGGTATACTGTCCAGCTAGGATTTGAATACTTGTCCAATTTAGAGCCCTGTCAATGTTCTGTCTGCTCTTTGACTTGGTATATTATAAAATTGATCATGCCTAATGTTACATAGGCCAATGTTTAAACCTTTACTTCTTTCCAAATGAATTTGACTTGAGTGGGAATATATATGCTAGTGTCTCTGTATATATGATAGTGCATTATGTATTATTGTGTAGGTATATGATACATAAATTATTGTATATATATATATATATATATATATATATATATATATATAATTATTATTATTATTATTATTATATTATATATATATATATATATATATATATATATATATATATATATATATATATAATTATTATTACTATTATTATTATTATTATTATTATTATTATTATTATTATATATATATATATATATATATATATATATATGTAGCAAAAATAGAACAGAACTCAAGAAATGTATGCTGTTAATACCAACAGTTTATTTTTTACACAAATTTTTTTTTGGCTTCCTCCCCTTTGTCAAGTGATTTTTGATTCATATATATATATATATATATATATATATATATGAATATAATATGCATATACATATGTGTGTGTATGTGTGTTCGTGTGTGTCTGTGTGTAAGAAATCAAGTTTATTTATTGACCACTCAAGGGAAGATGATGTGTGGTCATTTTAGACAGGTAAGTTGTAGTAGCCAATGTGGTAGGTATTTTCATGTGTTTTCATATGATTACATGTCCACATTTACTGTTTTAAACTGCTACAAACGATTACTGCTAGTATTTCACACATACACACACCACACACATATATATGTATAATAATGTATATGTATATGTAAATGAATAAATAAAATAAATAAATATATATATATATATATATATATATATATATATATATATATATATATATATATATATTACTAAACTAATTGCCCTGACCCTTCAGTAGATCATCGGTTGACATGCATCGCCCAATAAGGCTATACGCCTACCTGCATATATGTCACTCTGCCGACAAACATCACTGCATGGGTGCTGGGCGTTGTGCAATTAAAGCTGTCAGTCATTGAGAAATCAAATCTGTGTCCACTGGTCATGTTTTGCAATCAGCCACTGTACACAGGCTCTTATGGTACTATTTTTTTTTTTTTTTTTTGTTTTTTGCTGGGGATTTCCATCAACGTGGTTGCTAGGGCAGGACTATAGCTGTATATCAAATCATGGTTTTCTGCTCAGAGCTTTTGAAAGACTATATAAAGAGACGTGGGTGAATGAAGATCTGTTGGGGAGATTGATATTCAACAAAACTTTATCCAGAAGACACTGTCAAGTTATTTATGTTCATGATTTGCTTTCATGCTCAATGTTTAAAGTAAAATGCTCATCTTTGAAATTGCATTTTTTTTTTTAATGAAATCTGCATGATCATGTTGAAACATGGAGGGGGAAAGTACATGTCACAAGTCTGAAGGAGCACTATGATAGCATAAAATAAGACAGAAATAAATAAATACTTTCATATATATATATATATATATATATGTAATTACAAATGATGATATAATAATGAGAATATCAATTTTGATAATAAAGAGAAAGAAAATAAAGAATATTTAATTAATATATGAATCAGAAAGAATGAAAACTGACATAAAGTTCATTAGGTTGAAGGCAATCTATTAATAGATATTAGGCTATGCTTTTGCACTTTGCATAATGATAATTATGGTAATGAGAATTAGAAGGAAAAGAGGAGGAAATTAAAAAGAAGAAGAATCATCATGATCACAATAATTCTCCAGAGAAGTTATGATTATCACTGTGATTTGGCGCTAAAGCAACAATGATAAAATACATCCATATCAATAATGCAATCAATCAGCCTCAGCCCTAGAATGTCATATTATATACATGTGAATTCCTTCCTTTGTTGTTCTCGTCATAAAGTTTCATTCTTCTTCTAAACCCTACGTTGCCAGATCAAAATGTTTTTGAGGCATTGTGGGCGGTACTTGTTAATTGTTTGGGAAGTACGCCAGCACGCTCCCACGTATGCAAATTACATTGTACATGTATGTTCACTGATGGTCACTCTCCACTCCACTGAACCCACTCTCGATCTGAAGCCAATTTGAACGCATTGAAAACACTTGCGCTATCGCAGCGGTACATTATCTTTCTACCAGTGGCCCTTCTAAAATTGTCTTGGAGTCTAGTAAACCTGTTACAATGGAGAACACATTACGGCATCTAATCCTTGTGTCTTGTTGTCTTCTTTTCGTGGGATTTATTCAAGGTAAGTCGTCGGATCTTTTAGGATTAGTCAAGGGGTATTGTCCAGTATCAAAACCATTGACACTGCTGGAGTGAGGAGCGCGATACCGGGTGTTGTGTCATATGCCCTCCCCTGGGCCACGGGTTGGTGAACGCTCGATGATCGCTCTGGATCCACGGAGATTACAGTTGCTAGTTGTGCAATACGCTAAGTAATAATCATTCCAGTTCGTGTTGCTATGCTGGAATATTGCATGATCGGTACATTTTTATGTGTTGGTCGCAGTTTTGTATCTGGGAGAAAGTATTGAGAGCAAATATGGAAGAGATAGAGATGTCTTTCTATCTTTACTATGTTTCAAACAGGTCTATGAGAACATTCTCAACTTCTTCACAGCAATGAGAAAACTTATTGCAATAAGCC